>NC_069782.1:6859833-7485166 GCF_027406575.1 Nycticebus coucang
CTGCTTGACTCCTCCAGGTACCTGCTTAATGGGCACTTTCTCTTGTCCCATCATCACAGGCATTGTGGTCAGAATGGTCCCGTTGCTGCCCACCAGTGTCTAGAACAGGCAAAGGCACAGAGTGGAATTATCTCTTCATCGATCTGCATAAAGCAGATCATTGCTTGGCATGTGGCATCACCTGGCAACGCTTCATGAGGGCTGAAACTCTTCTCAGGTTAATTAAGTCAGGCTCCAAGAAGCCTTGGGAGCCACAGGACCTCAGTTACGACCTCCCTTTCAGAATCACTGTCAATAAATTATACCACAAAAGGATTAACATGGTTGAATACATATATATATATATTTTTTTTTTTGCAGTTTTTGGCCACGGCTGGGTTTAAACCCGCCACCTCTGGTATATGGGGCTGGTGCCCTACGCCTTTGAGCCACAGGCACCACCCATGGCTGCATATATTTTAACTGTGGATCTAGGTATGTCAGAAACAAGTCATACGTGAATTCTACTTTGCTGTCAAAACTGTTAACCACTTCTTTTTTTTTTTTTTTTTTGAAACAGAGCCTCAAGTTGTCACCCTGGGTAGAGTGCCATGGCATCACAGCTCACAGCAACCTCCATCTCCTGGGCTCAAGCGATTCTCCTGCCTCTGCCTCCCAAGTAGCTGGGACTACAGGCGCCCGCCACAATGCCCGGCTATTTTTTTTGGTTGCAGCCGTCGTTGTTTGGCAGGCCCCAGGCTGGATTTGAACCCGCCAGCTCAGGGTATGTGAGCCACAGGCGCCAAGCCTTCTTCTTCTTCTTCTTTTTTTTTTTTTGTGAGATAGAGTCTCATTATGTTGCCCTTGGTAGAGTGCTATGGCGTCACAGCTCACAGCAACCTCTAACTCTTGGGCTCAAGAGATTCTCTTGCCTCAGCCTCCCAAGTAGCTGGGACTATAGCACCCACTACAACGCCCAGACATTTTTTGGTTGCAGCCGTCATTGTTGTTTAGCAGACCCGGGCCAGATTCAAACCTGCCTGCCTCAGTGTATGTGGCTGGCACCCTAACTGCTGAGCTATGGGCGCTGTGCCATGTTAACCACTTCTGAACTCATACACAGTGAACCACATGAATTGGCACCAGAGAAAACTTTCTCCTGATGTATGATGTTATTTTTCCTCCCAAATGACAATTAAGCAAATTACTACATTTTTAAATACAATTTGGCCATCAAAAAAGCTCAAGGTTAGAACTGATACTCTCAATCAGAGCCATTTAATTATATCAATAGAGGTTCTCCTTTTTATTCCCTCTTCCCTTTCTTTTTGTTTCTATTTTTTCTAAATTGGATGACCATTGTATTGGTCATTTAAGTATTTAGGCCGTTTATTGAGGAAACAATTCACATAACAAAACCCACAAATCTTAAATTTACAGGTTGATAATTTTTTTTTTTTTGTAGAGACAGAGTCTCACTTTATCACCCTCGGTAGAGTGCCGTGGCATCACACAGCTCACAGCAACCTCCAACTCCTGGGCTTAAGCGATTCTCTTGCCTCAGCCTCCCGAGTAGCTGGGACTACAGGCGCCCGCCACAATGCCCAGCTATTTTTTGGTTGCAGTTCAGCCGGGGCCGGGTTTGAACCCGCCACCATCGGTATATGGGGCTGGCGCCCTACCGACTGAGCCACAGGCACTGCCCCCAGGTTGATAAATTTTATATATTTATACAATATATATAACCAGCCAGACCAAGAGAAAGCCAAGTTCAACCTCTATCAGGTCAGAAGGATCCCCGATGTCCCCTCTTCCTATCACTGCTCTGACTTCTATCACCAGAGCTTAGTTTGGTCTCTTTTTGAACTTCATATAAATGGAATAATTAGCATGAACTTTTTTGTTTTCTTTTTTGAGACAGAGACTCAAGCTGTCACCCGAGTATAGAATGCCACACAGCAATCCCCAACTCTTGGGCTCAAGTGATCCTCCTGCCTCAGCCTTTTCTATTTTTAGTAGAGACAGGGTCTGCTCTTGCTCAGGCTGGTCTCGAACCCTCGAACCCATGAGCTCAAGCAATCCACCCGCCTCAGCCTCCCAGAGTGCTAGAATTACAGGCACAAGCCACTGTGCCTAGCAGCAACTCTTTCTAGTGATAGCCTTCTTATTTTCAATATACTATTTTTGAGGGTCAGCCATTTTGTTTTGTGTATCAATAGCCCTTTTTATTTTACCTTTTTTTTTTTTTTGCCGTTTTTGGCTGGGGCCGGGTTTGAACCCACCACCTCGGGTATATGGGGCTAGCACCCTACTCCTTGAACCACAGGCACTGCCCCCTTTTTACGTTTTTATTTTCGAGACAAGACTCTTGCTCTGTTGCCCTGGCTAGAGTGAAGTGGTGTCATCATAGCTCACTGCAACCTCAGATTCTTGAGCATAAGTGATCTTCTTGCCTCAGCCTCCTGAGTAGCTGGGACTATAAGTGCATGCTACATGTCTGGCCAATTTTTCTATTTTTTGTAGTGACAGGGTCTTGCTCTTGCTTAGGCTGGTCTCAAACTCCTGGCCTCAAGTGATCCTCCTGCCTCAGCTTTCAAATTGCTGGGATTACAAGTGTGAGCCATCACACCCAGCCAACATTTTTTTTTTTTGTATTGCAGGGCACAATTTCATTGTATGAATCTATCATAACTTATTTGTCTGTTCTCCTTTGGATGGACATTTGGGTTGTTTTCATTTCTTGACTGTTATGAATAAAGCCAGTGCTTCCAAGTTTTAATCACTATTTACTCTATTAGACTCTCTTCCCACTGGATGCTCTAAGTGGCAGAGGACCTATAAAAGAAGGATGGGATGCCTTCCACCTCCTTGACCCTGCAGACCCTTGGGTCCTTCAGAAGCCAAACCTTGGTTAGCAGGACCTAAAAGGCAGACGGTCTATGGGGAACTGTTGGCCAGAACCTGGGGTTCCTCTGCTGCTCTATTCTGTCCTTTGTAGGCCCCGGTATGCCCATCTAATAACCACTGCCAGTACCATTGGTAGTATTTCTTCAAGGGGAAAAACTAAGAGGGCTAATATTTACAAGTTGACCAATACTTTAACAGAGTTTCTGATATCTGCTCAGCATATATATAGAGACTTTAACATCTCTAAAGCCTAATACCCCCCAAAAATTGAGGTATAGAGAGGAGGGCAGGGGAGAAGGCAACTCTTACTGGTACTTGAAGGGCGGCTGTCTGGATAGGAGTGGTGAGGGCAGTGAGGGCTGGGTTTTGGACTGCAGCCATAACAGGGCTGCCATCTGTCTTCAGTGTGGTCAAAACAAGGGAATCTGTCTTGATGATCTGTGGCTGGACCAAGACCTAGATAAAGAAGGAAGAAAAGGAAAAATATCAAGATATCAATATTTTTCTATTTTGCTTTTTTGTTTCTTATTGTATAGACCCTTCAAGAACAAATGAAAAAATAATGTTTATAAAATTGAGAAAAAAAATTAGGAAATTTCAGAAGCCACTTCAAAAGCTGGCTATTTTGTACAGCCTGAATATTGGGTTCAGGAGAAGAAGGAAGGGCTAGCTAAAGAGGTTCCTGAGTTTAAGGTTGCAAGGCTTCTAAGAGGGCAGTCCTGGTGGCCTAGCAGAAGCAGAGCAGGGATGGGTGGGGTAGATGTAAAAGGGGAGAGAGGTCTGACTTCAACAGACTCAATAAAGTCAGAAACATGACTGAGAAGCAAAAATAATAACCCAAAACTTTAAAGATAATTTACTTTGTTAGTATGAAAGTATGGTCTACTATATGACATAAAAACATTTTTCTAATTATAAAAATTATACATGCCCCCCCAATATAATGTTTAGCATCCATGGTAAAAAAAAAAAAAAAAAGGAAACTATAAAGAAGAAAACCTGGGAGATACCAATTTAGTGCATTTCTCTCCAGTTTTACATCCATCATTTGTGTAAATGAGGTTTTACTGAGCACATGAGTGTTGGTGCCTATCTACAGGTGTGAGCTCAGCCAGGTCACTACATGCTACTCACAAATGCATCCCGGCACCCTATAAGCTGTTTGCTTTGTGTACACTCTGGCTGGTCCTTTTTAGTATGTAGACCACATCTTCAGCTAAGGACCAGTCAACAGCCCCAAATGGTACCTTCATGAATCCCTTCTAGCCACCTACCGGAACCTGCTGCACCTGGGGCGCAGCAACTGTCTGCACCGTAGCTGGGGCAAGGGTCTGCAGCGTTCCATTAGCTGTTTGTGTCAGCACCCGCTGGGCCTGTACTGTCTGCACCTGCTGCTGGATGGTGACTGGCTGCACCTGGGAGGACGTCACCAGGCTTTGGACTTGAGGCTGAAGGACTTGGGGCAAAAGGAGAAAAAACCCACATGGATGAAGAATGCATTCTGTCACCGTAGCTGCAGCAATAACCTAGGATGGAATATCTCATAATGATTGTAACTCCCCACCCGCTGCTGAAGAAGATGTGCACAGCCATTTACAAGCTGGTTTAGATAACAAGAACATCCCATAAGGGCTGCATCAATTTCTGAGGGAACCAGTACAAAGTGTTTTATTACACTGGGTGCTGGGGTGGAGCCAAGGGAAGATCATAGGCAAATGACTGCACCCAGCAAGGGAATTAACAGGATGTTGGGAATCAACACCTCCCTGGGGCCTCATTTCCTCCCCTGCTTTCTGGAGGGAAAGTGTACTTTGGGATGACTGCCTCAGCTTTTTGCCTTTACATCTACTCCCCACGCCCAAATTCTTGAACTCCCTTGAAGAACTGTCAGATGCTTTAAAATTCACAGCAATACTAATCCCACTCAGGGCTCCCCTGAGTGAGAGGGAAATCTGATGAAAAGGCACCAGGATACAGCACACCACAAAAAGAACAAGCCACTTTCAGTCATTTGTTCACTCAACACATATGAGGGCCCACGTGAGGCCTCTTACTTGGAGATGCAGCACCTATATTAAACATCATATTCATCTCTCCATATGTTTGCTAAATGAATGGTCCTCAACCTGCGGATGTTGACATCTGACTGCTGCCTAGCCAAGTTTCGAGCCTAATTTTATTCAAGACTCTACTACTAAATACTAGCATGGCTCTATGTCTACTATGCTTGTTGGATGTTTTTGACCAAGTATATTTGAAGCAAGCACAATAGATATTGAGGTACTTGAAGAAGCAGAATGTAAAATGTTCCTGCACCAGGTTATACTGCCAGTTACCAGAAACTCATTCAGACAAGACCATATTGTTATATATATATCTGTTATCCCCAAAGAGGAGAGAAAGATTTAGTGTCTGCAAACTGACACATAAACTGTGGAACCAACCAATCACTATCATATCTGACTTCTGAATCACCTTGAAAACTGGTAGCTGCGTTCTGGTATATTAAAGGCTGCTGTATGATCCTTGTTGGAGGAGCAGTGCTGAACGTCGGGGTGATCATTACTGTTTGTTGTTGCAGCTGAGCTTGAGGTTGAGTCTGGGGCTGGGGACGGGGCTGAAGAATAGGAGTTGCTCTCGGTGGGGTGGGAACTGAGGTGGGAGGGACCTTGACCTGCAGGGCTGGAGTCTGGGGAGAAGCAACTGAGGGAGAGAATGAAGATAATGGGACCTGGCTGAATGATCGTTGCATGGAGGGATCCACGGCTCCACCGCTGCTGCCTCTGCTGCTGTTGCTGCTGCCACCACCACTACTGCCAGGGAAGGAGCTACATAGCTGCTCTGAAAACAAGTCAGGGAACTCTCCCACTTGATTACTGACAAACTGCAGCATCTCTGTGAACAAAAGAAAAGAATTTTATTGCCATCCAAAATACTAACTTTCAAACTTGCCTAAGAAACTGAAGTGTGAAAATCCAGTGGCTTTCCTAAATCCACGGCAGACATAGGCCAGAAAACCCTTACCTCCTTCTTATGTGGGGATCACCAGGGCCAAATTGACTGACCAAGGCCCTAAGACCACAGGACAACACTTCATCTGTCTGATGTCCTTTTCTTTCCTCACACTCACCTCCAGGCCCTTTTCCCCCATATTCCTGATTGTTTTTAATCAATCATAATACCTCTGTCCTAGGGTATTACTTTGTGCAGGGTATTGTGGGTCCTCTTTTACAGATAGAGGAACTGAGGCAATAGGGATAGTCACTCTCCTAAGGCTTTGGAGTGCAATGGCCTTGGCCACTTCTAATCTCAGCACTGCCAGACCCTAACTCTCTCTAATCCCTTTCCTCTTCACCACAGGCAGGCTTTGGATCTCCTCTCCAAGCTGAGCAAAGCCCTGGGCACTGTTGTTGCCCTCAGAAACACTCAAGGATAACAAAGTTGATGTCCCCTAAGTCATGGGGGACAGAAGAGATGGGAAGATCGTATATGAAGTCCAGAGCAGGGAAATAACTTGAGTAAAGTCAGACAAACAGCTTGTCAGGGCACAGCCAGGATTAGAACCAGTTCTCTGCCTCTCATCGGCATGTTCTCCTACTGCACCACAGTGCATGTGCATTGCCAGGAGATCAGGGCACAGCAATCCGGCCCTGCCCTGGGCTCCATGCTTTATGAGGCCCACTCTGGCCCTCCTGGGCAGTGTACCTTGCCCTGTGCAAGGAGTCAATGCAACAAAGAGATATGCCCACTTAGGGACAATGCTCTCCTTTCTAGATCTTGTTCTAAGTACCTGGAACCTCTAAATTCTCAGTGCAAAGGCCTCAAGCCTGCTTCCAGGGCCTCTTTCCTGGTCTATTCTCCCAAAGCTTTACCAAAACCCAACTTAATCTACAACTAACAACTCATCTCTCATTAACTCCTTCCTTTTCATATGGCTGGTCCCTGTTAGGAATCTGGAATCTCAGTTTTGTCACAGGTATTTTCTTTATGTTGCCCTCAGTAGAGAGCTGTGGTACAGCTCATAGCAACCTCAAACTCTTGGGCTTAAGCGATTCTCTTGCCTCAGCCTCCCAAGTAGCTAGGACTACAGGTGCCCGCCACAACGCCCAGCTATTTTTTGTTGCAGTTGTCATTGTTGTTTAGCAGGCCCAGGCCGGTTTTGAATCCAACAGGCTTGGTGTTATGTGGCTGGCGCCATAACCACAGTGCTACAGGCACTGGTATTTTTAAATATACAGTTATGTTGGGTGGCGCCTGTGGCTCAAGCAGTAGGGTGCCGGTCCCATATGCCGGAGGTGGCGGGTTCGAACTCTGCCCCGGCCAAAAGAAAAAAAAAAATAAATAAATAAATATACAGTTATGTTGTCCACATTCCCTTCCCTTTCCTTTCTCCATACATTCCCAAGAAGCTATTGCTTGTTCTTGAACTGTGTTCCCTCCTTACCAAACCCTCGAGGCCACATGATGCTCTGATTTGGACACCAAAACAACAAAAACCACCATCACTACCACCAACAAAAAGGCCCCATGCCCACCCATTCTCCAAAATCTTCATCAACATGTCCTTCTCAGGTCAGGGGACAGGGGTACGAAGAGTACATGTCTGGCAACCAGAAAGCTGCTGGGGGTTTTTAGTGTGGCCTTCACATGGGGAGAACAGGAGCGTAGTATTTCAATCTTGGCGCCTGAAGTGTTCTGCCAGTTAAACCTGCAGGGCAAAACAGTACCTCACCTGACAAAATTCCTACGCAGTGGTACTACTATTTATTAACACTCTGCTGACATTTGGCTCTGTCCTTACTCAGCCTATTGTATGTGGGAGGGAGAAACTGGCAGATTGCCAGAGATACTGCAACTTATATAACCACTTCCAATCCCCTACATGATTTCACTAAGAAATGTCCTTAAACTCAGCACAAGATTTAAACAAAACACAATTTAGTGCTGATACATTAAAATAAGAAGCTTGAGAAAATGATTTAGAGAAACCCAATAATTGGTTGAGCCTTCCAGAATTTCCATAAAATCCCGAATCTCTGGAAATGAACACAGAGGCCAGCTTGTGAGCCAGAAGAATACCACTTATTTGCTTTCTGTTTTCATGCATGGAAAACTAAGGAGGGCAGAACTTCAGGGTGGCCTGACCAGGATTTGGTGCTAGGCGGGCCTGGGTGTGAGTCTCAGGAGGCCCATCTAACTGGCTGTGTGAGTGTGGGCAAGTGACTTCTCTCTATGCCTTGGTTTCCTCACTATAAAAGGCTGCTTTAAGAATATACACTTGCTCTCTTTACTCTGAGGATGAATAGGATAATTTATGCAGGTCCCTCTAAGTGACACTTTCAGAGAACCTACTATGCAAGCCCATGGGGCCCCTGGTTGCATCTCATCAAGTGTTCTCAAAACCCTTTTGTTGGTAAAACATGGGGCTGGTGTGGTGAAGTAACTGGCAAAAGTCACAGAGCTTAGTTCACAAAGCAGGTTAAGAGTGTGTGGGCAGATGGAATGCGACTGCTTAAATTAAAAAAAAAAAAAAAAAAAAAGCCTTTCAACCCCCACACAAAAAGCTCCAGTGGAACCATCTCCAGTCTGCCAGGGAGCTGGGTGCTAGGCTGAGGGGCTATTAAGACAAGCATTTGCAGGAAGGACAGGAAGAGGCTCTTGGAACCCCTGCTCCAGCAGCGCATGCAAGGACTCTCTGGGCCCCCATCTGTTCTGCAGTATTAGGGAAGCAGGAGCCTGGAGAAGCAGGGCACAGTTATGCTCTGTGATTCTGAGCTACCCCGTGGGAACATCACTTTTTTCTTTCTTTTTTTGTAGAGACAGAGTCTCACTTTATGGCCCTCGGTAGAGTGCCGTGGCATCACACAGTTCACAGCAACCTCCAACTCCTGGGCTTAAGCGATTCTCTTGCCTCAGCCTCCCGAGTAGCTGGGACTACAGGCACCCGCCACAATGCCCGGCTATTTTTTGTTTGCAGTTCGGCAGGGGCCGGGTTTGAACCCGCCACCCTCGGTATATGGGGCTGGCGCCTTACCGACTGAGCCACAGGTGCCGCCCGTATTTTTTTTTTTTTTTTTTATTAAATCATAGCTGTGTACACTGATGATCATGGGGCATCATTCACTAGCTTCACAGACCGTTTGACACACTTTCATCACACTGGTTAACATAGCCTTCCTGGTATTCTCTCAGTTACTGTGCCAAGACACTTAACATTCCACATTTACCAAGTTTCACATATACCCTTGTAAGATGCACCCGTGGGAGCATCTTAATGTTTCTCCTCACTATTTCCTGCTCTGATCATGCATGTTCCGCAACTTCACAGGCTCTCATCTCCACAGAGGGCCATGAAATCCAGAAAGCATAGGCTTGGGAGAAGACAAAAGTTTTATGGAGCTTTCAAAATGAAGTTCCAATTACTGCTGCATCCTACAGAGCCCAGGGCCAGAGACAGGCCGGCCAGAGGCAGGCCTTCCGGGAACTGGGCAGGCACACACAAGCTTATCTACTCACCTGTTCTCATTTCAGCTGCTGCTTAAACTTAGGGCTAAGTTGCTTAACAAAGCAGGTTGGGGCCCCAAGAGACTACATCTGGGTTATGGTCTCTAGAAGCAAGTAACCAAAGTTAGAGGCTCCAGTTGTCTTCTGTGCACTGCAAACAGCCCTTGTGCCTCATCTAAAGAGAGCCCAAATTCAAATGCACTTTATGGAGCTAATGGCCTGGAGGTAACATAACTCACTTTGCCCAATTCAGCTTCATGGCATCTTTTTGAGAGCAAGTTAACCTGGTATCTGTTTAGATTAATTCTGGTTAGGAATAAAGACTCAAAAGCTGGGATAACAATTTCTCCTAACTGCACAATCAATCTTTTAATAAATAATTGTTACCTAGCCCTGTTAGGTACCAGGAAAACTAGTTTAAAAAGGTCATTTATTCTTATATTTTGTGTTTATTATGTACTTGTATTAGACAATCTTTTAAAATGTTTTTAAAAAATCATAAAATGAAGCCAGGCACAACGGCTCATGCCTGTAATCCCAGCTCCCTTGGAGGCTGAGGCAGGAGGATCACTTGAGGCCCGGAGTTTGGGATCAGCTTGAGCAACAGTGAAACCCTGTCTCTATAAAAAAATAGAAAAATGAGCTGGGCGTGGTGGTGTATGCCTGTAGTTCCAGCTACTTCAGAGGTTGAGGAAGAAGGATCACTTTGGGCCTAGGAGCTGAAGGCTGTAGTGAGCTATGATGACACAACTCTAGCTTAGGGAACAGAACAAGACCATGTCGAAAAAAAAAAAAAAATTCATGAAAGTAATATATTCGGGTGGTGCCTGTGGCTCAGTGAGTAGGGTGCTGGCCCCATATACTGAGGGTGGCAGGTTCAAACCTGGCCCGGCCAAACTGCAATAAAATAATAGCCGGGTGTTGTGGCAGGCACCTGTAGTCCTAGCTACTTGGGAGGCTGAGGCAAGAGAACTGCCTAAGCCCAAGAGCTGGAGGCTGCTGTGAGCTGTGACGCCACAGCACTCTACCGAGGGTGACAAAGTGAGACTCTGTCTCTAAATATAAATAAGTAAATAAATAAATTAAAGTAATATATTCACTATAGAAAAATTCAGAAAATATAATAGTAGTAAATAAAATAGTAGAAGCTGTGTAAGTCCTCTGTAAGTTGACTACCCAAGGGAATGTAACAAACTGGTCCACATACGGAAATGATCAACATAAGGAACTAGAACCACTACTATACTGAAATGTACATTGTGGTGCATGTCCAGTCTTTGAAAATTAAGTCAACTTAAGGAGGTGGTCAATGTAGGGAGGTGGTCAACTATGGAGGTTTTACTGTAAAACAAAAATAAAAATTTTTTTTTTTCAAAAATAAAAATTATTCAGCAATTCCACTGCTCAGAGTTCGATTATCTATATTTTGACAGGTGTCCTATACAATAAGGATACACATGTGTACAAATGATTTTACAAAGATGGCATAACACTGAACACCTACTTTGCACCCTGTTCCCTTTGTTTAATAAAACATGAAAACCAGTGTCAACCATTAGAGACATAACATCACCCTTTTTAAGAGTCTCACAGTATTGCATTACATGAGGCTGTATTGTAGCACAATACTAGAATTAGTTTAACCACTTAGTGATGAGGGATGGTTGCTTTCAATTTTTCAGCATTATAAGTAACTCTTACATAAACCTTTTCCCACTTATCTGGCTATTTTCTTAGGATCAATTTTTAGAAGTTGAATGGCTGGGTCAAAGGACAGGAACATGTGCTTTGTTAGGATTTTAACAATCTGTGCTCCCACCAGCATTTCCCCACATCCATTTCTATCAATCTGATAGTGGAAAAAACCATCATGGAATTGTTATGTCTTACATGACTGAGTACTAAATGAGGCTGAAAATCTTTTAAATCTCCATTTTACTGACCATTTTTATTTCTTACTTTGCAAATTACCTGCTCTAGACCTTTGTTCACTTTTCCACTGAGCTTAATTTGTCTTTCACTGATTTAAAAAGATTTCAGAAATTACAGATATTTGTTTCTTTCTTATGTTTGAAAATATTTCCCCTGCTTTGTTATTTCTCTTTCAATTTGTTCAGGAAAAGAAGTATGACATAGTAATCAAAACTCACCACGGTCCCAGCCTTACAACCTGGGGCAAGTCTTACCTCACCCATAAAATGTGGCTAACAATTATAGCTAACTCATGGAGTTGCTAAGGTCACTCATGGCATCTATAGCATTGTGTCTGGCACTCAGTATTAGCTAGTACATGTTATTCATGGTATTTGGGGACACTTTTGCTTTAACTCATTTCAAAAATGTAAATTTGTTCCAATGTGTGATCTATCAGGCAACAGTTGAGCATAACATGAATTTTGCTTATGCACGAAACACTAGAAAATGCAGAAAACCAAACTTGGCTGAAATAAGCCACATAGGAACACACAAAGGAACACCCATGCAGCTCAAACAACCTTATCAGGGACCGGGTGAGGTGGCTCACACCTGTAATCCTAGCACTCTGGGAGGCGAGATGAGTGGATTGCTTGAGCTCACAAGTTCGAGACCAACCTGAGCAAAAAGCAAGACCCCGTCTCTACTAAAAAAAAATAGAAAAACTGAGGCAAGAGGATCGTTTGAGCCCAAGAGTTGGAGATTGCTATGATTTATGATGCCATGACACTACCCAGGGCGACAGCTTGAGACCCTGTCTCAAAAAAATAAAGACAACAACAAAAAACAAACCCAACCTCCTCAGGTCACTGCATGTGTTATGAACCACACCCATCCACACTGGTGTCAGAACTTTCCATTGGACTCCAGACAGCCCCTCCTTTCACCACCTCATAATAACTCCTGAACTATAACTTAACAACGTGCACTTTCACAGGCAAATTCCAGGTGTTTTTCAAGGCAAAATGACTTACGTACTGTGGTATTTATATATTTCTTAGTCACTTATCTGTAAAATTGTGTCGATCGTTTGATTAGGTTCTAATTTTCTGAATAAAATAAGACTTTTTCTTTTCCCCCTCTTTTGGGTCGTCTGTGCAGTTTTTGCTATTTGTGACCTTAATCCTCACTTCCCAACAAAGGAAGTGTGTTTTTTGTTTTTGTTTTTTGTAGAGACAGAGTCTCACTTTGTCATCCTCGGTAGAGTGCCGTGGCATCACACAGCTCACAGCAACCTCCAACTCCTGGGCTTAGGCGATTTTCCTGCCTCAGCCTCCCGAGTAGCTGGGACTACAGGTGCCCACCACAACACCTGGCTATTTTTTTTTTGTTGCACTTTGGCTGAGGCCGGGTTTGAACCCGCCACCCTCGGTATATGGGGCCGGCACCCTACCCACTGAGCCATAGGCACTGCCCACAAACCCTGCGTTTTTCTGCAAAGCATGGTAATTTTTCGAAACACATGTTGCATTATTAACAGAACTGACCATACATAAATTTTATTATATAGTGAATTTACATGATTTCTGTGTTACATTAAAAAAAACCCTTCATCCCCAAGATATTATAGGAATATTCACCTAAACTTTGTTCATACTGCTTTTTTTTCTTTTGGAGATACAGTCTCATTCTGTTGTTCCACAGCTGGAGTGCTGTGGTGTCATCATCACTCACTGGAACTTCAAACTCCTAGACTCCAGCAATCTTTTTGCTTTAGCCTCCAGAGGAGTCAAGACTACAGGCACATGCTATCATGCCTGGCTAATTTTTCTATTTTATTGTAGAGACAGGGTCTCACTCGTGCTCAGACTGGTCTCGAACTCCTGGCTTCAAGCGATCCTTTTGCCTCAGCCTCCCAAACTGAGCCACCATACCTGGCTTTTTGTTTATCTTTTGAATTAGAGCTGTCCAACAAGCACAAGAAACTGTCTAACAAGAATATAGAAGTAAACATGGTATGTGATACATGTAGGTGGTGGGAATGAGAGGGACCACAATTAGTGAAAGAGAGGAAGATAAACACAAAATCTACTTCTCAACAAGTACTCTGCTTGATCCCATCTCTGAATGGTATTTTTTTCTTTCTTTCTTTTTTTTGGGGGGGGACAGTCTTGCTTTTGTTGCCCTCAGGTAGAGTGCCCTGGCGCCTTAGCTCACAGCAACCTCAAACTCTTGGGCTCAAGCAATCCTCTTGCCTCAGCCTCCCAAGTAGCCGGGTCTACAGGCGCCTGCCATTAACACCCAGCTTTTTTAGAGATGGGGTCTTGAACCTGTGAGCTCAGGCAATCCACCCACTTGGAACTCCCAGTTTTTTCTAATAATTAAAAAAAAAAAATCAAATGTAGGCTATTATTACCTGAGGGTCAATTGTGAGATAACTTCTTATGTCTTCACCATTCTACTATTTATGATCACCATTGCTTTCTCAAGCACCCAAAACATCAGTTAGTCCCACTCCAGTCACTCAGAGGGGCAGCTAAGGAACTGGGCTCTGTCAACCACAAGCTTCAAGGTAGAAGCCCCAAAATGTAAACGACATAAGGAACAAAGAACAGTTTTGTTTTGGGGTTTTCTGTGAGACAGGTGTTGCTTGGTCATCCTGAGTACAGTGCCATAGCGTCATAGCTCACAGCAACCTCAAACTCTTGGGCTCAAGCAAATCTCCTTGCCTCAGCCTCCCTAGTAGCTGGGACTACAGGTGCCCATCATGAAGCCTGGCTTTTAATTTTTTTTTTTGAGATAGAGTCTCACTATGTTGCCCTCAGTAGACTACTGTTGCATCACAGCTCACAGCAACCTCAAACCTTGGGCTTAAGCGATTCTCCTGCCTCAGCCTTCCAAGTAGCTGGGATTACAGGTGCCTGCCACAACACCCGGCTATTTTTTTTTGTTGCAGTTGTCATTGTTGTTTAGCTGGCCCGGGCTGGGTTTGAACCCACCAGCCTAGGTGCATGTGGCCTACGCCCTACCCATTGAACTATGGACACCGCTGAAGCCTGGCTTCTTTTCTTTTTTTTTTTTAGAGATGGGGTCTCACTCTGCCTCAGGCTGATCTCTGAACTCCTGAGATCAAGCAATCTACCTACTTCAGCCTCCCAGAGTGCTAAGATTATAGGCATGAGCGTCCACACAGGCTAAAGGGATAGTTTTATTATTTATTTATTTATTTATTTTAAATTTCTTCGATTTTATTCACTGTAGGTCTTTCCTGCTCATGATAAAGGGATAGTTTTAATAGGCAAATTGTCATCTCCATCAGTCACTCCATCAAACACCAGGGGGCACATCAGAGCACAGAGACACCATCATGTACTTCAAGGGGATTCTGGGTCACCTTCCTGGGAAAAGAGAGACTGGAAGAGGTGTTGAATGACACAGGATGGCAAACTGGTGACTCAGGCATCCTATATTTCAAGTAACAGATGAGTGAACTCTTTTTACTGGCAAAAAAACCACAAAGGAAAATTGGGTGGGGCAGTGGGTCTTGTGTTTTGCAACACACACATATGTGTCATTTATTCCTTTGTATATACCAAATATTACACAGCAAAAGAAAAATAATTAAGCATTAGGAGAAAAAGAAATCACAAAGGGAACTCAAAAGAATTCTCAAGTGGTCTTGCCTGCTCTCTCTCTCTGGGGCTCTCTCTCTTACCTCTCACAGCAGCCCTAGAGGGACCCAGCTCTACAGAAAAAAAGAAGTAGAGGCATAAAATTAAGAGAAGTCCAGGCTTCTCTGGTCCACTGCAGTAGGGGACCTGAGCCAGCCTTCATTGCTTCAACCAGGAGAATGACCTGCATTACCACCTTCAACTTTCTTCTTCCCTCTGCCCTAAGTTCTCTCTGAATTCCTGTCAGGGCTCCTCCCATAGAATCACAGATTTACCTCTTCACTCCACTTTCATACCCTGCCTTGATTTCAACCAGAACCTCCTACCCAGTGGCAATCATTTTCTTTGAGTATCTTGTTGGTCTTTAAATCACATCAAATTTCTTAAATACGAGCTCCAAAGTTTCCTATCAATTGCTCCCTTCTGTTACCAGAGTTTCACTTTTCACTTACCTCAGTTCACTGTCCATCTGGAAAAGTACCTCTTCTCCTGAACATGCCTTTGGGGTGGGGTGGAGCCATCTTTCTTTGAAAGTGACTGCCTTGCCTGTCTTTCCTACACTTGACACCACTCTCTTCCTTTCTTCAAACTCTGAAAGTTACAGTTTCACTTCGAAATTACTTACAGTTACCTTTATCAAGGACTCTTTTCCACTTCACATTTAGCTATCTTTTATTTTTATATTTATTTGTTTATGAGACAAGGTCTCACTATGTTGCCCTCAGTAGAGTGCCGTGGCATCACAGCTGACACCACCCTAAAACTCTTAGGTTTAAGCTATTCTCTTGCCTCAACCTCCCGAGTAGCTGGGATTACAGATACCGGCCACAACACTAGGCTGTTTTTTGGTTGCAGTTGTCCTGGTTTGGCAGGCCTGGGCTGGGTTCGAACCAGCCAGCCCTGGTGTATGTAACTGGCACCCTAGCTGCTGAGCTACAGGCGCCAAGTCCTACATTTTTTTTTTTTTTTTTTTTTGAGACAGAGTCTCACCATGTTGCCCTTGATAGAGTGCTGTAGTGTCACAGTTGACAGCAACCTCAAACTCTCGGGCTTAAGTGATTCTCTTGCCTCAGCCTCGAAAGTAACTGGGACTACAGGCACCCACCACAATTCCTGGCTATGCTTTTTTGTTGCAGTTTGGCTGGGCTGGGTGGTTGTTGTAGTTGTCATTGTTGTTTGGCAGGCCCTGGCCTGGGTTCGAACCTACCAGCCCTGGTGTATGTGGTTGGCGCCCTAGCCACTGAGCCTAGCTATCTTTTAGTTTAGTTTTGTTTTTTTTTTAAACAGAGCCTCAAGCTGTTGCTCTGGATAGAGTGCTGTGGTATCACAATTCACAGCAACCTCTAATTCCTGGGCTTAAGCGATTCTCTTGTCTCAGCCTCCCGAGTAGCTGGGACTACAGGCGCCTGCCACAATGCCTGGCTATTTCTTTTTGGTTGTAATTGTCATTATTGTTTGGCAGGACCAGGCTGGATTCAAACCCACCACCTCTGGTGTATGTGGCTGGCGCCTTAGCTGCTTGAGCTGTAGGCACCGAACCCTAGTTTTTTGTTTTGAGACAGAGTCTCCCTTTGTCATCTTCCATAGAGTGCCATGGCATCATAGCTCACAGCAACCTCCAACTCTTGGGCTTACGTGATTTCTCTTGCCTCAGCCTCCCAAGTAGCTGGGACTACAGGCCCCCACCACAATGCCCAGCTATTTTTAGAGATAGGGTTATGCTCTTGCTCAGGCTGGTCTCAAACCTGTGAGCTCAGGGCAATCCACCCACTTTGGCCTCCTAGAGTATTAGGATTACAGGTGTGAGCTACAGTGCCTGGCCCTATCTTTTAGCTTTTGAATCCAATTATGATTTATTTTATTAAGAAAAATTATCTAGGCTTGGTGCCTGTGGCTCAAGCGGCTAAGGCACCAACCACATACACCTGAGCTGGCGGGTTCAAGTCCAGCCCAGGCCCACCAAACAACAATGATGGCTGCAACCAAAAAATAGCCAGGCGTTGTGGCGGGGGCCTGGAGACCCAGCTACTTGGGAGGTGGAGGCAGGAGAATCGCTTGAGCCCAGGATTGGAGGTTGCTGTGAGCTATGATGCCATGGCACTCTACCCAGGGTGACAGTTTCAGGCTCTATCTCAAAATAATAATAATAATAATGATAATAATAAATTAAAAAAAAAATAGCTGGGCGTTGTGGCAGGCGCCTGTAATCCCAGCTACTTGGGAGGCGGAGGCAAGAGAATCACTTAAGCCCAAGAGTTTGAGGTTGCTATGAGCTGTGATGCCATGGCACTCTACCCAGGGCGACACTCCGTCTCAAAAGAAAAAAAAAAAAAGAAATATTATCTAAAACTTAAAAATAAAGTTTTTAAAAAAAGTTCTATGCCCCCTTTAAAATTTTAATAGAGCACTGACTAACCTGCCTCCCTAAAGGTGAACCTTGTTTGACTTTCTATCACTACTGATTAGGGTCCCCACTCTGTAAAGTTAGATCGTTAACTAGGCAGAAAATCTGATGAGTTGCAAATGACTTCTTTGTGGTAGAAAAGATAACCTTCAAGGTTTTGTTTTCATGTCTTACAGGGCATTGTCCCGTTTTGCATCTAAATTTGGAACCTTACTCCTGCATTCTTTTTTCTACTATGTAAATATTAGTTTCCTGGCTCAGTGCCCATAGTTCGGTGATTAGGGCGCCAGCCAGATGCTTCGGGGCTGGTGGGTTTGAATCCCACCCAGGCCTGCTGAACAACCACAACAACAAAAAAATAGCTGGTTGTTGTGGCGGGTACCTATAGTCCCAGCTACTTGGAAGGCTGAGGCAAGAGAATCGCTTAAGCCCAAGAAGTTGAGGTTGCTAGGAGCTGTAACACCACGGCACTCTACCAAGGGCTACCGAGGGCAACACAGACAGTGAGACTGTCTCAAAAAAATTGTTTTTAAATACAAAAAAAAATAAATGTTAAGTTTCCCGCATTTCCCTTTAATCTAGCTTTGTTATCCTGTTAGTCTCATTAATATTGTTAATACAATTTTTGATATGTGCCCATAACATATTAACATAAGAGTACGTTTTGGGCGGTGCCTGTGGCTTAAAGGAGTAGGGCGCTGGCCCCATATACCAGAGGTGGTGGGTTCAAACCCAGCCCCGGCCAAAAACTGCAAAAAAAAAGAGTATGTTTTTAACTTTTAAAAGTTTTACTTGCCACAGTAAGTTATATTTTTAAAATGCTGCTGGGTACAATGGTACGCACCTGTAGTCCCAGATACTAGGAGGACTGAGGTGGGATGATGGCTTGAGCCCAGGAATTCAAGGTCAGCCTGGGCAACACAGTAAGACTCAGTTTTGTTTTTGCAGTTTTTGGCCAGGGCTGGGTTTGAACCCGCCACCTCTGGCATATGGGGATGGTGCCCTACTCCTTTGAGCCACAGGCACCACCCCAAGACTCAGTTTTTAAATAAATAAAGTGCTTTTCTTCTATTTTGTACTCTATAAGTCCATGGACAAAATCTTCTACTCTCCTATACCTCTCCAAGCACCAAGCACCCTGGTTTAAAAAAAAAAAACAAAACAAAAAACTTGCACCAACACACTGAAATGCTCTCAACAGTAACTTTCACAAACCCATAAAAATGGTGATCACGTTTTCTGAATCTGAAACTGGAAGGAACATATGACCTCATAATAGAACAAGATATTTAAAATATTTAGACTATCCCGGAAAATGTGGACCAATCTACGCAATTTCCGCAAAGTCCCACTTTTGGGGAAATATGTAAATATGAAAGGATTTCAATGTGTTGAGCACCTATGGTATACCAGGCTATAGAGATGATAAATTTGTTCTTGACATCAAGATGTCAGTGCAATAAAATGGAAAAAAAAGTTAAGAAAAAAAAAGAAGTCAGTGCAACTATCATACATAAGGTCCGGGGAGTCTATCACAGCACACATGTGATAGACACTGGGAACATGACAAAAATCACAGATTCCAGCAGGTTGAGCAGCTTCCTGAGCTGGACTGTAGGCTGACCCAGATGCAAAGAAAATGGTATTTTTATTTTTATATTTTATTTATTTATTTTGAGACACAGTCTCATTTTGTCACCCTCAGTAGAGTACCAATGCATCATAGCTCATAGCAACCTCAAACTCTTAGGCTTATGTGATCCTCTTGCCTCAGACTTCCAAAGAAGTCCTACAATTCCTGGTAGTAAACTTGGCTATTTTCTATAATAAAAATGTAGAAAAACACATATTAAGTTGTTCAACAATGCTCTAGAAAGGAGAGCCCCTCCAGTCCAGTAGTTGCTTATTGTGGTTTGTAGGAAGGGTTTACTGCCCTGCCCAGAGCTCTGTAACATCATGAAATAATTATGAACCATTCTGGGCCAGGTGCAATGGTTTATACCTGTAATTCCAGAACTTTGGGAGGCTGAGGCAGGAGGAGTTCAAGACCAACCTGGGCGGCTCAGCACCTGTAGCACAGTGGTTACGGTGCCAGCCACATGCACCAAGGCTGGTGGATTCGAACCCAGCCTGGGCCAGCTAAACAACAATGCAACAGCAACAAAAAAACAGTGGGGTGTTGTGGTGGATGCCTGTAGTCCCAGCTACTTGGAAGGCTGAGGCAAGAGAATGGCTTAAGCCCAGGAGTTTGAGATTTCTGTGAGCTGTGATGTCATGGCACTGTACGAAGGGCAACAGAGTGAGAATCTGTCTCAAAAAAAAAAAAAAAAAAAAGATCAACCTGGGCAACACAGACCCTGTGTCTGCAAGAAATAGAAAAATTAGCCAGGCATGGTGGTACATGACTGTCGTCCCAGCTACTTGGGAGACTGAGGCAGGAGGATCGCTTGAGCTCAAGAGTTTCAGATTGCAGTGAGGTATAACACTACCATACTCCACCTTGAGTAAGACCCTATTTTCTCCCTCCCCCCAAAAAGAATCATTCTGAACAAATACTTAGAGCTAGATTCTGACTTGAGAGGAGAACACAAAATGCCTGAAATAAAAAGTCAGATAACTTCATCAACTGATAAGGAAAATTTTCTGAAAATTGGTTAAAGAAGAGTTTTGGGGCTCGGTGCCTGTAGCTCATGCGGCTAAGGCGCCAGCCATGTGCACCAAGGGTGGTGGGTTCGAACCTGGCCCGGGCCAGCTAAAAACAACTATGACAACTGCAACAAAAAATAGCTGGGCATTGTGGCAAGTGCCTGTAGTCCCAGCTACTTGAGAGGCTGAGGTAAAAGAATTGCTTAAGCCCAGGAGTTGGAGGTTGCTATGAGTTGTGATGCCACAGCCCTCTACCCAGAGCGACAGCTTGAAGCTTTGTCTCAAAAAAAAAAAAAAAAAAAAAGTAGAAGAAGAGTTTTGGATATGACTATGGCTCTAAAAAATGATCAACATTGGGTCACCTCTTAGGGACTGTATAAAGAAAGAATTTCGGCTGAAGTTAAGGGAAGGGAAAAAAGAAAAAAAGGGTGACAAGGAATCATATTTAGGGAAAATAGAAGAGTATCAAAAAGCTAAATGGAGGCCTGTTTTGCAAGGCCAAACTGAATGGGGATTTCACATTTAAATTCAAAGGGAGGCTGGGAGCAATGGCTCGTGCCTATAATCCCAACACTCTGTAATCCTAGTACTTTGGGAGCATAAGGTAAGAGGACTGTTTGAGGCCAGGAGTTTGAGACCAACTTGAGCAACACAGCAACACAGACAAACCGTCTTTAAAAAAAGATAGGACTCCAGCCTGGGCAACAGAGAAAGACACACTCTCTCAATACATACACACAAACAGAAGAACTTCCATAGTTGACCACCTCCTTAAATTCATCATACTGGTGCATGTCTGACCTATAAAAATTAGGTCAACTTCAAAGAGAACTGGCTCTGAATCCAGTAATAAGTAATGTAATTAATTGCTATACTATCTTTAGAAAATTAATTTCCTAAAGACTCAGTTTCTTTACTATAGGAGGCTGAGGTGGGTGGATTGCCTGAGCTCAGGAGTTCGAGACCAGCCTGAGCCAGAGTGAGAACTCGTCTCAAAAAAAAAAAAAACACAGCTGGGCATTGTGGCAGACGCCTGTAGTCCCAGCTACTTGGAAGGCTGAGGCAAGAGAATCACTTAAGCCCAGGAGTTAGAGGTTGCTGTGAGCTGTGATGCCACAGCACTCTACCCAGGGCGACAGCTTGAGGCTTTGTCTCCAAAAAAAAAAAAAAAAAAAAAAAAACGCTCAAGGCTCGGGGCCTGTAGCTCAAGTGGCTAGGGCGCCAGCCACATACACCAGAGCTGGCGGGTTTGAATCCAGCCCTGGCCTGCCAAACAACGATGACAACTACAAGGCCCCCCTCACCCCAACCAAACAGCCAGGTGATGTGGCGGGCACCTGTAGTCCCAGCTACTTGGGAGGCTGAGGCAAGAGAATCGCTTAAGCCTAAGAGTTGGAGGTTGCTGTGAGCTGTGATGCCATAGCACTCTAGCCAGGGTGACAGCTTGAGACTCTGACTCAAAAAAAATAAAAATGAAAATAAAAAGAACAACATTCAAGAAGAAAAACCCAAAGCAAATTAGCAGCAATGATAATAAACAGCACAGGAATTGTTAATGTCTACTGAACTCTTAACATGTTAGCAATTACCTTAAACACTTTACGTAGACTGCTTCATTTAACCTCCACAGAACATTGAGGTAGATGCCATACAGATAAAGAAAATGAAGTCCAAACAGGCTAAGTAACTAATGCAACATCATGCAGTCAGCAGATAGTGGAGCTGGGATGTAAAGTCAAGTTCCAAGCCACCAGAATGTGGATGCTTTGGCTCTATTACCATACGAATGTCATCAGAGCCCAGCACAAGGCAGGTGCTGAGTAAAAGCTTCACTCAGGAATGAGTACAGTGAACACCCCAAGCTCAGAAAGAAAAGGATGCATCATCCTAGGTCTTTCTTGTATTTCCCAACTCTTTGCTCCCGCCCTGGCATCATACTGCTCTCTTTCATTCTCTTGAAATAGGAGACAGAAAAGTTGGGCAAGATCCAGAAAGTGAGATTCCATGGAACCGATCCCGCATGATCCTGTTCTGCAAGAGGCCCTTGCATGTCACAATGACAGGCAACCCACTGTCAACAAGTCAGGCATATGCCACTTTACCTGAACTATCCTCCTCTTGGGGGCAGAGTCTACAAAGCAAGGGATCTCAACCTTTCTCACTCCTTAAACCATTCAGGCAAAAATGAAAGACCCTAACAACCCTTCATCCTACCCTTCCATTCATTACCACACTCCTAAGCCTCTCTAAGGAGAAAACTAATACTTATAAAGCAACTTATTAAATCAGACTACAAATACAAACATCCATTCAACCCTTAGGTTTGCTGTGTACTATGTGTGGGGGACTGGAGGATCCTAAGTGCCTTGTGTGGAGCTCAGCACAGAGGACTAACAAGTATTGGTTTTCTTCCCACCTCTTCATCTTAAACAGAAAAGATGGAGAAACCTTACCAGCTCCATAAACTGTGACAAGTGTGAGAACAGATGAGTGCTTACCAAAGAAAAGGCTGTCAGAGAGTTGAGAAAGGACTGATCCAGGTAGGCAGTGAAAGCTGAGCTGAAAGGATGAAAAATTTTGTAAGGTATAACAAGGAAAGGTTATCCAGGCAAAAGAAACAGTTTAAGCCCATAGCATCAGGAAATATCCTGTTATCTGGTAAAATAGGGAGAGCATGGAACAAAGCAGAGATGGAGCTGCCTACAGTTAAACTGTGAAAGGCCTTAATGCCACCATAGACATTTCAGAGGTGAAGAGATGCACAGAAAACCTAGTGGACACTTGCCACTTTTAGTCCATCATTAGACTCGACTCTCCCATTAGAACCCTAATTTCCTTCAGAGAATCCCCAGTGGGCAGTCATAGAGGGAGGTAAGGTTTCCTGCCAGTCTTTCTGATTAATGTGTGCTACCATTAGAAGTACAATTCTTTCTTTTTTTTTTTTTTTTTGAAATTCACTCTTTTTTTTTTTTTTGTAGAGACAGAGTCTCACTTTATGGCCCTCGGTAGAGTGCCGTGGCGTCACACAGCTCACAGCAACCTCCAACTCCTGGGCTTAGGAGATTCTCCTGCCTCAGCCTCCCGAGTAGCTGGGACTACAGGCACCCACCACAATGCCCGGCTATTTTTTTTTTGTTGTTGCAGTTTGGCCGGGGCTGGGTTTGAACCCGCCACCCTTGGTATATGGGGTCGGCGCCCTGCTCACTGAGCCACAAGTGCCACCCAGAAGTGCAACTCTTGAGGGAATGATCCAGGAAAGCAGGAACAATATATAGATTCTTTTTTTTTTTTTTGGCCGGGGCTGGGCTTGAACCCGCCACCTCTGGCATATGGGGCAAGCGCCCTACTTTGAGCCATAGGCACCGCCCAATATATAGATCCTCAAGGTGGCAGGGTCCACCTTGTTAACCAATAGCCACTCTTGTTTCTGGCCCATTTTCCAAATCTGGTCCTAAAGCTTTTCTGGTCAGTCCATGCACTACCCTTCTAATAAACCCCCTTTTTTGTTCAAGCTAGCCAGAAGCAGTTTCTGTGGCTTATCTCCAAGTATTCTGACTAATAAAGACAAACTGAAGGAGGTACCTGATCAAAACTGTGTTTGAGGAAGATAACACAGTTATCAAGAGTGTAGTCTGCAAAAAATCCGAATACCTGAGCACCAGCACTGGTCAAGCCCTTCAAAATGGCTGTTCACTAATCTTAGAAAATGGTTCCCCTGGCCGGGCGTGGTGGCTCACGCCTGTAGTCCCAGCGCTGTGGGAGGCCGAGGCGGGTGGATTGCCTGAGCTCAGAGGTTCAAAACCCACATGAGCATCAGTCAGCCAGAGTAAGACCCCGTCTCTACCAACAACATCAAGAACAGCCAGCACCGCAGGAGAAAGAAGAAAATCAACAAAGGAGTACTTCAAACAAACATGAACAAGCACACTGAAATTAAAAATTAAAAAAAAAAAATTAAAAAAAAAAAAAAAAAGAAAAAAGAAAATGGTTCCCCTCTCCTTCCATCCCTGTATCCTTCAACTTCAGCTTATAAGGTATCTCCCTGAGAAGTCCTCTCTGATCCTGACTCCTTCACTAGTTAGCAACTACTTTGGATGACCTCCTAGACCTTTCAGATTCAAAATTTTGGAGGTGTACCCTGGGAGTTCATACACACTTTCAAGTTTAAGAACCTCTTACGGTACTCTGGCCACATTATCCCCAACCTTGGGCCAATTCTATTTAAATGAACACCCTGCCTCTTCCTTTACCTTCTAAAATCATAGTCATTGATCCTTTGCAACTCAGCCCAAATGCCAGAGTCCCTGGAAGATCTTGTAAATTCCTTTTCTTAGTGCTCCAAGAACTTGGAAGTTGTTCCGCTGTTATGGCCTCTGCTGTATTATTTCCTTGTATATAATGCCGGGATGTTTAAATGTCAGCTCCTTGAAAGAAGGGACCTTTTCATTCATCTCTAATACTCTCTAGCACTGTGCTGTGAGTATAGTGGATACTCATGCTAAGATGATTAAAGCAAAGATTTTTAAAAAAAATTAAAAAACAACTTCTGACCAGAGGAGGTGCTCCTCAACAGATAAGCTTCCAGAGGCAGGACATTTCCCACCTCACTCTCACAGGAGAGGGAAGAGTATGGGATTCCACACGAGAAGACTCAAGTTCAACTTCAATCATTTTATTTCTCAATCTCAGTACCTTTATCTATGTTCATGGAAATGGGCATAAAAATCAAGCACTGACCTCACAGCACTGTCAGGAAGACAAATATATTAGAAGGATTTTTGTAAAGCATAAGACCTCCTTGAAATCTTAGCACTTAAGAAGCATTATTTCTCTTTGAAGCTGTGGGATGAGGAGACCCTGAGCTGGGCAGACATCAGTTTTAACAATGCAGTTCCACATCTAGTTCAGTAACTCAGTTTCTTCCGGTTCCAAACCAGAACCTGAACCCAACAGACCTGTTCTACAGGGCCAGATGGAAAAGCAAGATTGTGACACTTACACATACTCATTAGCAATTCCTAAGGCCTGGGAGATGTAGAAAGAGCTCTGTTTTCTAGTTTGCAAGTCCCTCAGTAGTTTAGGATTAGTTTCTAAACAGACGCTCCCCAGGGAGCCTTACCTTGAGAAGCAAGCCCTGGGATTCTGCAACTCAAAAATTCCATCACGTCAACAAAATTTAACCCTTCAGTCTTGTGGTCCAGAAATAGAACACTTTACTTTACATAGCATTGTGACTGCTCCTCTGTGTTCTGCCCACCACATCTACAAAAGCCCATTCAAAAAGAGAAAAATAAACATTCCAGAACTATATTCTAAAAAAAGACCCCCTTGGTCCTAACATCAACTTGCAAACTGAAGTTCATTCAGTTCTTCATTTATTCTCAGACAGAGACAAAAGGGAATGTCAGCCTCCTTCCTTTTTGTGCTTTAGCTTACTTCTTTTTTTTGAGACAGAGTCTTATTTTGTCACCCTCGGGAGAGTGCCCTGGTGTAATAGCTCACAGCAACCTCAAACTCTTGGACTCAAGAGATTCTCTTGCCTCAGCCTCCCTAGTAGCTGGGACTATACGCACCCACCACAGCGCCCGGCTATTTTTGCCCCCCCATTTAGCAGACCCAGGCAGGGTTTGAACCTACCAGCTCTGTAGCATGTGACCAGTGCCCTAACTACTGAGCCACAGGCACCCAGACTAGTTTATTTAATATGTAGCACCTATGATGTACATATCCCCGATCCCGACCTTACAGGGGGAACTAAAGCTCAGAAAAGTGCTGGGGGACCCAGGGGAAGTCATTTTAAATGCCCTTTAAGTGCTCAGCACAGAGCTGACACATACCTCCTGATAAACATATATCAACTAAATGGCTTTGAAGGCCATCATGCCACCTGGCATTGGCAACTTAGAAGCCTGTTCACATCAGACAATCAGGTGGTATGGGGTAGAGGAAAAGTACATGAGTTTTAGACTTGGACATCAGCATTTAGGCCACCATTCCACCACGTAGTACTTGAACTCTTCATCTATAGCCTACTGTAGAATTAAAGAAAAGATTAAAACCAATACCATTTTATGAGACAATGTAGGTTAAGATATGGAAGGGTGGGTGCGTGACACCCAGGGCCATACACAATCTGTGAGGGAATGGCCTTGTTTACATCCGCAGCATTGTACCTGGAGCCCCAGTACAAAATAGGCCTACAAAAAGGTCTAACCATAGGGCTGACCAGAACACAATGCTGGGCACATAGGGAGTACTGCCTACCCAGTGATTTCAAAACCTAGCTAAGGATCAAAAAGTAAAGGTGACCGCAGAGACAGTCAATAATCAAAAAGGAGCACAATCAGTCACAATTATTTAGAGAACACCAAGTATCTTAACGTGTCAACATAGAGTCAAGATGAAATGGCCCTGTATTCATTATCAAACATAGTCAACGTTTTTTATAATGAGGATATGGTCTGAGAATTGTGTTGTTACATGCTCCTGTAACTGTGTAAACATCATAGGGTATACTTACACATACTCAGATGGTTTAGCCTACTACACAGCTAAGCTATACGGGATAGCTTATTGCTCCCAGATTATACATCTGTATAGCATGTTATTTACTGACTACCACAGATAATTGTAACACAGCAGCAAGTATTTGTGTATCTAAACTTAACTGCGCATGGGAAAGTTATAGTAAAAATAAGGTATAAAAGACAAAAAATGGTAAACCTACACTGGACATATCCCATGAACAGAGCTTGCAGGAATGGAAGTTGCTCTGGGTTGAGTCAGTGAGTGAGTTGTTAGTCAATATCAAGGCCTAGGACAATACCATACACTACTGTGGACTTTTAAACTCTGTATACTTCAGCAACACTAAATTTCTTTTAAAATTTCTTTCATCAGGGGTGGCGCCTGTGGCCCAGTGGGCAGGGCGCCGGCCCCATATACTGAGGGTGGCGGGTTCAAACCCAGCCCTGGCCGAACTGCAACAAAAAAATAGCTGGGCGTTGTGGCGGGCACCTGTAGTCCCAGGTACTCGGGAGGCTGAGGCAAGGGAATTGCCTAAGCCCAGAAGTTGGAGGTTGCTATGAGCTGTGTGACGCCACGGCACTCTACTGTGGGTGATAAAGTGAAACTCTGTCCCTACAAAAAAAAAAAAAAAATTTCTTTCATCAATAATAAGTTATCCTCAACTTACTGCAACTTTTTTACTTGATAAGCTTCTTCTTTTTTTTTTGTAGAGACAAGAGTCTCACTGTACCGCCCTCAGGTAGAGTGCCGTGGCATCACACGGCTCACAACAACCTCTAACTCTTGGGCTTACGCGATTCTCTTGCCTCAGCCTCCTGAGCAGCTGGGACTACAGGCGCCCGCCACAACGCCCGGCTAACTTGATAAACTTCTTGATCTTTCAATTTTGACTCATCTGTAATACTTGGCTTAAAACACAAATACATTGTATAGGTGTACAAAACTATTGTCTTTCTTTATATCCTTATCCTATGAGCAATTTTTTACTTTTTACTTTTTTTGAGACACAGTCTCATTTTGTCGCTCTTGGTAGAGTGCTATTGTGTCATAGCTAACAGCAACCTCAAATTCTTGGGCTCAAGCAGTTCTCTTGCCTCAGCCTCCCGAGTAGCTGATGGACTACAGGTGTCTACCACAACACCAGGCTATTTTTAGAGGTGGGGGGTCTCACTCTGGCTCAGGCTGGTCTTGAACCTGTGAGCTCAGTCTATCCACCTCCCTTGGCCTCCCAATGCTGGGATTATAGGCATGACTGTATATGCATACCAGAAGAATTAAACGCAATGGAAAACAATCACGACAGCTCAATGTCCAGCTCTGCCAATGAAATAAGCAGAAAGCCTACTCAACTAGCTCAGAAAAACTACCATGATTGGTTTTTAAAAATCCAAAATCAAAGAACTGTGAGAAATGAGGCTATTCATAACAAAGTGGCATTTCCTAAAATATCTTCAGATTTTGGTAAAAAGTGGTCTAAGAGAATTACAGTGAAAGGAAGCAACTTCCAGAACACTATTTGTGGTGATGAAAAACCCCAAAGCATTTTATGTGAGGGGTGCACTGAAATTTTAGGACAGCAAAAGCTGCCACCCTGGAACTACATGAGAGATCAGATAGGAACAGAGTTCTGATGAAACAATGTAAAACAGGAAACATTTTTTAAGTCCTCCCAAGCAGAGGGCTGAACATAAAGAGCTGCTATATGTACCTTAGGGAGCAATTTTAAAAGTAAAGAGATGAAGACAAAATCAGATGAAGGATCACTCCAATAAATTTGAAGTAGAAGTCTAAGACAATCCCAACCACTAGGGTCCTGGGCAAACAAAGAGGACATCTGAGGCACTAGTAAGGATCATCCAGAAAGTTAGTCACTACCCACTGACTGTCCAGTGATCTTGAATAGAGCAAAGTCCAGTCAGGAGTCAGGAGGCCATAACAGAGGGTTTGGATATGTGCAGTGTTGAAGGTGAGGATGATGTAAGCTCTAAACTGGCAAAAGTATGGCAAAATGGAGTCCCAAGTGGACTATGCCTAGAAGCTGTGGAAGCAGGCACCTTCCCACATGCTGGTGGAAGTGTAAATTGAAACGTCCACCACGTACAATTTAGCAGGATCTAACAAAACTACAAATGCACACTGAGCCAGGACAGAATGTTAGTTTATGCCCCTTCCTTCTATTTTATCTCACTGGATTCTTTTTTTTTTTTGAGACAAAGTCTCACTTTGTCGCCTTCAGTACACTGCCATGGCATCATTGCTCACAGCAACCTCAAACTCTTGGGCTCAAGTGATTCTCTTGCCTTAGCCTCAAGTAGCTGGGACTACAGGTTCCCACCACAACGCTTGGCTATTTTTAGAGATGAAGTCTCGCTCCAACTCAGGCTGGTCTTGAACCTGTGAGCTCAGGCTATCTACCTGCCTTGGCCTCCCAGAGTGCTAGGATTACAGGCGTGAGCCATCTCGCCTGGCCTTCTCATTGGATTCTTGTAGCATCTATGACAAAAATACTACCACCCTCATTTTGACTAAAAAAAAAATCCCATTTCTAGTAATCCCCCCTGCACCTACACCCGAACATGTGTGAAATGATGAACTTCCAAAGCTATTCACTATAGCACCGCTTTTAATTCTGCAGATACAAATTGTCTACTGTATTAACAGCAAAAGACTGAAAACACTCTCAAATGTCCATCAAAAAGGGATTGGATGAATGAATTACTGTAAATCCATACAATGAAAAAATATGCAGCAGTGAGAAAGTCTGGAAAGATCTCTAAGATACATGTGGAAAAGAAGAGGCAAGGTTCAGAAGAACAGGGCTCATAGCATGCTACATTTTTTGAGTCAAAAATAAAAGCAAAAATTAAAATCCATATTTGTTATTGCTTATATTTATAATAGCAAGTAAGTTCTAAAAGAGAAACTAAAAATTAGTTTCCACTAGTAGATGGTGAACAAGGTGGAGAGTAAGATTTTTCACAGTATCTTTTCATGTATTTTATTTTAAATCACATGAATGCAGTATATTTTCAAAAAATAAAAATATTTTCCAAGTTGTAGTTCTCAATAACTACACTAACTTGTAGAACTAGAAACATTTTGAAATTGAAAGGGCTACAGCTGACAATGTGTAAACAATCTCTTCAACATGAAGACTCCTCTTCAGGACACACACACAAAGTGACTTGTTCAGAAGTGTTCAGAACAACAGTGCTCACGTTAAGGAAAAATTGCAAAGGATGAAAATGTTCAACAGGCACATGGGTATGCAAACGTTTGCCTATTTGATGGATTATATGGTTATCATACCTCAGCTATTTCAACATATAGCAACCTGTATGTGAAAACATTGTGATAATATTTGTGTACCTCAACAGTGTTCAGACAAGAATCCAGAAGGATATGAATATTTGATATTCGGAAAGTTCTAATAATAATTGAAATAGTTTTTCAATTATGAATTTGAGGAGGAAAAGATGTAGTTGAGAAAGAAGCAAAAATATACTTTTAAAAATATGCCATAATATGAGCCGAGTATGAAGACTACACAAAACACTGGTCAATGACAAGCAAGCAGCCCTCAGGAACATTAGGCCAAAGGCCTGGGTGTGAATGCAGAGAATGTTTGTTTAGGGTGAGGCCAAAAAAACAGAGGAAGGAGGGAAAACCCAAGGAGACTATAGTTTGGTGGTCTGTGTAACCCCAGAAAACATGTTCCAGGATGTGTGACTGGATGAGACCAGGAACTAAAAATGGGTAGAAAATAAATAAGCTGTGAGCAACAACAGCTTTTTCTTTTTCTTTTTTTTTTTTGGTTTTTGGCCAGGGCTAGGTTTGAACCCGCCACCTCTGGCATATGGGACTGGCGCCCTACTCCTTGAGCCACAGGCGCCGCCCAACAACAGCTTTTTCAACCACACATTTAGTGGCAATGACATATATTCAGGTGTCAAACAAAGCTTATGTCTTTTAAAAGGTGCATACAGTGTAAAAAGTAGGTCTGTGCTTCACCTCACTAAGGAGGTTTTTCAAAGCACCACTCACCGTAGAAATGTGAACTCAGTTTCTATCCCTTCTCGTCACCTCCACCTCTCAGTGGCAGGCAGACCACAACCATCGCAAACTCACTCCTAATTCACCCAGTTGGCCACTCCAACCTTCTCAATGATGTGAACCAGACTGAACTTGAAAGTGCTTTCCTTTCCTCATTAGATACACTTTTACAGAGCACCTATTCAGTGTCAGGTACTGACTGACAGGGTACCTTGACAAAGATGAAACTGGGTGCCTGCAGGGAGAAGGAAGCCAGCAGAGGTCCAAGATAGCGCCGTGGAAAGGCTCAGGAACAGGACGTTCCTCTGCAGGCCTAGTACAGAGTAGGCTAACAGCAGGAGAATGGCAGGTATCAGACACAGGTAGCTCTCAAAAGCCCACTAGGTAGGGACAGGGACTGACAGCCCGGGCACATCAAGGAACATTTTGTGGAATTCAGAACACCAAGGATAAAGGAAAGATCCTAAAAGCTTTCAGAAGAGAAAGGTCAACTATTATAACTGAGAAGACAATCAGTCAATGCCTTCAAAATTATAATATGAAGCCAGCCGCGGTGGCTCACGCCTGTAATCCTAGCACTCTGGGAAGCCAAGGAGGGTGGAATGCCCTGAGCTCACAGGTTCAAGACCAGCCTGAGCCAAAGTGAAACCCTCCATCTCTAAAAATAGCCAGGTTTTCTGGCAGATGCCTGTAGTCTCAGCTACTTGGGAGGCTAAGGCAAAAGGATTACTTGAGTCCAAGGGCTAGAGGTTGCTGTGAGCTATGATGCCATAGTTCTCTACCAAGGACAGCAAAGTGAGACTCTGTCTCAAAAAAAAAAAAATAAACAAATAAATAAATAAATATTATATATATATATATATGATGTGAAATTATGTCCAATCTAAAGTTCCAAACTCAGCCAAACTATAAAATTGGAGTAAGGTTAAAATGATAATATTTTTAGAGAGCAAAGCCTCAAAAAACTTACCTCCAAGTATTCTCCCTCAGGAAGTTACTAGAGATTTTGCTCCATCAAAACAATAGAGTGAAAAAACAAGAACTAGGAAACAGGAACTTCACCAATTCGCCCAGGATGATGGTTAGGGGCTGCCCTAAGGTAACAAGAGGAGAGGAGACTAAACAGTAACTCCCAACGGGGCAAAAAAAAAGGGAAGGGTCCAGGAAAACAAGGACCTGACCATCATGCTAATTTGGCGCTGAGTTAGTTACAGGAACATAGAAACTAAGCTAGTGAATAAATGGAACTTTATTATAAGTCTTTGGAAAACATAAACAACAACAAAAAATGTAAAAGAACTACCAAGAGAAACAAATACATGTGAAAGAAACTTGAATACGAATCACTTATAATAAACAGCTACTCGAACATGCTTCACTTATAATAGCCCAAGAGTGGAAACTGTCCAAATGTCCATAAACGCTGGGTGGATAAACAAAATGTGGTATAGCCATACAACAGAACATTACACTGTGACATGGATGGACCTGAACATTATGCTAAGAAGCCACATGTTGTCTGATGACATTTATGAAATGTCCAGAATAGGCAAACTCATAAAGACAGAAAATAGATGAGCTCATTGAAAAAATGTCTTCAACCTTTGAAGAGAACAGCTACTACCTCTGCTTGCCCAGATCCCACTCACTCCTGAATCCTGGTGTATCTAACCTTAGACACCCTCCTCACCTGACTGCTTTGTCAAAAGTCAACTGCCTAATTACCAAATCCTTTGACTTTGCTGCCCTTGTCACTTTTGCTGTCCTCTGTCTACATCATCCATTGACCACTCCTTGAAAAGCTCACTTCCTCTTAGTTTATTACACTCTCTTCACCTTAAACCTCCCAGTTCTCTCCTCACCTCTATCCTTGACTCATCAATACATAGGTGGCTACTCCTCAATCTCCATCCATTTTGACCTTCTCCGGAGTATCTGCCTCCCACTTCCTCTACTAGATGACCCTCACACACCTTACTTTCAGCCCACTTAAGACAAATTTTCATCACCTCCCCAAATTAGCCCTTTCTGCTGGCTTCTGACCTCTCCTGATCTTAGTATTCTACCTCTGCTCTGCCTACAGGATCAAGCCTTCACTGAGGACCTGTCCCATCATGTCCAGCATTTTTTTTTTAAAGAGACAGAGGTCTTTCTCTGCTGCCCAGGCTGATCATAACTCACTGCATCCTCTAAGTTTTTGGTTCAAGTGATCCTCTTGTTTCAGCCTCCTGACAAGAACCACCATGCCCAGCTAATTTTTTATTTTTATACATATTTTTAGAGACGGAGTCTTGCTAGGTTGCCCAGGTTGGTCTTGAGCTCCTGGCCTCAAGTGATCCTTCCACATCAGCCTCCATGGTATCTGGGACTACACACGCATGCCATCATACCTGGCTTATTTTTGGAGGTTTTATTTTTGTGGAGACGAGAGTCTTGCTACTGCCCAGGTTGGTCTCAAACTCTTGCCTTCTAGCGATTCCTCTTGCCTCTGCCTCCCAAAGTGCTAGGATTACAGGCGTGAGCCACCATGCCCAGCCTGTCACCCTTTAAGTATCATCGTCTCACACCCAGATGGCTGAAGTTTCCTAACTGGTCTCCCTGCCTCCAATCTTCCTTTAATTTTCTTAAAACCCATAATTAATGTGTCATCCCCTTACTTGAAAGTCTTAAATAATCCCCTGTCTAAATTCCGCAAAACATCTTACATCTAGAGCACAGTTTGGCTCTAATTCACCCCTCAGATCTCATCTCCTGTTTCTTTATACGCTTTATAGTCAAAGAAATCTCTAGTAATCTTTTATTTCTAGATGCAGCTTGGTCCATTTCCTTCCACATGCTTATCATGCTATTCCTGCCACCCACCCATTTTAGGCTCAGCCAAAAGTTCACCTCTGTGACTGTGCCTTTCTTTCTTTCTTCCTTTTCTTTTTTTTTTTTTTTTGAGACAAGAGTCTCACTATGTCACCCTCGGTAAGAGTGCTGTGGCGTCACAGCTCACAGCAACCTCAAACTCCTGAGCTTAAGCGATTCTCTTGCCTCAGACTCCCAAGTAGCTGGGATCACAGGTGCCCACCACAACACCTGGCTATTTTTTTGTCGCAGTTGTCATTTTTGTTTAGCTGGTCCAGGCTGGGTTCAAACCTGCAAGCTTGATGTATGTGGCTGACACTGTGCTATGGGCACTGAGCCAACTATGCTTTTCTTCATACCAGTGGAAGAGGATCCTACCTCTCTGCTCTTCCAGAACACCTGATGTATAATACTGCATGAGGCCCTTTCTCACAATATATAACACAAAAGGATGCAGTATAGCTATTCTATCACAAGAGACCTGGGGTCCTGGGACAATAGAACATTCTGTAATAGAACAAAGCCCTGGAGATCAACTAGCACATATGCTTTGTTGGATAACTAACGTATGTTTTTTTTTTTTTGTTGTTGTTGTTGTTGTTGCCGTTTGGCCCGGGCTGGGTTTGAACCCTCCACCCTTGGCATATGGGGCCGGCGCCCTACTCACTGAGCCACAGGTGCCGCCCAACTAACGTATGTTTTTTAAAAATTTGAACTAACATATAAAATCTGGAGGTTTCCCATAAAAATCTCATTCTGTTGCCCAGGCTAAGTGCCATGGTTATCAGCCTAGCTGACAGTAATCTCAAACTCCTGGGTTTAAGTGATCGTCCTGCCTCAGCCTCCAGAATGCGGACTACAAGTGCCCACTAAAATACCAGGCTAATTTTTTTTAACTTTTAGCAGAGACAGAGTTTTGCTCTTGAACTTCTGAGCTCAAGCAGTCCTCCTGCCTTGGCCTCTCACACGAGTACTAAGATTACAGGTGTGAGTCACTGCGCCTGGCTCAGACTTGACCATCTTTTTTTTTTTTTTGTAGAGACAAGAGTCTCACTGTACCGCCCTCAGGTAGAGTGCCATGACATCACACAGCTCACAGCAACTTCTAACTCTTGGGCTTACACGATTCTCTTGCCTCAGCCTCCAGAGCAGCTGTGACTACAGGCACCCGCCACAATGCCTGGCTATTTTTGTTGTTGTTGCAGTTTGGCGGGGGCTGGGTTTGAACCTACCACTCTCGGCATATGGGGCCAGCAGCGCCATACTCACTGAGCCACAGGCGCCGCCCGACTTGACCATCTTTTGAAAAAGAGACACTGATACCTCTTCTAAAAGGTGTGCCTAGATGACCAAGTCTAAAATAGGCTGCCTCAGTCAGTGTCTTTAATAGAAACCAACTCAATTTTTTTTTCACAGTGCCCCACCAAAGTTGGTCATTTACTTTAACTTGTAATTCCTTCATCAAGAAGTTACTTCCTGAAAGAGAAAACACTTTTATCTGTCTTGTTTAAAGTTATCCTTACCACTTTGTCAGTCATAGGGGTTACTTAGAAGCCACTCAAGAGTGAATGAATCTGGCTTCCTTTAGTTGATACCCATGAAAGGTACAGTGAGTTGGAGCAGAGTAGGCTTTGTGGAATGAAGGATTTCTGCCTGCGTACCCCTCTTAGAGGGAGACATGAGCTCTCTAGGTTTCAAGTACCCCTTATCCCCACCATACACATACAAAGAAAGTAAATGTACCCACTCTCCTCTTTTTCACCTGGCTGGCTCCTAAAAGCATCTGAGCTGGCTGCCTTTAATATACTCCAACCCCAAACCATATCCAGTGCAACTTAGTTTCCTGCCCTGCCTAAGACCACTGGATTCATTCAGGCATTCCACAAATATTTAGTGGGCATTCTTACTGTGCCAGGCACTGTTCTAAGGTGCAAAGAATTCAGGGTCAACAAAACAAAGGTCCCTGTGCGCATGGAGCTAATGTTTAGCAAGGGGGACAGATGGGTGAGTATCAATGGTTAAATCTGCAGATCACTGACATTTAGCCTGCCCAACACCTCTTACCCTTCAAGGCCCTCTAGGTCAAGGGCTACCTCCTTGGCATGGTCTTTTTGATAAGACTTTACCAAGCTACCTTTATTGCTGTATTTTTCACTTATTGCCATGTGCAACTGTAAACTGTTCTATACAAGCACTATAGTTTATTATTCATCTCAAGCTCCACAAGGTCACAGAACTGTCTTTCCCATCTTTCATGGTTCCTTGCATCTCACATACAGTTGGCACTTGAATACCTATTAATCAACTGAAGACAGAGAACCAATTTTCCCAAACCTGGCTTCTAGGTCTCTTGTGACAGAACAGCCACACCATTTCCTTCTGTGGTATGTAATTGTATTTTGAGAAAGAGCCTCATGCACTGTTATAAGCCAGGTCTTCTAGAAGGGTAAAGACGTGGAATCCTCTTCCACTAGTATCAAACCTGGTAGGAGACCTATGAGGCCACTGAACCACTGTGGTAATTTCCAGAGTGGACATTTTATTCAGCAACATACAGGGATAAAGTTAGTACTAACCACCAAGTAATTTAGCATATTATAAATTAAGACAAATAAGAATCAATTATGGAATAGGAATACAAAATGCACATGGCTTTTTTTTGGGCCCTTGCTGGTAGGCAGCCTGGATACACAGCATTTCTTACTGGCTGTGTGTACTCTTCAGTAAGTTAATAAACCACTCTTGGGCCTCAGTTTCAGGATGTATGAGAGGGAGGCGACTAGTATTAACAGTTCTTTCTACCAGATCGTGTTGTTATGAGGATTGAGAACATTAATGTGTATGGGTGCTTAACACAGGGCCTGGCACAGAAGTTCTCTAACATTTTAGATGCCCTTGTTAAGTTCTAAGAATTCTTGTACCACCTCCCCATTTGTTAACCCATCTCTGTATTTAGGAGCACTTAGTGAAAGTGAAGAGTGTAAGGGGCTTCAATTAAAAGTCTTACCATACTACTGGGAGGATCAAAATGGAAAGGGAAGATAAACCAAGGGGAGAAATATCACAAAACCAAAAGGGGAAAATGGCAAATGAATCCTATTCAATTATTTGCTGTCTTTTATCTCTTTCCCCAGTAGACAATCTTCTGCTGCCTCTATTTCTTCATCTTCATAAAAGCAGCCACCATATAGGCCTGCTAGGCTGTTTTGAGATCCTGGACATGAAAACATTTTGTAAAATGAAAAGCACAATGTACCTGAGTTACTGCTTAAGAGTATAGGTTCTGGACTCTCCAAGATGAGTGGCCTAAGACAACTCTACATCTCCGGATCTCAGTCTCTCTTATGACTATATTAAAATAGGGATAATAAGCATACCTAACACTCAGGACTGTTGTGAGGAATAACTGAAATAATACAAAGTATTTGGGGCCTGGAACATAAGATCTCAACTACTGAGAATTACTAGCATATTCACTGGACTCTTCATCCCCAACGGTGAAGTGCTAAGAAACCAACACTGGCCCAGAACTAGGCTTTGTATACCAGCTGTGTGACCTTGGGCAAGTCACTCTCTCACCCTTGGTTTCCGTGGTCGCAAAATGAGAGCATTTTGTGAGGATCCCAGGGGTCCTACCAGCTCTTTCCACTTCGCCTTTAAGGCCGCCGGAACAAAGGCCACCCACTCCCCAGCCTGTACTCGAGGGGCAACAACTCAAAATTCCTTCTGCTCAATTCCTTTGCGGTGTGAAAGCAGGAGCTTTCGCACGCGCACCCGCGCGCCTAGGTCTGCATCCCAGAGAGATGCGTCCACGCTCTGCCGCTACCCCTCGGTACATCAGCAACCTGCTTCAGCCTCTGCCCAAAGTTTCCCACAGCGCCTGGAGACCCGCCGTCGGTGGACCCCGGGCAGACCAGGGGGACGCCGAGAGTAGGGGCTGGGTTCTGGAAATGCCAAAGCCGCCCCCGAGGCCGGGCAAGGAGTGACAGGTGCGACGCACGGCCGCGGGCGGCAGAAAAGCGGAACCACGGATAGCGCGTGGGGGCGCGCGAGGGAGACGACAGCCACGCGCTCTCCTCAGGTTGCTCCCGGAGACGTCCCCGGCCCCGCACTCCGGACCTGCGACTCTCGCTCCACTTCTGGCCGGCGGCGTCCCGGATCCCACCGCACCCGGAGCAGAGCGGCCACTTCTGGCTCACGCTCGCAGCGCCGGAAGGGTTGGGGACTGCCGGGGTGGCCACGCGCGCGGGGTTCTTCCCGCGTGAGCCGAGGCTGTCGGGGAGTGGGCGCACGCGCACCCGCGCGCGCAGCCGTAACCCCTTCCTCCCCGCGCGCCCCCCGCACTCCTACGCACCCACCCACCACTCACCGTCGATGTCCCCCAGGGTCAGCTCATCACCCAGCTCCGTGAGGGTCTCCATGGTCTCCAGACCGGCCAGCTCGCTGCTCTCGTCCATCGCCCGGCCCAGCGCAGAGGGCCCCCCTGCCTCCCGCTCAGGGAGACGCGGGGGCGGTGCCGCCGCCACCACCCATGACACCGAACAGTCCCCGCCCGGCACCGCCTCACCGGCCCGAGCCAACAGCCGCCATGTTTGCGCTGCGCCCCGGCGCCGCACGGAAGGGGCGGGGCGATATTCCCCCGCCCCAGCCAGCGCCCTCTGCTGCCCCTCCCCCAGGCCGCGCGCCCCCTTGTTTGTTGTCAATGGGACCAGGCTCATCTCAGCCAATCAGCTTGCGAAGCAGCGCGTGGGGTGATGGCGCGTCATCGATCAGCAGCTTAGATTTGCATAGCGGGGCCCCTCCCCCAAGGTCTCCGAGCTAATGCGAAGAGTCGTCGTTGGGTCCTCAGCCCAGCCTTCTCGTCCTGGTTTAAGGGAGCCGCTCCCTTTTTCGTTGGATCTGCTCCACAAACACTCCTTCCTCCCGCGTGGGAATGAAGGGTTAACAGGCCACCCTCCACCCGCGACAGCCGGCTGCCTCTGGCGTGGGCTGTGGACACATTACGTCATCTTCCCAGCTGCCTCCCCCGCCCCGCGCACCAGAAAGCGGGTAGAATCAAACCTGGCCCCCCAACACTGGGGACAGGAGGAGTCCAGGTCATCTAAGTCAGGCTCCTTTCAGCCCCTTAAACAGGAGGAAACTGGCTCGGCGCCTGTAGCTCAAGTGGCTAAGGCGCCAGCCACATACACCGGAGCTGGCGGATTCGAATCCAGACCAGGCCAGCCAAACAATGACAACTATAACCAAAAATAGGCGGGCGCCTGTAGGAGGCTGAGGCAAAAGGATCGCTTAAGCCCAGGAGTTTGAGGTTGCTGTGTCTACCAAGGGCAACAGCTTGAGACTCTGTCTCAAACAAACAAAAAAAAAAGGCACTAGGGCCTGACGGGGGGCCAAGGGCAGTCAGCATTTTACAACTTTTGTCCCCCGCCCTCAATAGTGCTCTTGCATCACAGCTCACAGCATCCTCCAGCTCTTGGGCTTAGATGATTCTCTTGCCTCAGTCTCCCAAGTAGCTGGGACTACAGGCGCCCACCACAACGCCTGGCTAAGCATTTTACAACTTATACAACTTGGCACCTGCTGTGACTACCAGCTTAATCCAATGGTCCTGCATTCCTGGCACCCCAGAACCTTAAAAACAGTGCCAGTGGCTCGCGACTAGGACACCGGCCACATACACCAGAGCTGGGGGGTTCGAATGAATCCAGCCCAGCCTGCCAAACAATGACAACTACAACCAAAAAATAGCTGGGCGTTGTGGGGGGCGCTTGTAGTCCCAGCTACTTGGGAGGCTGAGGCAAGAGAATCGGTTAAGCCCAAGAGTTGGACGTTGCTGTGAGCTATGATGCCACTGCACTCGACTGAGGGCAACACAGTGAGACTCTCTCTCAAAAGAAACAAAACCCCCCAAAAACAGAGTCAGTGCCCTGCCCACCACTGGCCTCCTAAGGTGGAACCTGGGCATGAGTATCTTGAAAAAGTTCCAGGGGGATTCGAAAGTGCTGGCACCCATGATTTCCACTCCTTCAAGCACCTCACTACCCAGTCTTGCAGCTGGTCATGTTGTAAACAAATGTGCAAACTTCTGGGAATTTATCATAAGGAATAAAATTACAAGTGCTGAAAGAAGTGCTGAAATATGCATGTACAAAAACGTTCATCATAAGGTCTTCTGTAACTGGGAAAAATTGAGAAGCCCAACAAGGGAATGAATGAATAAATTACATCCACACCATGCAATACCATGGCATCATTAAAAATTATGAACAGGGCAGTGCCTGTGGCTCAGTGAGTAGGGCGCTGGCCCCATATACTGAGGTTGGTGGGTTCGAACCCGGCCCCGGCCAAACTGTACCACCAACAAAAAAAATAGCCCAGTGCCGTGGCGAATGCCTGTAGTCCCAGCTACTCAGGAGGCTGAGGCAAGAGAATGCCTAAGCCCAACAGCTGGAGGTTGCTGTGAGCTGTGATGCCAGGGCACTCTACTGAGGGCAACAAAGTGACACTCTGTCTCTAAAAAAATAAAATAAAATAAAAATTATGAGTATAGGCCGGGCCCCATAGCTCACACCTATAATCTTAATGCTTTGGGAGGCCAAGGCAGGAAGATTGTTTGAGACCCGAAGTTCCAGACCAGCCTGACAAAAAATAGAAAACAAAAAATATAAAAATCAGCCAGGCAGTGATGGTGCTGCCTATAGTCAGAAGGAATTTGAGTTTGCAGCCACTGCACTTGAGCCCAAACCACAGAGCAAGACCCTGCCTCAAAAAAAACAAAAACAACCCCACGTAAGTATAAGTGTATATTTATTGACAAGGAAAGGTTGTACAATATCTTCATAAAAAGGAAAAGTTTTCTGCCAGTCTGTGAGAAGCCACGGTTGCTTTGTGGTCAAGACTTAACAGCACACAGGCTGGGTGAAGACAAACACATGGATCCACTGATTTGCTATGTGACCTTGGGCTCGTTAAGGAAAGGTTCTAAGCCTCACTTTAGTCATTTCTAAAATGGGGCTAAAATGGTATCACACACAGTTGTGAAAATGAGATCATTTCATTTATTTAACAATATTTATTGAACATGTCTGTAGCAGCAAACAGTTCCTGCCTTCTGAGAGCTTCCAGGCTAATAACAACAAAACCAGACATTGAACAAGCATAAAAATAAATAACAGATTATGGTACAAGCAGATAAAGGAAAAGTAATGGATGTGATGAAAACTAACAAGGAACCTGACTTTTGATGTCAGGAAGACTCTGAAGAAGTGTCAATAATATTTAAGATGATGAATCCTAAAATTATAAGGAGAGAACTGCATCTGGTATAGCCAGCAGAACAGATAACAGAGACAAAGGCCTGGAGGGCAAGAGGGGCTGCTGCCAGCCAGCACTTGGCATAAGTTCTGATATTCACTAAGTGCCAATACCAGGTAGCCCTTGTAATTGAAAAAATAAGGATCTTTGTGCTTACCTGAGGGGTGAAAAGGATGGACGGCTCAACAGCTGGTTGTCAGTTGTGATTATATAAGTGGGATCTGGGTGAATTTTACTTTTTTTTTTTTTGAGACAAAAATCTCACTATGTCACCCTCAGTAGAGTGCTGTAGCATCACAGCTCACAGCAACCTCAAACTCTTAGGCTCAAGCGACTCTTCTGCCTCAGCCTCCAGAGCAGCTGGGACCACAGGTGCCCGCCACAAAACCCGGCTATTTTTGGTTGCAGTTGTCATTATTGTTCAGCAGTCCCGGGCCGGGCTCGAACCTGCCCCCTCGAACAGGCCACCTTAGGTGTATGTGGCTGGAGCCCTACTCACTGAGCTACGGGGGCCTAGCTTACTTTCCGTTTAGCATCTCAGTATTGTTTAAATTAGTTTTTATAATAAACATGTATACCTAATGAGAAATAAAGTGTCTTATACTTTGGGAAACAAGACAAGAATGTTCTCTTCATTTTTTACACAATGGAGAGCTAGTGTAGACTAATACACCAGTTTCACCCTGAAAGAAACGGAAAACTGAACCTGGTTTAGATTTAGCACTGGTCTGGAAGGTGCCATCCTCAGCTGTACCTTTCAAGCAGCTCTCACAGGGCTCTTTACACTGGTATGCGACTGGTATAAAGCACACTGGTCTGCTAGTCTGACAGGATGCAGCAGCAACTCCCATACAACACACTTTGGCCCAATGATGGCCCCTATGCAGGCCTCAGTAACTCAGCAACCTCCTGCAGAAGGCTGCCATAAGCATCTTCACAGGTGGGGATAAAAAGTGGGCAATACCAAATTTGGTTTAGGAGGCCAGGGAGGCAGGCAAAGCACTTCCCATTCTGCAGCTGTTCCTATGTTTCTGAGTAAAACCTTCCCACAGGCTGTGGTAACCTGGCCAAGTGGCCCAAGGGAACACAAATGAAGGCTCAGTAGAAAAGGTAGAATAATGGTAGCTACACAGAACATAAACCTCACCAAATACTGGTATTTTCCATCTGGCCCTGGATCCCACTTAACTGAACATGTCTTCTAGATGGCACATTGCTTTGGCTGGGAAGACAGAGGCTGGCTCTGATGGGTGGAGAAGCATTTGACAAAGTAATTCCTCAGCACTTAGGCTCTTCATCTGAAAAGGGACTGTACTAGGTAGGTGACCATTATGTTTAGACATCTACCATGGATTGTGTACCTACTATAGGTCATAGAAGAGACCTTTACATAGGATTTCCTCCCTCCCTCCCTTCCTTTTACTTTGAGACAGAGTCTCACTTTGTTGCCTGGACTAGAATGCTGTGGCATCAGCTTAGCTCACAACATCAAATTCCTAGATTCAAGCTATCGTCCTGCCTCAGCCTCCTGAGTAGCTGGGATTATAGGCACCTGCCACAACACCCGACTAGTTTTTCTTTTTTTTTTTTTTGTTTGAGACAGAGTCTCACTATGTCACCCTTGGTAGAGTGCTGTGGCGGTACAGCTCACAGCAACCTCCAACTCTTGGGCTTAAGCGATTCTCTTACCTCAGGCTCCCAAGTAGCTGGAACTACAAGCACCTGCCACAATGCTTGGCTATTTTTTTGTTGCATTTGTCATTATTGCTTTAGCTGGCCGGGACCGGGTTCAAACCAGCCAGCCCTGGTGTATGTGACCGGCACCCTACCCACTGAGCTATGGATGCTGCCTAGTTTTTCTACTTTTTATTTTTTGAGACAGAGTCTCACTCTGTTACCCCCGATAGAGTGCCATAGTGTCACAGCAACCTCAAACTCTTGGGTTCAAGCTATTGTCTTGTCCCAGTCTCCCAAGTAGCTGGGACTACAGGCGCTTGCCACAACACCCAGCTATTTTTTTTTTTTTTTTTTTTTTTAGAGACAAGGTCTCGCTCTAGCTCAGGCTGGTCTAGAGAGCATGAGCTCAGGCAATCCACCCACCTTGGCCTCCCAGAGAGCTAGGATTACAGGAGTAAGCTAGCACGCCCAGCTAGTTTTTCTATTTTTAGCAGAGATGGGGGTCTTACTCTTGCTCAAGCTGGTGTTAAACTCCTGAGCTGAAGGATCCTCCTGCCTTGGCTTCCCAGAGTGCTAGGATTACAAGCGTGAGCCATGGTGTCTACCCTACATATGATTTTCATTTACTTTCTCTGGCACTTCCCCTTTCAGGCCTTTGCTCACAGTGCCTGTTCCCTTCTCCTTTTTCCCCCCAATTTTTCAGGATTCAGTTCAGGTATCACTTCCTCCAAGAAGCCCTCCACCTGGATTAAGCAAGAGCATGTACCTCACTGTTTGAAACACAGGACACGGGTGTTAGGGTGGGCAATAACAAGTTTGGTTTAGGATAAAGAGAAACCTAGGCAGCAATAGCTACCAGATGGTGACAGGGCAGGTGTCATTAGCTTTGACATCTTAGATGGTCAAAGAAGAAAAGAGCTTTCCAAGCTTTCCAAGAAGAAAAGAGCACAGAGAAACTGCCAAAAAACAACTTCTTTTAAACAGAGACAGATGAAGAAAGAGGAATCAGAAGAGATAAAGCGGGCTCAGATTGAGGGCACAGAACCAGGACCAGCCTGAGAGGATCATGTCTAGGAGAAGCTGTCAGCAGAGGAGGGTAGAGGAAGATGTTGGGCTGGGATGAGGAGGGAAATGGGTTTTCGACTAGGGAAGTTTTGTCCCCCAGGGGACATGTGGCAATGTGTGGAAGCATTTTTGGTTGTCATATTAGGGGATTACTCCTGGTATCTAGTGGGTAGAGTGCAGAGATGGTGCTAAATATCCTACCCAGGACAGCTCTCCTTAGACACAGTAAAGAATTATCTGGCCCAACTGTCAACAGTGGCATTGTTCAGAAACCACACCTTAAAGGATATTGGGGAGCTCCTAGATTCTCCAAAGAAGTCACAGGCCTAGAAGCTCAGCCAACAGGAACAATGTCCAGATCCACTGAAAACATCACTGTTGCAGCTGGGCGTGGTAGCTCATGCCTATAATTCTAGCATTCTGTGGGGCAGAGGCAGGAGTATCTCTTGAGCTCAGGAGTTAAAGGCCAGACTGAACAAGAACGAGACCCTGTCTCAACTAAAAATAGAAAACCTAGCCAGGCCTGATGACAGGTGCCTGTAGTCCCAGATACTTGGGAGAGGCAGGAGGCAAGAAGAGTGCTTGAGCCCAGGAATTTGAGGTTGCAGTGAGCTATGTTGATGCCACTGCATTCTAGCCTGGTCAACAGAGAGAGAGCCTAAACAACAATAACAACAACAAACTATTGCCACCACTGAGCACTCCTGGCACCAGCCAGTAGGAGTGGTAGTTCTAGTGGCTTACCACTCTACTCTGCCCATGCTACCTCCTGTACCACTGCCACCAATAACACAATGTCCATACAGAGTAGGTATATCCAGTGGAGCTATAGTCACATAACTGGTTCCCAGCTGCCAGGGGTGGCTTGACACATGAATGCCCTAGGGTGGGGGTCTGGGGGTAGGCTCTGTCTGCAGTAAGGCTCAGAAGGTGGACTTCCCAGAACAAGTGAGCATAACAACAATGGCAGGCCAGACATGGTGGCTCATGCCTGTAATCCCAGCACTCTGGGAGGCCAAGGCGGGTGGATTGCTTGAGCTCACGAGTTTGAGACCAGCCTGAGTGAGACGGTCTCTACTAAAAATAGAAAAACTGAGGCAAGGGGATCACTTGAACATGAGTTGGAGGTTGCTGTGAGCTATGATGCCATAGCACTCTACCCAGGGTGACAGCTTGAGACTCTTATCTCAAAAAAAAAAAATCACAGCAAAGGAAAAGCAAGAGAAGGCATGGAGATTGGTTCTGTTTAAGAGTACTGATTTGAGGGTAGAGGGGACAAGATCAACTAAGATAGAGAGAGGCTGAAGGTAGCAGGGGTCCTCAAACTGTGGTCTGCGGGCCACATGAGGCAGTGTAATTGTATTTGTTCCCATTTTGGTTTTTTACTTAAAAAAAAAAGATATTTGCAGTGTGCATAAGAATTTGTTCAGAGTTTTTTCTTTTAAACTGTAGTCCGGCCCTCCGACGGTCTGAGGGACAATGAACTGGACCCCTGTTTAAAAAGTTTGAGGATCCCTGGTATAGAGGAAAGAGCCCAGGAAGAAGGAAGTACCAAATGGGGCAGACAAGACAGAAAAGACTGGGACCCTCTCTTTGGTTTTGCATACAGTGGGCACTTATTAAATCTATAGGATGATTCAAGAACCATCAAAGAAGGGCACCTATCACTAAGAAGTCACTTAAATTTCAGGTACTTTCTAACTATAAATAGGCTTTTATGGCCAGGCACAATAGCTCACACCTGTAATCCTAGCACTCTGAGAGGCTGAGGCAAGTAGGCTGCTTGACCTCCGGAGTTCCAGACTAGCCCAATCAAGAGCAAGACCCTATCTCTACTAAAAATAGAAAAACTAGCCAGGCATGGTGGTGGGCTCCTATAGTCCCAGCTACTCAGGAAGCTGAGGCAGGAGGATCACTTGAGCCCAGGAATTTGAGGTTGCTGTTAGCCATGATGCCATGGCCCTCTAGCCTGGGACAACAGACTAGACACTCAACCAGCTGGGCATTCTGAGATGGGGAACCCAAGGATCTGAGAAGTGTGTGGTTCTGATGACAACAGCGATCAAGGGACAGTCTATGCTAGTCCCAAATTGCCCAGGTCTTCCCACCACTTTAGGCTGCCTCCCTCATTGCCGTGCAGTCCCCCAGCTCTACTTCAAATTATAAAAATCCTACTAATAACAGAGCCCCTATAAGTCATCCAGTAGGACTTCCAGCCAAATGCACTGTCCTGAGTTATCTTTTAACCTCCTTGCTTCCCCAGGAAAGCCAGGCTCACTGTCAAGCAGGCTTGGTTCTTAGGTTTTCCTCCAGTGAAGGGGGAAACTAAGCACCTTCCGTGCTGAGTCAGCAATCATACGCCTCTCCAGTATGAAGGACAAGAAAAGCCCAGGGTCTGGTCCTGACCCTCAGCTCTGCACCAGGACAGGTTAAACAACTGATCCAGTGAGTCTGACCCTTTCCTGTGGCATAGCCTTTTAGTTCACAAACTCTACTGTCCACCATCTCATGTGAACCTCGTAGAAATGTGACACAGCTCAGGGGGACAGGGCTGGGTATGGAGCCTAGGTTTGTTGGGTTAGTCCTGCCACCTGGCCCTGCCTCCACTGCCCACGGGGTGGCTGGTGGGAAGTTCTGATGGGAAAACTTCTCCAGGCTTCTTCCTAGCTCTCTTCCAGCTGCTTCTTACCCTCTGAGTAACTGATAGGATGCAGAATGTTCTGGGCCTTTCTATGAGGCCTCCCTAAAGCCAGGGACGCCAGCCTCAGACAAACAGGGCAGGGCTGAACAGGTTCAGATACCATCAAAATCATTTTGCCAATGAAGTCATAGCACAGGGAAAGGAAGGAAAGGGAAGGATGGGCCAGGATTGCTCAGCAAGTCTGATGGGCTAAGACTGAAGTCTTGGCTGGGTGCACGTAGCTCAACGGTTAGGGCACTGGCTACATGCTCTGGGGCTGGTGGGTTCGAACCTGGCCCCGTCCTTCTAAATTAAAAAAAAAAAAAGACTGAGGTCTTGCCTGGGCTCTGTCAGTGGAATAGGAGTGGGGTCAGGGGGTGCATCCAAGATGGTTGTGTGTCTCTGCTTCTTTAAGAGGCAGACTCTGGCTATGCAAGGTCAAAGAGGCAGAGCTAGAATTCCCACTGAAACCTCTCCCTCCTCTTTAGGGAAGAGGCTTGACTGAAGGGCACCTGCCCCCACCCAGGGCCACAGAAACCGCACCATCCACTAGGGCCTAACTGCCCCCAATAAATCTTCCCTGGCCTGGGCCACAAGTCTCTGCTTACACACCTCCTGAGATGGGGAGTTCATTGTTTGACCAACGCAGCTCAGAGTAGCCCTGCCATTATGAAGCATGGTATCCTGCAGGACTACAGTGTATCTTCCTATCGTCCCCCCACCTGCAGGTCAAGTGTCCTCCAGTACTGCCAGGGAGGACAAGTTGACTCCTCCCTGTGCCTGCTCAATGACTGTCCCCAGATACCTGAGGACAGAGATCATGTTGCTCCAAGGTCTCTTGGGCTAAACACCCTCCCAAGACACTTCCAAGTCCCTTCTTAACTTTGATCCTTTGTCAAGGGCATTGCTGAGGTGGGAACAGGAGGCCTAAGCCAAGCCCACTTACTCTACCCTGCAGGCGCCTGAGGCTTCTCCTCATGAGGCAGAGACATCCTCTAAGCTAGTTTTTACATCCCTGAGGGGCCCTGGTCCCCTCACAGCCTCCTCACCAGCTTGGATCAGCACAAAGGGTTTGCTGGCTTTTATTATATCTCTGTAGAGGGACTGGGATCTGTGCTGGGCGCTCAGTGACACAGTGGGGCCCACAGTAGGGGTGGCACCTTCACTTGTGGCTCAGGACCTGGTTTTGCCGCTTTCCCATAAAGGGTACTAGCCAGCTGGCCAGCGGTCCTGATCCACCAAGAGGGTCTGGGCCAGGATCCCCTTCTCACTCCCCTACCAGTCTCTAGAGGGTCATGTCTGCAGCACAGGGTCATATGAAGGCCCCTATGAAGAAATCCAGCCCTCTAAGGTTCAGTCCCTTCAGTCGGGGCTCAGACCTGGCTCCAGGGAGCTGACCAAATGTGGCCTCTGCATCTGGAAGGGGCTGATGCTGACCACCAGCGCCGATGCTGCTATGCCACGGCCATACCTCTGCCTCCTCTTCCTCCTCACTGGCCTTCTCCTGGCCCCCTTGAGCCCTGAGCTGCTCCAAGATTACAACTCAGACTGAGATCTTGAGATCCTCGGGCCTTTTCGAATTTCTTTACGTCTCTCCTCCTTTTTCCGGCGTTTCTCTTCTTCTCTCAGAGCCTTCTGGAAAGGGTCAGTGCTGGGAATGAACTGAGGAGAAGAAAGAGCAATCTGATTTAGTCTGCCAGCAGCAAAAAGTCTGCTCTGAGCTAGGCTACTGGTTAGGTGTGGGGACAGCAACGTTGTTTGGATACAGGCCCTATGCTAGATGTGGAGACAGTTACATGGGCTTGGGGAAAATTGAAATATAAGCAGGAGTTTGCCACACAAACAGGGTAAGGGAATAGAAGGGCATTCCAGGCAGAGGGACAGATGCTGGGGTATGAACCTTCATGGGATATGTGAGAAATAATAAAGAAATAATAAACAGGGCAGCCCTGCCATTACAAAGCTCATCCTCCTACAGGGCTGCAGCCTGTGCCTCTGTGGCCCCCACTTACAGGGCAAGTATCTTTCAACTCCTGCAGGGTGAGGGGGCAGAGGGGCTGAGACCACCGCAGACCCCAGGAATCCTTCTGAAAGGAAGAAAGCCCAGCAAGAGTCACTGACAACAGGCAGCTGCCACTTGTGAACAAGTCACGGTCTCTGGGGGAAGCAGCATATCAGAGGTCAACCGCCAGGCCTAAGCAAAAGGTGGGATGAAGAGATGGGAACGCAGGGCGAGCAGGGGTAGGTGGGGGTGAGGACTCCTGGGGGGCTTCCTCCAGCTGCAGTTGCAGGCCCCTTGCTCTCCTCCCTCTACCCCTTCCAGGCTGCCTTACCTAACCACAGCTTTAGTTGACCTCTGAGGCAAGTTACCCCTCAAACTGGTGTCTCCGTGTCTAAACTCCTGACAGTTCCCTTAGAATGTCCCAAATGCACCCCAGTTCAGCATGGTGTGATCTCCCCGAAGTCTATTCCTCTTCTGGAGTCTCCGTTCTGATGAGCAGCAGTACCCTATACACCTGTCTAGGCCAGCAGGGCAAAGCAAGGATACCCCAGCCCCGGCTGGCACAACTTCTCCCTCCACATGGAACCCATCACCAAGGCCTGGTTCAAGTCCTGTCTCTCTCAAACCTACCTACTTCTCTCTGTGTCTCTACCTCCATCACCATTTCCCCCTCTCTGCTGCATGACTGCTCTCAGAGCCTCCCAACATCCCTCCACATCCACTTTGGTCCCTCTCCAGCCATTCTCCTCCCTGCAGTAAGATTTCTTTTTCTTTTTTTTTTTTTTTAGACAGAGTGTCACTTTGTCACCCTGGGTAGAGTGCTATGGTGTCACAGCTCACAGCAACCCCAAACTCTTGGCCTCAAGCAATCCTCTTGCCTCAGCCTGGGACTTCAGGCACCTGCCACAATGCCTGGACAGTCTTTAGAGACAGGGTCTCATTCTTGCTCAGGCTGGTCTTGAACTCCTGAGCTTAGACAATCCACACCCCACCACCACCACCCCCGTTGGCCTCCCAGAGTGCTAGGATTACAGGCATGAGCCAAGGCGCCCAGCCCCCAAGTTAGATCTTTTCAAAATGCAAATCTGGTCATGTCACACTCCAGCTTCCAACTCTTCCATGATTCTACATGACTCTCAGGACAAAGTTGCACCCAGTGCATCTCCAGGCCCACCCTGCCAACTCTCCATTCCTGCCTAGCACTCCCCACCTGTTCTTGGATTCCCAGTTACCTCCCACTTCTAGCTTAGCACATGCTGTGGCCCAGCCCCCTGCCCCTTCGCCCTCCAGACCCCCTGACTCCAGCCAGGGCAGCTTCCTCAAATGGCAGCGACTGCTCTCTCCCTCATTCTATTAGTGTCACATACCAATGGTGGGAGGGTCAGGGACCATTTGTTTTCCCATGTCCCTGACCACTGGTTTGCTCCTGTTAACTTTTCTTCCCAGTGCTTTTCCCTGTGATCAGCCCCCCGGACAGCACCTCTGTGAAAGGCAGGTTGCATCAGGTGTCACTCATCACAGGCCTTAGCATGGGTGCACGTGACTTGTTAAGAGCACTCAATGTTTTGGGTTGGTTTTTTTTTTTTTTTTTTTTTGGAGACAAGTTTTACTCTGCTGCCCTGAGTCAACCTCTTGGGCTCAAGTGATCCTCCTGCCTCATAGCACTGAGAAGAAAAAGTTAACAGTAGCAAACCATTGTGGGGATGGCGGGGGGGGGGGGGTGGGGGGGGAGGACATGGGATAACAAATGGTCCCTGACCCTCCCACCATTGGTATGCGACACTAAGAGAAGAGAGAGAGAAGTTGCCGCCCTTTGAGGAGGCTGCCCTCAGCCTCCCAGGTAGATGGGAATGCAGGTGCCTGCCACAACACCTGGCTAGTTTTCCTATTTTTAGAAGAGACGGGGACCTCGCTTTGCTTAGGCTGGTCTCCAACTCCTGAGCTCAGGTGATCCACTCACCTCAGTGTGCTGGGGTCCTAGGATTACAGGCGTGAGCCACCATGCCCAGTCTCAATGTTTTTTAAAATGATTGAGCGAGCCATGTTAGTATATGGAATACAGCAGGTCCTCCAACAACTTTCACTCAGGGTTGTGCATGTCACTATAATGATGATGAAAAAGAATCGATTCTTGGCTAAGGCCAATTCTATGTGGGTTTTCTCTGGGTACTCTGGTGTCTTCCCACATCCCAAAGATGTGCATGTTAGAGTTACTGGCATGTCTACAATGTCCATTCTGAAAGTGCCTGTGACCGTGCCCTGCAATGGGATGGCATCCTGCCCAGGGTTGGTTCCCAGCTTGTGCTCTGAGCTGCTGGGAGAGGCTCTGACTGCTTGTGACCCTGACTGGAATAATTTGTTAAGTAATTAATCTTAACTTGCCTTTATTAACCTTTCTTAAATGAATATATAGTTCATATTTATTTCAGTGTTGAATGTTATATAAGAATTTTGGTATTTAGTTTTTATGACCAGAAGTATTGTATAGGAACTTAACTCCTGTTTATATCACTTAGCCTATACTAAAACTGGTTTTATTATATTAATATTGTTTCGCTTAAAGGCACAGTTTCCAAGAACCTGTGAACATTATGTGCCCCAAACTCAGGTAATTATGTTGCAAAACACACCCCTTTATTTGTTCTTAGGACAAAATGTGACAAACACTTCATCAAGGTAGACTTTAAAAACAAACTAAGAGCTCCACCTTGTGGAGTCATCTACCTACTAGGTTAGATTAAGTCAGACCCCTGGAGGATGAGAGAAATCACAGATGTGTAGTCCAGAGAGGGTAAATGATATGGCCTAGTCACACTTCTCTAGGCCCACGTAGGACTAGCCCCCACAAGCTACTATTTCCCTGTCCAGTACTTCCCCACCACACTCTGGTCCTGTCTCTGTAAGTAAATCCTGATCTATTGAAGAGGGGACCTGGGAGACCACTGCAGGCCACAGAGGACCCCACTCTGACTCTGGCTAGGCAAGAGCTGGTCAAGAGATCCCAGCCCTCCAGCCTCAGCTGACTCAGCCCAAATCTAGTTGGGCCAGAAGAGACATGCCCATTCTTTCCCCACTCCTTCCCCTATGTTGGCCTGGTAACACCTATTCATTCTTCAAGTCTAGCTTAGATGTCTCCTCCAGGAAGTCTTGCTGGCCATCCTCAATTGTACCTGACTAGCCTGGGTCAGGTCACCCTTCTGCTGGCCAATACAGCACAGAGGTCAAGAGCATGGCTTGGAAGGCTGATCACCTGAATTTGAAGCCTGGCTCCATCACTCACCTGTTCCACTGCTGCCACTGTGGTTCAACCCACTGTTGATTCCCAGACAGATAAGGACCTTCTCACCTGTGTCCCTGCTTCTACCCTGGCCCCCAACCATGTTCCACATGGCCGCCTGGTGATCTTTTAAAGTGCTAAGCCAGAGCCCCACACCTTGCTTTCCAGGTCTCTCAGAGCAAACCAAAGCCCTTGCAAAGACCTTTGAAGATCTCAGGATCTGGCCTACAACTCTGCCCTCATCTTCTCACAGTGACCCTGTGCACATAGGCTTTATGTGGCAGAGAGGGGCATAAGCTGAAGAGCAAGTCCCTTACCTTGCCCACAAATATATCCCCACAAATATACCCCCAACTCAGAGCCCCGCACTTGCTGTTCCTTTGCCTGGAAAGTTCTGTGGGAAACAGGCTCCCTCAGTTTCTTCAGATCTTTTCAGTAAGTCTGTGTCCAAGCCCCCTGAAATAGCAACTATACCCCTACCTTACTGACCATTCTTTAACATTCTCCTGCTTTTTTGCTCCACAGTCCTTGTTACCAACTACCATATTATATGTTTTTTGTTTTTTTTTGAGACAGAGTTGCACTATGTCATCCTTGGTAGAGTGCTGTGGTGTCACAGCTCACAGCAACCTCAAACTCTTGGGCTTAAGCGATACTCTTGCCTCAGCCTCCCAAGTACCTGGGACTACAGGCACCTGCCACAACAACTGGCTATTTTTTGTTGCAGTTGTCATTGTTGTTTAGCTGGCCTGGGCTGGACCCAAACCCGCCAACCTTGGTATATGTGGCTGGCGCCGTAACCACTGTGCTACAGGCACTGAGCCCATATTATGTTTTTTAATTGACTGTCTGTCTTCCCAATTAGAGTGTCACTCCCAGGAGAGCAGGACTAGACAGCTTCCCCAGGGGCTACATTCAGGAAGCTCACTAAATGCTGAGCAAACATATGTGCCACACATCTTAGCCTTTACACAACGCCTGAAAGGCCCTCCCTCAGCTGGTCCACCAGCAGCTTATTCATCCCAGAGCCTCCACCACCTACCTGCCAAGGCTGGGCCAGGCTTCCCCTCAGCAGTCCCCTAACTCATTATGCTTCCCTCCTCCATTGGGTCAGTGATCACAATGGATTGGGACTGTATTTCCCTGCTGCCTCCCCCATCAGAGTATCTGAAGAGCCAAGGACAGGGCCAGCCCCCTGGATACACAGCCTGATTACCAGCTGGCTCTAGTGATGGATGCACAGAACACTCGCCAGCATGGACAGAGTATATGAGGGGAGTTGAGCAAACCTGGGGCTGCTGCTACCAGACAGGTTCACACTGGTTATCAAAAAGTAACTGAAGTCTCAGAACTATTCCTAGCCATAGGAATAGTTCAGTGGATAGGGTGCCAGCCACATACACCAAGGCTGGCAGGTTCAAACCCAGCCTGGGCCAGCTAAACAACAATGACAAATGCAACAAAAAAACAGCCAGGTGCTGTGGCGGGCGCCTGTAGTCCCAGGTACTTGGGAGGCTGAGGCAAGAGAATCACTTAAGCCCAAGAGTTTGAGGTTGTTGTGAGCAGTGATGCCATGGCACTCTACCAAGGGAGAAATAGTGAGACTCTATCTCAAAAAAAAGAAAGTATGCTGCTGCTATGGTGTGTCCAAGTAGAGCACATTACAACAGAACTAGACTCAGTTTATCCTCGTACTCTCTGTGGCCCGTGATCTCACCCTCCTTCTGTGAGGCGTGCATGACCCGCAGAGTGAGAAGAGCCAGCATCATAGAAATAAATCTTCCCCATGGGTGACCCCTTCTTGGTAAAGACAGCCTGCCAGGGCCTTGAGATCCCCCCATGTCTTCTTGTTATGTATACCAAGAATGCAAGGCACTGACTGTTCTTGACCTGGGTGAGTCATTCCTGTCCACATGATAGGAAAACTCACAAGGCTGTGGCAATAGTGAACTATTCTGCTGTGCCTAACATTAAAGACTTCAAAGGTAGTTCCTGACAGTGACCCTGTGCACACAGTCTTTATGTGGGCACAAGCTGTTTCAATCTGATTAATATAAATTCATCTGCTTCTCCTGATGCCACAGTAGCCTCGGATGATGCTATGTAGGGTAACTGAGGCCATTTATCAGGGTTATAATTGCAGCAAACAAACTTGAAGGATTTGTGTCAGTTCTGCACGAAGGGTAGCAGCTACCCCAGTAGGACAAACTATATGCCCCTCTCTGCCACATAAAGCAAAGCCACCGGCTCAACATGGCCCTCAGTTCAGAGGTTCTCCTAAACCAGTGGTTCTCGACCTTCCAAATGCTGCTACCTTTTAATACGGTTCCTCATGTTGTGGTGACCCCCAACCATAAAATTATTTTGCTACTTTCCCAACGAAAATAATTTTATGGTTGGGGGGTCACCACAACATGAGGAACTGTATTAAAGGGTCCCAGCATTAGGAAGATTGAGAACCACTGCCTTCAACACTCACTGTAGTTCAGCTAAGTTAAAAGCTAATGGTGTTGCAGAGAAGAGTTAACATAGTCAGATGTCAGCCTACTTTCAAGGTTAGCCCTTGCCTGGTATCTGTTAACCTGCATTTCAAATGGGCTCCCATGTCCCTAACTGATAAAGAGTGGTTGCTGTGCCCAACTGTTTGTGCAAACAATATGGTTTATGCTGAATACCTGCTTTTATTCTGGGAGTTTGCAATTTTGGTACAAGTTAAACAGAAAGTGCCCACATGACCAGCTCCAATAAAATCCAGGGCATTAGGTCTCTAAAGAACTTTGCCAGTAGACCACATTGTACACATGTTGTCACTAGTTGCTGGGGGGATTAAGCATATCCTGTGTGACTCTACTGGCAGAGGATTCTAGAAGCCATGTTTGGTTTCCCCAGACTTTGTCCCCTCCACCTTTTCCCTTGGCTGCTTATATCCTTTCTCTGTAGTAAATCACAGCCATGCGTGCAACTGTATACCGAGTCCTGTGAATCCTCCGAGTGAGACATGCAACTTGGCAGTGGTTTGGGGAACACAGGTACCTGTGGCAGCAGCCTCTGCCCAGCCCCAGGGACAATGCTAAGAGACTAAGAGACTGCCATAAAGGCCAGTTAGATAATGACCTGAATTAAACACCATCACACTTGCCTTGGGTGATACCCGTTAACAGCCTAGTACATTATATTCCTACTCACTGTAGGTGGTGTGTTAGCCATCTGAAGACTACAAACTGGCAGTTCAAAGACGCCTTCCCCTCTTTGGGGCCAGACATTGTGGTTGTGAACCTGACAGTCTGGATCACTCATTTAGATGCCCATAGTGAGGCTCATTCTCTGATGAGACCAACTGGAATCAAACTGTGGATCAAGCCTACACTGTCCACGTCACTGCCATTGCCACATGAGGACTAGCACACAGCAGAGGGCTCTGTATTTCTGGTTCAACTACCTGAACCTCTGGTGAAGTGGTATGACCTGAGGGCCTGAACATTACGACCACCTGGTTGAGCAGACTGCTTGTGGGGCCCTTGCAGTGGCCCATGTGGGCAAAAATGAGAGATAATTAATATAGCAGGTCCCTAAAAATGTGGAAAAATGCCCTGGTCCCACGCATACCTGATACTTCTGAATGAAAGGTCTAAGTTAGAGTAGGAAATGATTGGAGATAAAGTGAAATTATTAGTAATGGGATGGAACACATGGATTTTGTAGCAATAATTCTGGCACTTGGACATGGAACACCTCAGATCCCAGAGATTATGGAGAATAATTAATGTTCTCTTTGTCCCCCTGAGAATCCAGCACCACCACTTGGCAAAACAATCCTAGGGTCTGCGCAAGCCTAACAGCAGCCTTAGCTGTCAATGTGGCCAGGTACTAGGTGTGTCATTATAGGAAAACTCGCAAGGATGTCTGAGTGGGTGGACTATTCTGCTGTGCCTAAAGACATCAAAGGTAGTTCTTGACAGCACAGAGGCCAGCACAAGCTGTTTCAATCTCACATAAATTCACCTGCTTCTCCTGATGCCAGAATGGCCTTGGATTATGCCATGTAGGGCAACTGAGGCTGAAGCTCCTCAGGGCTCAAACATTATTGATTTGGGTGACCCAAATCAAATGCAGCATGTGGGCTACAGAATGTCTCCCTGTGGGGGATGAGGACTGCTTGGGACCATATATTGCCCCATACTTAGTGGCAATAACAACACAGACAGGCGGGTCAGTCTTCACTCTCTTATGCAGGTGGTAGCGGGTAGCAGATTGGTACTCAGACTGAGTAGCACACTCATGGGAAAATTTGAGTTAAACCAAGTGGATTTTTGGAGCAGGCAATCTGCCCGAGCATTCCTGCATGTTCTTGCTGGGTATACCAAGAATGCAAAGCCCACTCTTTACTTGGGCCGTGTCTCAGGATTGTGTTAACAGCAAGCAACCTTGAAAGTAATGTCTACCCTCAAAGAGAGGTTTGGTTCTGTTCACTATAAAAACAGTGAAGTTCCCCAGCTCAGCAGTTCTCAACTGTGATGCAAACCCACTGCACGCACAGCATCTACCTAGACCTCTCCACGTCACCCCCATGGGAACTGCGGCAACAAGGTAAATCAACACAACTAGGTCAACAGTCTGGCTAACGCTTTTATTGTAATAAAGTCTGATATCTGACCTATGTTAGTGTCTATAACACGGTAGCAGGCTAGCTTGACCTATAAGCAGGGTAAAACCCCAGATCCCTCATAGAATGAATATCCACCCCCACCCCCCACACATACCAGGGGCCAGCCTGTGATTTGACAGACCACTTCTCCAGCCACCATGCAGCCCTTTCTTTCTTCCTTCCTGTCCTGGCTCTGACCTGCTGCCTCTGATCCTTTCTGCCCTTTACTGTATGTGTTTCCATCTTTCACCCTAAACTACAACCTCCTGCCCTTAGGGCTGCCCTCTGTGCCCTAGAATGAGTGTATGCAGGAGCACAGAATAGAAGCCCTGATTGCGCTAGAAACTCAAGGGCATGGAATAGTGTGGACTGATCTCCCCTGGCTGCACTGATGCTACCCTTAAGTGAGGTGCCCATTCTGTGTTGGGATGGGTGTGTTGACAGCCCCACAACTGCTGGAGTCCATACCCCTTAAACAGACAAGGACCAGTGACTTGCGCCAAAGGCTCTAGTGAAGTGAGTGATGGCTGCCCAAAACCATGTAAGGCCCCCAGCCCCTGTAGACTCCAGCCTCCTATGGCCCAGCAGAGACAAAGCAAACACAGACATAGGCCCCAGCAGCTCACCTCTGTGCGGTCTATTTTAAATGGGTTCTGGAAGTCAGAATCTTTCTCACTAATTCCCAGCTCCTGGGCCATCTGCAGGTGAAGAAAAGTTGGTCATCTCCTGCCTTCTTCTGCCTCCTGCTCACCAGCACATCACGCCCTCCATGCTGAGCCCCAGGCCCCAAGATGGACAGATATGGGCCAGGGATGACCCCAAAGGACCCCAGTCAGCACAGAGCCCCTTCAAATGGGGCTTCTGTGATACAAGGTGCCCTGAAGCTCAACAAAGAAAACACTACCAAGCCCTGACATTCAGGCCCAACTGAAGGCAGATGTGAGCCTCCTGGCACACCACCAGACAAAGGGCTCCTGGACCTCCTCCACCCCAGTCCTTACCAGGCCAAGGATAGGTGAGTGAGGTCCCTGGTCAAAGACACCTGTCTGGTTGCAGAAACTGATGCCCCACCGGATGAGGAGGTTCCAGTTGGAGTTGTGGTCAAAGTAGTAGTGCACAATCCTCGGGAAGCGCAGCACCACATCGCCGAAGAAGGCTGTGTTCTCCACCACGTGGGAGAAAGCTGGAGAGAGGATCCTGATGAGCGGACAGGGAATAGATGCATCGGCCAAACCCAATAAACAGGGAAGGGAACAGCACAAACTGATCACAGGCTGTTGATCATGTGCACAGTGTAAGCTAAGGGCCTTATGTCTACCAACCAGCTCACTGAACCCTTGTAACTGGGGGAAGAAGTGGCTGCTATTCTCATTTTACAGATAGGAAACTGAGACTCTAGTGAGCAGCAAATCTGAGCTGCAAACCCAGGTCTGCATGTCCAAAGGCACACCTTGCTGCTTAGATTTGTTTGCTGTGGGGATTAGAAAACTGCTTGTTATTTGCACCCACCTGCTGATTTATCACATGAGGCTTTGCTGGACTCCTCAGACCTGTGCACATGTACAGAGTGGCCTGGGGTCAACACAACCAAAGTGTCTGTGAGGAGTCCATCAGAAGGGCCGAGGAACAGGCCAGGGCTTTTCCTTAAAATTTTTTTCCATTTTATTTCATTTTAAGAGCCTTTTAAGTTCTTACTTTGAAATTATTTTAGATCCACAGAATACAACACAAAATTCCTTTTGTTTCCTCTAATGTTATCAATTCATATTACCAATGTTCAACTATCTAAACCAGGAAATTAACAGCAATATACATTTTGGTTTTTTTTTTTTTTTTTGGAGACAGAGCCTCAACCTGTCCCCCTGGGTAGAGTGCCGTAGCATCACAGCTCACAGCAACCTCCAACTCCTGGGCTCAAGTGATTCTCCTGCTTCCACCTCCCAAGTAGCTGGGACTACAGGTGCCCGCCACAAGGCCCGGCTATTTTTTGGTTGCAGCCGTCATTGTTTGGTGGGCCCAGGCTGGATTTGAACCTGCCAGCTCAGGTGTATGTGGCTGGCACCTTAGCCACCTAAGCCACAAGCACCAAGCCGTAATATAATACTATAACTAATCTACAGACCTCATATGAATTTCATAAATTTTCCCACTAATGTGCTTCTACTGGTCAACAAGTCAGTTTAGACTGAGCTCTGTTAGTGTGTTATAGGAAGACAGCCTGTTGCATGGCAAGAGTGACACCATTTTGAGGTGAAAAATGCCATGATGACTAATGTTTGACTCTGTACGACAAGGTATTAAGACAAGGTCTTAAGACAATGCTTACAACACAGATAACCCCTCACGAAGGTGGTCCATCTAACCTCCCCAGTGATCACAAGTTTCACAAAAAAGTCTGAGACATGACCAGCTACAAATGTTTTACAAAGAGCTTGCTATACAAAGGATGTTTTCTGGAGAGTAGGTGTGGAGATCACCACTTTGTGGCTGCCTGAGTGAGACACTGCTTCTCTTCCTAAGGCCCCAGCGAATGTTTTTTCCTGAGAAACTGGATTTGTCAGCCTCTTTTCTCTCAGCTCCCTCAGTCTTTGGGGGTAGGTTTGTATATACCTGCTAACCATGGAACGTGAATCCATCTAGGTGGCAATATCCCAGGTCAACATGCAGAGAAAGTGCACATACTAACCAATCCACAGCTTCAGAGGCAGCCCCTATGGGAGCCAGCCCTTCTGAGGGCCCTGTCAGCCCTCCCCAGCACTGGCCAGGCCACCCAGAGAGATGCCAGGTTGGGTCTGAGACATGTCAGGAAGGGACCCTTAGGCTTCAGAATAATCTTGAACCTCAAGGAAATCAGGAGTCAGTTTGGTTCAGAAGGAAGAGACAGTGCAAATCATTTTTCCTTTTTTATCTGGAAAATGGAGGAAACAGTGCCTTCCTCATGGCTATAATAGAGATTAGAGTTGATATTTGTAAAGTCTCCACTACTCAACATTTGAGGGCTGCTGCCATCTTCTCTCAGACAATGTAATGTAAGAAAGGTTACTGTTGGCTCAGTGCCTGTAGCGCAGTGGTTGGGATGCTTGCCACATACACCAGGGCTGGGGGTTCAACCCCAGGCTGGGCCTGCTATACAACAGTGACAACTATAACAACAACAAAAAATATAGCTAGGCATTGTGGAGGGTGCCTTCAGTCCCAGCTAGTTGGGAGGCTGAGGCAAGAGAATTGCTTAAGCCCAAGAGTTTGAGGTTGCTATGAGCTGTGACCCCATGGCATTCTACCTAAGGCAACATAGTTAGACTCTGTCTCCAAAATAAAAAAAAAAAAAAAAGAAAAGAAACGTTAATGTTATGCATAAAATGCAGTAATGGGGGCAGGATTATCATAACTGAAGAGAAATTCTTGGAGGGGGAGAAAAGACACAAACATTCCTGCATCTTATTTATATGTTATTTCTGTCTTGTATAAAAAGGGTTTAAGATATTAAAACGGTAGTAAAGAGTGCTGGTAACTGCTCCACTGGCTCAACCACTCTCATAGGCCTCAGCTTTTCTTTCTTTACATGAGAACAATTCTTGCCTTCCCACGAGAAGGGTTAGGTTAGTGACTAACTGACCCAGTCCTGGTCTCTGGAGTAGTAATGGACAGAGGCTCCTCCCAGTTCCTCTGCCCCAAGCAAAGGACAGCAGAAGGGAACACACCTGTGTCAGAGGCACAGAAATTAGATCTCAAGCCCAGAAATGCTCGAAAAACCACAGACTAAATGCCCATCCATCTGAGAGAGTCACCAGGAAGGTACCACAAGAGGGTATTTCCAAGGAGAAAAAAAAGAGTGACAAGAACTGAAGGGAAGGTACAGCTAGAGAAGATCAGGGCAGTGAAAAGGAGAGGGTGGGTTGGGAACACCATACCATCCTTCAGCTTCTCATCCTGGGGGAAGGGCCCATCAGGGAGCACATCGGCAGTAATAAGCATCGTCCGGGAGTCCTCCAGCACCTGGGAGAACCCCACCTGGTCTGAGTGGCTTTGCAGAGCCCATCATAGACTGGTCCCATCCCACTTACTTAAACCCCACTTCAACTCTCTTGTATGTACAGCTCCCCCCTCATTGAACACCAGCCCCTCAGGAAATTCCTACGCATCCATCAGTGCCCAGACTGAGGGCTAGGACTGTTGTGAACTGCCCCATGCCTGCACATACCTTAAAGAGCCCCTTGAGCATGACGTCAAGGATCTTGTACTGCTGGTGGACATCATTCAGCTGTGCCAGGTTCTTCAGTGCTGACAGCTGCTCCCGCCGCTTTATCTCAAACATCTTTTTGTCTGGGCAGCATTAAGTTAAGTGGCCAGCAACTACAGCCTGCCTGGACAATCCAGTGGTTCTCATCAGCAAGTATTTGCAAGGGCCACAGATGTCCATGGCTGAGCCCTCCCAGGAAAGAAACAAACTGAGAAGTACACAAGCCCTGCATTGCATTTCACAGACAGCTTTGCACCTAAGAGCCTGATCCCAGCGCTCCAGAGCTTGGTTCCCCCACCTTTCCTTCACTGTGGTCTTCTGCCATCTCTACATTCATGTTCCAGAATGCTGTCTACTCTACCTGGATGTCCCTCCCCTTCCCTAGGAGTTTCTACCCTTTCAAATCCCAGTTCAAAACCGACCCATTCTGGGTCCATCAGAGCCCTGATCAGAGTACAACCATCATTTGTACGGATGCTTTCCCCCCCAGCCCTGTAGACTCCTCAAATGTAGGCACTGGTCTTGACTCATCTTCATGTCCATAAGGCCTGACCCATAGGAGGTGGCCCAGTCTACCAGGGAGGACATAAGCCAGTAACCCAGAATTCCTGAGTCTCTGCCCAGACTCTTGGCCACAAGGTGCTGGCATGGGTGCAGTTCTCACCAAATCTCTGTAGCCTTAGAAATGTGCCTTATCATCTCCATTTAACATATGTGGAAACTGAGGCTCAGGAAAGAACTAACATGTTCAAGGTATGGCTTGAAAACCTTCCTTTTCTCTCCTTTTCCCACCAGCTGGGCCTGTCCATTCTTTGAATCTCTCGGGAGTTCTGGGTAGAGACTTCACAGACCCCTCAGAGATGGTAACCCTAACCCCAAAGGATACAGATCTCCAGCTGTGGGTCCAGGGAGCTCCTTAGGGTGCCTGTGGCCCCTGTCCTAGATAGCAGCAGGACAAAGAGAAAGGCCAGGAAGTGAAGAAAGTCCATATCCAAGATCCTGGAGCTAGAGGAGTAATGGATAGAAAAGGAGTGAGACCTAGAGTTTGGGGTTACATACACAGAGTGCAGGTGAACTGCCACTTCCCCTGGCATGGCCTAACCTTCAAATACCAAGAACCCAGCTTTGGGAAGCCCTGAAGCCAAGCCCCTAGCCCAGGGCCTGTGACCCGCAGACAAGCAATAAAGACCCATAGAATAGTAGGATGGAGGGGGCAGCACCTGTGGCTCAAAGAGTAGGGCACTGGCCCCATATACCAGGGGTGGTGGGTTCAAGCCCAGCCCAAGCCAAAACTGCAAAAAAAAGAAAAATAGGATAGTAGGAGGGAAGAAGGAAGAAATATGTTAGCAACACAGGGGTGCTCTAAGCACAAGGGTCAGTGGCCAGAGCTCTGAGCTAGAGGTAGGCCCCTACCCCTGACTGTGGGACCTTTGACAAATTGCCCAGTCTGAGTCTCAGGGAGGGAGGCCTGCTGCAGGGAGGGAGGCCTGGGTGAGGCACCGAACCTGGGGACAGAGGGGTAGCCACCATCCTGGCCTGCCTGGAAGATCAAGGAAGCCCAAGCAGGCAGGGTGTGGGTGAAACTTTTGGGGTTTCCTCCTTCCCTGACTTCAAGCTATCCTCCCTTCTCAATCTCCTAAAATGTTGGGATTACGGATGTAAGCAGCTGTGCCTGGTTGACATTTTTTTTTGAAACAGAGTCTCGCTTTGTTGCCTTTGGTAGTGTGCCCTGGTGTCATAGCTCACAGCAGCCTCTAACTCTCAGGCTCGAATGATTCTCTTGCCTCAGCCTCCTGAGTAGGTTACAGGCACCTGCCACAACACACAGCTATTTTTAGAGACGAGGTCTCACTCTTGTTCAGGTTGGTCTTGAACGTATGAGCTCAGGCAATCGCCGGCCTCCGCCTCCCAGAGTGCTAGGATTATAGGCATGAGCCACCATGCCAGGGCCCATGGCTGACTTTTATTGATGTGTCTGAATTGTTCCATGTAACCAGGAATTTCTCATGCTTTCTATAAGAGGCATATATTCCCCTGCTCAAGGTACTAGTTTTCTTGTTTACATTCCTTACAATATTGTATGCTCAGAACCTTATACATACTCTTCTTGGGTCTAAATAAATCAATATTGTGCATGCTCAGAACCTTACACATACTCTTCTTGGGTCTAATTAAATTCAGGTAGGTGGTGGCGGGCCTAGGTTGTAGCCCCCGAGTTTTCGCGGCTTCCAAGAGGAAAGCGCGAGTCTTTTCAAGGAAGAGAAACGTTCTCATCCACGAAACTTCCTCCCCTCACCCTCCAGCAGGCTGGAGACCTTTGGTCCCCACAAACCCGTCCCCAGGTGCCTGCAGTCCCGCACGCCCGCCACCACCTACCTGGGGTGGGAAGGGGTAGACCCGCCGGCCGTCGGAAAAACACTCAACCCCGGAGCTTCGGACGAGCACCACCACACTGACTGCCGAGGGCCACTCCGCCAACTCCTCGCTCCCGGCCAATAAGCGCGGGCCGCGACCGCCTAGTTCGCACTTCACTTCCGGCCCCGCCCCGTCCCGCCCACTTGGTGCTGCGGCTCCAGCCGTGTCACTCCCTGTGAGTTGGGCGGGAGGTAGTTTAGTAAGTCTATGGTGCAGTCTGTTCCCAACTTCCCTGGCGCGTGGGCTGACCCGACGACCTTACGCGCGCCCTCCTCAAAACTGTTTCGTCATCTATGACCGCGTTTTTTGAACTTGTTACCAAGACCACTTTAGTCGGTCGTGACTAGCACTTTTTCCCCCCCTTTAAGGACCTAGCAGAGCCTGCTGTGCGGCGTTTGGGCATCCCCGGCTCTTCCTTCTAATGTACCAACTTCTCAACTAGCCCGAGTTTTGCATAGGGTCAGGAAAGCCCGACCCGAAGAGGCGGGCGGCTTACCCAGTTCTGGGCACTGGAGCACTACCAGGAGGAAAGGGAGCTGGAGGCCCAGGCTGAACTCGGAACTAAAGCAGGCACAGTTGTGGGGCGCAGACAGAGCTGCTCACTGGCTATGTAAATGCAGGTTCTGAGGAGGGCAGAGAGGGAAAGGAACAGAGGCGCCCTACTAGGGAACGGCCTTGGCCCCGAGACCGTTTGGCTCAGCTGCAGGTGTTTTGCCTGCGAAGTAAATCTCTCTACACCTCCACATGAGGTGAGGCAGCAGGTGAAGTGCCTCCCAGAGCACTTGGATCAGAGCAGCCCTATCCGTGTGCCCGTTATCTGCCTTTCCAGCCCCAGAGAAGGCCTGACTCTGCATCCAGAGAGCAACTAGGGCATCCAGCTGGTGCTTCTCCAGGATTACCATAACAAACCCCCCTCCTCTCTCCCTCAGGATGCCATCTCCTGATGAAACAATCTGCTATCCAGCTGGCTCAGAAACCAGCATAGGGGAGACAAGATGAATCCAGAGTGAAAAGTTTTTGGAGAGCCCACACAGGTCTGCGAATGTACCATTTTATTTCCTGAATGCATTTCAACAATGGAGCAAATGGCTCCAGATGAATGGCTTCAATTGTCATCCATTTCCCAACTTTGTCTCCAGGTCTCAGTTCTCCATTTTTAGGTTGTCAAGTCCTGAAGTCAGTCTCTGATGTGGGACAGAGATACAGCCACCCCTCCCAGGCAGCTGGCAGCAAAACTTGAGAGGAGAACAGCAGAAAAGTGGGGCCGACCATAAAGGGAATCACACTTCCAGAACCCAGAAAAAGTCAAGAATGGTCAAACATGGAAGTGCTCCTAAGAATAGTGGGTGTGGGCAGTGCCTGTGGCTCAAAGGATCAGGGCACCGCCCCATATGCCAGAGGTGGCCGGTTCAAACCCAGCACCGGCCAAAAACTGCAAAAAAAAAAAAAAAAAGTGGGTGAATTCTAAATTGGGACCTTAACCACTGCGCTAGGTAGTTGCTATACATAGAAGAGGCAAGGAGAGCCTGAGAGGCAGCCCCTATTGGTGAGAAAGAAGCACTCTATCCCACGCACATGTCTCTTGACTGCAATGACTCTGGGGCACAGCAGCCGCCCCCCAAAGGGCCTCTGAACACTGCTACAGCCTCACACACCCTGTGTCGGACTGAGGAACACTTGTGCCAAGTGGGCTTGGGCAGTTTTCTGCAAATCTCTTGGCCAGGGGGTCCCATATACAAGAAAGGATACAGCATGGCCTGTGGGGACGGCTGGCCCAGGGAAGCACTAGACAAAAGGCCCTCCAAAGAGGCCTGCAGGGTCTGGGCCATGCTATGGTCAGCCAGGAGGCCCATGCTCTGGACCTGAGAAGAGAAGAAGTCAGTGAAGGCAGGCCTTCTCAGAACCTACTGGATACAGGCCCTCCCTAACTGCTTCTCAAGCCCTGCACTCCCCAACTCCCATTGGCTGCTGTGGCCAGAACTCCCACCCTCCACAGAGAAGATGGTCTTCAGAGTCTATTCTCACAGTGGCTACATGGCATCCCCTTCCCACGTACCTGCAGGAAGAAGCTGTGTAGAGCCTGGAGTGTGGTGTTTGAGACGGTAGACAGGTCAGCCATAGTCACACCTTGCAGAATGTGACCCACCTCCTCATATGAGAGGATGTTGTTGCTCTGGTACCGCACAAACTGGCCCAGGAAGAGAAGCCCCAAACACCCAGTAATTTGGAGTTTCCTTCATTAATAGATGTCTCTTGTGTCCCTATTATGATCAGCACTATTCTGGGGACACTGTTCTAAAGCCTATAGAACCCTGCCTTCAAGGAGCTCAGACTTGGTGGGTGGGTGGGCTCTGGGGTAATAAGGCAAACTGTGAGGCCCAGAGACAATTGATCCTACTGACCTCTTTGGTCTTGGCTCCCTTCTCCCTGAGCCTTGCACTGCACTCTCATGGCCAAGATGAACTGTGTGGTTCCCCTGACACACCGTCATGTGTTTTTGTGCCTATTGTTCTCACCACACTACCTGCAACACTGTTCCTCCTCTCTGCCTATTATTAATCCTTCAAGCCTCAACTAAAATGTTATCTTCACTGCTGAGGAATGATCATACTTTTCTGTGTTCCCACACCAACCACTGATTTATTTGTTGATCGACTTCACTATCACAGGCTCACTGCTTACAATAATGGGCCCTTACACTGTGCCAGTTAGCATCTCCTCTACTGCTTATAACATCGTATTTTAACCATTTAATTTACTTGCCTATCTCCTCCTCTAAACTAAGAGACTCTAAAGGCAGAACATTTGACTTACTGACATTTTCATGACCTAGCAGATCTGGCATGTAGTGGGCAGGCCTTGGTCAACATTTCATGAGAGAAATAAGAGAAGGTGTCAGTCTCCTAAGGTGAGGAGACATGGGCCTTCAGAAGAATCCTCTGAAAAGGCCTCCTGTAGGAGGAAGGCCCACTCAGCCCCTTTGCTACCTTCTCTGAGAATTAGAGTTACCTTAAGTAAGGTGACCCTGGCCTTTTTAGTATCACCCAGCTCAGGGTATTCTTCAGACCACGAGACTGTCCTTTATGCACTTACCAGGGTCATAAGCCTCAAGATATCAGGTCTAAGGAAGGAATTCTCTCCAGCATCCAAGAGGGTAAACAGCAAAAACCGATTCCAGGGCTGGGAGGCCACATGGAGTGCTGCAGGAAACACCAGTCACCCTGGGTTATTAATACTGCTTTTCCAAAGGCCCTGAAACATTGCTAAAGAGGATCCTCTCCTATTGGCTCAAAAAGGGGCTGCTTATCTGGGGGAAGTGCATTGGATAAGATGACCTCAGAAAGCTTCTATCTACCTATGCTGACTGGCTCAGTGAAACTATATACCCCATGATCATGTGAGGCAGACAGTAGGAAGGGCTCTGCCCACTTAAGAGCATTATGATGTTGGTTGGGCATGTCTGATCCCAGTATCCTCCTCTATGTAGTGGACATCCCTCTGTATAATGGACATGACAGTGTTCTTGCAACATTGTTAAAATAATTAAGCAAAATGAGTATGAATCACACAACAGGATGGAAGCCTGGGATAGGAGGGTGGCAGAGGCTGGCTCCAGTTGCCCTATAGGAACATCAGAGAATGGAGAGAATTTACCAAGGTCTGGGCTCCGGACATGTAGGTAGTCAAGTAAGGCCTCCAGACAACCAACACAGGCCTGGGACAATAGAGGATCCTTCTGCAGAAAAAAAAAACTCTGGTCAGGTTTTTTTTTTTTTTTTGTAGAGACAGAGTCTCACTGTACCGCCCTCGGGTAGAGTGCCGTGGCGTCACATGGCTCACAGCAACCTCTAACTCTTGGGCTTACGCGATTCTTTTGCCTCAGCCTCCCGAGCAGCTGGGACTACAGGCGCCCACCACAACGCCCGGCTATTTTTTTTTTTTTTTGTTAGTTTGGCCGGGGCTGGGTTTGAACCCGCCACCCTCGGCATATGGGGCCGGCGCCCTACTCACTGAGCCACAGGCGCCGCCCCTCTGGTCAGGTTTTGCCACCAATGGATTTTGGTGCCAACCAAGAAAAAGACATTTGGTTTTCAGAGTTATTTGGATTACAGAATTTCAGATTTGGGATTGTAGCTCTGTAGATAATCAAGAAATGTTTGTTGGCTTCATCTCTTACCCACATACAAAGCACAATGCTTTTACTGGGTGATTTACCTATGTTCAAGAGTGTTTTGTTTCAGAAAAGGAGATGGACACTGGGACTCAAAAGATTCATAGATTATGGTTTAAGCTAGTGGGCTTCAACATTTCTTTCTTTTTTATTTATTTTATTTTATTATTTTTTGAGACAGAGTCTCACTTTGTTGCTCCTGATAGAGTGCCATGCCATCATAACTCACTGCAACCTCAAATCTTGGGCTCATGCAATTCTTTTGCCTCAGCCTCCCGAGTAGCTGAGACTACAGTTGCCCACCACAATGCCCGGTTATTTTTAGAGATGGGGTCTCACTCTTGCTGAGGCTGGTGATCCACTCACTTCAACCTCCCAGAGTGCTAGAATTATAGGCATGAGCCACTGTGCCCAGCCTTTTCTTTCTTTTTTAGAGACAGAGTCTCACTTTGTCACCCAGGCTGGAGTATAGTGGCAAAATCATAGCTTACTGTAGCCTCTAACTCCTGGGCCGAAGCAATCACCCTGCCTCAGCCTCCCAAGTAGTTGGGACTACAGGCATATGCCACCACACCTGGCCAATTTTTAAATTTTTTGTTGAGATGGGTTTTTGCTATGTTGCCTAGGCTAGTCTTGAACTCCTTGCTTCAAGTGATCCTCCCACCTCTGCCTCCTGAAGTGCTGGGATTACAGGCGTGAACCATTGTGCCTGGCCCAATTTCGATTTTTTTTCACTAATCGAAGTTTTATTCTCCAATATGCATATGAAGAGATTTCATTAATATTAGTCATTAGGGAAATGCAAATTAAAACTACTATGAGAGGGTGGCACCTGTGGCTCAAAGGAATGGGGTGCCGGCCCCATATGTGGGAGGTGGCGGGTTCAAACCCAGCCCTGGCCGAAAACTGAAAAAAACAAACAAACAAAAAAAAACTACTATAAGATACCACTCTACATCTACCAATAGCTAAAATTAGAAAGTCTGACAATACCAAGCATTGGAAGAATGTGGAGCAACTAGAACTCTCATATGTTGTAGGTAGGTACATAAAATTATACAGCCACTTTGGAAAATAATTTGATGGTCTCCTATAAACACACATTTTCCATGTGTGGTAGGTAGAATTTTAATATGGCCCATGGCCTTTCCATCCAGATGCTACTCCTGTGGTTATGTTACATTATACGGAAAAAAGGAGATTGTTTGGATGGGCCCAGTCTTATCACAGAAGAGACACCAGAGAGACTGGAAGTGTGAGAAGAACTTGATGTGCCGCTTCTGGTTCAAAGATGAAGGAGCAATGTAAAAAAGAATTGGGGCAGGTTGGCACAGTTTGACATCTTGATTTCAAACACATGGGACCCTAACTGGAGAACCTGGTGGCTCCCACCCAAACTTCTGACCTACAGAACTGTGAGATAATAAACTGGTGCTGTTTTAAGTCATTAAGTTTGTTGCACAGCAATAGAAAATTAATAACATCATCTGACCCAGCAATCCTACTCCTAGGTATTTACCCCCCCCAAAAATAAAAACTATATCCACACGAAGACTTGTAGTTCAGTAGTAAGAGCAATTTTTGTTTTTTTGAGACAGAGCCTCAAGCTGTCGCCCAGGGTAGAGAGTGTTGTGGCATCATAGCTCACAGCAATCTCCAACTCCTGGGCTGAAGCGAGTCTCCTGCCTCCGCCTCCCAACTAGCTGGGACTACAGGCACCCGCCACAACACCCAGCTATTTTTTTTTTTTTTGGTTGCAGCCATCGTTGTTTGGCAGGCCCGGGCTGGATTTGAACCCACAAGCTCAGGTGTATGTGGCTGGTGCCTTAGCCACTTGAGCCACAGGCACGAAGCATTAAGAGCAATTTTAATTAAAAAAAAAAAAAAACTAGGTTGGGCACAGTGGATCACACCTGTAATCCTAGCACTCTGGGAGGCCGAGGTGGGTGGATTGCTTAAACTCAGGAGTTGGAGACCAGCCTGAGCAAGAATGAGACTCCGTCTCTAAAAAATAGCTGGGTGTTGTTGTGGGTGCCTATAATCCCAGCTACTCGGGAGGCTAAGGCAAGAGCATCACTTGAGTCCAGGAGTTTTGAGTTTGTTGTGAGCTATGATGCCATCGCACTCTACCCAGGGTGACAAAGTAAGACTCTGTCCCCAAAATAAATACATAAATAGATAAATATAAAAAGAACAATTTTATTTATAATAGCCCCCAAATTTAGAAATCTCAAATTTATATATGTGAATGAGTAAATAAAATAAATATGTGAATGAGTAAATAAATTGTGGCATAGCCACATAATGGAATGCCATTTGGCAATAAGTGGAAATGAATTGCTGATACAATATTTATAATGAATTTCAAAAGCATTAAATGAAAGAAGCTAATCACATGAGACCAAATATAATATAATGTAATTTATAAGAGAGTCTAATAGATCAGTGTTTGCTAAGGGTCAGGGATGGGGACAAAGAGCACGGAACTTTCTGAGGTGATGAAAATGTTCTGTACCAGTGGTTCTCAACCTTCCTAATGCCATGGCCCTTTGATACAGTTCCTGTGGGTTGCAACCCATGGGTTGAGAACCGGTCTATATAATCATTGTGGTGGTGTTAACAAAACTATATATACTTGTCGAGATCATCCAATTATATAATTGATGAATTTTATTGTATATAAATCACAACTCAAACTTATTTTTTTTTGGAGACAGAGTCTCACTATGTCACCCTCAGTAGAGTACCGTGGTGTCACAGCTCACAGCAACCTCAAACTCTTGGGCTTTTAAGTGATTCTCTTGCCTCAGCCTCCCAAGTAGCTGGGACTACAGGCGCCCGCCGCAACACCCAGCTGTTTTGGTTGCAGTTGTCATTGTTGTTTAGCAGGCCCAGGCCAGGCTCGAACCCACCACCTTCAGTGTTACGTGGCTGATGCCCTACTCACTGAGCTACAGGTGCCGAGCCGCTCAAACTTATTTTTAAAAATGTAAAAACAAACTATCAGAAATCCTATGCTTTCCTAATGTTATTCTTTGGAAGGCAGGGTAGCCTTACGGTTAAGAGTTTGGGGCAGATGTGAATCCTTGCTTAGTTACTTACCTTCTGTGTGACCCTTACTTAACTTTGCTGAGTGGGGATAAAATTACTAGTCAGGGACATCCAGCTGCAGCCTGTGGCTGGCTATGAATGCTTATCTGTGGTAGTGTAGATAAGCAGATAAATTATGTATAGCCCTTTTTTTGCTCATCAGATTTCCTTAATTTTGTGTATTTAGTGTGTGGCCCAAGACAACCTTAAATACATATTTGTAGCCAGCTGCAGGCCATGGCTGGATGTCCCTCTCAGTTGCTGAGAAGGTCAAATGACAGAATGGATAGAGTATTTAATAGTGCCTGGCAGAAAGTAGTAAATGGTGACTATACTAGAGAAATGGATAAAAAGTGAAACATTGTCTCCTCTTTAGCAACCCCCAACTCTCCCTAAGGGATTCAAGGCGCATGACTTGAAATAGTTGAGCTAAATCACCCACCTCTTTTATAGCAGAGAAAACTGAGGCCTACAGAGATAACCTGCAGATACCTGGGTAGCAGGACTGGAACTAAAACTGAGGTCTCCTTATTCCTGGTCCAATGCCTTTTCTCTGTCTCTAATCTAAAATGAATTCTTTTGTTTTTTTAGACAGTCTTACTATGTTGCCCTCCTTAGAATGCTATGGCATCACAGCTCACAGCAACCTCAAACTTCTGGACTCAAGCAATTCTCTTGCCTCAGCCTCCCAAGTAGCTGGGACTACAGGTGCCCACCACAACACCCGGCTATTTTTTAGAGACAGGGTCTCACTCTTGTTCAGGCTAGTCTCAAACTCCTGAGCTTAAGCAATCCACCTGCCTCAGCTTCCCAGAGTGAGTCACATCACCTGGCCTTAAAATGAATTCTTAACCAGGGCAGCGCCTGTGGCTCAAAGGGGAAGGCACCGGTCCCATATGCCGGAGGTGGCGGGTTCAAACCCAGCCCCGGCCAAAAACCACACACACACACAAAAATAAATAAATAATAAAAAAATCTAAAAAAATGAATTCTTTTTTTTTTTTTTTTTTGGCCGGGGCTGGGTTTGAACCCACCACCTCCGGCATATGGGACCAGCGCCCTACTCCTTGAGCCACAGGCGCCACCCACCAGTAGGCATTTCCAGCCTATTCCCAGGTATCCAAGGCCACACAGTCATGGGCCAGCTATGCCACAGCTTCCCCACCTGGTGAGGAACTGTAGCCCTACTGCCTCTCTCTGGCCCTGTCTCCATACTATACCATACACCAGCAAACACCCACTGGATGGTGGGTGAGGAGCCAGGGCCACTGGGTCTCAGGTAACAGTGGCTCTAGGAAGTCCATAAGATGCACACTGAAAGAATGTGTATTTTGTAGCCAAAAAGGCTAGAGTTTGAATCTTGACCTAAAAGCGTGTGACCCTACACGTTACCTAAAATCTCTAGGACTTTGTTTCCTTGTCTATAAAACTGAGGTGACAGTTTCTATCTTAAGAGAATATAATAACATCAATAAATAACATGTCAGACACCATGCACAGCATGTTGTTTTCTCTCTGCTTCCTCCCCATCTACTCTCATAGAATTTCAACCAGACATTAACACAACACCTGCTCTTTTAAGAATGATCCTTGGCTTGGCGCCTGTGGCTCAAGCAGCTAAGGCACCAGCCACATATACCTGAGCTGGTGGGTTCGAATCCAGCCCAGGCTCGCTTAAACAACAATGATGGCTGCAACCAAAAAATAGCCAGGTATTGTGGCAGGCGCCTGTGGTCCCAGCTACTTGGGAGGCAGAGGCAGGAAAATCGCTTGAGATCAGGAGTTGGAAGTTGCTGTGAGCTATGATGGCACAGCACTCTACCTCGGGCGACAGTTTAAGGCTCTGTCTCAAAAAAAAAAAAAAAAGATCCTTGAGAGCAAAGCCTCAAGTTTGTTAAACTAAGTAACTATCTGATTTCTAATCTGATAACTCCACATTCCACCCCTACCCCAACCCACATCTGAGCATAAATGATATCTGTCTCTTCCCTGCTCAGGCCCACCTTTTCCCTTCCCCCAAGGCTCCCCAGGGATGTAGCAGCTGGACTTGAATCAGAGAAATAAGCCTGAAAGAGCACCAAGACCATCTGTCTCCGGTGAGCAAATTATGGAAAGCAAAACCAACCAATCCAGAGACTGAACCTCCAGGTGCAGGGCCAGATGAAGACTTCTGGCCATGCTGAGCAGGCTCATCTACTGTATTCAAACCTGACACTTGCCAACACCTGTTTTTTGGGGGTTTTTTTGTTTGTTTTTGAGACAGAGTCTCAAGCTGTCGTCCTGGGTAGGGTGCCGTGGTGTCACAGCTCACAGCAACCTACAACTCTTGGGCTTAAGTGATTCTCTTGCCTAAGCCTCCCAAGTAGCTGGGACTACAGGCATCCGCCACAATGCCTGGCTATTTTTTGGCTGTAGCTGTTGTTTGGCGGGTTGGGGCTAGATTTGAACCTGCCAGCTCCAGTGTATGTGGCTGGCGCCCTGGCTGCCAACACCTGTTTAATGCATACTTACAGGTATGGCTGAGCAGTGGTGCGGGGGAGGCTGAGGAAGCAGCTAGTGGGAATGCCCATCTCCTCTCAATTCAGCACACTCCATGACATCAGTCCAAAACCCTGCAATCCCATCCCTCTCCAGAGGCAGGAGTTACCTGCTATCACTCCAGAGCATCTCCCTGGACTGAATTTCCACAAAGAGCCATCTCCTGAGTAACAACCACCTCTCCCCGAACCTATGCCTCATGGGTGGAGAAGTGACTAGTCCAATTGATGACTCTGTGAGAAGAACACTCAGCTCAGTTCTCTCAGTTTTAAGACTCAAACACTCAGTTCAGACTCTCATCTGAACCCACTTGTCTGCAGAAGAATGTTTTGGTCTACTTTGGTTAAAGGATAGGCGCACCAGGAAAGGCACTGCCCCTAATGGGGACCAGAGGTGGGGCAAAAAGTCCTGGGGTTGTCAATCTCTGCCGATGACTAGGTGAACACATTTCATTCTGAGGTGAGGTTATTGGAAGATCACTGTGGCCATATATAACAGCTATTTCTTCCATCAGCCTTACCAATAAAATGTAAGGTTTTTTTGTTTGTTTGTTTTTGAGACAGAGTCTCACTATGTCACTCTTAGTAGAGTGCGTGGCATCACAGCTCACAGCAACCTCAAACTCTTGGGCTTAAGCGATTCTCTTGCCTCGGCCTTCCAGTAGCCGGGACTACAGGTGCCCACTGCAATGCCTGGCTATTTTTTTGTTATTGTTGACAATTGTTGTTCAGTGCACCTGGGCTGAGTTCAAACCCACCAGCCCCAGTGCATGTGGCCAGCGCCCTAACCACTGAGCTATGGGCGCCGAGCCAAAATGGAAGTTCAGATCTTTGTCTGGTCCCTATTCCATTTTCAAACTGGGAAACTGGAGGTGGTGGGATATGGGATAGGAGTACTCCTCATTGGCCCTCTAATTCTAAACAGGGGTCTCATCTTCTGCCCCAAATAGTTTATCCAGTATTTCCTTTAACCAAAAATGATTCCTAGAATTCTAGTCAGTACAATGTTTATTTTCTTTATATCACCAGGCATTGACATGGTGTTCAAAGGAAATGCTCATTGGAGCACTTTGGATTTCAGACTTTCAGATTAGGGATGTTCAATTGGTTAATAGGTCATTTTGATATTGTAAATATTTGTGTTTCCTACACTCTGTGAGTGCCCATTTAGGCTGAAATCATGTCATATTTATTTCTGTATCCTCATTCATTCACTCAACAAATATTTCTGAACACTAATTTTGTGCTAAACTCTATCCTGAGGATTGGGTATAAGGGAATCATTTCCCTCTTCCCTATGTTTTGAATGTTAAAACAGTTAACTTAAACTCTTTCAGAAACTTTAGAGAAAAAGCATTTCTTTCACTGGCCTTCCTCACCCAAGGAGGGTTTTAACTAATAGGTAGGATACTAGCTTAACAGCTACTGTGCCATCAGGACAGGATTAGGGTATCAAGGTCATGTTCCTATGAAGTAAAGCTCTTAAGTCTTGGCTAGCTAGCTAAGTATCCATAATTCAAACAAATTTTCCACCTGTGGGCCCTGGTCTGGCTGGGGGGAGAAGGGTGGTTAAAAAGTACATTTTGGATAGTTGATAAAGTATATTAAATTTTTATTGATAAAATCTAGGTAGTGAAAGGCTGGGAATGGTGGCTCGTGCCTGTAATTCTAGCACTCTGGGAGACCGAGGCAGGTGGATGGCTTGGGCTCACAAGTTCAAGACCAGCCTGAGCAAGCTCAAAACCCCATTTCTAGAACTAGCCAGACATTGTGGTGGGTACCTGTAGTGCCAGCTACTCTGGAGGCTGAGGCAAGAGGATCACTTGAGCCCAGAAGTTTGAGGTTGCTGTGACCTATGATGCCACAGCACTCAACCCCAGGGCAACTGAGTGAGACGCTTGTCTCAAAAAAAAAAAAAAAAAAATCTAGGTGGTGGATGTGTGAGTATTCACTAAAAAATTCTTTCATCTTTGGTGTAAGTTTGAAAATGTTTAGACAATAGAAAAGCCCATTCTGACTCTAAATCCTAGCTATATCCTACTATGGTATTTATTAGCAATAAATATAGATGTTTTGATTCTCATGTGATTTCTGAATTCTCTACTAGTTTTGAACCCACAAGGGGACTGACCAGACTCAGTCTCTACCCTTGAACCTTTAGGATCTCATGATCTTGTGGGGATGAATAATATGAAAATGTAAACTTAAACCTGAAAGAGCTAAATGCTGTGATATGATAAGATGTTTGATCACTAAAGAGCATAGAGCCTTGTGCATAGTTACACCATAGGACAAGACTTGGCAACAATCAATCTACCACAGGACCCCCTCCTTGGGCATTCTCCTTAGGTCCCCAATACCTTTTGTAGGTCCTGACACTGAGCTGAGATTCAGAATGTAATGGCTGAATAAACAGTGATAATGCAAACCCCTCAGGGGTTCATGCCTGTTTTTGTTTACTCTAAATCCATCTCTTCTTCTGGTAACAATTGTCCTTTGGGGGCGGCGCCTGTGGCTCAGTCGGTAGGGCGCCCCATATACCAAGGGTGGCGGGTTCAAACCCGGCCCCGGCTGAACTGCAAACCAAAAAATAGCTGGGCGTTGTGGCGGGCACCTGTAGTCCCAGCTACTCGGGAGGCTGAGGCAATCGCTTAAGCCCAGGAGTTGGAGGTTGCTGTGAGCTGTGTGATGCCATGGCACTCTACCGAGGGTGATAAAGTGAGACTCTGTCTCTACGGAAAAAAAAAAAAAAACAATTGTCCTTTGGGTAGCTATCCCTCTCTTGGGTTCAGCCCGTGTGGATTATGGAGAGCTGACTCTATGCCCCAGCCTCCAGGAGAGAGCACTGACCCAGATTGAGTCAATCACAGCATCCCATGCCTCAGCCATGGTGACTGGCATATTTCCCAAGTCAAGCTAATGAGACATAATTCTGTGAACTAGTGAAAAGGAAAAACATTCTTCATGCTGGGAGGATATAAACTAGGAGCCTCTGTTGGTCATCTTACCATCCCATAATAAAAATAAAGCTGACAGTGAGGAATGCAAAAGACAAGAGATGGACACGGAGTCTAATGTCACTGTCTGAGCCTCTGGGATCCAGCTATGCTCCTGGAGTTCTCAGTTATGAGCCAATTTAAGTTTTGTTTCTGTCTCTGTAACTTTTTTTTGAGAAGAAAGTCTTACTTTGTTGCCCTTGGTAGAGTGCCTTGGCATCACAACTCACAGCAACCTCAAACTCTTGGGCTCAAGCAATTCTCTTGCCTCCACCTCAGAGTAGCTGAGACAACAGGCACCTGCCACAACACCCGGCTATTTTTATAGATTGGGTCTTTCTCTGGCTCAGGCTGGTCTTGAACTCGTGAGCTCAGGCGATCCACCTATCTTGGCCTCCCAGAGTGCTGACATTACAGGGTTGAGCCACCATGCCCAGCCCTGTCACTGTAATTTTAAAAGTTTCAACCAATCTACCCTCTCTAGGCCAGTGATTTTCAACCGGTGTGCCAGGGTACACCAGTGTGCTGTGAGAGGATCTTAGGTGTGCTACGAAAAATTTTAAAGATCATTAATTATTTTTTAAAGACGTTCCAAGCTTGAGGACTGGAGCTGGACGCTAGGGGAGACACCTGGGCCTGATGCTGTGCTCTGGCAGCCTGCTGTGAGCGAGGTCTTGGAGACATTCTGTGAGAGAAAGAAATATACAAAACTATGGAAACTGCAAAAACTTCGCTTCACATTAAAGAGTACCCTGATACTGAGGTACAGAAAAACCAAGCACTAACTCTGGAAGAATGGCAAGACAACTGGGTGAACCACAAAATTGCATTTCATCAGTAACAAGGACATCAGTTATTAAAGAAGCATTTGGATACTTTTCTTAAAAGCAAAAGCGGACTGAGGGTGTTTTTTTCCTCTTTGTGGAAAAGCAGGTAAGATGAAATGGTTTACAGACCTGGGACACAGTGTAGTTGGTATGGAAATCAGTGAACTTGGGATACAAGTATTTTTTACAGAGCAGAATTTCTCTTACTCAGAAGAATAAACCACAGAAATCCTAGCGACAAAATGTTTGAGGGTTCTTCAGGGAATATTTCCTTGCATTATTGCAGCATTTTTGATCCTCCCAGAATAAATATTGGCAAATTTGACAGGATTTGGGATAGAGGAGCATGGCCATTAATCCAGGTGATCGTGAATGCTATGCAGACATAATGTTGTCCTTGCTGGAAAAGGGTTTCAGTATCTACTGCCTGTTCTTTATTACTATCCAACTAAACATGCAGGCCCACCATTTTATTTCCCAGAAGCTGAAATTAGAAGGTTGCTTGGTACAATGTGCAGTACCTATTGTCTTGAGACAGTTGATGTTTTTGAAGAACAACATATGAATTGGGGAAATGACTATATTTTTGGAAAGTTATATCTACTTACAGAAAAGTAGATGAAATATAAATAAAATCAAGCAACATCAATGTGTTCTTTGAGCAATTAAAAATTAAGCTAAGGTGGGCGGCGCCTGTGGCTCAAGGAGTAGGGCGCTGGTCCCATATGCCAGAGGTGCTGGGTTCTAACCCAGCCCTGGCCAAAAAAAAAAAAAAAAAAAATTAAGCTAAGGCCTAAAACTCTAATAGAGGAATTTTTTTTTTTTTTTTGTAGAGACAGAGTCACACTTTATGGCCCTCGGTAGAGTGCCATGGCCTCACACAGCTCACAGCAACCTCCAACTCCTGGGCTTAAGAGATTCTCTTGCCTCAGCCTCCCGAGTAGCTGGGACTACAGGCGCCCGCCAATAATAGAGGAATTTTAAAAAAAATTATTTATAGATTATATAATTTTTTAGCAGAATATAATAAAAAAATGCCAAAGTAGCTCTCTCTGTTGGAAAGGAAATTATAAGATTAGACCTGTGTGTTTTACAGATGGCAAGAATTATTTATAATTAGCATATATTACCTATATAATTAAAAACAAAAGGAAAACACAAAGCATATAACTTAAGTATAATAAACACAGAAAAATGACAATGTTTACGAATTCAGAATGATTGAAGAAATATAATACTTCAGTAGGGTTCAAAGTAGTAGCAGAAATCATGTAAAAGATTTTTACTATAAACCTTCATCTTATATGGTGTACTCAAATCCTGGCATCCCTTTTTTTTTTTTGTAGAGACAGAGTCTCACTTTACCGCCTTCAGTAGAGTGCCATGATGTAACAGGACTCACAGCAATCTCTAGCTCTTGGGCTTCAGCGATTCTCTGCCTCAGCCTCCCGAGCAGCTGGGACTACAGGCGCCAGCCACAACGCCCGGCTATTTTTTGGTTGCAGTTCAGCCGGGGCTGGGTTTGAACCCGCCACCCTCGGTATACGGGGCCGGCGCCCTACTCACTGAGCCACAGGCGCCACCCTGTTTTAATTTTTTTTTGAGACAGAGTCTCACTATGTCACCCTGGGTAGAGTGCTGTGGCATCACAGCTCACAGCAACCTCGAACTCTGGGGCTTAAGCGATTCTCTTGCCTCAGCCTCCCAAGTAGCTGGGATTACAGGCACCTGCCACAACGACCAGCTATTTTTTTGTTGTTGTTGCAGTTGCCATTGTTGTTTAGCAGGCCCAGGCTGGGTTTCAAACCCACCAGCCTCAGTGTATGTGGCTGGCGCCCTACCCACTGAGCTACGGGTGCCACCCGCTGGCATTCCTTTTCACATGTTTTTTCCGTATGTAATTTTATATGTAACAGAATCAAGAAACAAGAAATTTTAATTAAACAAACTAACCTATATGGCACAACATTTTATTCCTAACTACAAGAATAATTGAGAATTATAAGTTAAAAAAAAGAAGTTCAAAGCACAGTAAATATATTCCTTTTTTTTACTCATTTTTTTTTTTTTTGATCAACATAATTTAAGTGTGCCATGGAAGTTTAACTATAGGTTCGAGTGTGCTGTGAGATAAAAAAGGTTGACAATCATTGCTCTAGGCCCTGGTAGGAATATCAAGCTCTTGACAGTCAGCCATACCTTCCTGCTCTTGTCCTGGGTAAGGAGGCCTCACTGCTTCTTAGGCAAAACTCTTACCTGTACTAGGAGGTTCTGCAGTCCAATGACCAGGGACAGCACTTGTGATGTTCTCAGTGGAGCTAGGTTAGTGTCCTCAGGGCCTGGCAGCGGCTGAGCCCCTGAAGGAACCAGGGCCACCAGGGCAGACGAAAAGCTTTGCTGTAGGGCTGTCCGCAGGAAGCATAAGATGGAAGCTGAAAGCAGGAGACTCATTATACCCAGCTCCTGCTTCATTCTCCACCTCCCACCCACCTCTGTCATAGGAAGGGGAGACTATGAAGATGAGCTAATTATGGAGTGATCATAGCCTGATCTGGGTGGTGGTCCTATCTTAGAACCTAGCAGAAAAGCTTTTCTTCTCCTGGATACTCCTGGGCCCATACCTGAGAGCAATGCAGCCTTTTTCTTCGGAAAGCTGAGGGCCTTCAAAACTTGGTCCAATTCCACAGATAGTGTCTGGTGAACCTGGCAAGGCAGTGGGAAAAAGGCTAATGTTCTGTGAGCTTGAGCAGAAAGTAACCTGCCCCAATAGCTCTTCTACCATCTCTTGTCACATATTCGCTGCATCAAGAGGGGACATTGGGACAGCGCCTGTAGCTTGAGAGTAGGATGATGGCCCCATATGCTGAGGGTGGTGGGTTCAAACCCAGCCCCAGCCAAACTGCAACAAAAAATAGCTGGGCATTGTGGCGGGTGCCTGTAGTGCCAGCTACTCAGGAGGCTGAGGCAAGAGAATCGCCTTAGCCCAAGAGCTGGAGGTTGCTATGAGCTGTGACGCCACAGCACTCTACCAAGGGTGACAGAGTGAGACTCTGTCACTAAAAAGAAAAAAGAAAAAAACAAGAGGGGACATTGAAGGCCACAAATAGAGTCCTCTAAGTTTCACTGGTCCTGGCTTCAGGAGCATGAACAGGAGAGTCAAATCCGTATGTAGAGAACTCTTCTCCCAAATCTCCCCTGTCCTCAATGGCTTCCCCCACCAGATACCCTTCCCTGACCTCATCTGTGATTCAGTCTCTGGATCTGCCCACTATCTGCCTGACTCAGAAGATCTGGAGTCAAACAGGCTTAATCAAAATCCTGGCTCTGCCACTTGCCAGCTGTGTGGCCTTGGGCAAGTCACCGCCCCTCTCTCAACATGCCTCACATGCCTTCACCTATGAAATGGAGACAATGCCACCTGCTCTCACTACCTCCAGAGCTGTTCTGAAGAACATTTGAGAATCAGCATGGTGAACATGCACCTTAATGTCAAGCAGTGTCCAAACTGGGAGGACATCGCAGGTGGCAAGTTCAAAGCTGCGAGTCTATTCTGCTCCCCTCAGCTGAAACACAAGCTGCCTGAGGGTAGGACCTACTTCTACTCTGCTTAGCTCTATCATAGTATGGCACAAAGCAGTTCCCTAAAAATCCCTATTGCCAGGCCGGGTGCAGTGGCTCACACCTATAATCCTAGCACTCTGGGAGGCCAAGGCAGGTAGATTACCTGAGCTCGTAAGTTCGAGACAAGGCTGAGCCAGCCAGGCATTGTGGCAGGTGCCCGTAGTCCCAGCTACTTAGGAGGCTAAGGCAAGAGAATCTCTTGAGCTCAAGAGTATGAGGTTGCTGTGAGCTGTGATGCCATGGCACTCTACAAAGGATGACAAAGTGAGACTCTGTTTCCTAAAAGAAAATCCTTATTGCTTATGATAGCAGCAGATTCTAGGCAAAAGAACCAACTTGTAAAAAGCATAGAGATGCCATGCTAATGTAAGATATTAATAAAGAGGAAACCGTGTAGAAGTTATATGGGACCTCTTTGCACTACCTGCACAATTTTTCTATAGATCTAAAATTGTCCTGAAAAAAATAAATAAAAACAAATCAACAAAGAAACAAAAAAAAGGTATAGAGATGTGAAGGGCCACAGCTGGGCTCAGCGCCCATAGCACAGTGGTTATGGTGCCAGCCACATACACCAAGGGTGGCGGGGTTGAACCTGGCCCGGGCCAGCTGCAACAAAAAATAGCTGGGCATTGTGGGGGGCGCCTATAGTCCCAACTACTTGGATGGCTGAGGGAAGAGAATCGCTTAAGCCCAAGAGTTTGAGGTTGCTATGAGCTGTGACGCCATAGCACTCTAACAAGAATGACACAGTGAGACTCTATCTCAAAAAAAAAAAAGGGGCAGGGGGCACAGCTGATTGGGAGAAGAGGAAACATTTGACCAGAGGACAGAGAAGGAGTGTGGAAATGGCAGAAAGTAAGGCTGCAGAGAGCCAGGACAAAAAGGCTACCAAAGAAGTCTGGGAAGAGATGTGAGGACAGACTGTGGCTACAGTGATATGCCATGTACAGGAAGGAAGAGGCTGACAGCCAGGAGATGTAAATAGGCCGCATTAGTGGGGAGGATGAGTGATCAGATCTAAGTTGGGCAGTGGAGTCGCTGGGAGTAGGTAACTGGCTAGGTGTGAACTGAGAGCTACAGCAGAGCCAAGGACAAGGTGCAGATTTTCTCTTAGGCAGGTGACTATGGAGAGATGAAAGTGCCTGACAGCCTCACAGAGAAAAGCAGGGAACAATCTCCTGGATCTGCCTCAGCATAGATTTGCTGCAGTTTGTTACCACCCCAGAGGCCAAATTTTTATATTGATATAAATGAGCTGTGTGCCCATCACTAGACTGGCACAGTACTGGGTCAAAGATACTGTGGAGGATAGGACATGGTTTCTGTCCATTAGGAGCAGCCAGCCTTGGGAAGGGGACATCTGAATGTGAAGCAGCCCATGAAGTGCTCACTCAGGGCACTGATCTGAGGATATGTCCACTGCTTTTCTGTTCCTTGCATTCCCTTCCGGAACAGTGACAAGAACAGTCAATCATGTGCAGCACTGCACAGCTTGCCTCACAGCACTTCAAGGTCACAGGCTGGCTTCTGCTCCATTCACTCACCACATTCCAGCCACACAGAGCAGCTCATCATTCTCCAATGTTATAGACCACATTTGAAAACTGTTTAGCTTCATGCCTTTGCTTATATTGTTCTTTCTACCTGAAATGCCTTTCCCTAATATCTTTGTACCCTAAGGGTAGGGTACATGCCATGTTTATTTTTTTATTCTTTTGTGCCAAAAATACAACCTGGCATGTAGGTAATCCATGTGCATGACATGACAACAACCCTGGGGTGCTTTTTCCCCATGGTGTAGGTTAAGGGAACTAAAGCTCAGGGGGTTACTTTGCAAGGTCACACAGTTGCAGAGCTAGGACCAGAACTCAGGATCTTCAACACTCCTTTGAATGCCACCCATGCCCTTATAGGTATTAGAGACTAACCTGCAAACTGCCATCATACTGCTGGGCAGAGAAGGAGGTGGTGAGCAGCCAGGCAGAGCAGAGGAGTGCAGTCCTGGGAGAATCTGCCTCTGTCAAGGTAAGTGCCAGCAACTTCTCCAGAAGCTCTATCAAAGCTGTGCTGCTCAGGAGCACTGCAGCAGCTGCAGGGGGTGGGGTGGGGCAGGGTCCACACAAGGAGGTTCAGTTCAATGCCACCATGGTGCTCAGCACCCAATGGGGCTTCACATGCACAAAAACAAACCAAAGGATCAGCTTCAGATTCTAAGGGTCCCAGCTTCATAACAGAACCACAGGTTATCAGAACCAGAAAACTGGGAGGCGCCTGTGGCTTAGTGAATAGGAGGTGGCAGGTTCAAACCCGGCCCCAGCCAAACTGCAACAAAAAATAGCTGGGCGTTGTGGTGGGTGCCTGTGGTTCTAGCTACTCGGGAGGCTGAGGCAAGAGAATTGCCTAAGCCCAGGAGTTGGAGGTTGCTGTGAGCTGTGATGCCATAGCACTCTACCAAGGGCAACAAAGTGAGACTCTGTCTTTAAAAAGAAAAAAGAACCAGAAAACACCTTATGACCACTAGCCACATGGTCACATGCACATTCCTATTTATTTATTTACTTAATTTTTTATTTTATTTTATTTTTTGAGACACAGTCTCACTTTGTTGCCCTTGGTAGAGTGCCATGGCATCATAGCTCAAGCAACCTCAAACTCTTAGGTTTGAGCAATCTTCTTACCTCAGCCTCCCAAGTAGCTGGGTTTGCAGGTGCCCACCACAATGCCCAGCTAGTTTTTAGAGGCAGGGTCTCACTCTTGCTGAAGCTGGTCTTGAACTCCTGAGCTCAAGCAATTCACCCACCTCAGCCTCCTAAGTGCTGGGATTACAGGCCTAAGCCACCACACCCAGCCTTATTTATTTTTTTTAGACAGAGTCTCACCATTTTGCCCTGGGTAGAGTGCCATGGTGTCACAGCTCACAGCAACCTCCAACTCTTGGGCTTAGGCAATTCTCTTGCCTCAGCCTCCCAAGTAGCTGGGACTACAGGCGCCCACTACGACACCCAGCTATTTTTTGTTGCAGTTGTCATTGTTGTTTAGGTGGCTTGGGCCAGGATCAAATCCACCACCCTCAGTTTATGTGACTGGCATCATAACCACTGCTACAGGTGCTGAGCCCCTATTTATTTTTTTAAGATGGAAAAATTGAGGGAAGACAAGGCCACAGACCCTGGCCAAAACTCCTCCTCTTCACTGTCCCAGCTCTGGGCCCCTGTACCTCTTTTCTGACTGCTGGGTGTGGTCTGATGAAGGCTCCAATACAGGAAGTTGAAGGAGGGCTGCAGGATGTCCACATCAGTGGGGCTACACTTCCCACATAGTGTGCTCACTGCAAGACAGGAGAATCCCAAGGCTGCCTGTTGTTTTAATGCACACCAGCATTTGTTCTTCTCACAGATGGTGGCTAATTTCAGATGTCAGTCTTGGGGAGCAAGCACAAACTAAGTGTCCCTGACATTATAGCTAGTGGGAAGAAACTTAGTGACAAGCCTGAAGGCACGTTCACACCTTCCATCTGGACAAACATCTACTATGCAACTGACACCTGCACATTAGCCAGAACAGATTGTAGTTGAGGTAATCAAAGGCATCCTGTAACAGCACGATTGCCATGACAGACTCCAGCCTGCAAAGCTCTGCAAGGTCATCTAGGCCAACTTGCCACCCTTAGCAAAACTCTTAACTGCTCCCTGAGACAATCCAGCCTCTGAATTCTTCCAGCCATGAGGCACTTACCAACTTCCCAGGGGAGCTCTAACAGTTGATCAGATCAAGGTGCAGTTTCTTGTACTTGGCATATCCTGTCTCTCACATCATCTAACTCCTCAACTCCTAGTCAGCAATCAAGATCCAGCAAAAAGTTCCCTTCCCCCTTAATGTCCTCCTTACCTCTCGAGGCATGATGAGATACTGATTCTGCCTCCCCCATCCCTGTTCAGAGTGGTACTATCTACACTGTGCAGGAGCTTTGGGACCTCTTTGCCCCCATCCCTGCTCAGAGTGGTACTGACTATACTGTAGAGCAGACAGCCATAAAACATGTCCGTTTCCTCTTGAGAACTGCTACTCCCCATCTCCCTACCCCTATCCTAGTATGAAACCTACCCAAGTGTCCATTCCCTGTTTCAGGCACATCACACTCTGACTTCTAATTGGTTTGTGGTCACCCCCATTGGCACTTGTACCCCTGAAACATAGTCCTCTACTCTCAGCACTCACAACTAGAAATACTCAAGGACTATGTGTAAATGTCTATTACATTTCATGTATAGGTTTCGGTCTGTTATTCCTCACTGTCAGAAGCCCCTGGGAAGGCTGATTTTGTCACATATAGATTACCCCTTCCAGCTTAGTGTCAGCATTGATCTGACAGAATGCGGGTGATAACTAGTACCGGGCTGAGGCAGAGTTTGCAGCCTGTCCCCAGCAGCCTTTTTTGAGCCTGACACTGATCTTCTCAAGGAAGACTGAGCTCCAGGCAGGGAGAGCACTCCATCTTCACCTGTGGCCAGAGAACCTGTGAGTCCACAGACACTGAAGACATTTCATTTTTCCTATTCATTTTAACACTCCCTCAACAAATCTTCCTGAGGGTGCTGCCTATGAAATGTCAACAACATTCATATGCTATGAAAAGTCCCAGTGAAGTTTGGGGTGTGAAGAGAAATGATGCCTAGAGAACTGAGATACGGATCATCAGACCTGAGTCAATTGCAGGGTAAGGTAGAGAATCATCCTTGTGCCAGGAGAAAGGAATCTGCACAGACAGTACCTGTTAGAGGCCTACTATGAGCAATTGTGTGGCATTCTTCACCTACTGGATGAGTGTTACTTATCTCAACCCACTTCACTTTCTCAGGGAAGTGCTATGCAGAACCTAAGGCTCTTTTTGGGTTTTTTTTGGCAGTTTTTGGCTGGGGCTGGGTTTGAACCTGCCACCTCCGGCATATGGGGCCAGCACCCTACTCCTTTGAGCCACAGGCGCCACTGCAGAACCTAAGGCTCTTAGAGGCTAGCTGATCGCTAGTAACAAAGCTGACATTCAGACCCAAACTCCCCTGACTCTATAGCCTGTGCCTGTCATACACTGTTTTTTTTTCTTTTTTATCTTCCAAACACACCCAAGGACAAGCAGAGGAAGTCCTGAGAAGTTGCTTAGCAAGAAATCCTCAGGGGTAGACTGACCTACCAACTTCTTTCAAAGGGATGAAAAGAGAGAAGTAGGAACACCACTACTACTGAGTGAGCACCTACTGCACACCCAGCCCTGGGCTCTCAGGCACTTTCCCAAGTGGCTAAGGCACCTTGGTGAAGGAGCTTCATGGCCATGCTGTCCAGTTCTTGCTTGGACTCATTCCTCAGCTGCACTAGGGAGAGGAGGCTCAGCAGCAGTGGCAGGTTCCTTGAGGCTGTGAAGACCAAGGGGGACTGGTCAAGGAACCTGATGCTTAGATCACCCCATCCTGCTGTAAATGGCCCTTAATAAAGAGCACCTGAGTTCTCTACTTCCAAAGGGGTTGAGTGTTTTTTTAGGATTTATTCCTATTTCCTTTTTCACTGGGGAGAGGAGTGACTGATATACTAAGTGTCAGATATGGATTGGTACCAGGAATTCATTTTCTCTCTCTTGTTTTTTAGACAGAGTCTCACTATGTTGCTCTCGGTAGAGTGCCACGGCGTCACAGCTCACAGAAACCTCAAACTCCTGGGCTTAAGAAATTCCCTTGCCCCAGCCTCTCAAGTAGCTGGGACCACCGGAGCCTGCCACAATGCCTGGCTATCTTTTGTTGTGGTTGTCATTGTTGTTTAGCTGACCTGGGCTGGGCTTGAACCCGCCAGCCTCAGTGTACATGGCTGGCACCATAATCATTGTGATATGGGCACCAAGCCCATTTTCTCTTAATCTCACTAAAAAACATGTGAAGCAGGGATTGTTATTCCTATTTTGAATGTAAGAAATTAAAGCTCAGAGAGGCTGAGTGGCTCTCCAAAGCCCCACAGCCACTAAGTGGCTGTGTGCTCTAATCTGAATGTTTATGTCCCTCCAAGATAGCTATGGTGAAATGTTAACCCCCAGCATGATGGTATTAGGAAGTGGGGCTTTTGGAAGGATTGGATCATGAGGGCCTTCATGAATGATATGAGTGCCTATATGAAAGAGATTCCAGAGACCTCCCTCCCTTGCTCTTTCTGCCCCGTGAGAACACAGTAAGAAGACAGCCAACACCTGGCTTATTGTACCCTCAACAAATCCCCAACAATACAAAAAAAAAAAAAAAAGAAGACAGCCAACTAAGAACTGGGATGTGGGCTTTCACCAGACACTGAATCTGCAAGCAACTTGATTTTGGATTTCCTAGCCAAACAGGAACTGTTTCTTAAATATATATATATATTATTTTTTTTTTTTATAGAGACAGAGTCTCACTTTACTGCCTTCAGTAGAGTGCCATGATGTCACAGGACTCACAGCAATCTCTAGCTCTTGGGCTTCAGCGATTCTCCTGCCTCAGCCTCCCAAACAGCTGGGACTACAGGCGCCCGCCACCCGGCTATTTTTTGGTTGCAGTTCAGCCGGGGCTGGGTTTGAATCCACCACCCTCGGTATATGGGGCCGGCACCCTACTCACTGAACCACAGGTGCCACCCTTAAATATATTGTTAGTTAAACATGTCTTGTCTTTCCCCACAAAGAAAGAACTCATCTCCTTTAGACACACTTAAATCTATTTCTAAATCCCTAGTCCTCAGTCAGGACTGGACAAAGTGAACCACAGATCTCCTCCCACTTTCTCTTTATTGCTTAGAAATTTAATTTAAAAATTCAGCCTCTCTGGCTTGGCGCTTGTGGCTCAAGCGGCTAAGGTGCCAGCCACATACACCTGAGCTAGCAGGTTCAAATCTAGCCTGGGCCCACCAAACAACAATGATGGCTGCAACCAAAAAAAATGGTTGGGAGTTGTGGCAGGTGCCTATAGTCCCAGCTACTTGGAGGTGGAGACAGGACAATCGCTTGAGCCCAGGAGTTGGAGGTTGCTGTGAGCTGTGATGCCACAGCACTCTACCCAGGGCGACAGCTTGAGTCTCTGTCTCAAAAAAAAAAATTCAGCCTCTCAGCTCAGCGCCCATAGCACAGCGGTTACGGTGCCAGCCACATACCTTGAGGCTGGTGGGTTCAAACCCAGCCCAGGCCAGCTAAACAGCAATGAAAACTACAACAAAAAAAAATAGCTGGGCTTTGTGGAGGGTGCCTATAGTCCCAACTACTCGGGAGGCTGAGGCAAGAGAATCGCTTAAGCCCAAGAGTTGAAGTGAGCTATGACACCATGGCACACTACTGAGGGCGACATGGTGAGACTCTGTCTCAAAAAAAAAAAAAAAATTCTGCCTCTCTAAAAATGGGGAAAAAACCAAATTCATCCCAATTTTCAGTCTCTTCATATGATACCATATGTCAACTTTCTCTGACGCAGGGTGTCCATTCCAGATTTGGAAACTGTTCTCTGACTCTCACTGGGAACTTCTGACGCATCACAGATCCACCTCCCTCCCTGGCCCCTGCTGGCTGCTGCCACCTCCTAGCCTCCCCAGATTTCCCACTTTCTTCTTCAGACTGGGGGCTATCATTTTTGTGACAAACAACTCTAAGCACAAGCTTCATAGGGTGGGGACATGCACACATACATCAAACAAACCACTCATATTAAACATACTAACACCACCACCACCCCCCACACACATCAAACCTAATATATTGTATACCCACTTAACCAGTTAGTGGAGAGAAAGGAAATGAGTTTAGCTTGATGCCACAACGGCCTAACTTTTCTTTGGCAGAAAAAAAAAAAAAAACAATTCTCTCTCCTGGAGCAGATCTCACCAGGGAGAAGTGTCCACTCTTCACCGACCTTCATGCCAAAATGTGCTCACCGCAACCTGCAGACTGACCTCCTGAGGGGGGAGCCCCATGCTCTACCAGCAGATGCTTCAGGATCAGCAGGAAGTGGCCTCGGATGAGACCACTCACTTGGACATCTTCATTTCTCCTCAGGAAGGTCCTCAGGATGATCAGTACCTTGTGAGCTATATCCACTGGGCTGGAATAGATGAGGTCCTGAGCAGGAGAGAAGAAAGCCAGAGCTCAGAGGGACTCAAACTTGGGGATAGGTGACAGTGAAGAATACAGAGGCAGGCAAAGGGCCCAGGATGAAGGTGTTAACAAAAGCCAGGTAATCTCTAACTTACTTAGTACCCATCATGTACCAAAGGTTCTGCTAGGTACACTGACTCCTCACGATCATCCTGTAGAATAGGTCCATTCTGTTAAGTCCATACCAAACAGGAAGGAACAGAGAATTAGAGAGATTACACGATTTGCCAAAAGGCACATAAGCCAGGAAGAGGTACAGGTAGAATTGAATGCAGGTCTCTCAAGTCCAAGCCCAAAGCTCCTCCTACTTTACAGGGATGGCTCCCTCCTGCCAATGGAAGTATTAGGGTCAAAAGGTTGTTTTTAGGACAGAGAACCTGAGTGTGCCTTAAGAGAAAAGAGGAGAGAGGGTTGGAGATGTCACAGGCAGAGAGAGAATGGACTAGGACAGATTCAGAGCACAGGAAAGGAAGTGAGGACCAGGTCAGACCCTTTTGCTGCCATGGCATCTGGCTATTTATGCCCCATGCTATAAAGGGCACAGGTTCAGAAGATAGGAAATAACAACATTTTTTATGTTGTTTGTAAGAGTGATTTTGAGTGTTATATTAAGGGCAAAACCAGTCAGAAGATGCTATCTCACTGATAGCTCCTGGCACCTACCAGCTCAAACAAGCCAATTTCTTTGGACAGACTAATGAGCTGGGCCAGTTAGAACTGGGTGCTGTGAATCCAAGGTCATACGCAGCTCCCTTTCCATAGAGAATATCTTCTGACACACAGAGGTAGTCATAGGGCACTCGGCCAGACAAATCCAAATTTGGTGATCACTGGACAGAGAGGTTTGGGGGCACAGAGGCATCGGCCTCTTCACAGACCTCCACAGTTGCTGGAAAAACAACTATAATAACAAAAACAGCCAGGTGTGGTGGCTCATACCTGTAATCCCAGCACTTGGGAGGCCGAGGCGAGTGGATTCCCTGAGCTCACAGATTCAAGACCTTCCTGAGCCACAGCAAGACCTCATCTCTTAAAAATAGCTGGGTGTTGTGGCGGGCACCTATAGTCCCAGCCACTTGGGAGGCTGAGGCAAGAGAATCGCTTAAGCCCAAGAGTTGGAGGTTGCTGTGAGCTGTGACGCCATGGCATTCTATCAAGGATGACAAAGTGAGACTCGGTCTCAAAAAAAACCCAAAAAATTAAAAATAACAGGCTGGGTACAGTGGCTCATGCCTATAATCCTAGCACTTTGGGAGGCTGAGGTAGGAGGATCACTTGAGGCCAGGAGTTCAAGACCAGCCTGGCATTAGGGCGGTGCCTATGGCTCAAAGGAGTAGGGCAGCAGCCCCATATACCAGAGGTGGTGGGTTCAAACCCAGCCCCAGCCAAAAACTGCAAGAAAAAAAAATTCTGTCTCTTAAAAAAAGACAACAGGGCAGCACCTGTGGCTCAAAGGTGTTGGGCGCTGGCCCCATATATAGGAGGTGGCAGGTTCAAACCCGACATAGGCCAAAAACTGCAAAAAAAAAAAAAAAAAGATAACAACAGGTGCTGAACTCCACATACACAGGAGCTGGTGGGTTTGAATCCAGCCCAGGCCTGCCAAACACCAATGACAACTATAATCAAAAAATAGCCGAGCGTCGTGGCAGATGCCTGTAGTCCCAGCTACTAGGGAGGCAGAGGCAAGAGAATCACTTCAGCCCAAGAGTTGGAGGTTGCTGTGAGCTGTGACACCACAGCACTCTACCCAGGGCAACATAGTAAGACTGTCTCAAAAAAAAAAAAAGACAACAAAAAAATTACCCGGGTAGTCATGCCTATGGCCCAGCTACTCATGAGGCTGACATTGGAGGATTGCTTGAGCCCAGGAGATGGAAAATGCAATGAGCTATGATAATAACACTACACTCCCACCAGAGCAAACAGAGTAAGACCCTGTTCCAAAAAAAAATTGGTAACAACCACCAAGTTAGGGCCTAATAATGTCAGGTACTATGCTGTGTTTATACAGTAGCTATGTATTTGTTTATAACATTATTTCTGTCTTCACAATAACTCTCCCAGGTAGGTATTTTTCTTTTTTTTCTTTTTTTTTTTTGCAGTTTTGGCCGGGGCTGGGTTTGAACCTGCCACCTCTGGCATATGGGACCAGCGCCCTACTCCTTTGAGCCATAGGCGTGCAGGTAGGTATTTTTCAAATAAGAAAACTGGGTCAGATTAATCAGGTTGCCTATCAAGAAAGTATGGAGTTGTAAATTGTACTATACTCTAAGTTAATGAAGGAAAAGGATGAAACCTGCTACATCTCTGTCATCTTGTAGGGACTCAGAAAACATCTCTGGTAAGAAAGGATTACAGAATGAGGGCTACAAAGAATCTAGATCACTTTGTCCAACTCTTTTACTTTATGGAGTATGAAGCTAAAATCCAGAGGGGAGATACAATTTGCTCAAGGTCATGGAACCCAAAGCCAAACCAGTTTCCTAGTCCCTCCACCAACACATCACTGCCCCACAACCTCAGCGCTGATTCCTCAGAAATCTAGGTTAATGGGTTAGAAATGGTGGCTCATGCCTGTAATCCTTGCACTCTGGGAGGCTGAGGCAGGAGAATCGCTTGAGACCAGGAGTTTGGGACTAGACTGAGCAAAGCCCCATCTTTATAAAAAAACAAAACAAAGAAAAATTAGCTGGGTGCAGTGGTGCATGCCTGTAGGACTGGAAAATAAGCCTAGAGATTTAGAGCTTGTGTACCCTTTTTTTAAGCTACTCAGGATGGCAGGAGGATTGCTTAAGCCTAGGAATTTGAGGATGGAGTGAGCTACAAAGATACCACTGAACTCTAGCTCAAGCAAGAGAGCAAGACTTTGTCTCAAAAACAGAAAAACAAAGAAATCTAGGTTAATGAATCATAAAGCTCTAAAAGGAAAGGGGCTATTCAGCTTTTGGTGGCCCTGGTGAATGCTGGGAGAAGGTGTGCACCCCACTACATGGGTCAGGGAAAAAGCTCTGAGCAGAACCATGGCCCACTCTGTAGTCTCTGCTGCCCAGAGATGTCCACAATTCTTTGGGAATGGATCAATCAGGGTGACTTGGCCAAGCAGGGAACAAACAGAGCTTCTATGACATCATTGTTTTTCATATCTAAACAACCTACATGAAAGACCACCCACAATAAGGGTAGCAATTAACAGCTTTGTTTTCAGCTGTTAATTATCCATATTAAAAACAGAAATTGGAACCAACACCTATTTTTAGACTCTTTTCCCCTCCTGTGCCTATATGCTAGGGAGAAATGGTACAAATTAGATATCTGAACAGACAATAACATTGTTCCTTGCTATTCTTTTTTACCAGTGATGTCTCTGGGATTTAATTAGTGAAAAACTTACTAACTCTGAGCTCAGGGCCAGGTTCGGTGGTTCACGCCTGTAATCCTAGTACTCTGGGACACCAAGGTGGGTGGCTTGACTAAGCTCAGGAGTTCAAGACTAGCCTGACCCAGAGTGAGACTCCATCTCTAAAAATAGCCAGGCATTGTGGTGGGCGCCTGTAGTCCCAGCTACTTGGGAGGCTGAGGTAAGAGAATCATCTAAACCTAAGAGTTTGAGATTGCTGTGAGCTATGATGCCACAGCGCTCTACCAAGAGCAACAAAGTGAGACTGTCTCAAAAAACAGCAACAACTACAAAAAAAACAGAAAACAAAACCTTTGAGCTCAGTCACGTTCATGACCTTTATTAAGCTATATGACCATGGGTAATTCAATCATGCTCTCTGAGATGAACTTTCTCTATGCTCGGCCATGAGTTCCATTTTAAACAAGAATGTAAAATAGATGTTTGGCTCCATGAACTCAGGAAAGAGGTCAGGGGTGGTGGCAGAGATTTAACTCACCAACTTAGGAGAAGGAGGCAAACAAAGCCAAGGATCTGAATGAGATATCCTAAGGAGAATAGATTGAGTGAAAAGACAGCCTAGGGCAGAACAATTCTCTTGTTAGATAGAATACTGAATCAGAGTTGGTTTTTCTCTTGTTGTGAAAGCTTGGTTTACTGAGAAGAACATTAAATAAGGAGCTAAGTAGGTGCAATGGTTCACGCTTGTAACCCTAGCACTCTAAGAGGCTCGAGCAGGTGGATCACTTGAGCTCAGGAGTTCAAGACACCAGACTAAGCAAGAATGAGACCCTGTCTCTACAAAAAGAAAAATAAAATTAAAAAGGAGTCAAAATCTGGGTTTTAATCCCAACTCTTGCAACATCAGGCAAGTCTCTCTAAATCTATGTTTCATCAGTTTAAAAAGGAAAAAATAGGGGTGGCGCCCGTACCTCAGTGGGTAGGGCGCTGGTCACATATATCCAAGCTAGCAGGTTCACATATAATTGCACCAGCTAAACAACAATGACAATTGCAACAACAACAACAAAAAAAAATGGCTGGGTGCTGTGGCAGGTACCTGTAGTCCCAGCTACTTGGCAGGCTAAGGTAAGAGAATCACTTAAGCCCAAGAGTTTGAGGTTGCTGTGAGCTATGACACCACAACACTCTATCAGGGGCAAGAAAGTAAGATTCTGTCTCAAGAAAAAAAAAAAAAGGAAAAAATAGGCTGAGTGGGTGGCTCATGCCTATAATCTCAGCACTTTGGGAGGCTAAGGAGGAAGGATTTTTTGAGCCCAGAAGTTTGAGGCCAGCCTAAGCAACATAGCAAGACCCCCATCTCTACAAAAAATAGAAAAATTAGCCAGACATGTTGGAGAGTGTCTGTAATCTTAGCTAGTTGGGAGGCCGAGGCAGGAAGATCACTTGAGCCTAGGAGTTTGAGGTTTCAGTGAGCTATGATGATACTCTGCACTCTAGCTTGAGCAACATAGTAAGACCCTATCTCAAAAAAGAGAAGGAAAGAAAGAAAAAGATATAGTCATATACCATATAACATTTTGCCAGTGATAGACTGTATATATGATAGTAGTCCCATAAGATTTTAACTTTTTTTTTTTTTTTTGAGACAGAGCCTCAAGCTGTAACCTTGGGTAGAGTGCTATGGCATCACAGCTCACAGCAACCTCCAACTCCTGGACTTAAGTGATTCTCTTGCCTCAGCCTCCCAAGTAGCTGGGACTATAAGGCACCTACCACAACGCCCAGCTATTTTTTGGTCGTTGTCACTGTTGTTTGGCAGGCCCAGACGAGATTCAGACCCATCAGTTCTGATGTATGTGGCTGGCGCCTTAGCCGCTTCAGCTATAGGCGCCAAGCCATATAACTTATTTTTTTTATAGGCAGGGTCCATTATGTTGCCCAGGCTAAAGTTCAGTGGTTATTCACAGGCATGATCACAGTGTACAAGAGATCTCAGACGGGAGGCAGAGAGGGTAGTTTGTGCATGCATGTGTGTATATGCTTGCATGTGTGAATGTGGGCAGCTACAGGTACCTAAAAACATGTGATGTACAACATGCAGGTATTATTGTCACCACAGTTACTCCAATAAAGTCAGAAAATCATATTTGTTCATGACAAGAGCATCAAAGGATCCTCACTCTTCTCTAATGGCTGTGTTATCCTCCTTGGACTAGGAGTGCTGAGTGGGTAAATGGGCATTGAAAGCAACAGCTCTAAACCAAGTGTCTCTAGATGGTGTGCTGCAATCAATTTGGGACCTGCTAGTACTAATCTCTGAGTAAATACAATGTGTCAAATGTACAAATAATTTTCTTTCAAAATAGACATAAATTATAGCAGTTACTACTATGATAATGTCACTCTCACTAATTTGTTTTCCAATGGGTTTTCTTGAGTGGAAGGGAAAAAAGGTGGCGTTAAAGCCAGTGTGTTAGAAATTACAGACAATAGGCAGTTTACTTCACCTAATTGTTGTCAATTAGTAAAGTGATGGGAATTACAGTAATGTCTTACTTCATAAAATAGTATTGAGGTTTCTGGCCCAGCACCTGTCGCTCAGCAGCCAGGGTGCCAGCCACATATCCTGGAGCTAGCAGGTTTGAACCCAGCCCGGGCCAGCCAAACAACAATGACAACTGCAATCAAAAAATAGTTGGGTGTTGTGGCGGGCACCTGTAGTCCCAGCTACTTAGGAGGCTGAAGCAAGAGAATCACTTAAGCCCAAGAATTGGAGGTTGGTGTGAGCTGTGACGCCACAGTACTCCACTGAGGGAGACACAGTGAGACTCCGTCTCAAAAAAAAAGTATTGAGGTTTCTGACAATTCTAGATATGCCTGAGGAAATGTGTTGCATGTGTAACATTATGCTAGTCATGGCAGAAAAGAGGCAGCATCCCTCTGCAATCAGACTTCTCCATCTATATGCCTCAGGGGTCTCCTTTGACATTAAACCATTGTTTTTTTGTTTGTTTTTGTGGGTTTTGGCCGGGGCTGGGTTTAAACCCGCCACCTCTGGCATATGGACGTGGCATATGGGACCGGCGCCCTAACTCCTTGAGCCACAGGCGCCACCCGACATTAAACCATTGTTAACACAATCTGTTTGAGAGAGAACAGAGAGGTGAGAGGGAACAGTAACTAAGATCCACATTTTCTGGAGGTGAAGAAAGGGACATATCTCTCAGTGAGTGGACTTCCATCAGACTTAGAATAGGTATTGACAGAAACCAGGCACCTATAAGCAGAAAAAAAACCTCCCATTCACATGGAAACAGTGATAAATGCAGATAGGCAGAAGCAGCTGTGATGCCCCCCAACCTCACTAAATAAGCTCCCAGAGAGAGAATGCCCATCTTTGAATGCAGAAATGAATTAGGGGCCACTTACTAGCAATATGAGCAGGATGCTGGGGCTGCTTCTAAGCGTCTGAAACAGGGCTGCTAAACTGGTAGGAAGCATGGGCTCCCCAGCAGAGGGGACATCATCCAGTTCCTCATAGCTGCTCTCTTCCCAGGAGAACCAAAGTTCCAGGATGTGGTGTCCAAACCTACTCATTAGCTCTGGATATGACAGGAAGAAATTGAGCAGCAGGGGGTGGTGGGTATAGACTAGGCACAGGTCCGGGATGCTCTCTAGGAATTTTCTGATTGCACTGACCACAGCCTGGAGGCAAAAGAAAGAAAGGAGATAAATATACCTTGCAGAAGACCCAAGAAAACCCAACATAGCCAAGACATGACTGGGAAAGATATACCAGCAACTCAGTATTCCAAGATGACTTCACTGACTCATCCCAAGGCACTCTGGGATGTGTAAGAAAGAAAGAGAAGAAAGAAGTAAGAAAGTAAGTAAGAAAACCCTACTGTGCTTACCTTGTAACAGTAGTTCTCACTTGTAACAGGAGTAATTATGCTCCCCATGGGACATTTAGTAAAGTCTGAAGACATTTTGATTATCTTGACTAGGGAAGTGCTACTGGCATCTAGTGGGGAGAGCAGGGATGCTGCTAAATATCCTATGATGTAGACGAAAGCCTCGCACAGAAAATTATCTGGTGCAAAATGTTAACAGTGCTGAGGTTGAGAACCCAACCTCTATAATGATACCACAGTGGGTTGTAATTGTCAGTGTGCATGTCCACTGCCCACACTAGACTGAAAGCTGCTTGAGGGCAGGGATTGTGGCAGATTAATCTATGCACTAGCATAGAGCCTGACATAGGGTGACAGAAAGATTTTTAGTAAGTTTTAAAATCAAGAAAGATGTGCTGAGTCATCTATTAACCCTCAAAATCCGTCCTCTTCCCATGCACATAAACATGTTCAAATTCCTTAGTAAGGTATTCTAAGAGTTTTACAGTTTTGCCTCATTCATTTAGGTCTTTGATTCATTTTGAGTTCATTTTTATGTATGGTATAAGGTAAGACTCCAACTTGATTCTTTTACATGTGGTTATCCCAAATTTGAAAAGACTATTGCAAATTTGTTTAAAAGACTATTCTTCCCTCATTGAATTGTCTTGGCATCCTTATCAAAAAATAAATTGACAGGCCGGGTCAGTGGCTCATGCCTGTAAATCCCAGCATTTGGGAGGCCGAAGTGGGCAGATTGCCTGAGCTCATGAGTGCAAGACCAGCCTAAGCTAGAGCAAGACCCCATCTCTAAAAATAGCCAGACGTTGTGGCAAGCACCTGTAGCTCTCAGCTACTTGGGAGGCTGAGGCAAGAGAACCGCTTGAGCTGAGTAGTTAGCGGTTGCTGTGAGCTATGATGCCAGAACACTCTACAGGAGATGACAAAGTGAGACTCTGGGGTGTGGGGTGGCGCCTGTGGCTCAAAGGGGTAGGGCACCAGCCCCATATGCCGGAGGTGGTGGGTTCAAGCCCAGCCCCGGCCAAACACTGCAAGAAAAAAAAAAAAAAAGAAAGAAAAAGAAAAAAAAGTGAGACTCTGTCTCATAATAAATAAATAAATTGACTATTAATATATGGGCTTTTTCCAGACTTCTATTCTGTTGATCTGTATGTCTATCCTTATGCCAGTCCCACACTATCTTGATTACTACAGATTTTTAGTAAGCTTAAAATCAAGAAGTGTGAATCCTCCAACTTGGTTCTTTTTCAAGGTTGTTTTGGCTGTATCAGGTCCCTTGCATTTCATATGAATTTTAGGACTGGCTTGTCTATTTCTGAAAAAAAGCATAGCTGGGATTTTGATAGGGATTGAATTTAAAAATACATAAATTAGGGGGGTGCCCATAGCTCAGTGGGTAGGGCACTAGCCACATACACCAGGGCTGGCAGGTTCAAACCTGGCCCGGGCCAGCTAAAAACAACAATGACAACTGCAACAAAAAAATAGCCAGGTGTAGTGTGGCACCTGTAGTCCCAGTTACTTGGGAGGCTAAGGCAAGAGAATCGCTTAAGCCAAAGAGTCTGAGGTTGCTGTGAGCTGTGACCCATGGCACTCTACCCAGGGCAATAGCTTGAGACTCTGTCTCAAAAAAAAGATAAATTAGGGGAGCACTACCATCTTAACACTGTTAAGTCTTCCCAGTTCATAAACACAGACACTTGTTTATTTATATCTTTAATTTAAAAAAAATAAAGAAAAACAGCGATGTTTTGAATTTTCATTGTATAAGTCCTTATGCTTGTAAGTTTATTCCTAAGTATTTAATTTCTTGATACTACTGCTAATGGGATTATTTTTTAGAATTTCTTTTTTTTTCTTTTTGAGACATAGTCTCACTTTGTCGCCCTCAATAGAGTGCCGCAGCATCATAGCTCACAGCAACCTCAAACTCTTAAGCGCAAGCCATTCTCTTGCTTCAGCCTCCAGAGGAGCTGGGACTACAGGCGCCTGCCACAATGCCCGGCTATTTTTAGACGGTCTTGCTCTGGCTCAGGTTGGTATCGAACCCGTGAGCTCAGGCAATTTACCCACCTTGGTCTCCCAAGTGCTAGGATTGCAGGTGTGAGTCACTGTGCCTGGCCTTAAAATTTCTTTTTGAAGCATGTTATCAAAGACTTAAGTCTACCTTTTTAGCTCCTCCCTACTCTATCTCCCATTTGACTAGCTAGCTAAAACACACTAAATTAGGCTTCCTCCTTGAATGGACAGACTGCGCAACTTCCCATTTCCATACTTTAAATCATGCTCTACTCTCAACTTCAACGTTCTCCCTCTCTCTTCCATCTCCTCCATGAATGAAGCCTCTCCAGATGCCAGAATCAGACGCAATCTCTCTCAGGTGTTTTGGTAGCTCTTCGCCAGTTCTCTTGCTCCATAAAAGCACCAATTATTGTAGTTGCCTGCCATGCATGAGATTTTTTTTTTTTTGAGACAGAGTCTCACTTTGGCACCCTCAGTAGAGTGCTGTGGTGTCACAGCTCACAGCAACTCCTGGGCTTAGGAGATTCTCTTGCCTCAGCCTCCAGAGTAGCTGGGACTACAGGCGCCCACCACAAGGCCTGGCTATTTTTTTCAGTTTGGCCGGGATCCGGTTTGAACCCGCCAACCTCCGTATATGGAGCCGGCACCCTACCCACTGAACCACAGGCACCGCCCTATAAGAGATATTTTTGTCTCTCCAATTTGCACCTCAAAAGAATAATAACTAAATTGAATTAAAACATATCTTTCTTTTTTTTTGAATACTGAGTCTCACTCTGTTGCCCCAGGCTAGAGTGCTGTGATGTCAGCTTAGCTCACACAACCTCAAACTTCTGAGCTCAAGCAATCCTCCTGCCTCAGCCTCCCAAGCAGTTGGGACTACAGGTGCCCATCACAACACCTGGCTAATTTTTTCCACTTTTAGTAGATATGGGATCTCACAGTCCTGAGCTCAAATAATCCTTCCACCTCATCCTCCCAAGAGTGCTAGGATTGATTATAGGCATGAACCACCACACCCAGCCCCACATCAAATATTTTAAACACAAGAGTACATAATGATATTTTTAAAAACTCAGGCAGCGCCTGTGGCTCAGTGGGTACGGCACCGGCCCCATATACCGAGGGTGGCAGGTTCAAACCCGGCCTCAGCCAAACTGCAACAAAAAAAAATAGCCGGGCATTGTGGCAGGTGCCTGTAGTCCCAGCTACTCAGGAGGCTTAGGCAAGAGAATCGCCTAAGCCCAGGAGTTGGAGGTTGCTGTGAGCTGTAATGCTACAGCACTCTACCGAGGGTGATAAAGTGAGACTCTGTCTCTAAAAAAAATAAAATAAAAACCTCTTTGGTCACTTTGGAGGATGCTAAACAACCAACTCATTGTCTTTTAAGCTAGAAACTAAAGGGAAAGAATCAAGCATTTAACCTATGCTTCTTATATAATCTATCCCTCAAAGTAATCAAATAGCTAATGAGAGGAACTTTCCTTTTACATAAGTATTTCAGTCTAGTGCATCCCTGAACCTGGCTCATTTTTTTTACTGGAGGCTAAGAGCTAGGGAGCTGGGAAGCTGCAAGGGTCACCCAGGGGGGTGAGGGAGGAGGCTCAGTTGCAGCCCAGTGGTGGAAAGAATTTCTGGGCTAATGCCCCCCACCCATGGGACTCCACCTTGTCTATAAAGAGGTGCAGAAGGAGAAGGAACCTCATGCATTGTGGTCCATACCTCATCTAGTGTGCAGTCCCCATCCTGGCAGACTGCAAGAAGATAGATGGAAGCTCTTAAGACCACCAATGGGGGGTGCTCACCCTGATCCTGCAGAGACAGGAGGAAGCTTTGCAAAGCCACAGATAACTCTGCCTCTGAGACAAACCTGTCAACCAAGAACAGCCTGAGTGAGAAAGGTAGAGTTACAGGTTAATAGTCTCTTATGTCCTGCCTGGCCACATCTGTCAGCCCACTGTTCCTGCCCTAGCACGCCCACAGCCTAAAGACACCTTGCACAGATGGTGTGCTATATATAGTTGCAAATCATTGTCATACATATACATCTCATGGATCTATGCTTTATGGAAGGCTCTGTTAGGAGCTAAAGACTCTTCATTCACATTTAGGAAGTAGTATCTTCCTGCTGGACTAACACTGTTCAAGAAAAGGGTGCTACTTCTGGGACAGCCGGTCCACCGCTCTCTTCTTATATTTATTATCAAATAGTGGTAGTCAATGCTTATACATTTACATGTAAGTAAGATGAGGAGAGAAGCACATTGGCTTTACTCTTTATACCCTTTTATAATCTTTTGAATTTTCTTTCTTTTTTTTTTTTCTTTTTTGAGACAGAGTCTCACTAGATTGCATTCAGTCAAGGTGAATGCATGTCATGGCATCACAGCTCACAGCAACCTCAAACTCTTGGACTTAAGCGATTCTCTTGCCTCAGCCTCCCAAGTAGCTGGGACTACAGGTGCCCGCCACACTGCCCAGCTATTTTTTGGTTGTAGTTGTCATTGTTGTTTGGCAGACCCGGGCTGGGTTAGAACCCACCAGCTCCAGTGTATGTGGCTGGCACCCTAGCCGCTGAGCTACAGGTACCGAGCCTCATCTTTTGAATTTTCTATTATGGTTATTTCTTGCCAAGAAGAAAGAAATATCAGGCTAAGTATGGAAAAGAAAAAACCAACATTTCAAAATAGATAATACTAAATGCAATCTGGTATCATGGATTGCATCCTTGAACGGAAAAGGAATAGTAGAGGAAAAAGTGGCAAAATCTGAATAAAGTTTAATTATCAATAATGTACCAATGTCAGTTTCTCAGTTTTAGTAAGTGTATTATGGTTATAGTAGTATTAGGGGAAAATGGGTAAAGGGTATAAAGAACTCTTTAGGGAGGTGCCTGTGGCTCAGTGGGTAGGGCGCGGGCCCCATACAGCGAGGGTGGTGGATTTGAACATGGCCCCAGCCAAACTGCAACAAAAAAAATAGCCAAGGCTCAGCACCTGTGGCTCAAGTGGCTAAGGTGCCAGCCACATACACCTGAGCTGGCAGGTTCGAATCCAGCCTGAGCCCACCAAACAACAATGATGGCTGTAACCAAAAAACAGCCAGGCGTTATGGCGGGCACCTGTAGTCCCAGCTACTTGGGAGGCAGAAGCAGGAGAATCACTTAACCCCAGGAGTTTGAGATTGCTATGAGCTGTGATGCCATAGCACTCTACCCAAGGCAACAGCTTGAGGCTCTGTCTCAAAAAATAGCCGAGCATTGTGGCGGGCACCTGTAGTCCCAGCTACTTGGGAGGCTGAGGCAAGAGAATCGCCTAAGCCCAGGAGTTCGGGGTTGCTGTGAGCTGTGATGCCACAGTCCTGTATGGAGGGCGATAAACTGAGACTCTATCTCTAAAAAATAAATAAAAAATAATAATAATAAAGAACTCTCTATAGTCTTTTTTTTTCTTTTTTTGAGGCAGAGTCTCACTATGTCATCCTCAGTAGAGTGCCAAGGCATCACAGCTCACAGCAACCTCCAACTCTTGGGTTTAAGCGATTCTCTTGCCCCAGCTTCCCCAGTAGCTGGGACTACAGGTGCCCACCACAACACCTGGCTATTTTTTGTTGCAGTTGCCACTGCTGTTTTGGCTGGCCGGGGCCAGGTTTAAACTCACCACCCTAGGTATTCGGGGCTGGTGCCCTACCCACTGAGCCACAGGCACCACCCTCCTCAATTTTTTTTAAAAAGCTTAAGAAAGTTCCTTGATTTTAAAATTTTAATAAATTGTATAGTAATTCTTTTTTTTCAGTTTTTGGCCAGGGCTGGGTTTGAACCCACCACCTCTGGCATATGGGGTCAGCACCCTACTCCTTTGAGCCACCGTAGTATAGTAATTCTTAAAACCAAAATAAACCACTGAAGTTTCTTTTCTGTGTATAAAAAACACTCTGAAGGACACCAAAGAACACTCATTGGCATTCCAGGCCTCTATCAGCACCGTGTCTACCCACCTGTATAATTCCCCTTCTAAGATATGAACAAGCCTCTCAGGAATACTACCTATTTCTCACTTATCCCTGTGTCCCCAGTGTCCAGCACCAGGCTTGGAGAGGATGCCTCTGAGAATCCTCTGAATTGGTCTGCAGATGAGGGTCTCAGGACGCACCACCAGCCACCAGCTCAAAGCACTGACCTGTCCTCATGGATGTAGGCAAGGTAGAATATGAGCAGGATACAGTACTGTTTCTGGCGAGCAGCTCCCTCCACATACTGGCGATCAGACAGAAAGGCAAGGCTTTCAGGGCTCCTGCTGCTTATCTGGGGCAGCCCATGCTGTAGGAGCTCAGACACTTCAGAGAGTTCTAGTAGGGGAAGGCCACACAGAGGACACAGGAAGTAGGTAATAAGCACATGAGTATCAACTACAAGCAGAGTACTGCACAGAGCAGCAAGGGTACATGCAGCATAGAAGGAAACCAGAGGCTCCTCTTACTCGTGCAGCTTTCACCCTACCAGGATAGACCAAAGTTAACATGTGGAATAACATAGATACATCTCAAAAACACTACATCCATTCGTTCATTCATTAAATACATGTTCACCAAGTGGCTACTCTTAGGACAGGCTGTGAGATGCAGGCTCTACTTCTAGGAACTGGCAGCTGGAGGGAAGAGACAGATAATGAGACAATTGTAGGACATGTGGTCAGTATCATGCAGAGCAGGGAGTGCTTCAGGTTGGCTAATGTAGGGATGACAAGCTCAAAGAGGAGAGAACTATGGAGGGTGAACAAAAAACAGGCAGAGAAGGGAAGGAGAGAATTCAAGGGACAGGAAGCAAGGTCTTCAGAGCCCCAGGGGCACAACAGAACATTCCATGTCTCCATTCAGTATGACTGGATAGTCAGTAAATAGATGTGGGATGTCAGAAGCTGTGGAGCTGTGTGACATAATTTATAGTTAGACTATGAAAGACCTCAAATGCTGCTTTAAGAATCTAGATTTTATCCTGAGGTCAGAGACTCCTAGATTTCTTTCTTTTCTTTCTTTTTTTTTTTTTTGGAGATAGTCCCACTATGTGACCCTCGATAGAGTGCTGTCGCGTCACAGCTCACAGCAACCTCAAACTCTTGGGCTTAAGCGATTCTCTTGCTTCAACCTCCCAAGTAGCTGGGACTACAGGTGCCCACCACAATGCCCGGCTATTTTTTTTGTGTTGTAGCTATCATTGTTGTTTGGCAAGCGTGGGCCAGTTTTAAACCCACCAGCCCCAGTGTATGTGGCTAGCACCCTAGCTACTGAGCTACAGGCACCAAGACAAGACTCCTAGATTTCTTATGAAACCTCTGGTTCTTAAAAGAAGGGCTATTTTAATATCAAAACAGTAGAGGCTCAGCCCCCATAGCTCAGTGGTTAGGGCACCAGCCACATACACTGGGCTGGAGGGTTTGAACCTGGCCCAGGCCTGCTAAACAATGACAACACAATGAAAAACTATCTGGGCGTTGTGGCGGGCCCAGATAGCTCAATGGCAACAGCTTGAGACTCAGTCTCAGAAAAAAAAAAAAAAAAATTGAGGTGAAATTTATGTAACACAAAATTAACCATCTTAAAATGAAACAATTCAGTGGCATTAAGTACATTCACAATGTTGTACAACTATTACTTTCATCTAGTTTGAAAATATTTCCATTACTCCAAAGTGAGACTCCTTGGCTCAGCTGTAGTCCCAGCTACTTGGGAGGCTGAGGCAAGAGAATTGCTTAAGCCCAGGAGTTTGAGGTTACTGCAAGCTATAACTTGATGGCACTCTTTCTAGGGTGACATAGTGAGACTATGTCTCAAAAAAAAAAAAAAAATAGAAAAGAAAAAGACCTCAGAGCTTAAAATGTGAATAAAGTCAACCTTATGGAAAATTCACTACATTACCACTATGTTCCACATTTTACCATGGACCAGAGAAAACTCCATCATTGTCTGACAGTACTGCACAGATTGATGTGGGACAACCATGGCTGAAGGCCAAGGGAGTTAAGATGTTAAGACATGGTCTTCAGATAATCCTTCTAGTAGTGAGTAGAAATTGGTTAGTGGTTAAGAGACCAAAAGCAGAGACCTAAGTTGAAGATCAACTGAAAGAGTCCAACCTCCTAAGGCAGAGCACCCAGCGTCTTACTTCCTGGGCAAGTGGAAGTAAATATCTACCTCTAGCCAAGTAATGATGGGAAATGTCTTGCAACAATTTAATAGGAGAGGCAAGCCAACATTGGTGCTTTTTCCACCAATGCACACCAAGATCAACATGATAATAAAAAAGCAAATGTCTTTAAGCCTCACACACCTACCTTCTCTTTCTCCTGATAGGTGAAAGAAATAAGAGTTTAGGCCCGGTGGCTGTAGCTCAGCAGCTAGAGCGCCAGCCACATACATCGAAGTTGGAGGGTTCAAATACAGCCCAGGCCTGCCAAACAACAATGATATCTACAACCAAAAAATAGCCGATGTTGTGGCGGGTGCCTGTAGTCCCAGCTACTTGGGAGGCCGAGGCAAGAGAATCGCTTAAGACCAAGAATTTGAGGTTGCTGTGAGCTGTGACGCCATGCACTCTACCCAGGGTTACATAGTGAGACTCTGTCTCAAAAAAAAAGAGGGCAGCACCTGTGGCTCAAAGGAGTAGGGTGCCGGCCCCATATGCCAGAGGTGGCAGGTTCAAACCCAGCCCCAGCCAAAAACTGCAAAAAAAAAAGAAAAAGAAAGAAGAGTTTGAATAAAATGAGGGGTGTTATACTTCCTGGTGCTCTGCGAATTGACAAATCTCAGAATCTAAGGGAGCAGATGTCTTACACTGACAAGTGTCGGGGACAGTAGAGGTTGAGCTGGCACTTGTGAACACAAGAGGTGGTTGTAATAAGTCTGCTAATATGGCCTTAGGCCTTCACAGCAGAAGTGGTTGTGCTATTCTCTCTGCATAGCATAGAGGAGGGAGTGACTCTGCGGGCCAGACCATGCCTGAACATGGAGATTGCAATGTACACCACATAGACAGGAGTAGCCACAGTAATGAGAGAACCAGGAACCAGGCCATGTAGAAAGTAATGGAAATATTCACCTGGACTTCTGTCTCTCTCACCACAGTGTGTGAGAAAGAAAAAAAGAGAAGTTTGGGGAGTGGGGGAGAACCTTTATAATAACAAGAGGAAGCACAGCTAACATCAAGTCTTACCCACAAAGAAGGTATATTTGTTGGAAAATGAATGAAACAATGATTAAATTGTTTCATGTTACTCCAAGAGAGAGGTCTGGGATGGTGGAACTCCTTAGGGCTGAGAACATACTGTAATCATTGCTGTATCCACAGCAGTACCCAGGCCTCCCCTGCCATGCAGGAGAAGCTTAATGAATATTCAAGGAAAAGAAAAACTTTTAGCTCTCAGTTCTGAAGCTACTGTTCCTCTTGCCTAAATTCTGCACAGCCCTCCTTACTTCACGAGAACTCTGCTCACATGCCACCTCTTCATGATACCTACCCTAACCACCCTGTCTAACTCATACTTCCTTCCTCCATGCCATTGCCTAGTTTTATTTTTTCATAGCACCTGTCCATCCTTGACATGGTATCCATTTGTTTATTATTGCCTTTCTCACTCCATTAGAGGAAGCCCTTGTGCCCCTGTCTCATCTACCAGCACCTAGAATAAAGTCTGGCACACAGTAGGTCCTCAAAAAACATTTCTTGGCTAGGCATAATGGCTCAAACCTAAACTCCTAGTACTTTGGGAGGCTGAGCCAAGAAGATTGCTTGAGACCAGGAGTTCAAGACCAGCCTGAGCAAGTGACACTCCCTTTGTATAAAAGTAGAGAAAGTAGATGGGCAAGATGGTGTCCTTCTGTAGTCCCAGCTACTCAGGAACCTGAATCAGGAGGATACTTGAGCCAAGAGTTTAAGGTTGCAGTGAGCTATGAAGATGCCACTACACTCTCAAAAGAAAAGAAAAGAAAAATTTCTTAAATGAATGTTGAATGAATGAACAAAGAAATAGAATGGAACAGGCTACTCAAGTTATGGTGTACACTGCACCCCAGAGCTGAATAAACAGAAGAATAAATAGCCTCATGTAGGATGTGGCAGAGGAGATGGGAGGGAGAGAAAGAGGGATTAGACTTGATGAGCCATATGAACCTTCTCAACTCTTAATCTGTGGTCCCAGGTGACTTGTGTTCCATCATTTTTGGATTCTATCATTTTACCTCCCTAGGAATCAGCCTGTAATTCTGTCACTCCATGATTTCTCTGGGCAGCCTAAAGAAAAGAAATCTTATTACCATACCAAATAACTATCCAGCCAATCAGTGAGGCATCTAGACTCTAAAGACCCCCATGGACCTCATTAGTGGACAACCTATAGCATCTTACCTTCTTGGGGGAGTGGTTCTGTCTTCTCTGGAACTGAGAGGAGGTTGAGGCACATGTAGAAGAGGAAACTGGAGCACACCTGGTTTAGAGCTGAGTGACTTGGAGAAAAGAGAATGAAAGAGCTGACATTGCTACTTTGGCTTAGATAGCATTATCCCTGCCATGCATGGATATCACTGCTTTGTGCCAGAGCCCAGTGAAATTCTAGCCATGCCATTGTACAGGAGGTCCTAAGGTGTCTATGGTAAGTAGATATGGGGCCGGGCGTGGTGTCTCATGCCTGTAATCCCAGCACTCTGGGAGGCAAAGGTGAGCAGATCACCTGAGCTCATGAGTTTGAGACCAGCCTGAGCTAGAGTGAGACCCTGTCTCTTTTTTTTTTTTCTTTTTTTTTGTAGAGATAGAATCTCACTTTATGGCCCTTGGTAGAGTGCCGTGGCCACACACAGCTCACAGCAACCTCCAACTCCTGGGCTTAAGCGATTCTCTTGCCTCAGCCTCCCGAGTAGCTGGGACTACAGGCGCCCGCCACAACGCCCGGCTATTTTTTGGTTGCAGTTTGGCCGGGGCCGGGTTTGAACCCGCCACCCTCGGTATATGGGGCCGGCGCCTTACCGACTGAGCCACAGGTGCCGCCCGAGACCCTGTCTCTTAAAAAAAAAAAAAAAAATAGGGGCAGCGCCTGTGGCTCAAGGGGGTAGGGCACTGGCCCCATATGCCAGAGGTGGCGGGTTCAAACCCAGGCCCAGCCAAAAACTGCAAAAAAAAAAAAAAAATAGCCAGGTGTTGTGGTAGGCACCTGTAGTCCCAGCTACTCGGGAGGCTGAGACAAGAGAATCACTTGAGCCCAAGAGTCTGAGGTTGCTGTGAGCTATAATGCTATGGTACTCTACCAAGGGCGACAAAGTGAGACTGTCTCCAAAAAAAAAAAAAAAAAAGAGATAAAGAACCTGCTGCCCTCAGCTGTAACTTACTGATAAAATAAATCAAGTAGAGCCACTATGCTCCAATTTAACAAAACATACAAACAAAAAGTAATCCTGGGCCAGGAAAGGGCTGAGGAAGTACTAGAAAAAGAAGAAGCTGGGCGGCGCCTGTGGGTCAAAGGGGAAGGGCACCAGACCCATATGCCGGAGGTGAAGGGTTCAAACCCAGCCCCGGCCAAAAACCACACACACACGCACACAAAATAAATAAATAAAATAAAATCTAAAAAAAAAGAAAAAAAGATAAAGAAGAAGCTGTTGAACCCAAGACAGAGAACAAAATGGCCTCAGGCCACCATGGCAGAAGTTGTGCTAGTCCTCTGGAAGGAGTACTACAAACTTCCAAAACTTTGACTTTGAATCCAGATGTATTCCTGTATTCTCTCCTGAATGTTCGATGTTGCATTCATATACAAAAGGAGAGCTAAATACTGTTCCGTAAATACCTTGTAAGCTGGGGGCAGTAACAAATGGATCTTCCTAATAAATACGGAGACATGTGGTAAATCATAAGTGAGAAAGTGCAGAGACTGCTCTAGAAACCTAACAAGACAGAAACTGAGACAGTAACATCTTTACTTTGAATAAGAGAGTTTCTTGTTAGGAATTCCTGGCCTGGCTTGGTGCCGGTAGCACAGTAGTTACGGCATCAGCCATACGCACCAAGGGAGCCGGGTTCAAACCCAGCCCAGGCCAGCTAAATGACAATGACAACTGCAACAAAAAACAGCCAGGCATTGTGGCACGCACCTATAGTCCGAGCTACCTGGAAGGCTGAGGCAAGAGAATTGCTTAATCCCAAGATATGAGGTTGCTATGAGCTGTGATGCCACAGCACTCTACCAAGGATGACACAGTGAGACTGTCTCAAAAAAAAAAAAAAAAAGAATTGCTGGTCTGGTAGCAACTAGAACTTGATGGACATTGCATCTCCTTCCCTCTGAGGGTCTCCATTTCCCCATTTAAATGAGTTACACAAATGATCTCCGAAAGTCTGTCTAGTTTTGATGTGACAGGTACCCATCCAAATATTACCTAGATGCTCAGGGTCTGTAGCACAGTGGTTACAGTGCCAGCCACTTATACCCAGGCTGGCAGGTTCAAACCCGGCCTGGGCCTGCTAAACAACAATGACAACTGCAACAAAAAAATAGCCAGGTGTTGTAGCAGGTGACTGTAGTCCCAGTTACTTGGGAGGCTGAGGCAAGATAATTGCTTAAGTCCAAGAATTGGAGACTGTTGTGAGCTTTAACACCACAGCACTCTACCGAGGGCAGCATAGTGACACTCTGTCTCAAAAACAAAAAACAAATATTACCTAGAATGAGGGCCTTACCCGACCAGTTTAAATACAACCCACAGAAGCACATCCAGCTCGTATCACCAGCTGCTAAGCAATGCTGACACTATGTAAACCCCACCACGGTCCTATGACTAACACACACACCCAAAATTTCCACTTGTCCAATCAAGGACATTGGCCCTTTGCCTTTTGTATGGGACTATACATACCTCGGGCCACTGCAGAATTTGGCCTTGAGCTCCAGGGTCAATCGTATGAAGGATGAAGCAGCTTAGAAGAAATGGGAGTAAAAGAGACAGCGGTTTAAAGCAGACTTGCTACAGAGATTTCCAAGTCTGAGTGATGTTAAAGAACACTGATTTCAGTGTTATACCGACCTGGTTCAAAATGTGCACCACTACTGTCTAGTAGTGTCATTCTGGAAAACTTATTTAGCTTCTCTGTGACTCAGGTTTTTTTTAAGAGATAGAGTCTCACTATGTTGGCCTTGAACTCCTAAGCTCAAGCAATCCTCCCACCTCAGTCTCCTGAGTATCTGCGACTACAGGCACATACCACTATGCCCAGCTTGGTGTGTCTCACAGGTTGTTGTAAAGCTAAGTAAAATAAAACGTAGGTAGAACATCTAAAGAATACTTGGCTTACAGTAAATACTAAATAAATATTTATTTTCTTCCTTTCTGAATTATCTTCCACTATAATTTGCTATATTTGAAAAGGACCTAGGAAGGACAGCCCTTCTAGCCCTTCTATCAGTTTTGTAGAAAATAATCCAGTGAGTATTATAGTCATTCAGGAAATATACATACATTATCTTATTTAATTCTTATTAGTACCATGTTCTAGCTGAGGACACTAGATAAAAAAAAATTACTTTCCCTGATGTTAATAAATAAGTAAGGGAGGTGACACAGCACTCAGGGTGGGTGCGATGGCTCGAGCCTGTAATCCTAGCACTCTGGGATGCTGAGGTGGGTGGATTGCCTGAGCTCTCAGGTTTGAGACCAGCCTGAGCCAGAATGAGACCCCTGTCTCTAAAAATAGCCAGGCATTGGCTCGGTGCCTGTAGCTCAGTGGTTAGGGGCTGACAGGTTGGAACCCAGCCCGGGCCATCTAAACAACGATAACTGCAACAAAAAAATAGCTGGGCATTGTAACAGGCGCCTATAGTCCCAGCTACTTGGGAGGCTGAGGCAAGAGAATCGCTTAAGCCCAAGAGTTTGAGTTTGCTGTGAGCTGTGACGTCACATCACTCTACCCAGGGCAACACAGTAAGACTCTGTCTCAAAAAAAATAAAATAAAATAAAAAATAGCCAGGCATTATGGCAGACACCTGTAGTCCTAGCTACTTGGGAGGCTGAGGTAAAAGAATCGCTTGAGTCCAAGAGTTTGAGGTTGCTGTGAGCTATGATGCGAGGAGCACTCATGGGCTAACAACAGTCTCTACTGCTCCTTCCTATCAGCAGTAGTTAGATAAGCATTTCCAATCTTGAGGGATAGTTTCCTAAATCCATGGTCCTCCCCAGTCATATCCCCATTTTTTTACCTCACAGTAAGTTTATCAAAAGAGTTACCTATTCTGTCTCTAATGCCTTGCCTCACACTAATTCTTTAACCCATGGTGGTTTGGCTTTCGCCTCATCCACTTCACCAAAACTGTTCTGGGGCTGGGCACTGTGGTTCATGCTTATAATTCCAGCTCAGAAGGCCAAGCAGGACCATTTGAGTTCAGCATCATTTGCCTCTAATCACTAAAAAAAAAAAAAAAAGAAAGAAAGAAAAAATAGAAAAAGGAAGAAAGAAACTGCTCTATGGACCAGGTGCAGTGGCTCACCTATAATCTTAGCACTCTGGGAGGCCGAGGCTGGTGTATTACCTGAGCTCACAAGTTTGAAACTAGCCTGAGCCAGAGTGAGACTCCATCTCTAAAAATAGCCAGGCATTGTGGTGGGCACCTATATTCCCAGCTACCTGGGAGGCTGAGGTAAGAGAATCACCTAAACCTAAGAGTTTGAGGTTGCTGTTAGCTAAGATGCTACAGCACTCTACAGTGGATGACAAAATAAGACTCTGTCTCAAAAAAAAAAAAAAAAAAGAAACTGCTCTAGTCAAGGTAGCCAACAGCCTCCATGACTCCAAGCACCCATCTTTCCTTTTCTCTCTTTTTTCTTCTTTCTCTCTCTGTTTTTTGAGACAAGGTCTTGAACTGGGCTCACGTTATCCTCCTGCTTCAGCCACCCTAGTAGCAGGGAATGCAGGTACACACCACTGTGTCCAGCTTTCCAATGACCATTTTTCTTTTCTTTTCTTGTGTTTTTTTTGAAAATTTTCAATTTTTATCTTACATGATGTCTGGGATGCACTTGACACTCCTGCTACTCCCTAATCCACAAAACTCTCTTCATTTGGCTTCCCTACGGTCATACTCTTCCAGTTTCCCTCCTACCTCTCTTACCACTCCTAGTCTCCTTCTCCTAACCATTCATTATTGTTCTTGATTTGTCTTGGTCCCTTTCATCATTTCTTTTTTTTTTTTTTTTTATTTTTGGCCGGGGCTGGGCTTGAACCCGCCACCTCCGGCATATGGGACCGGCGCCCTACCCGTTGAGCCACAGGCGCCACCCCCTTTCATCATTTCATTTTGCACACTCACCCTTGAGGAATATCATTCACCTGCTTCCTACTACAGTAGTGTTTCTCAACCTTCCTAATTGCCACATTGCTACAAATGGAACAAAGGGATCGCAACCCACAGGTTGAGAACCGCTGTACTAAAGGGTCAGCCCCACAAGGACAGAGGCCTTTTTTTCACTGCTATAACCTCAGATGTAGGATGATGCCTTGCCTGTAATAGGTACCCCAATAAATATTTATTGAATGAGGGCGGCACCTGTGGCTCAGTCGGTAAGGCGCTGGCCCCATATACCGAGGGTGGCGGGTTCAAACCCAGCCCCGGCCAAACTGCAACAAAAAATAGCCGGGTGTTGTGGCGGGCGCCTGTAGTCCCAGCTACTCAGGAGGCTGAGGCAAGAGAATCACTTAAGCCCAGGAGTTGGAGGTTGCTGTGAGCTGTGTGATGCCATGGCACTCTACCAAGGGCCATAAAGTGAAACTCTGTCTCTACAAAAAAAAAAAATATATGTGTATATATATATATATATATATATATATATATATATATATATACACACACACACACATTTATTGAATGAATGAAAGACTGGGTGCTAAAGACTTTTGTACGTATATCTAAAGCCATATCTCTCCGTTGCTGTCAGACATAGCAATTACCCACCTAACATCTTCTGGGACACCTCATCTTCATCCTAATGCAAACTGACCTCTAATCACTAAAAAATCACTAATCCTCTGCTGCTTCCCAAGTCAGATCCTCCCCCAGTGATTAAAAATACCACCCTACATGTAGATGCCAGTAGAAGCCAAGGTATTACCCTGAACTATGCTTCTCCCTCCTGCCCTCCATGCAACTGTCATCTCCCCCACACTACCTTAGTTCCCATCACCAACCTGAGTTAATGCATGAGGCTGAACTACTTGCTTCCAATCTACCTCCCTCTAACTCATGGTCTGAGCTGCTCCAAGGAAGACCATTCTAAAACAAAAATCTGAGCATGTCACTCCTCTTCTTTATTTATTTACTTTTTTTAAGACAGAGTCTCACTTTCTTGCCCTCAGTAGAGTGCAGTGGTGTCATAGCTCACAGCAACCTCAAACTCCTGGGTTTAAGTGATTCTCTTCCTCAGCCTCCCAAGTAGCAGGGACCACAGGTGCCTGCCACAACACCTGGCTATTTTTAGAGACAGGGTCTCACTCTTGGTCAAACTAGTCTCAAACTCATGAGCTCAAGCAATCCATCAGCCTTGGCCTCCCACAGCGCTAGGATTATAGGTGTGAGCCACCAGGCCCGACCCACACTTCCCTTAACAAAGCTACTAGAAATGAAGCCCCCTCACACAGACAACAAGGGCCTGCATGACTGAGCCTTGGCTATCTCTTCTTGATAGATTTGTCAAACAACATTTTCCACTGCATGCTAGTAACAAGAATAAGAGAAAATATATTAAATGATAATGATAAGAGGCAAGCACAGAATAAAGAAAGCAGGCTCTAGAGTGTGACCTAGGGCAAATTACTTAACCTCTCTGAGATGAATCAGTTTGCTCATAGCAGAATGAGGATAAACATAATAAATAATTCCTGGGATTTTTCTGAAGACTAAATGGATCAATACATGTAAAGCACTTAAAATAGTATCTCACACAGGATAAGAATTTGATAAATATTTGGTATTATAATAACATGTTAGTAAGGGCTATTAATAAAAAGGTAATAATATTACTAGTTATTAATTACTACTACTGTTCTCTTTTCTCCCTCTTTAGTGTTTGGCTATTCCCCTTCTCATTTTCACCACTGGAAGATAAAGGAGATTCTGACTCTGAACTCCTAGGCTTATTCTGCAGATTAAGGTATTTTTTAGAGTAAAAATTACTAGTAAGAAAAGGAAAGAAAAAAGTCCAAGAGGGGCTAGGCATGGTGGCTCATGCCTGTAATCCCAGCACTCTGGGAGGCCAAGATAGGTAGATAGCTTGTGGTCAGGACTTCAACCTAGTCACAGCCTGAGCAAGAGCAAGATCCTATCTCTACAAAAGAACAAAAAAACTATCCTGGTGTGGTGGTGGACACATGTAGTCCCAGCCACTCGAGAGGTGGAAGCAGGAGTACTGCTTGAGCCTAGGAGTTTGAGGTTGCTGGAAGCTATGATGATGCCATGGCAGTCTAACCTGGACAACAGAGTAAGACTCTGTCTCAAGAAAACAAAAAACAAAAAACAAAACCAAGAGGTCTAGAGAGAGCTGAAGGAATCAAAGCCACATGGGTTCAATTTTAGGAAGCAATTTCAGTGTCAGACAGAAGCTTTTATACTGAGTGCTACCTAGAAGGCACTTGGGAGTGTGTGGGATGTTTTTCAGTTTTACAGTGACTAGGAGTACTCTGGCACTTAGTCAGAGCTTAGGAGTCAGAGGTGCTAAACATCTTGTAAGGTCTGAGGAATAGGGCAAAGGATGGGTGTAGGTGCTAAACTAGGTCTTCTAGACAGAGAAGTATCCATAAACTTGACAACCACCATTAGTGACTTTTTTTTTTTTTTTTGAGACAGAGTCTCACTCTGTCACCCTTGGTAGAGTGCCATAGTGTCATAGTTCACAGCAGCCTTAAGGTCCTGGGCTCAAGTGATCCTCTTGCCTTAGCCTCCTGAGTAGCTGGGGCTACAGGTACCTCCCACAATGCCTGGCTAGTTTTTTTTTTTTTTAATTGTTGGGGATTCATTGAGGGTACAATAAGCCAGTTACACTGATTGCAATTGTTAGGTAAAGTCCCTCTTGCAATCATGTCTTGCCCCCATAAAGTGTGACACACACTAAGGCCCCCCCCCATAACCTTAATTGTCATTAATTGTCCTCATATCAAGATTGAGTACATAGGATTCATGCTTCTCCATTTTTGTGATGCTTTACTAAGAATAATGTCTTCCACTTCCATCCAGGTTAATACGAAGGATGTAAAGTCTCCATTTTTTTTAATAGCTGAATAGTATTCCATGGTATACATATACCACAGCTTGTTAATCCATTCCTGGGTTGGTGGGCATTTAGGCTGTTTCCACATTTTGGCAATGGTAAATTGAGCTGCAATAAACAGTCTAGTACAAGTGTCCTTATGATAAAAGGATTTTTTTCCTTCTGGGTAGATGCCCAGTAATGGGATTGCAGGATCGAATGGGAGGTCTAGGTTGAGTGCTTTGAGGTTTCTCCATACTTCCTTCCAGAAAGGTTGTACTAGTTTGCAGTCCCACCAGCAGTGCAAAAGTGTTCCCTTCTCTCCACATCCACGCCAGCATCTGCAGTTTTGAGATTTTGTGATGTGGGCCATTCTCACTGGGGTTAGATGATATCTCAGGGTTGTTTTGATTTGCATTTCTCTAATATATAGAGATGATGAACATTTTTTCATGTGTTTGTTAGCCATTCGTCTGTCGTCTTTAGAGAAAGTTCTATTCATGTCTCTTGCCCATTGATATAAGGGATTGTTGGCTTTTTTCATGTGGATTAATTTGAGTTCTCTATAGATCCTGGTTATCAAGCTTTTGTCTGATTGAAAATATGCAAATATCCTTTCCCATTGTGTAGGTTGTCTCTTTGCTTTGGTTATTGTGTCCTTAGCTGTACAGAAGTTTTTCAGTTTAATGAAGTCCCATTTGTTTATTTTTTGTTGTTGTTGCAATTGCAATGGCAGTCTTCTTCATGAAGTCTTCCCCCAGGCCAATATCTTCCAGTGTTTTTCCTATGCTTTCTTTGAGGATTTTTATTGTTTCATGCCTTAAATTTAAGTCCTTTATCCATCTTGAATCAATTTTTGTGAGTGGGGAAAGGTGTGGGTCCAGTTTCAGTCTTTTACATGTAGATATCCAGTTCTCCCAACACCATTTATTGAATAGGGAGTCTTTCCCCCAAGGTAAGTTCTTGTTTGGTTTATCAAAGATTAGGTGGTTGTAAGATGTTAGTTTCATTTCTTGGTGTTCAATTCGATTCCAAGTGTCTATGTCTCTGTTTTTGTGCCAGTACCATGCTGTCTTGACCACTATGGCTTTGTAGTACAGACTAAAATCTGGTATGCTGATGCCCCCAGTTTTATTTTTGTTACTAAGAACTGCCTTAGCTATACGGGTTTTTTTCCGGTTCCATACAAAACGCAGAATCATTTTTTCCAAATCTTGAAAGTGCGATGTAGGTACTTTAATAGGAATGGCATTGAATAGGTAGATAGCTTTGGGAAGTATAGACATTTTAACAATGTTGATTCTTCCCATCCATGAGCATGGTATGTTCTTCCATTTGTTAATATCCTCTGCTATTTCCTTTCTGAGGATTTCATAGTTTTCTTTATAGAGGTCCTTCACCTCCTTCATTAGGTATATTCCTAGGTATTTCATTTTCTTTGAAACTATGGTGAGCCTGGCTAGTTTTTATATTTTTAGTAGAGAGGGGGTCTCACTCTAGCTCAGGCTCATCTTGAACTCCTGAGCTCAAGCAATCCATCTGCCTTGGTCTCCCAGAGTGCTAGGATTACAGGCATGAGCCACCGTTCCCAGCCTGCCTTCAGTGACTTTTGATTGCTACATGGTATTTCCTTCCACTCAACACTGTGCAGAGAATGGATATAGATTCTGAACAAACACATACACATCTATCTACCCCACACTTATGCTGTCTTTCAGTGCTCTGAGCAGCTGCCTATGGTGCCTGCCTCCCTCCCAACTTCCACACTTGCCTTCTGCCTACCGAGCTTCTTGGAGAACTTCTCCTTCATGTGAGGAACGATGACAAAGAGGCTGTGCAGAATTGAAAGGAAAACTTCCATCAAAGCTGGGTGGGTGGCCTGTTCTGAGTGCCTCTGCAAAAACCAGGAGGGAGAATACAGGCTACTAGGACTACGTCTCTGAATAATAAAAGGAATCAGCAAAAACTGGCACCAAATCTAGCAGCAGATTAACCTCCTTTATTTGAAAGGCACAAAAAAGCTAGGGAACCTTAAGTCACAGACCTACATCTAAGGTTTGTATATGCTACTTAATAGATTATACCAGGTACTTTACCTGTCTGGCCCCATGTCCCAAGAGTAAAATGGGAATAACAAAGTCTATCTCCCGGAAACAAATGCAGTCTGACATTTAAAAAGTGCTTTCTTGGGCAGTGCCTGTGGCTCAGTGAGTAGGACACTGGCCCCATACACCGAGAGTGGTGGGTTCAAACCCGGCCCCAGCCAAACTGTAACAAAAATATAGCTGGGAGTTGTGGCAGGCAAATGTAGTTCCAGCTACTCGGGAGGCTGAGGCAAGAGAATCGCCTAAGCCCAAGAGGTGGAGGTTGCTGTGAGCTGTGATGCCACGGCACTCTACCAAGGGCAACAAAGTAAGACTCTGTCTCTAAAAAAAAAAGTGCTTTCTAAACCATAATGCATAGTGACACTTTTGTTTATATTGCTACAGTAATAATAGTAATAGAAATGGTTTACAAACTGCCTTCACATTTATTATTATTATTTTTTTAAGGCCAATCAAAGGAAGCAGTGGGAATGGAGAAGGAACAAAGGAATCTGTAATTGGTTGTGATAAGTTAGTTGTAAACACCACTGCACTCAGATCAGCCTTCACATAATTCATGAAGCAGCCTAATGTAGTAGACAGAGGTCTGAATTAATAAAAAAGCCCTGCACATATTCACCACATGTACCCTTAGAGAGTCATCTTCCTTGTTGGGTCTCAGCCCCCTAACTGTAAATGACACAGAGGTATTATTCTTGTAGATACCTTTCCTTTGGTTTTTAAAGCAAGCTTTTTTAAATTATGAAAGTAGTACTTGCTCATTAAATAAAACATGTAAAATACCATATTTTACATGGAAAGAAGGAATAATACAATAATTCTATAATCTGCTTCTAGATCTAGGAGGAAAGCAGAGCAGAAAGGGAAACTTAGATGAGCACTCAAGTCTTATTTTTAGTGCATTTGAGTCAAGGCTGCAGTCCAGGACTCCTGACGACTACCTGCCTGTAGACTCCAGCTCAATGGCTTCTTCAAAGAAAAGAGGCTCTCCCCCCTCTGGTGCCACCTACTGTTCCCAACAGGTGGTTAGGAGGTTCACTTTCCCAATTAACAGGGAGTCCTCACAGGCCATCTCTAATTTTACAGAATGCACATATGTCTTCTTCATTAATGCTTGGATAACATGAATTCTCATTACTAAACAGAAAGACACAAGAAAAGCTATGGAAACTGAAGTCACAGATTTGATCTCAAAACCATCACATGCTTGCCTTACAACTATAGAAATATGACAATCACATCTGTAAATTAGGACAAGTTAGGGTATCCATCTCCCAGGGTCATTTGGAGGATTAAATTAGGTAATGGATATAAGGCACTTATCACCCCATAAACATTAGTCATTTATTATTTTCATATTACTACTTTTAACTTTTCTTGAGAAGTAGTTATTAGTTTCATAATAAAACACTATGCTTTATTTTTATTTTTTTTTTTGTAGAGACAGAGTCTCACTGTACCGCCCTCGGTAGAGTGCCGTGGCGTCACACGGCTCACAGCAACCTCTAACTCTTGGGCTTACCCGATTCTCTTGCCTCAGCCTCCTGAGTAGCTGGGACTACAGGCGCCCGCCACAACGCCCGGCTATTTTTCTGTTGCAGTTTGGCCGGGGCTGGGTCTGAACCCGCCACCCTCGGCATATGGGGCCGGCGCCCTACTCACTGAGCCACAGGCGCCGCCCACTATGCTTTATTTTTAAAACCAATGGAAAGGTGGCTGCAAGAATAACATCACTGAGGCCATGAGAAGGTTCAATTAAGAAGTCATAGCCTTGGCAGCACCTGTGGCTCAGGGAGTAGGGCGCCGGCCCCATAGGCCAGAGTGGTGGGTTCAAACCCAAACCCAGCCCAGGTCAAAAACTGCAACCAACACCACCACCACCACCACCACAACAACAAAAAAGAAGTCATAGCTTTGGGCAGTGCCTGTGGCTCAGCGGGTAGGGCGCTGACCCCATATACCGAGGGTGGCAAGTTCGAGCCCAGCCTTGGCCAAACTGCAAACAAAAAAATAGCCGGGCATTGTGGCAGGTGCCTGTAGTCCCAGCTACTTGGGAGGCTGAGGCAAGAGAATTGCTTAAGAACAGGAGTTAGAGATTGCTGTGAGCTGTGACGCCACAGCACCCTACCTTGGACAATAAAATGAGACTCTGTCTCTGAAAAAAAAAAAAAGAAGTCATAGCCTTGAGACTCTTAGCTGGGCTCACCCTCACATTCTGTGCTTCCCCAAGCTTCATACTGCTTATGGCTCAGAAGAACCTACCATCACCATGGGGATACACAAGCAGTCACAGGCACTGAGAAGAAATTCTGAGAAGGCCTCCAAGGTGTCTTCCTTCTCAGCATTGGGAGCTGTGAATGGATTCTCTTGGGCTGAAGGCTCACTCTGGAATTCCATAGCCAATCTGTGAAATCAACGTGTATGTCCACTAACATCTATGTACCCTGAAGTCTAAAAACACCCTCCTAGCAGGTGGCTTGGCTCAGGACCCAGAGAAAGTTTCTCTTATCTGGAGAAAATTCAAGAGACCTCAATAAGAAGAGGACCTGGTCCTTGGCTACTTCTATTGCTTCCTGCTCCCCACCCTCTCCTTCATCTCTCATGACTCTTCTATCCCACTGTATGTACTTCCCTAACCATAGCATGCTATTTGTTATTTCCTATCTCTTTGTCTTAGTGTGTTACTCTCTCTACCTCTAATACCTTCCCTGGATTCTTGACAGCCTAACAAATTCCACATATATGTGTAAAACTGTCTCTTCCCCAAGAGACTATGAGCTCCTTGTGGACAGCAGCCATTCTGACCCCACTGCCTAGAACCAGCCCTACCACACAGTAGATACAACAAACATTTGTTAATGTAAACAGAATTAAGACTAGTGAACACTCAGTGACTAGACTAGTGCTAGGATAGTGGGGTAATGGGGACAAAGGCAAAAGAGATATAACCTCATGGCATAGTAGAAAAGACTTCAGTAGGTAGAATCCTACTCTAGGCCCTCGAACCTCTTATACACCCCCAACCCCCACCCCAGGCAAAGTCCTCTTTGCTATGCAACAGAGCATCAGGAATCAAGTGTTGCTTCTAGAACTTCATCCATAGCCTCAATCCCTTCCACCCTACCTTCAATGCTATTACCTCAGGAACAGAGGGCCTCTCACCTGCAGGCATTTCTAAATCCTTCCAGAGTGCTCAGGAGAAACCTTCCCCTTCGAAGAATGGCCTTCTCTGAGTCTCTACTGGAAGCATGGCCCTGAAGTGAGGAGAGAGAAGAACTTACTGATCAAGTACCTATTCTGCGTTTCCATCAATGTTTGGATTACAATAGACCTTTGCCTCTCACACTGCAATCAAACATTCCCATACACCTAACTTTCCAGGGGATCTTGCCTATATCCAAGAAAATCTAATAGTTCCTTTAAAAATTGGCGGAGGAGGAAACCTTAACCACCAGTCTAGTCTCCTTGTAAAACACAGGACTAGCTTTTGGTCTATCATATGCAGAAAGCCATCATAGGCTTGTGGATATTAGCCTCATTGACTATAATGTCTATATTAGTTGCTCCAAAACAAAAGAAAATCCCTACTCCATTAGGTGTAAAGAGCTGAAAAATACAATCAACATTCATACTAACAGTATCTTTCCTGCTATCTTAAGCCCATGGATCATTAAAAACCACCAATTACAACACATTACACATTTGTCAGATTATAAGATTCTAGTTAATTTAAGCTTAAATAATTTTGAGAGCATATTTACTGTGCCTGCTTAAATGCTAAAAAGAGGTGAAATGTGTAATAGGCTTGGGTACAAATACCCTGGGATTTACTATCCAGGGTCAGGTGTCTGCTAGTTTTGAATCTTAGAGAAAAATTATTTCACCCCTGTGGCTTGAGTTTTCTAATATGTAAAAATGGGGATAGTAATCCTTAAACCTCATAATTCTGCAACTAGGGAGAAAATGACATCTCATTGTAGATGTGTATGCATAAGAAAAAGCTACAAAATGGCATACAGTGGTAAGGGAAGGTGCTAATTATGCTTTTATTATAAAAACAGATTACAGAATGCTTTCTAGAAGAAGCAGACTGCAGTGCACTAACCAGGGCTCTCCTATTCAGCGGAGTCTGAGAAAACTCTGCACAACGGCTTAGCATGGCTTCAAGCAAGGCCTGCAGCTCCCTGTACTGCACAGGTGGAGCACTCTGATGGTCCTTCCTGCATCCAGAGAGACAAGAGAAGGCACAGGGTGAGGAAAGGGTACTCCCAAGATACCCCCAGGCTCTCAGGCAATGGACCTCAGTGTGGCTGGATCAGAATATGGGATCTGATATGATAAAAATCCTTACTTCTCACCTGTGGTGCATATTGCAAGGGTACATGTGAAATCTATTAAGAGTACAGTATAAGTGTCTTAACATAACAATTAAGTGAGCTGAAGGCTATGTTAACCACTTTGTTGTAAGCATTCCAAATTAAGAGAAAAAAAAAAAAAGAGAGAAAGAGGGTAAGCAAATATATACTGAGAAAAAAAATCTTAGAAAAAAAATCCTTACTTCAATACTTAGCTAGCTGCACAACTTTGTGTACATTCCATCAATTTCCCCATTTATTTTTATTTTTTTTTATTTTTCTTTGTGGTTTTTTTTTTTTGGCCGGGGCTGGGTTTGAACCCGCCACCTCTGGCATATGGGACCGGCGCCCTACTCCTTGAGCCACAGGCGCCGCCCAATTTCCCCATTTATTAAATGAGGGTTAATGTACTCTCCTCATAGATTTATTCTGAGGATCAAATTAGATAATATATACTAAGCACTTAACATGATGCTTAATATATATCGAGTCTTTACAAATGCCAGCAATGAGTGTTATTATTGTTATTAAAGACGCAAAGTTTTCTGAGAGGGGCCTCCTGGTAAAGGAAGCACTATCTAGAACCTAGTACTGAAGGTGCATCAAGAGATGTAGGCTCGGCGCCTATGGCTCAAGCGTCTAAGGCACCAGCCACATACACCTGAGCTGGGGGGTTTGGATCCAGCGTGGGCCCACCAAACAATGACAGCTGCAACAAAAACATAGCCGGGCGTTGTGGCGGGCGCCTGTAGTCCCAGCTACTTGGGAGGCCGAGACAGGAGACTCACTTGAGCCCAGGAGTTTGAGGTTGCTGAGAGCTATGATGCCATAGCACTCTACCCAGGACAACAGCTTGAGGTTCTGTCTCAAAAAAAAAAAAAAAAAAAAAAAAGAGATGTAATTGTCTGGCTCGTCACCTGTAGCACAGTGGTTACAGTATCCGCCACATGCACCAAGGCTGGCAGGTTCCAACCCAGCCTGGACCAGCTAAACAACAATGACAAACGCAACAACAACAAAAATAACTGGGCGTTGTAGTGGGCACCTGTAGTCCCAGTTACTTGGGAGGCTGAGGCAAGAGAATCACTTAAGCCCAAGAGTTTGAGGTTGTTGTGAGCTGTGATGCCACAGCACTCTACTGAGGGTGACATAGTGAGACTCAAGCTCTCTTTTCTTCTTTTTTTTGAGAAAGAGTCTTAAACTGTCACCCTGGGTAGAGTGCCAGGGCATCACAGCTCACAGCAACCTCAAACTCTTGGGTTTAAGCTATTCTCTTGCCTCAGCCTCCCAAGTAGCTACGATTACAGGCGCCAGCACAACGCCTGCTGTTTTTTTGTTGCAGTTGTCATTGTTGTTTGGCGGGTCTGAGCTAGATTCGAACCCTCCAGCTCCAGTGTATGTGGCTGGCGCCTTAGCCGCTTGAGCTACAGGCACTGAGCCAAGACTCTGTATCAAAAAAACAAACAAACAAAAAAAAAAACAGTAAGAAGTTGCCTCTCACAGTTCTGGAGACTAGAAATATAAAATCAAAGTGTGTCAGCTGGGCCATGCTTTCTCTAAAAGTGTCTTGAGAAGAACTATTCCTTGCCTCTTCTTAGCTTCCAGTGGTCGGCAGCAATTCCTGATGTTCCTTGGCTTATAGCTGCATCACTCTAATTTCTGCCTCTGTCTTCATGTACGATGTTCCTTCTGTGTGTGTCTGGGTCACTGTATGTCTAAATCTTCTTCTCCTTATCAGGAGACCAGTCATCAAATGTAGAGCCCATGGCATATGACATTACCTTAACTTGATTATACCTACAAAGGTCCTATTTCCAAATAAGGCACATTTACAGGTTCTGGGTAGACCTGAGTATTGGATGGACACAATTCAACCCAGCATGGCAGCTAAGAAAAGCAAGTCAACCCTTATCCCTGGGTATTTTTTGAACACTGAGTATAATCTGTTGGGCCTTCTACTATTCTTAGTCACTTATATATAGCTAAAGTTTTCCCCCCTTTTTTTCTTCATTTCTGGAAGTTCTAAGTTTGATGATCCTACATAGATCATCAAGCCCTGGTTCCACTATCTTTAAATTCCTTTCAGCAGCTCTCTTTCCTCATTCTTCCTTCCAGTTGTGCTTCCCAGAGACTCTCTGAGCCACTCCACCTCAGTAAAGTTTCTGAGAAGTTAAAATCAAAAGTAAATCATCCACACACCCGCTGGGCAAAGGGCTCAACTACAACTTGAACTTTACCTAACAAATGCAAATAATGTAACCTAATCATTTGTACCTTCATATTAATCTGGGGGGGGGGGAAGTAAACATATCCACAGGTTTTGTTTGTTTCTTTTCTTTTCTTTCTTTTTTTTTTTTTTTTTTGAGACAAAGTCTCACTCTGTGCCCTGGGTAGAGTGCTATGACATCATAGCTCACAGCAACCTCAAATTCTTGGGCTCAAGAGATCCTCTTGCCTCGGTCTCCCAAGTAGCTGGGACTACAGGCATCTGCCACAATGCCCGCCTAATTTTTCTATTTTTAGTAGAGATGGGGTCTTGCTCTTGCTCAGGCTAGTCTTGAACTCCTGAGTTGAAGCAATCCACCCAAAGTACTTAGATTACTGGTGTGAGCCACCATACCAGACTAGAGTTTGTGTTTTTTTAAATCAGCAGGAGGCCGAGAGAGGATCAAACTCAAACTCAGGACCCCTGGTTTACAGGACCATCCTTTGGTTGGATGGTCTTGTAAACCATAACCTTCTCCCTACCCATCTCTCTCCAAAATTCTAGCACCACCAGCTTTCTTGCTTCTTCAGGTATCACCCCTTTCACATGACATAGTGGCAAACTGACTACTATGTTCTCAGCAATCATTTTGCTTTCCCATCCACATTTTTGCTAACCCTGGCCCTCCATAAATCTAAATCTCTTTCACACCTCATAGCACAACTCAAATACCATCTCCTGCCTGAAAAGTACTACTGATCTATCTCTTGGAAGGCTTCCAGCTCTGCCTGAGTGCCACTGATCAACATTGTTCTTACTCTCTGCCTTTGTGACCCCATTAGTTACTCATTTCATCTACTCTGGGATTCATACTCCAGATTAAGAGAATCAAATCATAATCTTTTCAGAAGATTAAGATTTAATCTTGAGGAGGGAGAGCAAGATGGCGGCTGAGTAACAGCTTCCTTGCATCTGGGCATTGTGAGTCTGGGGAGATAAGACTCTAGGCATCTCTGGCTGGTGGGATCTGCCTATAATCATCCCTTTGAGGATACAGGGAGTAGTGAGAGACTTCTGGACCCCAAGAGGAGGACAAAAACAGTGGAAAACTGGCAAGTAATCGCATGTGTTCGATCGGTCTAATCTCGCCGACAGCTGTAAGTGCTCTACAGAATCAAATAAGAGATGAACGAGGGCAGCGCCTGTGGCTCAAGGAGTAGGGTGCCGGTCCCATATGTCAGAGGTGGCGGGTTCAAACCTAGCCGCGGCCAAGAACCAAAAAAAAAAAAAAAAGAAAAAAAAAGAGATGAACGATATGAAGAATATAGAAAGGACACAGCAGAGCTGAAGGAACTGAAGCAATCAATTAGGGAACTTAAAGATGCAATGGAAAGTATCAGCAACAGGTTAGACCATGCAGAAGAAAGAATTTCAGAGGTAGAAGACAAAGTCCTTGAGATAACTCAGATAGTAAAAGAGGCAGAAAAGAAGAGAGAGAAAGCAGAACGTTCACTGACAGAATTATGGGACTTTATGAAGCGTTCCAACATACGAGTTATAGGAATCCCAGAAGGGGAAGAAGAATGCCCCAGAGGAATGGAAGCCATACTAGAGAATATTATAAAAGAAAATTTCCCAAATATCACCAAAGATTCTGACACACTGCTTTCAGAGGGATATGAGTCCCCCGGTCGCCTCAACTCAAATAGAGCTTCTCCAAGACACATTGTGATGAACCTGTCCAAAGTCAAGACAAAAGAAAAGATTCTGCAAGCTGCCAGAAGTAAGCGCCAGTTGACCTACAGGGGCAAATCCATCAGAGTGACCGCAGACTTCTCTAATAAAACTTTCCAAGCAAGAAGACAATGGTCATCTACCTTTAATCTACTTAAACAGAACAATTTCCAGCCCAGAATTTTGCACCCTGCTAAGCTAAGCTTTAAAATTGATGGAGAAATCAAATCATTTACGGATATATAAACATTGAGGAAATTCGCCACAACAAGACCAGCTCTACAGGAAATACTTCAACCTGTTCTGCACACTGACCACCACAATGGATCAGCAACAAAGTAAAAACTCAGAAATTAAAGGACAGAACCTAACCTCCACACTGATGCAAAAGATAAAACTAAGCAATGGACTCTCACAAAATAAGATGAATAGAACACTACCACACTTATCAATTATCTCAATAAATGTTAATGGCTTGAATTCCCCACTGAAGAGACATAGATTGGCTGACTGGATTAAAAAACACAAGCCATCCATTTGCTGTCTGCAAGAAACACACCTGGCTTCAAAAGACAAATTAAAGCTCCAAGTCAAGAGTTGGAAGACAACTTTTCAGGCAAATGGCATTCAGAAGAAAAGAGGAGTTGCGATCTTATTTTCAGATACATGTGGATTTAAAGCAACTAAAGTCAAAAAAGACAAAGACGGTCACTTTATATTGGTCAAGGGAAAAATACAACAAGAAGACATTTCAATTCTAAATATTTATGCACCCAGTTTAAATGCTCCCAGATTCTTGAAACAGACCTTACTCAGTCTGAACAATATGATATCCGATAATACCATAATAACAGGGGACTTTAACACTCCTCTTACAGAGCTGGACAGATCCTCTAAACAGAAATTAAACAAAGATATAAGAGATTTAAATGAGACCCTAGAACAACTGTGCTTGATAGACGCATATAGAACACTCCATCCCTAAGATAAAGAATACACATTCTTCTCATCACCCCATGGAACATTCTCCAAAATTGATCATATCCTGGGACACAAAACAAATATCAACAGAATCAAAAGAATTAAAATCTTACCTTGTATCTTCTCAGACCACAAGGCACTAAGGGTGGAACTCGACTCTAACAAAAACGTTTGACCTCACACAAAGACATGGAAATTAAACAATCTTCTGTTGAATAACAGATGGGTGCAGGAAGAAATAAAACAGGAAATTATTAACTTCCTTGAGCATAACAACAATGAAGACACAAGCTACCAAAACCTGTGGGATACTGCAAAAGCAGTTTTGAGAGGAAAATTTATCGCTTTAGATGCCTACATTCTATTCAGGAGCTCTATTTCCTAGCTAAGTCTAGGGAGAGGGTGTGATTCCAAATATTGATTCGAAAAACAGAAAAAGAGCACATCAACGAACTCACAAGCCATCTTATGGAGTTGGAAAAAGAAGAACAATCTAAGCCTAATGTCAGTAGAAGAAAAGAAATCTCCAAAATCAAATCAGAGATCAATGAAATTGAAAACAAAAGAATCATTCAGAAAATTAATGAAACGAGGAATTGGTTTTTTGAAAAAATTAATAAAATAGATAAACCATTGGCCAGACTAACGAGAAATAGAAAAGTAAAATCTCTAGTAACCTCAATCAGAAATGATAAAGGGGAAATAACAACTGATCCCACAGAGATACAAGAGATCATCTCTGAATACTACCAGAAACTCTAAGCATAGAAATTTGACAATGTGAAGGAAATGGATCAATATTTGGAATCACACCCTCTCCCTAGACTTAGCTAGGAAATAGAGCTCCTGAACAGACAATTTCAAGCACTGAGATTAAAGAAACAATAAAAAATCTTCCAATCTTCCAATAAAAAATGCCCTGGTCCAGATGGTTTCACACCAGAATTCTATCAAACCTTCAAGGAAGAGCTTATTCCTGTATTGCAGAAATTATTCCAAAAAATTGAGGAAGAAGGAATCTTCCCCCAACACATTCTATGAAGCAAATATCACCCTGATACCAAAACCAGGAAAAGACCCAACCAAAAAGGAGAATTTCAGACCAATCTCACTCATGAATATAGATGCAAAAATTCTCAACAAAATCCTAGCCAATAGATTACAGCTTATCATCAAAAAAGTCATACATCGGGAGGCACCTGTGGCTCAACGGAGTAGGGCGCCAGCCCCATATGCCGGAGGTGGCAGGTTCAAACCCAGCCCCAGCCAAAAACTGCAAAAAAAAAAAAAAAAAGTCATACATCATGATCAAGTAGGTTTCATCCCAGGAATGCAAGGCTGGTTTAACATATGCAAGTCCATAAACATTATCTACCATATTAACAGAGGCAAAAATAAAGATCATATGATCCTCTCAATAGATGCAGAAAAAGCATTTGATAAAATCCAGCATCCTTTTCTAATTAGAACACTGAAGAGTATAGGCATAGGTGGCACATTTCTAAAACTGATTGAAGCTATCTACGACAAACCCACAGCTAATATTTTACTAAATGGAGTAAAACTGAAAGCTTTTTCTCTCAGAACTAGAACCAGACAAGGTTGTCCTCTGTCACCTTTACTATTCAACATAGTGCTGGAAGTGCTAGCCAATACAATTAGACAAGACAAGGAAATAAAGGGAATCCAAATGGGAGCAGAAGAGGTCAAACTCTCCCTCTTTGCTGATGACATGATCTTATAATTAGAGAATCCCAAAGACTCAACCACAAGACTCCTAGAAGTCATCAAAAAATACAGTAATGTTTCAGGATATAAAATCAATGTCCACAAGTCAGTAGCCTTTGTATATGCCAATAACAGTGAAGATGAGAAGCTAATTAAGGACACAACTCCCTTCACCACAGTTTCAAAGAAAATGAAATACCTAGGAATATACCTAACGAAGGAGGTGAAGGACCTCTATAAAGAAAATTATGAAATCCTCAGAAAGGAAATACTTCTGTTAAAAGTATAAATGTCTATACTTCCCAAAGCAATCTACCTATTCAATGCCATTCCTATCAAAATACCAACATCGTACTTTCAAGACTTGGAAAAAATGATTCTGCGTTTTGTATGGAACCAGAAAAAACTCCATATAGCTAAGGCAGTTCTTAGTAATAAAAATAAAGCTGGGGGCATCAGCATACCAGATTTTAGTCTGTACTACAAAGCCATAGTGGTCAAGACAGCATGGTACTGGCACAAAAACAGAGACATAGACACTTGGAATCGAATTGAACACCAAGAAATGAAACTAACATCTTACAACCACCTAATCTTTGATAAACCAAACAAGAACATACCTTGGGGGAAAGACTGCCTATTCAATAAATGGTATTGGGAGAACTGGATATCCACATGTAAAAGACTGAAACTGGACCCGCACCTTTCCGCACTCACAAAAATTGATTCAAGATGGATAAAGGACTTAAATTTAAGGCATGAAACAATAAAAATCCTCAAAGAAAGCATAGGAAAAACACTGGAAGATATTGGCCTGGGGAAAGACTTCATGAAGAAGACTGCCATGGCAATTGCAATAACAACAAAAATAAACAAATGGGACTTCATTAAACTGAAAAGCTTCTGTACAGCTAAGGAGACAACAACCAAAGCAAAGAGACAACCTACACAATGGGAAAGGATATTTGCATATTTTAAATCAGACAAAAGCTTGATAACTAGGATCTATAGAGAACTCAAATTAATCCACATGAAAAAAGCCAACAATCCCTTATATCAATGGGCAAGAGACATGAATAGAACCTTCTCTAAAGATGACAGACGAATGGCTAACAAACATATGAAAAAATGTTCATCATCCCTATCTATTAGAGAAATGCAAATCAAAACAACCCTGAGATATCATCTAACCCCAGTGAGAATGGCCCACATCACAAAATCTCAAAACTGCAGATGCTGGCGTGGATGTGGAGAGAAGGGAACACTTTTACACTGCTGGTGGGACTGCAAACTAGTACAACCTTTCTGGAAGGAAGTATGGAGAAACCTCGAAGCACTCAAGCTAGACCTCCCATTTGATCCTGCAATCTCATTACTGGGCATCTACCCAGAAGGAAAAAAATCCTTTTATCATAATGACACTTGCACTAGACTGTTTATTGCAGCTCAATTTACAATCGCCAAAATGTGGAAACAGCCTAAATGCCCACCAACTCAGGAATGGATCAACAAGCTGTGGTATATGTATACCATGGAATACTATTCAGCTATTAAAAAAAATGGAGACTTCTGCTCGGGAGGCTGAGGCAAGAGAATAGCCTAAGCCCAAGAGTTAGAGGTTGCTGTGAGCTGTGTGATGCCATGGCACTCTACCGAGGGTGATAAAGTGTGACTCTGTCTCTACAAAAAAAAAAAAAAATGGAGACTTTACATCCTTCATGTTAACCCGGATGGAAGTGGAAGACATTACTCTTAGTAAAGCACCACAAGAATGGAGAAGCATGAATCCTATGTACTCAATTTTGATATGAGGACAATTAATGACAATTAAGGTGATGGGGGGGAGGAAAAGCAGAGAGAGGGAAGGAGGGAAGGGGATGGGGCCTTGGTGTGTGCCACACCTTCTGGGGGCAAGACATGATTGCAAGAGGGACTTTACCTAACAAATGCAACCAGTGTAACCTGGCTTATTGTACCCTCAATGAATCCCCAACAATTAAAAAAAAAAAGATTTAATCTTAATCTTTTTGTCCTTAAGGGAAGGACAAAAGAGGAAGAGAGGGGTGGCGCCTGTGGCTCAGTTGGTAGGGCGCCGGCCCCATATACCAAGGGTGGCGGGTTCAAGCCCAGCCCCGGCCAAACTGCAACCAAAAAATAGCCGGGCGTTGTGGCGGGCGCCTGTAGTCCCAGCTGCTCGGGAGGCTGAGGCAGGAGAATCGCTTAAGCCCAGGAGCTGGAGGCTGCTGTGAGCTGTGTGAGGCCACGGCACTCTACAGAGGGCCATAAAGTGAGACTCTGTCTCTACAAAAAAAAAAAAAAAAAAAAAAGAGGAAGAGAGACAGACTGAAGTCACTGTAATATAAATGAAATTTTTTGTTTCAATTTTTATAAGCAACCTAGAGTCAAATCACAAAGACTTAAATATGGTTACAGAAGAGACTATGAATATTAACAAGTTTTATACTATAAAATTAAAGGTAGAAGTAGAAGGTAGGGAAGAGAATATGGGAAAGGAAGAGTTGGGGTGCTGCTAACCAAGCAGAAAGTCAAGAGATATTGCTATGAGTCGAGGGAACAAGAATACCAGTTTTAGGTATATTATTTAAAGGTTCAAAGACACAAAATATTAACTAGCAAAAAAACCAAGAAGATACAGGGAAGACAGAAAGTAAGAGCTGATTAAACTGTTTTGTTTTTGTTATAGAAATGGGGTCTCATTATTGGCCAGGCTGGTCAACAGATAATAATCATCTCTGCTACTCCTAACTAAAATGAAAATAAAAGGATTTTTCCCCAAGATATAAATCTAAAACATGGCGGTACCTGTGGCTCAAAGAGTAGGGCGCCGGCCCCATATACTAGAGGTGGCAGGTTCAAACCTGGCCCCGGCCAAAAAAAAACTGTAAATCTAAAACAACAGAGAAAATACAGAATACATGATAGCATAACACCTTGTACAGTCAGACAGACCTCTATACCTGTGGGTTCTGCAATCTATGGATTCAACCAACCGCAGATCAAAACAATTTTTAATAATACAACAAAAATGGTGAAGGCTATGTTAACCAGTTTGATGAAAATATTTCAAATTGTATATAAAACCAGCACATTGTACTCCATGATTGCATTAAATTACACAGCTATGATTTAATTTAAAAAAAAAAAAAAGGAAAAAAATACAACAAAAATGGAGGAAAAAACTACAGGGACTTGGGGGTGGGGCAGAGATGAGGAAAGTATTTTCTCTAGTCCCTACAAAAAGAAAAAATAAATAAAATAAAAATTATACAAATTTTAAATATAGTATAACAACTATTTACATAACATTTACATTGTCTGGTTATCTCTTGGTATCCTGAACTGGTTCCAGGACACCCATAGTACTAAAATCCATGGATGCTCCATATAAAATGGCATAGTATTTGCCTATAATCTATATATATCCTGCAGTATGCTTTAAATCATCTCTTGATTACTTACAATACAACATAAATGCTATGCAAATAATTGCTATAATATATTGTCTATGGAATAATGACAAGAAAAAAAGTCTGTACATTTTCAGTACAGATGCAACCATTAATTTTTTTTTTAATATTTCAATCCATGGGCTCAGCGCCTGTGCCTAAGCAGCTCAAGCCTGAGCTGGTGGGTTCGAATCCAGCCCAGGCCCACCGAACAATAATAATGGCTGCAACCAAAAAATAGCTGGGTGTTTTGGCAGGCGCCTGTAGTCCCAGCTACTTGAGAGGTGGAGGCAGGAGAATTGCTTAAGCCCAGGAGTTGGAGGTTGCTGTGATGCCACAGCCCTCTACCCAGGGCAACAGCTTGAGGTTCTGTCTCAAAAAAAAAAAAAAAAAATTCAATCCATGGTTGGTTGAATCCAAGGATATGAAACCCACAGATACAGAGGGCCAACTACATTAAGTATTATAAGTAATCTACAGATATAATTATTAGCTACCCTGGCCTGAATAGGCCCTCCTATTAAGTATATGCAGGGGTGGAAAGTAAAACCTGCCTTGATCTCTCACCTCAGAAAAGCAGAAATGGCCTTCACTGCCTCAGAGGCCACCTCTAACACAGGGCTGCTAACTGCTTCTTGGAGGGCACGGCTAGCATCTCTGCACATGGCTGAGTTTGTGAACAGCTTGATCTCCTCCGGCTGCCTGAGAAATGGTGATGAAAAATGAATGAGTGAACTCGTCTCACTGATCCCACCAAGAATTAGACCTCACTTTTCCTCCTCCAGTCTGGCCTCTACAGGCTGATGTTCTACCACTCTGCTCACCGGGTCAGGATCTCAGCAAAGAGCAGCAGGCCCTGCTTGTGCAGCTCTGTGTTGTTCATCTTTAGGGTCCCCTGTAGGCTCCTCACCACTGCCTCGATCCCTATCTCAGGATGACAAAGACCAGGCATCAGTGCTCTGTAGTTCCTCCACTGCCCTCCAGGAAAGGTGACAGGCTCTACATAGCACATATTGGCTGGTGGCCCCTTATGGAGGGACCCTGACAAGGTTGAGCTAATGGGCCTGAACTATGTGATCTTTGGTAGCTACAGGCTCTTATTTGATTCATCTGTTTCCCCAACACCCAGCACATGCCATTGCACAGGCACTGGCACTCAAGGCATTTAGTAAATGCCTAGTGACCAAGCCATACCTTCTCCACTTGGCACATTCCTATTCCTCCTTGAGGAATCAGGTAGAAACTATACTTCTCCAAGAAGCCTTCCCTGATCCACTCAGGCAGAGCTGAGAACCTCCCCTGAGTTCCCACAGCTCCCAGGATTCCCTCTACAGTGGTTCTCAACCTTCCTAATGCTGCAACCCTTTAATACAGTTCCTCATGTTGTGGTGACCCCCATCCATAAAATTATTTTCGTTGTTACTTCATAACTGTAATTTTGCTACTGTTATGAATCATAATGTAAATGTCTGATATGCAGGATGGTCTTAGGCAACCGCTATGAAAGGGTTGTTCAACCCCCAAAGGGGTCGTGACCCACAGGTTAAGAACCACTGCTCTAGCAGGACTCAAATCAGCTCATATTGGAGCTGCCTGTTTACATCTTTTTGCCTTTCCTGAGGGCAAAGATTATGTTATCTGCTATCTCTAAATCTCCAGGTCCTAGCCAAGTGCCTGGCATAGACTAAGAACACAGAATACAAAATGAATGATGGAACGTGCCTACTCTAAAAATCCAGATGTGATATAAAAAGTCCCAGACAAGGGAAGGCCAGTATCAAGAAACGATGAAAGGATAAAAATCAGCAAAAGTTAGGGATTACCTAGATAGGCAGATCTCTGGGGCACAGGAAAAGTCTTAATCCAAGGCTCAATGACATTATTTAGAGTTGTTAACATGCAACAGGAATTCATTTAGTGGCTAATAGAATGTCCTTCCCTTGCTGAAGAGTCTAAACATATACACTGCTGCTAATCAATAAATAGCAACACCACTGGGATATCAATGCTTCTATATGGAATCAGGTATGAGTTAGGGCTGATAGAAATGCACAAACCCCAGCACTCCCCTCCAAGGTAGAGGCCAGCCCCCCCATCACTGCTGCTGCTACCCAACTTCAAACTACTGTCCACTCAACCCAGAAATAGCAAAGGTCCCCCACTACCAACCGTATACTGTATGGCACTTAGAAAAAAAGAGTGGCTCTTCTGCTAGGAGTATTAAGCAGTTGTAGCTGGACCAGATGAGTACTTCACTAGAAGAAGAAAGATGCTCAAAGAGGAACTCTGGCAGGGGAAAGGATAAGAAAACAATAAGTGACAGCCATGTGATCATGAGCCCAGCTTAACTAAGGCTAGAGGATCTCATTCCTGTCACTTCATCTGTTCACATACCCTCTCCATGAGACATGATCATCAATTCACAGATAAACCAGAAAGTGCCCTCAAGATATGGTTTAATCAGGACGTTGCCTGTGGCTCAGTGGGTAGGGTGCCGACCCCATATACCGAGGGTGGTGGGTTTGAACCCGGCCCCAGCCAAACTGCAACAACAACGACAAAAAAAAATAGCTGAGCGTTGTGGCGGACGCCTGTAGTCCCAGCTACTCAGGCAGCTGAGACAAGAGAATCGCTTAAGCCTAGGAGCTGGAGATTGCTGTGAGCTGTGACACCGTGGCACTCTACCAAGGGCAATCAAGTGAGACTGTCTCTTAAAAAAAAAAGAAAGAAAGAAAAACAAGACATGGTTTAATCTTCTTTTTAACAGATGAGGAAATGAAGGCCCAAGGAAGAGGTACTGCTGTTAATGGCAAATGTGGTACTGGAACTTAGGTGTATTCTCAGGGTAGGGCTGGAGTGCAGTGTAATTTGCTGCATCCTCAAACTCCCAGGCTCAAGTAATCCTCCTGCCTCAGCCTCCCAAAGTGCTAAGATTACAGGCACAAGCCCCCATGTCCAGTAAGGCTTGATTTTTTTTTTTTTTTTTTTTTTGGCCGGGGCCGGGTTTGAACCCGCCACCTCCGGCATATGGGACCGGCGCCCTACTCACTGAGCCACAGGCGCCGCCCCAGTAAGGCTTGATTTTATATCCCATCTCTGCCAATGACTGGGCTTGACAATTTAAACTATTTATTTCTCTTCTCTGAGCCTTAATTTCCTTATTTATAAAATAGTGATGGTGAGGTCCTAACTGTAGTAACATTTGTAGTACACCTCAGGTCATCTCTCCCAGCTCATAACAGGCCCTTAAGAAACATTAGTTTCTAAGCCCAGGGGTGGCTCACACCTATAATACTAGTACCCATGGAGGCTGAGGTGGATTGCTTGAGCTCAGAAGATCAAGACCAACCTGAGCAAGAGCAAGACCCTGTCTCTAAAAATAGCCATGAGTTGTGGGGGCATCTGTAGTCCCAGCTACTCAGGAGGCTGAGGCAAGAGAATTGTTGGAGCCTAGGAGTTGCAGGTTGCGGTGACCTATGATGCCACATACTCCACTTAGGGGAAGAAAATAAACTCTGTCTCAAACTCAAATTGAGGTTTGCGTACCTGGTCCACAAGTCTTTCCATCACCTTATACTAGGTTTTTATTCCTAAATGGTCAAATAAATGACAAAAAATCAGTAACAAATTGCTCAAGGTCATACAAGAAATCTATACAGGCTCAGTGCCTGTAGCTCTGCGGCTAGGGTGCCAGATACATACACTGGAGCTGGCAGGTTTGAATCCAGCCTGGGCCTGCCAAACAACTACAACAACAACAACAAAAATAGCTAGGCGTTGGGGCGGGCACCTGTAGTCCCCAGCTACTTGGGAGGCTGAGGCAAGAGAATCGCTTGAACCCAAGAGTTGGAGGTTGCTATGAACTGTGAAGCCATGGCACTCTACTAAGGGCAACATAATAAGACTCTGTCTCAAAAAAAAAAGAAGGCTTGGCACCTGTGGCTCAAGCGGCTAAGGTGCCAGCTACATACAGCTAAGCTGGCAAGTTGGAGGTTGCTGTGAGCTGTGATGCCATGGACTCTACTCAGGGCTTGAGGCTCTGTCCCCCAAAAAAAAGAAAGGGAAGGAAGAAAGGAAGGAAGGGAGGGATGAAGGAAGGAAAGAAGAAAGATCTGTAGAAAAAGGACTCAGATTTTACAAGGCTCACTTCCTAGAGTCTATCTTGAACAACCAAACCTGTCGCCACCCCATCCTTTTTCTTTTTTGCAGTTTCGGCCGGGGCCTGGCTTGAACCCACCACCCCCGGTATATGGGGCCAGGACCCTACTCCTTGAGCCACAGGCGCCGTCCAACCACCCCATCCTTCTAATATTCATTATCTTTTTTTTTTTTTTTTTTTGAGACAGAGTCTCTCACTTCATCACCTGGAGTAGAATACTGTGGCGTCACAGCTTGCAGCAACCTCAAATTTTGGGGCTCAAGTGATTCTCTTGTCTCAGCCTCCCAATTAGCGGGGACTACAGGTGCCCCCACAATGTCCAGCTATTTTTAGAGATAAGGTCTCACTATGGCTCGGGCTGGTCTCAAACCCTTGAACTCAGGCAATCTGCTCGCTTTGGCCTCCCAAGTACTAGGATTACAGGCTTGAATCACCATGTCTGGCCCACTAGTATCCATTATCAAAGGTCGTCTGACAGGACTGCTGCCATTGCTGTTACCCTCAGGTCAGAATTCTGGGGTCCACAGAAGACAAAGTTAGAAGGGCTCCCTACCTGGGATGTCAGCATGGATGAAGGCCGAGGCATGCTTCACTGGGGAGTGGACAAGCACTGCAGTTATACAGTGGGCACTGGCCACCTGCAGGGTCTCGTCTCTAGAGAGGAGAAGCTGGAGAAACAGCAAAAGTACACCAGTCACACCACTGGCAGGACCAGAGGAACTGGCCTGAATGCCTCTCTGATCCCTCCTGCATTGCAAGGCACCAATCACAAGGATGGTGCTCAGGGAGAGCAATTATGGATTACAGAAGTCTCTGCAAACAGCAGAGAAATATAATGAAAGAACACAATGTAAAATCCACCAAAGAGCACTAAAACTGTCACCAAAAAGAGCTTAGGTCTTCACTGACAAAAAGTACTTTCACAGCCCTCATTTAGTTTTTATTGTTGTTATTATTATTTGTTTTAAGAGACAGTTTCTCATCTGTCACCAGGCAGGGGCTGGAGTGCAGTGACACAATCATAGCTCACTGCAGCCTTGAGCTCCTAGACTCAAGTGATCCTCCTGCCTCACCCTGCCAAGTAGCTGGGACAACAAGCATGTGCCACCACACCTGACTAATTTTTCTTATTTTTTATAGACACGGGATCTCATGACGTTGCTGAGGCTGGTCTCATTCAGTTTTGATGTTTGCAACAATCCTGTGACATAACAAGAAAAGGTTCCACTATGATCCTCACTTAAGTGTACAGAAATGAGTTAACATAGCTAGCAGGCCTGAGGCTATTATCCTTAGAAAGCCCTGTCTGCATGGCTTGCTCTTGGCTGGATTTGGGAACTTGGATTTCAGTAGTTTATATCATTCCCAGAACTGTTGACAGAGTGTCACACTGTGACCAAACTATTTGTACAAACAATCAACAGTTGACCCTTTAACAATACAGGCTTGAGGGAGGCGCCTGTGTGGCTCAAAGGAGTAGGGTGCCGACCCCATATGCCGGAGGTGGCGGGTTCAAGGCCAGCCCCGGCCAAACACTGCAAAAAAATAAAATAATAAAATTAAAAAAAAAAAAAACAATACAGGCTTGAACTGTGAGGGTCCACTTAACATGCAGCTTTTTTTCAACTAGACACCAATTGAAAATGCAGTATTTGCCAGATTCAAAAGCAGTGGTTATGGAGGACCAACTTTTCTTACACTGAGTTTCCAAAGGGAGGGAGGGAGGAGGAAGGAAGGAAGGAAGAGAAAAAGTACTACCAATTAAATTATGATGCCCTGGGCGGCGCCTGTGGCTCAAGGAGTAGGGCGCCGGTCCCATATGCCGGAGGTGGCGGGTTCAAACCTAGCCCTGGCCAAAAACCAAAAAAAATAAAAATAAAAATAAATTATGATGCCCTATTGATGATAAAATGTCTCCCAATTTCAGAGGTGTTAAAATGGGAAAAAATGTATCTTAGAATCAGAGGATTATGATATTTATCCATTAAAGAAAACAAAAATTCTTTGTTTAAAATGCATATCTCTGGCTAGACACAGTGGTTCACACTTGTAGTCCTAGCATTCTGGTAGTCTGAGGTAGGTGCATCACTTGAGCTCAGGAGTTTGAGACCAGCCTGAGCAAAGTGAGACCTTGTCTCAGCTAAAAATAGAAAAGCTAGCTGGGCATTGTGGCAGACACCTGTGGTCCCAGCTACTTGGGAGTAGGACTGCTTGAGCCCAAGAGTGTGAGATTGCTGTGAGTTAGGCTGACACAATGGCACTCTAGCCTGGGCAACAGAGTAAGATTCTGTCTCAAAAAAAAGAATAATAATAATGATAAAATGCATATACCTTATCATGAAAAAAACATTCTAACTCTATTTTCTATCATAAACAAAATTAATTGTCTTTTAAAAATCCTAATTACAGGCCAGGCGCGGTGGCTCACACATGTAATCCTAGCACTCTGGGAGGCTGAAGTGGGTGGATCACTTGCACTGAGGAGTTTGAGACCAGCCTGAGCAAAAGTTAGACCCATCTCTACTAAAAGTAGGAAAAAAACTAGCTGAACATTATGATGCATGCCTTCCTCAGTCTCAGCTACTTGGAAGACGGAGGCGAGAAAATGGCTTAAACCCAAGAATCTGAGAGTGCTGTGATGCCATGGCACTCTACCAAGGGTGACAGAGTAAGACTCTGTCTCCAAAAAATATAACTTAAAAAAATAAAAATCTGCTGGCCGTAGAGGCTCACACCTGTAATCCCAGCACTTGGGAGGCCAAGGCAGGTAGATTGCCTAAGCTCACGGGTTTGAGACCAGCATGAGCTAGAGTGAGACCCCCCTCTCTAAAAATAACCAGGCATTGTGGCTGATGCCTGTAGTCCCAGCTACTTGGGAGGCTGAGGCAAGAGAATCACTTATGCCCAGGAATTTGAGGTTGGGTTGCTGTGAGCTATGACACCATAGCACCCTACCAAGGGTGACAAAGTGACACTCTGTCTCAAAAAAAAATATATTGGGTGGCGCCTGTGGCTCAGTGGGTAGGGCATTAGCCCCATATACCAAGGGTGGCAGGTTCAAACCTGGCCCCGGCCAAACTGCAACAAAAAAATAGCAGTTGTTGTGGTGGGCGCCTGTAGTCCCAGCCACTCAGGAGGCTGAGGCAAGAGAATTGCCTAAGCCCAGGAGTTGGAGGTTACTGTGAGCTGTGTGATGCCTCGGCACTCTACCAAGGACAATAAAGTAAGACTCTGTCTCTACAAAAAAAAAAAGAAAAGAAAAATCCTAATTACGTACCATGACCTACCAGGCACTGCATGACTTGCCCCTGTTTAATCTCTAGCCTTACCTTGGGCCACTTTCCCTCACCTCCCAGCCTCCATCCCATGTCACTGGCCTCTATCTGTTTTCAGAACACATCAAGACTTTCCCTTCCTCCAGCCTTTATCTACTATTCCTTCTGCCTGAAATGATTTTCTGCCCACATCTTCATATCATTTCATACTAATTCTTCAAGTGTCAGCTCACCTGTCAGCCCTTCAGAAATGCCCTGCCTAACCAGCCAACCTGTAAGTGGATTTACCTGCTAATACACGTATCTTATCTCTTCTTTATTTCCTTCATAGCACTTAACCATGATTTGTAATCACTTTCTTATTTGTTTACTTATTATCTGCCTTCCACTAGACTATAAGCCGTGTAAGGGCAAGAAATGCATCTGTTTACATGCAATGATATTCCCAGTGCCTAACACATTACACTGTGCTCAGTGGGCCTTTGAGCAAACAAACGAATCAACACTGCAAAAGTAGGAACACAACATTTTCCCAGGGCCCTGAATTTTGGGAGAATAGATTGATAAACAGCCAAAGGCACAAAGAATAGCATTAGACTCTGGCAATTTCAAAAATGCCTAAATGGAGGACACATACAAATCTTATCTTTATTTAAAATATTTATATTTCATTCATCATTAATTTTTACATTAATTTTGATTTTTAAAAAATATTATTTGGCTCGGCGCCTGCGGCTCAAGCGGCTAAGACACCAGTCACATACACCTGAGCTGGCGGGTTCGAATCCAGCCCAGGGCCTGCCAAACAACAATGATGGCTGCAACCAAAAAACAGCCAGGCGTTGTGGCAGGCACCTGTAGTCCCAGCTACTTGGGAGGCGGAGGCAGGAGACTCGCTTAAGTCCAGGAGTTGGAGGTTGTGTGAGCTGTGATGCCACAGCACTCTACTCAGGGCAACAGCTTGAGGCAGCTTGAGGCTGTGTCTCAAAAAAAAAAAAAATAAATAAATAAATAAATAATATATATATATATATATATATATATATTATTTATCTTAATTGCTATGTTTTTTTTAGCACCCCCTTAAATTTTGCACCCAATGCAAGTGCCTCACTTGCCTTCCCTAGTTCCAGTCCTGCTGGTTGCTACAATAAAATAAAACCCTGACCAGCCAAAATTGCCAATAGAAGAGTCTCCACATATGAATGGAAACTGGGACTCCTAAACCAAGATTCCTGTCTTTACAAAGTTCTCTCACTCTAGGAAAGTGCTCTTTAACCTCTGCCACTGTTATCCAGGCTGCCTTGGTGTCCTGTGAGGCCACAAAACCCTTTTTTATAAGTCCTTGTGCTCCTGCTGGGCCCAGGATCAAGTGTTGTAACCATATGCTAACATGGACTCCAGGATGGCAGCAGAGAAACAAACACAGAAAGTGACCTGACATGAGATTTTCTGGTTCATAGACATGGGCCTTGCTCCCTAGAGGTCACCGGCCTTGTATGGACCATTCTAGAGGCAGCCCAGAGAAACAAGGAGGAACAGTTTGCTCTGGCTTTTGACTTATCCCCAACTGTTCCCTTCTCACTTCCGACCAGAGCTCCTCATCCTTCCTGCAGGAGCCCCTCAGTCTGGTCAATCAACCCCTGCTACTGTGTGAGCATGTGCAGCTCTGCCAGACCCTGTGCTGAGCACTGGAGAAAAGAAGCCAGACCCAGCTCCTGCCCTGAAGAAGGTCTCAGTCAGTCAACCACAACATAATGGGTAAGCACTGGGACAGAGGGGTACTTTCTGTCTAAGGAGCTGGGGTGGCAGTGGAGCCCTACAGGTTTGAAGGCTGTCAGACCAACAAACAGAAGGGAAATGCCCTACAGGTAGAGGGGAAGAGCATCAGTCAAAGACAGGATGATTCAACATGTGCAGGGCCAGGTAGAAGGTATAAATGGCTGGAGCACTGGGTTGTAAGGGTAGAAGACACAGGAAAGTGAGGCTGAAGGGATGAGCGAGGTCCAGATAAAGAAGGTTTTCAGTACCAAGTTGAGAAACTTATCCCTAAATTAACGAGGTTGCTTTGTTATCAGTTGCTATAAGTATTCTCTATTTTCGGACAGCCCAGTTGTGAAATATGCTGTTTTAGCCAGTAAGAAAACTCTTTTGAAAAGAAAAAAAGAAGAAGAAAGGAAAACACTTTTGGAAATACTAGATAGAAGGAGAAGTAGATGAAGACAAAGCCCAGGAAGCATCTGAGTTCCTTGTTATTGAACATTGAGATCATGAATCACGAGACAACTAATGACCTTTTTGAGTACCAAAGGCAATGAGGTCTCTCCTGGTGATCCTGCAATACTCTCAGCACTTTCAGCCAGTGCAGACTTGTTCATGATCATGGACACAAAGAGATCATACTTTAGCAGCTGCCTCAGCAAACCTAGGAAACAAAAAGATTGGGAAGTAAGGAGAGAGGAACACAGGCACCAGGGCACTCCCAAGACACCTCCTCATGTCTCCATAAATATGAAGAATGGTTAAAATCCTTAAGTACCAATTTTCTTTCTACAACCAAGCTCTCTTCTACAAGGATCTAGTGAGAACCTACTAAGTGCCAGGCCTAATAGGAATAATGTCAATTTTACCACATCATCCATCACCTGGTACAACACCTGACATATAGCAGGAGTTTAATAAATATGTGTAACAGAATGTAAGACCCATAGCACTTGGAGAGTCCAAAGGGTGTGACCACGCACCTGGCTGGAGAACAGAGGGAGAAGAAAAGGCGCCAGAGAAAAAATGGCATTTAAAACAGGAATTCCTGATACCATCAGCTGAAATGTCCCTCTCCTATGCCCAGGCCAGCTCTGGGACTTCCAAAGCCTCACCATATGACCCTTACTCACCCTCCTTATCTCTAGTATGTTCTAACTCCAATATCACCCTGTCCCTTACGTATTTATGTAAGCAAACAGTAGGAGAAGAGCCTAAAAGAGTGTACTAGGGCTTCTAAAGAGCCTCAAGCACAGAAACCCAGTACTGTGGTTTGACTGTGTCTCCCAAAGTTCATGTGTTGGAAACTTGGTCCCTGATATAGCAGTGGTGGGATGGAGGCCTATGGGAAGTGTTTAGATCACGGGTTTGGACACTCATGAATGAATTAATGCTGTTATCATTGGAGTGGGTTTGTTATCATGGGAGTGGGTTACTCATAAAAGGACAAGTTTGGTTCCCTCTTACTCTTTTCTCTTGTACTTTCTTTGCCCATGGGATGACACAGCAAGAAGGCTTTTGCAAGATGCCGGCCCCTTGATCTTGGATATCCAACCCTCCAGAACTATGAACCAAAAAGCTTCTATTCATTATAAATTACCTAGTTTGTGGTATTCTGTCACAGCAACACAAAATGTATAAGACAACTAGACTTTACCTTGGAGGCCAGAGGGAACTACAGAAGACTTTCTGACTAGAAAAGTAAGAGGATGCTAAGCTCTACAGGGTGAAGATTAACTTGGTAAGACATAGGACACACCAGGACAGGCCACAAAGACTGGAGGTATGAGGCCAGGCACAGTGCCTCACACCTGTCCTAGCCCTCTGAGAGACTGAGGTGGGAGGATTGCTTGAGCTCAAGAGTTTGAGGCCAGCCAGAGCAGTTTGAGGTTGCTGTGAACTATGCTAATGCCATGGCACTCTAGCCTGGATGACAGAGCAAAGCTCTGTCTCAAAAAAAAGACTGGAGACATAAAAACTGCTGTCCCACTTTCCTTTCTCTTTTCTTTCCAAGGTAGCACTTGAAAGATACCAACTCTCTGAAGATGCCACACCAACTCTAGACATCTTTCACATAGTCTGTCCATCTTATCTACGGAACACGTGGCTTCTACTCTTTGCAAGCCAGCAAATTTCCCCACTACTAAAGAGGCTGCTATATCAGGTCCTTTAGAAAACCCCCAAAAGCTTACTCTTCTTTTTCTCTCCAGCCCCATGTCTTACCCAAGCAGTTGAACTGTAGCTCCTTTGTCTGGGCACCATCCAAGGTAGAAAGGAAGAGGGGACAAAGCTTTTCCCGGAAATGTCCTGAAAGTATCTCAGCTGCCATTGGTGAAGAGTATAGCTTCCCATAAAGGTAACAGACAGAAGCTTGCACACTCTCACTGGGGTATACTAAGCCTCTCAACAGATGTTCCATCAGGTTGCCTGTCCAGAAAATAAGCAAGGAGGCAGAGGAAATCTCACAATGTGAATTGCTATATGAAATTCCAAACTATTATCCCTAATGGGGTAATAATGGTAATTCTCTGTAATCCCCTACCATAAATGCTTTCTTGATATTTAACCAAAAGAGAAAGCCAAAGCTTAGAGAAGTTAAGTGATTTACCCTTGGATAAATCCACTGTGAGATATCTATCGCATTTCACTGATAGAAAAAAGTGCTTCTGGTTGGCGCCTGTGGCTCAGTGAGTAGGGCACCGGCCCCATATACCGAGGGTGGTGGGTTCGAACCCAGCCCCAGCCAAACTGCATCAAAAAATAGCCAGGCATTGTGGCAAGTACCTGTGGTCCCAGCTAACTCAGGAGGCTGAGGCAAGAGAATGGCCTAAACCCAAGAGATGGAGGTTGCTGTGAGCTGTGATGTCACAGCACTCTACTGAGGGTGACAAAGTGAGACTATGTCTCTAAAAAAAAAAAGAAAAAAGTGTTTCTAAATTCCAAAATTAATTCCTCCTTCCACCCGAAAGGCAGGTTCATAATATATACTTAATTAATTTGTTTTAAAGAATGAACAGAAATAGCCATAACTAGAGTCAAGAAATTAACCTTTCTCAAATTAACCTATGTAGAACACATTTTGCAGATAGGGAAAGTGAAGGCTAGAAAAAGAAAGACATACTCCCCAGTGAATGAGCCACCCAGAAGGCAGTGTGATCAAGGCAGGTAAAAGGGTAGTGGCAACTCTTCCCACAGGTCACTCACCATGCTCCATCACAAGCTCGTCTGCCAAAGCAGGGATGGCATCCACCAACTTGCCAAGAAGGGTCAGGGTGGCCAAGCTGCCTCGCATAGAGGGCATGTTACACAGCTACAGAAAGTGAACATGTTCCACTCCATCAACTGGGATCAGGACAGACCTCACCAAAATTGATCTTGCCCTGCCCACACCAACCTGTGTTGTGCATGTTTCTCATCACAATAAGCAGTTAGCTCCTTTAGTGAAATGTCAGGCTTCCCTATTTGACTAGGAACTCCCTGGAGAAAGGAACTTAGTCAAATTCCTTTCAGAGTCCTCAGCTCCTAGCTCACTACATGTTTGTTAAACTGAATTAAAATTAGCATATTTTTCCTCCTATAGAACCAGAAACTAGAAGCTGAAAGGTGAGGATGTCATGAAGACAGAATACTGACTGGGTGAAAAAAATATATTATTGTTAGCTGGGCGCAGTGGCTCACACCTGTAATCCTAGCACTCTGGAGGCCAAGGCGGGTGGATTGTCTGAGCTCACGGGTTTGAGACCAGCCTCAGGCAGGGTAAGACCTCGTCTCTAAAAATAGCCAGGCTGGCCTGTACACCCAGCTACTTGAGAGGTTGAGGCAAGAGAATCACTTGAGCCCAAGAGTTTGAGGTTGCTGTGAGCTATGACACGAGGGCACTCTACTAAGGACGACAGAGTAAGACTTTGAGACTCTGTCTCAAAAAATAAATATACATATATATAATCATCATCATTATTACATCTGTGTGGCAGGCACTATGCTTGATGCTTTACAAAGAGAGGTCAATAACATATATTTCACTTTTTCTACTGACCAGTTATACCACTTTGGGCAGGATTCTTAACTCCTCCGGTGGGAAATAATAATTGTACCAGTCTCATGGTGTTATTGGCAGGACTGAGTGAGATATTGCATTTGAAGAACCTAACACAGTACCTAGCATATATAAAGTGCTCAACAAATGATAAATGGCATCATCATAATAACATTAATATATATAATTATAAATTCAATGATATATTAATTACATGCAAAACAATGGTATGATAATTTAACATAATTTATAATTAAACATTGTTTTTCATGGTGTTAAGATAAACATTTATCTTCCTTTTCCAAAACATGTAAATAAAAAGTGATCCTGATATTATTCCTCAATCTTAAATACAATACAGAAGCTGCTGTTTGATATTCTTATACATTAAAGACAGGAGGTTAAACTTATCCACTCAATGTTTACCTCAGATGCTGAAAAGCAAATGCCTTCAGTACAAAGTAATATATACAATTCAAAATTAAACAAAATCACCAAGTGAGACATAGTAAACATATTTCCTTATTAGACTCATCAGGGAAAACTGTATTATGTTTAGAAAGTCACAGAGAATGGGTCATGGGTGATTATATCAGGAAGATGGGACTTGAGCACATAGACACAGCATTTGGAGGTTGAAAGGGGAAGGAAGCTGCAAAGAACACTGGAGCAGGATCAATAGACTCAGGCCCTAGCTCTGGTTCTGCCACCAACTCAGTGACCTCAGGCAAGTTCCTTTTCCTCTATGCATTTTGATCTCCCTGTCTATTAAGAGTTGTTTGCCCAGCTCTGACTTCTGAGGATTCTGAGGGATCTCAAGAACCCACAGCTATTTACTGACCTCTTTGTGGCATTCATCCAGCAGGCAATGGATGGTCTGCTCCAGCTTCAGCTGTGTTGTGAGCTGGATAAGAACTGAGCAGACGAAACAGCATTACTAACCAGAAGACACCCTGACCCAAAATCTACCTTTCAGAGCCCTTCTACTCAAATCAGTGCAGGACAGTGATCTGCTTGAGTTAATTGATATTATTCTTTCTATTTCTCACATTAAACTACGTGTGCACATTCAAACCAAAGGATTTCTGGCTTTTGCATTGTTTTTTATTTATTTATTTTTTTTTTGTAGAGACAGAGTCTCACTTTATGGCCCTCGGTAGAGTGCCGTGGCCTCGCACAGCTCACAGCAACCTCCAACTCCTGGGCTTAAGCGATTCTCTTGCCTCAGCCTCCTGAGTAGCTGGGACTACAGGCGGCCGCCACAACACCCGGCTATTTTTTGGTTGCAGTTTGGCCGGGGCCGGGTTTGAACCCGCCACCCTCGGTATATGGGGCCGGCGCCCTACCGACTGAGCCACAGGCGCTGCCCGCTTTTGCATTGTTTTATATCAGTAGTTCTCAACACAGGTTGCACATTAGAGTCACCACCTAGGAAGCTATTTATTTGTTTGTTTTTCAGACAGAGCCTTACTCTCTCTGCCCTGGGTAGAGTGTTGTTAGCATCAACCTAGCTAACAGCAAACTCAAACTCTTGGGCTCAGGCGATCCCCTTGCCTCAACCTCCTGAGTAGCTGGGACTACAGGTGCCCTTCACAATGTCTAGCTAGTTATACTATTTTTAGTAAAGACAGGGGTCTCACTTTTGCTCAGGCTGGTCTGGAACTCCTGAGCTCAGGTGATCCATCCACCTCGGCCTTCCACAGTGTTGGGATTACAGGCGTAAACCACTACACCCAGCCTTAATTGCCTCTTTAAAGGTCCTATAAATGAAACTCACATTTTGAGGAACTGAGGATTAGGGCTTCAACATATAAATTCTGGTGGGTAATGGGGCACAATTCAGCACACAACGGTATCCTATCCACACAACTTTGAACTCTGCTAGTTTAAAGGTCTTAGTTCCTAAGAGAAGAATGCTTCCATAAGAGGACACACTATGATTTCATTGCATTGTAAGTTGTGATTATCATCTGGCCATTTTAAGCTCCTCATACCATTGAACCAATGCAAAGAAGGGACTATTTCACTACCTGGAGTGACTGATCCCAATACTCAGGGGAAACTAAGTTGCTACTAACAATAAGGGCAGGGAACCAGGGATTCTCTGGGGTACCTATGACTACTTTCATGCTCCATAGTAATAGCAAATGAAAAACTTCAGCAATCAAAAAAAGCAGTACCTGTGGCTCAGGCAGCTAAGGCACCAGCCACATATACCTGAGCTGGCATGTTCGAATCCAGCCTGGGCCTGCCAAACAATGACGGCCGCAACCAAAAAATAGCTGGGTGTTGTAGCAGGCGCCTGTAGTCCCAGCTACTTAGGAGGTGGAGGCAGGAGAATCGCTTGAGCCCAGGAGCTGGAGGTTGCTGTGAGCTGTGATGCCACAGTACTCAACCCAGGGTGACAGCTTGAGGCTCTGTCACAAAAAAAAAAAAAAAAAAAGCAGAACCACTAAAGATTCAGATATTTGAGGAATAAAGGTGTGTGTTGCTTCATGAGGTAAAAGCCCAGACCAGTTTGACTGAGGGCAAAGTACACATAGAATGGGTAACATTAAGATGGAAATTATAAATATTAACTACACCCTTGTGACCAGTTATGAAAATGAAGACTGTCGGCGGCGCCTGTGGCTCAGTGAGCAGGGCGCCAGCCCCATATACCGAGGGTGGTGGGTTCAAACTCAGCCCCGGCCAAACTGCAACAAAAAAATAGCCGGGGGTTGTGGCAGGCGCCTGTAGTCCCAGCTACTCGGGAGACTGAGGCAGGAGAATCGCCTAAGCCCAGGAGTTGGAGGTTGCTGTGAGCTGTGTGACGCCACGGCACTCTACCGAGGGCAATAAAGTGAAACTCTGTCTCTACAAAAAAAAAAAATAAATAAAATAAAATAAAAAAAAAGAAAAGAAAATGAAGACTGTAACAACTTTGCATGTATGTATATTTGTATATATTAACTATTTTCTTCTTCTCCCTCTTATTATTATTTGTACAAGTTTTGGTGGTGGTTACCTTAAAAATTCAGTCTTTATGTAACAGAATATTCAGATGGGACTGTGACTGAATTTGAAAATTAATTACCAAAACCCAGAAATGGACAGTATAACTGTCTTCCAGAAATAAATACAATTACTATTGGAAGTTTCAACCTCTAACTCTTGGGCTCATGCAATTCTCTTACCTCAGCCTCCCAGTCGCTGGGACCATAGGCGCCCACCACAACGCCCAGCTAACTATTGGAACTCTTCATCTCCATATATTGGAGACAGAGTGAGAATGGTTTTGTTTATATGAAGTATATGTATGAAGGAGAGTGACATCCTGTTAGGTAGAAACAAAGTTCGTTTTATTCTTCTATATTATATTATTCTTCGAAAAATGTTAATAAAGGTTTTGTTGCATGGTAAAAAGAAAATATTATTCTTCTAAATATATGAAAAAGGGTTGACAAAGGGATGGATAGTCATGACACTATTATGGGCTTTAGCTAACCCTTCTATATTTTGCTTTCAGATACTAGAGCTGGAACTCTGCAAATCACATTTCTGCTTTGCTAGCTAGGCCCCATGGCTGGAACTCTGCAAATCACATTTCTGTTTTGCTAGCTAGACCCCATGAAGCCAATAATAGTCACTAGAGGCTCAGCACCCGTAGCACAGTGGTTATGGCGCCAGCCACATGCACCAAGGCTGGCAGGTTTGAACCCAGCCCAGGCCAGCTAAACAACAAAGACAATTGCAACAAAAAAAATAGCCAGGCGTTATGGCAGGTGCCTGTAATCCCAGCTACTTGGGAGGCTGAGGCAAGAGAATTGCTTGAGCCCAAGAGTTTGAGGTTACTGTGAGCTGTGACGCCATGGCACTCTACCCAGGACAATATAGTGAGACTCTGTCTCAAAAAAAAAAAAAAAAAAGACAAGACAGCAGGGTCCCACTATGTTGCCCAGGTTGGGCTTGAACACCTGGGCTCAAATGATCGTCTCAAGTAGCAGGGGCTACAGGTCCCACCACCTCCACCACCTCATTTCCTTACCCTGACAGGGCCAGTGCCTTTCCATAACAGCAGCTGAATCTGGTTTGCAGTTTTTCCAGAACCAGCCTAATTGCATCCTTCCTCCCCCAGAGACACCAGTATCATCTAGTCCAGCAGTTCTCAACTTGTGGGTCGCGACCCACAGGAACTGTACTAAAGGGCTGCGGCATTAGGAAGGTTGAGAACCAATGATCTAGTCAATACCCCTCCTCAGAGGCCTAGGTTCCAGCCCCAGAACCCCTCTGCCAAGCTCAGAGAACTAGCAGTATCCAATTAACCCTCCCCTCCTCAGAGTTCTAAGTTTCCCATAGGGGGACCCTCTTCCAAACCTCTAATATTTAACAATTCCAAGCTCTTCCCTTTGTTTTCCCAGCCCCACGGGTAGGAGCTGCTTTCTGTAATTGCCTCCTCCATGAAAACCTTTGGTTATTCTCTTTTTGCTTCTTCAGTTATCTACTTAATAATGTTTTTTTTTTTGAGACAGAGTCTCACTTCGTTGCCCCCGGTAGAGTGCCGTGGCATCACAGCTACAGCAACCTCAGATTCTTGGGCTCAAGCGATTCTCTTGCCTCAGCCTCCCAAGAAGCTGGGATTACAGGCGCCTGCCACAATGCCTGGCTATTTTAGAGACAGGGACTTGCCCTAGCTCATGGTGGTCTCAAATTCATGAGCTCAGGCAATCCACCCACCTTGGCCCCCTAGAGTGCTGGGATTACAGGCGTGAGCCACCGAGCCCAGCCTTTATTTAATAAATTTTTTAATTTTTTTTTCTATTCAAATAACTGGTGTGGTTTCTATCTCCTGACTGAATCCTGGACTAGTACAGTTCTCATTCCCTCTGCAAGAATCCTCCCCTCTGGCTCTGTGCCTGTAGCTCAAGCAGCTAAGGTGCCAGCCACATACACCAGAGCTGGTGAGTTCAAATCCAGACCAGGCCTGCCAAACAACAATGACAACCACAACCAAAAAATAGCCAGGCATTGTGGCAGGTGCCTGTAGTCCCAGCTACTCAGGAGGCTGAGGCAAGAGAATCTCTGGAGCCCAATAGTCGGAGGTTGCTGTAAGCTACCACGCCATAACACTCTACCAAAGGTGACAAAGTGACTCTATCTCAAAGAAATAAAAAAGAATCCTCCCATCCCAGTGCTCTTGCCTTCTTTCTCTATAGGGTTTACCTTCCTTTATAGGTAAACCCATGCACTTCAACAGCTTTAACCACCACTTGTGTGCAGACAACTTTCAATGAACCAATATGAAATGTAATGAAAACATTTTTATACATGCCTTTGTAATAGTACTCAAATCTATTTACTAGTCAGTCAATCTCTTCTCCAGATTATAAATACTTAGAGGACAGGGACCATGTCTTACCTATCTATGTATTCCTATATAGTACTTAGGACAAAATAGATGCCCAAGAAAAAATTAAAAAATTAATGATTGAGAACTAATTGAATTCTGCTTATCTGTCTCTAAATGGACAATTTCACCAAGGTCCCAAATAACCAGAGTTGCAGTTACAGCTAATACTCCCAGCTTCAAATGCTAGCTACACATGGTTTCACCTTACCTTCAATACAAAGATCTGTTACACTCCCATCTTCCACACTGCATAACAATCCTTGGAGCAGAGGGAGGTAAGAAAGGGGTGATTAAGTTTTTCTTCCAAGAGAAACAGACACAAAAAAAGCACAATAGTTCTAAGACTAAGAGCAGCTTTAAGCAGTATCTCAGCAAAATTCTATCCACATCAGCAAACACCTAGACTTTCAATGACCCAACCTGGCTTTAAAAAGATAAAAATTGTTGGCTCAGTGCCTGTAGTTCAAGCGGCTAAGGTGCCAGCCACATACACCAGAGCTGGCGGATTCAAATCCAGCCTGGGCCTACCAAACAACAATGATAACTACAGCCAAAAAATAGCCAGGCATTGTAGTGGGCACCTGTGGTCCCAGCTACTTGGGAGGCTGAGGCAAGAGAATCGCTTAAGCCCAGGAGTTGGAGGTTGCTGTGAGCTGTAGTGCCATGGCACTCTAACCAGGGCAACAGCTTGAGGCTCTGTCTCAAAAAAAAAAAAACAAATTGTTGGCAGCACCTATGGCTCAGTGAGTAGGGCGCCAGCCCCATATACCAAGGGTGGTGGGTTCAAACCCAACCCAGGCCAAACTGCAACAAAAAATAGCTGGGCGTTGTGGCGGGTGCCTGTAGTCCCAGCCACTCAGGAGGCTGAGGCAAGAGAATTGCCTAAGCCCAGGAGTTGGAGGTTGCTGTGAGCTGTGTGACGCCAAGGTACTCTAACACGTGCGATAAAGTGAGACTCCATCTCTACAAAAAAAAAAAAAAAAGATAAAGATTGTCAATGTGGTATAGCAGAAAAAACATGTGGTCTGGAGGCTGTGACAGACTTGAGATATAATTCAGGCTTTATCCTTTGTTAGCTATCACCTCCCTGAGCGTTGGCCATCATCCAATCTCCCACAAAGGACTGTCTTAGTAGTTAAAAGCCTAAGAGGTCTCTGGAACAGAAAAGCACCCAGTACAACTTAGCTGTCCTCCTCCCCAAAACGGCTCATTGTATTGGACATTATAGTCATAATAAAAGAAAGGACCTCATAAAACTTAATCTATTACGCATCACACATGAAGAAACTAAGGCACAAAAGAGAGAAAGTAATTTGATCAGGGTCACATCCATGTTAGCTAATTCCATTCTGGGCCTTTTCATCCTGTGAAAAGACCATATAGACTGGACTCTTTGAAGGATCATTCATTTCCCAAATTCATTGTCGCATTTTATTAACCTTTAGTATAGTTAGTTACTAATACACACATCATGCCTCTTACAAAAGGAGCCATTTCTACATCATCATGAAAAACAATTTGCTGATAAACTGTTATAATACAAAAATCATTTTTCCAAGACCCCCAAAAGCAAATATACATACTGGACATGCAAAACTCATACCAAGCTTCCCTTTTAATCTCACCAAAAAGCATGCTTATGAAGTGGTTGCAGACTTTCTGGTCCTGAGCCACTAGCTGTGTGACCAGAGAGGCGTGTCTCACAAGAGCATCTCGGAAGCAGGACAACACGTGCTTCTTGCGTACCACCTTGAAGCGAATGAAGAAAAATACTCAATAGCAACCAAGTCTTAACCATTCTGAACTCAAACAGTTATAATTACAAATACAACTACAAGATGGTACTGGAAAGATCATTTAAACTATGGTGGGAGCCATACTCCCTAAAGAGAGTATGGAAAAGGGCATCATTTACACCAGGGAATCCATGTGTTAACAAAGAGGATTGTACATAAGCTAAGGCTTTTTTGTTTTGTTTTGTTTTTTGAGACAGAGTCTTACTCTGTCGCCTTCAGTAGAGTGCTGTGGCGTCACAGCTTACAGCAACCTCAAACTCTTGGGCTTAAGTGATTCTCTTGCCTCAGCCTCCCAAGTAACTGGGACTCAGGTGCCTGCTGCAACACCTGGCTATTTTCTGTTGCAGTGGTCATTGTTGTTCAGCTGGCCCGGGCTGGGTTCAAACCTCCCAGCCTCTGTGTATGTGGCTGGTGCCATAACCACTGTGCTACAGTTGCCAACACCAAGCTAAAGTTCTTAATGTCCTGTATTTACATAGCACTTTACTCTTCACAAATCACTCTTGTCCACCAACTCATTTAAGCCCAATAAATTGGTAAAGAAGTAAAAATAGATAATATTATCACGATTTTGGAATGAGACAACTGAGGCTCAGAGACTTTCCCAATAATTCACATCTAAGTCTCCAACCAGGTCTTATCTTCTTCCTTTGAGAAACTTTTCCTGGGGCAGCGCCTGTGGCTCAGTGGGCAGGGCACAGTCCCATATACCGAGGGTGGCGGGTTCAAACTCGGCCCAGGCCAAACTGCAACAAAAAAATAGCCAGGCATTGTGGTGGGCACCTGTAGTCCCAGCTACTCAGAAGGCTGAGGCAAGAGAATCGCCTAAGCCCAAGAGCTGGAGGTTGCTGTGAGCTGTGTGACACCACAGCACTCTACCGTGGGCAATAAAGTGAAACTCTGTCTCTACAGAAAAAAAAGAGAGAAAAGAAAAAAGAAACTTTTGCTGGCTCAGAGCCTGCAGCTCAGCAGCTAGGGCACCGGCCACATACACCAGGGCTGGCAGGTTTGAACCCAGCCCAGACCTGCCAAACAAAGACAACTACAACAAAAAAAATAGCCAGGTATTGTGATGGATACCTGTAGTGCCAGCTACCTGGGAGGCTGAGGCAAGAGGATCACTTGAACCCAAGAGTTTGAGGTTGCTGTGAGCTATGACACTACAGCACTCTACCAAGGGTGACCAAATGAGACTTTCTCAAAAATAAAAAGAAACTTTTCCTAATTTCCCTTCTTATCCTGCACAGCACTTGACCACAAGCATCTCCATTTTTCTAAATTCCCAATAATGTGTTCTTATTTTCTCCCCTAATATACTGTCTAATTCATCTCTGATTCATTGTGCAAGAATAGCAGTCTCAGAACTTCTGGCCTCAGTGAAATCTCATAGGTTATTAGCAAGTTTAGTAGTTCTCAGACTGTGGTTTGGAGGCCTCTGGGGCTGCCCAAACCCTTTTCTGGTGGTGCACAAGATCAAAAATGTTTTCATACAATAGTAAAATGTTCTTGGACTTTTTTACTCTTTTTCTTTCAAAATTTTACAGTGGAGTTTTTTCAAAGACCACATGACATATAATATTGCAACAAATTGAATGCAGAAATACAGCTGTCTTCTTTTAAGCCAGACATTAAAGCAACTTGCAAAAATGTAAAACAAAGCCATTCCTTTCACTATCTTTTTTGGGGGGACAAACAAAAAAATGACTTATGCCACAGAACTGACTGTACGTTTATAAATGGCTAAAATAGTAAATTGTATGTTGTGTATATTTCATTAAAACACAATAAAAAACTCCTAGGTTCAAGCAATCCTCCTTCCTCAGCCTCCCAAGTAGCTGGGACTATAAGCACAGGCCATAAAGATTGGGTAACTTTTCTATTTTTTTTTTTTGGAGACCGAGTCTCACTATGTCGCCCACAGCAACCTCCAACTCTAGGGCTTAAGCAATTCTCTTCCCACAGCCTCCCAAGTAACTGGGACTACCAGGTGCCCACCACAGCGCCCAGCTATTTTTTCTTGCAGTTGTTGTTTAGCAGGCCGGGACTGGATTCGAACCCGCCACCCTGGGCGTATGTGGCTGGCGCTGTAACCACTGTGCTATGAGCGCCAAGCCAATTTTTCTATTTTTTGTAGAGACAGGGCGTCACTTTGTTTCTCAGGCTGGTCTCCAACTCCTGACCTCAAGTGATCTTCCCACCCACAATGCTACAATTACAAGCAGTAAGCCACCCTTACTGGAGTTAATTTTTTTTTGGTCTTTGGCTGGGGCTGGGTTTGAACCCGCCACCTCCAGCATATGGGGCTGGCGCCCTACCCCTTTGAGCCACAGGAGTTAATTTTTATGAGAGTGAAGGAGACAAGCCCTGGTGGCTCACACCTATAATCCTTGCACTCTGGGAGGCCCAAGAGGAAGGACTGCTTCAGCTCAGGAGTTCCAGGCCAACCTGAACAAAACTCCTAGGCTCCTATTAGTCAGGTGTTGTGGCAGGTGCCTGTTGTCCCAGCTACTGTTGAGGCTGAGGCAAAAAGATAGCTTGAGCCCAAGAGTTTGTGGTTGCTGCGAGCTAGGCTGAGGCTATGACACTCTAGCTCAGGTGACAGAGCGAGACTGTTTAAAATAATAATAATAATAAACCAAAAGAGTAAAGGCATCCTGAGATCAAAAAATTCAAGAACTCCTGATCTAGCCCACCCCTCACCAAGGCATGAATTTAAGAGAAAATTGATCTCCCAAACTCTGCTTGGATGCCTCTGTGGACAAAAATCCTCACTGCATTGAGGGAGCGGGCAGCTCTGCCTACTAGACAGGTATTCCTCCTCACCCTGCTTCTGCCTGGCTGCAACCTCCACCTGCCATTCCCTCCATCGCTGAGACTGGGTAGCCCCTCGTCCCACCCCTGGACAGCCGAAGGGGTAAGTGCCCACCGCGTGTGCCTGCCGCACAGTCCGCGTGGGGAGTGAAATGGGGGTAGCCTGGGCTAAAGCTGAATGCTGGAGAAACGGAGACAGAGAGGGAAGGGACAAGAAGGCGGGAAGACGCGCAGGTGAGACTCAGATGAAGCTCAGACAGGCCTGCTGGAGGCCTTGAGCCCGAGGCAGGGCCTGCTCGGGAAGGGGCTACCTGGGCTCCCAGCTGGGCGGCTTGCTGGAGGGACTGGGGCTGAGGTGGGACATCAAAGGCCGCAAGAACGGCAGGGCCAGGGGAGGAAGGAGGTTAAATAAGGAGGTGGGCCTGGTTCGCGGAGCCGGCCAGGCCATGTCCCATGAGGGAAATGCCCAGGTTTTCAGGGTAAAGGTTCCGCCCGCACCGACACGCCGGGCTCCGGCAGCAGCTCCAGTGTGCAGGCCAGGCAGATGCGTGGGAACACTGGCATCAGCCAGCGTGGGTCGTGCTGGTAATGAGCCCTCTCCAAGAGCAGCACCGCCTCTTCGTCCCTCCTGGGCTCCAGAGGGCCCGCCGCCTGCCTCACCGCCATTTCCTGGCGCGAGCTCCGCTGAGGCGACCTCTTTTCCCGCGCAGCTTTTGCGCAAGCGCAGTTGGAAGAGGCCGCGCCTGTTGCACAATGCGCCTGCGCGAGCCCGGGCCAGACTATCTTAGCAAGCCGCGATCCCTGAGGGCGGGTGGTGGGCTGGAGGGCTTTGGAGTTCGTTTTACTGGCCGTTTGCTCTTAGACCCTGCAGGAATTAGTCTTCATCATCCCGAAGGTTGTAAAGCATTAATAAAGTAGTCATTAAATTTGGAAAAGGAAAAAAGGGAAACTTATTTCTACTATTTTTTAAAAAGTAAAATGACCTAAAAGCGATTAGAAGGCTGGCACGGTGGCTAATCCTAGTACTCTGGGAAGCGGAGGAGGGCGGATTGCCTGAGCTCAGGAGTTCAAGTCAAGTTTGAGCAAGAGCGAGGCCCTGTCTCTTAAAAAAAAAAAGAAAGAAAATTGCCGCACGTTGTGGCTGGCGCCTGTGGCCCTAGCTACACGGGAGGCTGAGGCAAGAGGATCGCATGAGCTCAAGAGTTATTTATAAAAGACAGAGTCTCACTTTGTCGTCCTCGGTAGAGTGCTGTGTGGTCACAGCTCACAGCAACCTCCCGCTCTTGGGCTTAGGCGATTCTCTTGCCTCAGCCTCCTGAATAGCTGGGACTGCAGACACCCGCCACAACGCCCGGCTATTTTTTTGTTGTTGCAGTTTGCCCGGGGCTGTGTTCAAACCCACCACCCTCGGTAATGGGACTGGCGTCCTACTCCCTGAGCCACAGGCGCCGCCCATGTACAATGTCCTTATAAGAGACGAGATCTGGTTATGTTCCCTAGACTGGTCTCAAACTCTGGGTTCAAAGAATCCTCCCACCTCAGCCTCCCAAAGTGCTGAGACTACAAGCAATAATACATATATTATATGTATTAGTTATTATATATATTAATGGAAAGACAAGTGAAAGTGTTATACCCAACACTAGTGGAATAATAGAGAAATGCCAGCACACTAAGTCCAAATTAAGCAGGGATCCTTCATAAGCTGGTGCTCACACTCAAAGACTCTCCGGGGTGCAAGGTTTTTTTTGTTTGTGTTTTTTTTTTTTTTTTGAGACAGTCCCACTATGTTGCCCTCAGTAGAGTGCTGTGGCAGTCACAGCTCACAACCACCTCAAACTCTTGGGCTTAAGCGATTGGCCTCAGCCTCCTAAGTAGCTGGGGCTACAGGCGCCTGCCACACCACCTAGCTATTTTTTGTTGCAGTTGTCATTGTTCCTTTAGCTGGCCCAGGCCAGGTTCAAACCCACTAGCCTCGCAAGATTCTTATATGGTGCTTTCAGTGGGAGATGGGAAACCTTAGCTCAAGCAGAATTTCTACAGAAGCCAAACTTGGAAGGTTAGATCTATAGGGTGAGGGGGGTGGTTACAAGAGGAATTGGGGGTTGCACACAGACAGGACTGTGGTTTCACAAGGTTTTGCAGATTTCAGCTAGTCTTCCTATGTCTGCAGGCTGCAGCTTGCAAGGGGCTAGCTATAGTTACCAAGAGAAGGGAAGAAGTTCTGAAAGCTCTTAGCAAGATGGAGTAAGTCTGGTTCTTCGGCACAAAATGGAGTTAGGGCCTTACAAAAGCAAAGAAGGGAAGAGAAAATGGGGAAAGAAGGAGAGGAAAGCAAGCAGAAAGGAAGAAGGAAAAAAAACCTGAATTTAATTTCCAGCCCCAGTACTCACTGATTAGGTTCCATGAGCCTGTTTCTACCTGCTAAAGTGGTCTACAGAATTATCACAAAACATAATATCACTGGTTCAGAAGTTTCAGACCTGACTAAAGCAAATGATTAGCTCTAGGAAATCCCATAGTGGATCATGCAAAGCAACAAATAATTATGATTGGCAGCATTTGAGAATTGAAGAGGTAGAAATGTTTTCTCCATGAAGTCCACTCTTGAGAAGCAGAACCCCAGCAGGGCAGTAGTGATCACCTCCCTTCCTGAATAATAGTGTCTCATGTAGATCACACCCCTCCCCATAAGCAGCTGAGGCTGTTGAGTATCCTGCTTCAATCAGGATGAGTTTGGAAATACAGCAGGACAAAACCATAACCCCAATGGACCATACTGTGAGGAGGTGGGAGGGGAGGTGTTTAGGAGATGATGCTGGGCTGACCCACATTCCCTAACCCTTCAAAAACCACAGATCAAAGTGATTTCTATCCTACTCACAAAATATCCCAAATCTCAAAGGCTTAGATTGGGTGCTTACTGCTGGGGCTCAGCCAACTGCGGGGACCAGAAAACATGTGCCAGAGATATCAGAACCCAACAGGACCCAAATAATCAATTTTATTAGAGTTTTTTGGGGGGGAAACAGGCCACTCTCAAGTTTGCTCTGATATGTCCTGAGGACTCTGGGCCCAAGGCCTATTTTTTAAAACCACAGTGGAAGACAGAAACCCTCAAATGCTTCATAAAACCAATCTTTTGGGGGGCTTGTAAATTCTTTGGGACCCCGTGTGGATTCCCAACTGCCACATGACCTTGGGGACTCTCAGTGTTGGGCAGAATGGCCCCAGCACAGCAATGAGCCTGAACAGGCTCACAGGCCCCTTCACCTGGTGGCTGAAGGTCCTTCTCCAAAGAAGTATGGTCTCCAATGTTGTCCTTCCCTACATGTGGGTCACCCAGTTTGGGAAACAGGGTCGGATCAGGTTCCCTCAGGCTCAGGTTGGGGACTGAGTACTGGGGCTTGGCTATATGTGGGAACCAGGACATCTTCTTCAGGAGGGTCATGCTCAGCTTTGCTGCAGCAGTGTGGAGACTCCCTTTGAAACTGACAGTTTCTGTGGAATCAGAGGAAGGCTGCTGCCCAGATTCTCTGCCTTTTACAAGCTCCAGGCTTCTTCTTCCCCAGTATGTAGGCTGCTGACATTTGGGTCCAGGAGGCTCAGAGGCCTCCCAGGATGTCCTTTCCTTCCTCCAGGGATCATGGACTGCCCTGGAGGATAAGGTCCTCAGTCTACCAGGAGCCCTGTCTGCCATCTGGGAGACACATGACCTGATCATTTTTCTGCCCCTTCTGTTATAACTGGAAGACTCTCTGTTGCTTTCTTGTTCACACCAGCTCCTTGACTCCGCTGCGAGCTTGGCCCTAGGAACCCCTTCCTGGGTCGCCTGTGGTTCTCTGGCGCCCCCTGGCGGCCTCACTCTCCTGGGCTTTTCAGGCAGTGTGGAAATGCACCATGGCTCTGACCCATCTGGTCTACACTTCTCCAGAGCTCTGACCTGTACAGAAAGTTTTGAGCTTTTTCTGCCAATGGGCTGGACCCTCTGGAACCTCTGTGGGGAATGAGAGCCTGGCCTGGAGCCATGGGCCTCACAATGCCTTTCCTGTTGCCCTTGGAGCTCCTGGTGTAAGTATAATCCAGGGAGCTTCACCCCAGTAAGGGGCAATGAGCAAGATCCTAAGAAGTGAAACAACAAATAGGAGTCCAGAATCCGCTGGGGAAGGCCCCACTTCAGGTGTGCAATCTTCCGCCTCATAAGGGATTCCAGAAGCAGTCGTTTGCTCTTCTTGAGGATTGGCCACTTGGGTAGGACAGTGAGAGCAGTGGGAGCACCCACCATAGCTTGGCGGGCTTGGCTGTACAGGAGAGGGGGACAGGCAGAGGACACATGGCTCCAGGGTTGCTGAGTTGGGCCAGAAGCCTTCACTGAATCTACCCTTTTGATTCTTTGTTGTCTTCTCCAGGATTCAAGTCTGACCTGAATCCCCTGCTGGGAGGGGGAACAGACCCCTACTCTATGTTGCGTAGCAGGACCTGTGCTCTGGCTGGCCAGAGGCTTCATCTCAGGACAGGGAGCAGGGGCTAACCCATTCGCAGCCACTGCCTGTTCCTGTTCCATGGCCCCATATCCAGAGCCAGTGAAGGCTGGAGGCCCTGCTAGGCTGTGCTTCCTAACTGTGGGCCCCTCACTCCCAGAAGAGTCAACCTGGAAATTGGCTCTTGCAATATCCTTTTCTCTCACCTGGTCCTTGCTTCTGCCCCTTGGTGCTTGAGGTTCCCCAGTGTCCTCAGCTCTGCATTTTCTCTGGCTCCCCATATCCTGGAGTTCAGCAGCATTCTCATCCCCTCCCTTTTTCTGATTTTCTTGCCCTTGTGCCTGGATCTCTCCATCAATTTCACTTCTTAACTGTCCCTGGTCATCTCTCCCAGGAGCTTGGGTCTCTGTACCATCACCATCTGCGGTCCCTCTCAGATTTCTCTTCTCTTGTATTTGACTTTCTTCATCATTCCCACCTCCAATATGTTCCTGATTCTTCCACTCTAGTGAACAGATATTTGCATTAACTTTACTTTTTAACAGTCTCTGATTCTTTTCACAAAGTCTCTGGATCTTTCTGCCATCCTCATTTCCAAACTCTCTCTGGTTTCTTTTCTCAGATGCCTGATCTTCTGCAATGTTCTTCTTTTCCATCTCCTCCCAGTTCCTCATCCCTAGTGAGAAGCTCCCTCCAGTTTCACTATCTAACTGTCCCTGGTTCTCTCTCTTGGGGCTCTGAGTCTTTACAGCATCCTCAACTCCAGGTTCTCTCTGGTTTCTCTTCTCTGGTGCCTGAGTTTCTGTTCCATTCTCACTTACCATCTGTTCCTGGTTCTTCCACTCTGATAAAAGGATCTTTCTACCAATGTCATTTCTAAAATGCAACTGGTTTTCTTTCCCAGGTGCCCAGACCTCTGTACCATCCTTACCTCCATCTTCACTCAAGTTTCTCTTCCCTTGTATTTGAATTTCTGCACCATTCTCACCTCCAATCTGCTCCTCTTTCTTCCACCCTGCTGAATGGGTTTCTCCATCAGTTTTACTTGTTAATTCATCCCAGTTCTCTGCCTCAGATGCCTGGGTATTTTCACCATCCTTGCCTTTAATATGTTCTTGATTCTTCCACTTTGGTGCATGAATATTTCCATTAATTTCATTTCCTAACTCACCCTGATTTTCTTCCCCAAGTTCCTGGGTCTCTTTAGCATCATCACCTTTAACTCCTCTCAGGTGTCTCTGCCCTAGTGCCTGAATATCTGTACCACTCTCATCTCCAAACTGCTCCTTGTTCTTCATCCCTGCTGGATGGGTCTCCATATCAGATTTTCTTAATTGTTCCTGGTTCTTGGCCTCGTGTGGCAAAGTATTTGTACCATCCTCATCTCCATCCTTTCTCTGATCTAGTGCCTGAATTTCTGCTCTATGCTTTTCTCCAATCTGGTTCTGATCCCCCCAACATGGTATCTCAAATTCTCCATCAATTGCACTTGCCATTAGTGTCTGGTTTCCCCACCATGGTGCCTGGATCACCACCCAATCCTCCTCTCTTATCTCCCTTAGCTTCTTCCTCATCAAAATCTGGGTTTCCTCAACATTCTTATCTCTTCCTAGACCTTGGTTTTCCCACTCCAATTGGATTTCATGTTTTAATAATTTCTGGTTCTCTCCCCTAGATGCTTGGGTCTTCCCAGTTTCCTTACTTCCATCCTGATCCTGCTTCTCCCACCCTGGTGTCTGGATCTCTGTAACCTTTTCATTTCCAATGTATTCCTGTTTCCCCCACTCCAGGGTCTGGGTCTCCCTAACATCCTTTTTTTACTTCTCCCAGATTATCTTTACCAAACAATGGGATTTGCACAGAATCCTCATCTCCAACCTGGTCCTTGTTTCTTCCCTCTTCTATTTGAATTCCTGCACCAGTATCACCTCCAGTTTGGTCTTGCTTCCCCCACTCTGGCATCTGGGTCTCCTCACCATTCTTACCTCTGGTCTGGTCCTGCTTCCCCAATCCTTGGGCATGGATCTCTCCCTCACCCTCCCCTCTGACCTCTTTCTTATTCTTACTCTCTAAAGAATCCTCACCTCCATTCTTATCCTGGTTCCCCCACTCTGGTGTTTGGGTCTCTGCATCAATTTTACATCTTAAATATTCTTGGTTCTCTCTGATATGTGCCTGGGTTTCAGGAGGATTCTTACCTCCAGCTTCCCTTGGATTTCTCTTCCCTAGGTCCTGAATTTTGGGTCTATTCTCAACTCCTATCTGGTCCTGCTTCTCCCACCCTGGTGTCGAGATCTCTCCGTTAGTTTCACTTATTACTAGTCTCTGGTTTTCATACCCCAAGACTTTAGTCTCTGCATCATCCCCCATTCCAAAGTCTATGGGAAGTTGCCCTCTAGATGCCTGAATTTCCCAAATATCCTCCCCTCTGCTATCTCTCTGGCTCACCCATTCTGGAGCCTGGATCTCTCTACTATCCTTTCTGCCTCCTGTCTGGTTTTCACCCCCAGATGCCCACGCCTCTTGCGGGCAGTTCCAGGACTTCCAGATGTGCATTCCCAGTAGCTGATTGGAAGGATCAGGCAAGAACTCTTTGGAGAACTGTAGTCTCTGAGCTGAAGGGAGGTTTGGAAGAGAAGTGGTTAAGGTCAGAGGAGTGGGGCTGGACCTCATGCTGATGACAGGCTCCAGTTCCACCAAGTTTCTCTGGGAGTGAACCACCAGCTGCTCCACCTTGTGGTACATGTCCAAGGCAGGGTGAGTATGGCCATCACTGAGACACCAGGGTACCTGCCATGCTTTCCACGAACTGCCCTGAGGAAGCAGGTAGGTACTTGAAAAAGAAGTGGTACAAAGGGTGGGCTCAGAGTGGGTGCGGGCACTGCAACGTGGGCCCTGACACTGGAACTGTGGAGAGAGCAGGTACTGAGCCCACGGCTCCTGGAGACTCATCCGGTATCCCCATCTCTCCTTTGGTGTCCACTGTTGGACATGAGCATCCAGGCCCCTGAACTTGTCAGAAGTTGGCCTGAAGAAAGTTTCTTGTCTCATGGAGGGCACTGCACACTTCTGCAGTGGCATCTGTAGGTAAGAACAGAGAAGCAAAATCCTTACATACATATTAGCTTGTAAAATCCATACTGATCAAAATTCCAGTCCCTCCTATCCAGATGAGGATACTCAGGCTCATGAAAGGGGGAGTCATTTAAGTCACCCTTGTAGCAGACAGTATTCATTCATTCAAGAATGATTAAGGGATTTTTGTGAAGAGAGGAAGACAGAGCGGTTGCGGTCACGTTGCTGACCTCGAGCAGTACTCGGCCTCTCCACATAGAACCCAGGAGTAGGAGATTCAGAATCGAATCTCTTCCCTCTCCCCACTCCTGTGAGATTTTTTTGATCTTCAGCTATATTTTTTTACTTTGTGAAGAAGCAAAACGCAATGGCTAGCAATATTATCTTATCATCAAATGCAATGGCTAGCAATATTATCAAGACAGATCCTTGCTCCATCCACTCCCGTGTATTCATTGGGAATCTCAACACTCTTGTGGTCAAGAAGTCTGATGTGGAGGCAATTTTCTCGAAATATGGCAAAATTGTGGGTTGCTTTGTTCACAAGGGCTTTGCCTTTTTCAGTATGTTAATGAGAGAAATGCCCAGGCTATTGTAGCAGGAGAGGATGGCAGAATGATTGCTGGTCAAATTTAGATATTAATCTGGCTGCACAGCCAAAAGTGAATCAAGGAAAAGCAGGTGTGAAAGGATCTGCAGCAGAGATATATGGCTCCTCTTTTGACTTGGACTATGACTTTCCATGGGATTATTATTATGACAGGATGTACATTACCCAGCATGTGTTCCTCCTCCTCCCCCTCCTCTTCCTCTTATTGCTCAGGCTGTGGTGCCCACAAAACTCCAGCGTGTGGCTGGGTGTGGTGGCTCACGCCTGTAATCCTAGCATTCTGGGAGGCCTAGGAGGGTGGATAGCTTGAGCTTACAAGTTTGAGAACAGCCTGGGAAAAAAGTGAGACCCCCATCTCTATTAAAAATAGAAAAACTGAGGGGTGGCACCTGTGGCTCAAGGAGTAGGGCGCCGATCCCATATGCCGGAGGTGGCGGGTTCAAACCCAGCCCTGGCCAAAAACCACAAAAACAAAAAAAAATAGAAAAACTGGGCAGTGCCTGTGGCTCAAAGGAGTAAGGCGCTGGCGCTATACAGGTGGCGGGTTCAAACCCAGCCCTGGCCGAAAACTGCAAAAAAAAAAAAAAAAAATAGAAAAACTGAGGCAAGGGGATTGCTTGAGCCCAAGAGTTGGAGGTTGCTGGGAGCTATGATGCCATGGCACTCTACCCAGGGCGACAGCTTGAGACTGTCTCAAAAAAAAAAAAAAAAAAAAAAGCCAGTGTTTAAACACCTAATGAATGGGGGAAAGTGGCTTCAATTCTTAGAGTGGACAGCGAGATTCCTCTTCCAAGTCTGGAAAGTTGAAAAGAGGTGACCTTCAGGCCATTAAGAAGGAATTGACCAGATAAAACAAAAAGTGGATTCTTTACTGGAAAACATTGAAAAGGAATAGAGCAAACAAGCAGCAGTAGAGATGAAGAATGGTAAGTCAGAAGAGGAACAGAGCAGCAGCTCTACCAAGGGTGTCATAGTTCACAGCAACCTCAAACTCTTGGGCTCAAGCAATCCTCCTGCCTCAGCTTACCAAGTATCTGAGACTACAGCTACTTCCTTTTTTTTTTTTTTAATTGACAGAGTCTTGCTCTGATGCCTGGCCTAGAGTGCCATAGCCTCAGCCTAGCTCACAGCAACCTCAAACTCCTGAACTCAAGCAATCCTCCTGCCTCAGCCTCCTGAGTAGCTAGGAATACATGTGTGTACCACATGACCAGGCTAATTTTTTCTATTTTTGGTAGAGATGGGGTCCTGCTTATGCTCAGGCTGGTCTCAACCTCCTGAGCTCAAGAGATCCTCCTGCCTTGGCCTCCAGAATGCTAGGATTACAGGTGTGAGCCACTGTGCCTGGCTCCCAGCTAAATTTTCTAATTTTTTGTAAAGACAGGATTGCATTATGTTTCTCAGGCTGATCTGGAACTCCTGGCCTTAAGCAATCCTCCCACCTCAGCCTCCCAAAGTACTAGGATTATAGGTATGAGCCATACCCAGCCTTAAAATTTATTTTACAGAGGGAAAGGTCATACTGGCAACTGTGTGAAGACTAACTGTAGTTAAACAACAGAAGCGGCCCAAACTGGGGAGAGGCTGTTAGCATGGTGCAGGTGAGACATGGTGGTAGCTCTATCCCACATGGTTTGGCGAGGTTGAGAGAAATGATAAGATTTGAAATACGATTTGCAAGCAGAGTCCATAGGACTTACAGATGGACTGAATGTGTGGAGTGAGGGAAAAGAGAGGATTCCAGGACAACTTCTAGGCTTGGGGCCTGAACAATGCTCTCCCTGGCCAGTCTGAGTTCCCCTTTGATTAGTCCCTGGTACAAAAGGCATAAAGCAAGGTCCTCATAAGAAGTAACTGAGACAGCCGCGGTGCTAAAGGAAGGAGAGTGAAATTGTGTAGGGCACCCTCACCCTGATGACATTCCTCCTGCTGGGGCAGGTCCTGGTGACATGGTGCCAATAGTGCCGCAATTGCCAGATCAGAAAGAGGCAGAGGACAAGCAAGTTGCCGTAGCACCGAGGGTCCCTGCAGCTGTGATCCTGGGAAAATAGGACCCGCACTGGTTCCCACTCTGAGCCATGGAATGGCCCCACCACAGCACAGGCTCCCAGCAGTGACAGGAACATAACAAAGCTTAGCTCAGGCAGATGGTGTTAGGGAGCTGGAGGGAAGGACTGCCATAGCTGATGCAGGCAGTTTGGGGCGGAGTGGCCCCTGCATCATAACATCCTTGTTACTGAGGCTACCTCACAAAGGACTCTGATTCCCCAGATTCAGCTCCAGCTGCTGATACTGGGCTGGTGCCAGAGATGGCTAGCATGCCCTTGGCGCTGGGGCACTGCTCAAAAGGAATTAAGAGAAAAAATAACTTATCTTAAACATCCCTGTCCTGGAGTGAAGAGATTAAGTTCCCCACATGTATGATGAGGTGATGTACCCTGAAGTCTGCTTCATGTTTTTGTTTCTACTAGATATTTGTACCCATTTGTCTTTCTGTGTATTCCTTATCAAATATTAATGAACACTCTTTTGAATATATGTTTGCCTTTGTTTTTGTTTTTTGAGAAAGAGCCACCCTCAGTAGAATGCCATGGTGTCATAGCTCACAGCAACCTCAAACTCTTGGGCTTGAGCAATTTTCTTGCCTCAGCCTCTCAAATAGCTGGGACTACAGCTGTGCAGCACTATGCCCAGCTAGTTTTTCTCTTTTTGGTAGAGATGGGGGTCTCACTCTTGCTCAGGCTGGTCTCAAACTCCTAAGCTCAAATAATCCACCCACCTCAGCCTCGCAGAGTACTAGGATTATGGGTATGAGCCCCCGTGCCCAGCCAAACATGTGTTTTTATTTGACCACTCATCTTTCCTTCCTCTTCATTCAAGGTATCCTGATTTCCTGTTAAAGAATTACTTTTGCCATCTCAAAATGAGTGTTGGTGGGAGACCAATTACTACCCTGAAGATTTCACTCAAAAGTTAGGCTCAAATGGGCGGCACCGGTGGCTCAAAGGAGTAGGGTGCTGGCCCCATTTACCAGCCCTGGCCAAAAAAACCTGCAAAAGTTATGCTCAAAATATTAAATAGCTGAGCAGGGACATCAGCCAGTTCAAATGAGCCAGACTTTGGCCATCTTGGTGGCTCACACCTGTAATCCTAGCACTCTCAGATGCTAGGGAGTATTCCTTGAGTTCAGGAGTTCGAGACTAGGCTCTGTCTCAAAAAAAAAAAAAAAATCTAAGAAGCAAACCACAAGGACACATCTGGAATAAGGTTTCATTTCCTTATTATTCCAATTAGAGGTGATTGATAGGATCAATTAATATGAGGACATGAAGACAGAGTCTCACTTTGTCACCCTTCATATAGTGCCATGCATCATAACTAACAATAACCTCAAACTCTTGGGCTCCAGTGATCCTCTTGCGTTAGGCTCTCAAGTAGCTGGAATTACAGGCATCCATCACAGTATCTGGCTGGTTTTAGAGAAGGGATCTTGCTCTTGCTCAGGCTGGTTTGGAACTCTCTCTTTTTCTTTTTTTTTTTTTTTTTTTTTTTGAGACAGAGTCTCACTATGTCACTCTCGGTAGAGGGTCGTGTCATGACAGCTCACAGCAACCTCAAACTCTTGGGTGTAAGCCATTCTCTTGCCTCAGCCTTCCAACTTGTTGGGGCCACAGCATCTAGCTATTTTTTCATTGCAGTTGTCATTGTTGTTTACCTGGCCAGGTTCCAACTTGCCAGCCTAGGTGCACGTGGCTGGCTCAGTAACCACTCTGCTACAGGCGCAGAGCCAGGTCTGCAACTCTTGAGCTCAAGCAATCTATCCACCTTGGCCTCCCGAAGTGCTAGGATTACAGGTGTGAGCCACTGCACCAGCTGACAATTTTTTTTTAGCAAATCATATTAGATTCCCCCCAGATAAAGTTTGATGGGGAGGATCTCTGATGTAACAAATGGTTCAGTCTTGAAGCCAGTACAAACCAGTACTGTTGCCAAGTGCCCTGACACATTTCAGGCACAGCAACTAGAGGTGGTGCAAATAACTCAGGTAGGTAGCTAAAAATTCCAGTATCCAGTTCTGCCTCTCCCACTCTTTCCCTCTGTGACCATAGGCAACCAGCTTCCCTTCTCTGGACCTCCGTTCCTTAACTATAAATCTAAGGGGTTGTGTTATGATTCCTACGAGTCCTACCAGATCTCAACTTCTAGGTTTCCAAAGGAATTAACTAGAACTAGCCCCGAAATGATCTAGTTTTGGCTAGACCCAAATGGTCCCAAGATGAATGTGCATCATGTTTAACAGAGAGAAATCTGGAAGGGCCGTGAGAATTCGGAAGAAACTCTTGGAGATGGTAAGGTATGAGTTTAGCTTTAAATAGTGGCGATTTAGAGCAGCACCGAGAAAAGAGCGGAGTGCCGGCCAGAAGAAAGTGGGTGTCCTAAGACACCTCAAACTCAACGTGACAAAAACTCAACCCCACGCCCCTGAATCTGCTCTTCCTTCTAAAGTCCCTACTCTATAGACTCTAACGCAGCGGTTCTCAACCTGTTGGGGATCCGAACGACCCTTTCAGAGGAGTCGCCTAGTATCAGATATTTACATTACCACTCATAACAGCAGCAAAATTACAGTTATGAAGTAGCAATGAAAATAATTTTATGGTTGGGGGTCACCACAACGTGAGGAACTGTATTAACGGGTCGCATTAGGAAGGTTGAGAATCACTGCTCTAACGCCATTCTCCACCAGAAACTTGTACAGAGAATATCCGAAGATGCAGGAAACATTTACCTATAATTAATTATCTTACCTCACCAATCTGGGGTCAGAAAGACGATTTTGAAAGCACAAGAATATACTCAAAACTGAACCAGCAATGGAATGGTGACACCATTGAAACCCTTTCTTTTGGTGGGTTACGTTTTAAATACTTAACTCATTGTTTCTGCCAATAATTTCCAGCAGAAAACTAGTAAAAATAGCAAAACGCGTTCGCTTGCCAAAACTAAAACCGTGGCGTTTTCAGCGACCCACAACGCCGCAGGCTCCGCCCGCTCGTGTGACGTCACTTCCGCGTCCTGTCGCGCGGGGTCAACATTTCCGCTCCTTCTCTGTGTAGCGCTTGGTAGGCGGCGAGCGTTCTCTCTCTTGAGTTTGGCTGTGCTTCTTGAGGAGTGTCGAGCCCGCAGAACCGCAGTCATGGTGAGCGCGTGCGCCAGGCCGAGGGGCCGGCAAGCGGGAGAGTAGGGGTTCTGTTCATTCGCTAGCTGATGGAAGCTTAGCACCTGCGCCATTTCTTCCGCAGGAGCTGGATCTTAACTGTTCAGCCCTGAGTTAGAACTTGGGCAGCTGCGGGGTTCCAACAGCCCCGCCACAGGTTAGAACTCAGGAGCTTCAGGGTCCCAACTGCCGTGGTCAGAGTTACTTTGCAGCAGTCTCTTTGCGTGGCCTCCAGTGAGCGTAGGAGAAAGAGACCAACCCACGTGGGAAAGAGTAAAAAGTTGGGTCCAAAACCTGACCCTGTCCTTTTTTTCTGTTTTCTTTTTTTTTTTTTTTTTTACGATATCTGAAGGATAGCGTGGAGCCCTGGGATTCGGATCAACTTCTCTTCACCCCTATTGCTAGGATTCAGGAGAACTCCCTGGATCTGCGCCTAAGTACTTGGCGGCGAATTACACGTGCCAGGGGCCTTTGGCGTTTGAGGGTTGTGAGGATGGGAAGTGACCCCGACCCTCGGCCTGGAACACAGGAAAGGCTTCTGCGAGATGGTGGCTTCAAAAATCACCACTTGCAGCCTCTCTATAGATTTGGTCGTCTCGATGACTTTTACTATTCATATAGGGAGAATTCTAAATAGAGTGGCTTGGTGTAGCCAGTTTTGGATTGGCGCTTGGTAAGGAGGGAAGAATTTGCAAAGCACTTTAAATTACCTAAGGTGAGGTTTAATCCTTCAAACAGAGCTTGGATCCTGGCAGGAATACCTTTCCCCTGTTACTCACCCTCAACCCCCACCCCCGCCCCTATTTTAAAGCTAGTCTATGGCTAAGCTTAGAAGTTGAAGTGTCTAAACTGGTGCTTAATACAGTTCCACAGAAACTTTCTAAGTTGGATGGTCTCAGGTTGAACTTCACGGCAGGTTGAACTTAACATCCCTAACTGTAAAGCGGGGATGGTGACCCACGTTAATTAAACTTCTAGTACTAGTTTAACCTGATATTTCGTATGGATAAATAAGCATGCAGTTTGTGTTTTTAAAGCAAAATCTTGCAAGTTTGGCTGTTTGGTGTTCAGGGTAAACCAAACTGATCAAGCTAGGGATTTAAATTGGTGGGGGTGTGATTTCATTCATTCACTTAACCCTTGAAAGAATTAAAAAGGTGAATACACAGTAAATAAGTTTTAAGTAGTGTTTATAAGCCAGTGGTTTGGTTTTAAAATTGAGTCTAACTTTTTAGTTGACTGATATTAAAACAATAAGATGACTCCTCTTTGATGGTTATTCAGGTACCTGAAGTCTTCTGCATTAATGCGTTTGATATTTATTGAGAGTTGAGAGTCCTGATTTCCAAATAGGTTGTTGAAAACAGTAGAAATACCTGGCATTTTTAAAAGTCTTTGGGGTGGGGGGTGGCGCCTGTAGCTCAAAGGAGTGGGGCGCTAGCCCCATATACCAGAAGTGGCGGGTTCAAACCCAGCCCCGGCCAAAAACTGCAAAAAAAAAAAAAGTAAAGTAAATAAAAAAGTCTTTGGGGGATACATGTGTACCATGTTTAGGGATCAAACTGGGGTCATTAGAATATCCATCATCTCAAACACTTACCTTTTGCATGTGTTTGGAATCTTGTAATTCTTCTCTCCTAATTATTTTGAAATACCCAATAAATTATCAACTATAACATCCTTACTGTAGTATTGAATAAGAAGAATTCAACAGTAAACTCCAAACCAGTAGACGGGGAAATAGTGAAAAAGTAATAATAAATCGAAAAAAAGGGAAGAAACAGAACAGTTGGGACAAAAGAAAGATTTGAACCCCTTATATCAATACTTAAATATATAAAGAGACTAAGTACTGCAGTTTAAAAGAAGGATTGAAGGGCGGCGCCTGTGGCTCAGTCGGTAAGGTGCTGGCCCCATATACTGAGGGTGGCGGGTTCAAACCCAGCCCCGGCCAAACTGCAACCAAAAAATAGCCGGGCATTGTGGCGGGCGCCTGTAGTCCCAGGTACTCGGGAGGCTGAGGCAAGAGAATCGCTTAAACCCAGGGGTTGGAGGTTGCTGTGAGCTGTGTGAGGCCACGGCACTCTACCAAGGGCCATAAAGTGAGACTCTGTCTCTACAAAAAAAAAAGGATTGAAGTTTTTAAAAATGGAAAAGATATGCAAATTAAAAATATATAGTATAGCCTATAGACACATCAGAAAGAAACAGGTTTTAAGGCAAAAAACATCAGAAAAGATAGAGTTAAAAGTTAAGTACAAATAAAATGAAAAGGACATAATTACAAGAAGAAATATGCTATGTAGAAGTTTAAAAATATATGTAGGGCCGCACCCATAGCTCAGTGGGTAGAGCGCCAACCTGGCGGGTTCAAACCCAGCCTGGGCCAGCTAAACAATGACAACTGCAACAGAAAAATAGCCAGATGTTGTGGAGGGTGTCTGTAGTCCCAGCTACTTGGGGGGCTGAGGCAAGAGAATAGTTTAAGCCTAAGAGTTTGGTGTTGCTGTGAGCTGTGATGCATGGCACTCTACTGAGGGCAACATAGTGAGACTCTGTCTCAAAAAAATAAAAAATAGGTGGTGCCTGTGGTTCAGTGGGTAGGGCGCCAGCCCCATATACTGAGGGTGGCAGGTTCAAACCTGGCCTTGGCCAAACTGCAACAACAACCAAAAATAATATAATAAATAAAATATATATATACTTGATAGATCATGAAGCCAAATCATCAGTATGGAAATAGAGCATGAAAGATTGCTAATAACATTACAGACCATTTTCTCACAACCAAAATGCAAGTAAGTTACAAAATTGGTAATGAAGGGTTTTTTTGGTTTTTTGAGGCAGAGTCTCACTGGGTGGCCCTGGGTAGAGTGCTGTGATGTCACAACTCACAGCAATCTCAAACTCCTAGGCTCAAGTGATTCTTGAGACTCAACACCACAACACCTGGCTAGTTTTCTATTTAGTAGAGATGAGGTCTTGCTTTTTCTCAGGCTAGACTCAAACTTCTGAGTTAAAGCAATCCACCTGCCTCAGCCTCCCAAAGTGCTAGGATTACAGGCATGACCCACTGCGCCCGCCATGATGAAGTATTTTCAAGGTCTTGCTTTTTCTCAGGCTAGTCTCAAACTTCTGAGTTAAAGCAATCCACCTGCCTCAGCCTCCCAAAGTGCTAGGATTACAGGCATGACTCACTGCACCCCGCCATGATCAAGTATTTTCAATTTGACTCTCTGGGTCAAATTTTAAAATTATGGAAATTTGAAAGTAGAACTGAACAGCAGTGAAAGTACTGTGGGATATAGCTAAATCATTACTTGGAGCCTAAAATGCTTATGCTTGGAGAAAGGAGCCTAAGAAGGTGGAAGGACAAAATAACTCCAATGAAAGTAAAAAGAAAGGGGTGGGGGGCAAAAGCAGAAATTACGAAGTAGAAAATAGGTTCTATTAGTTGGGTGTTATAGTGGGCACCTGTTGTCCCAGCTGCTCGGGGAGGCTGAGGCAGCAGCAGGGGGAGGATTGTTTGAACCCAGAAGTCTAATGTTGATGTGAACTAGGCTGAGGCAACAGCACTCTAGCCTGGGCAACCAAGTAAGACCCTGTCTCCAAAAAAAGAAAGAAAAAGAAAATAGATTCTATTGTTATAGTATGGACATAATCAGAAAACAATCTGAAAAGTCCCTTCCAATAAGATTAATCAAGAGGTGGCGCCTGTGGCTCAGTGAGTAGGGCGCCGGCCCCATATGCCGAGGGTGGCGGGTTCAGACCTGGTCCCCGCCAAACTGCAACAAAGAAATAGCTGGGTGTTGTGGCAGGCGCCTGTGGTCCCAGCTGCGTGGGAGGCTGAGGCAAGAGAATCACGTAAGCCCAAGAGTTGAAGGTTGCTGTGAGCCGTGTGACGTCATGGCACTCCATCCCAGGGCAGTACAGTGAGACTCTGTCTCTACAAAAAAAAGATTAATCAAGAAAGTAAGAGAAGGCTCAGCTCCTTCAGGGTTAAGGCCACATGTACCTGGGGCTGGTGGGTTCGAACCCAGCCTGGGCTTGCTAAACAACAGTGACAACAACAACAACAACAAAAAAATAGCCAGTATTGTGGTGGATGCCTATAGTCCCAGCTACTTGGGAGGCTGAGGCAAGAGAATCGCTTCAGCCCAATAGATTGAGGTTGCTGTGAGCTGCGATGGCACAGCACTCTACTGAGGGTAACAAATTGAGACTGTCTCAAAAAAAAAAAAGAAAGAAAGAAAAGAAAGAGAAAAGATGTAAAGAGTAAGAGACACAGGCTTGGCAGGTTCGAGCCTAGCCCAGGCCTGCTGAGGAAAAATGATAACTGCAACCAAAAAATAGGTGGGGGTTGTGTCAGGCACTTGTAGTCCCAGCTTCTCAGGAGGCTGAGGCAAGAGAATCGTTTAAGCCTCAGAGTTTGAGGTTGTTGTGAGCTGTGATGCCATGGCACTCTACCAAGGGTGACATAGTAAGACTCTGTCTCCAAAAAAAAATGAGTACAGACACAAAGGAGACATAATCCATAGACATTAGAAAAAAAGGATATTATGAACAATTTTACACCTATAAATATGGAAATAGATGAACAAATGTCTGAAAAAATGATATCAAAACCAATTTAAGTAGCTACAGAAAAACAGAATAATGAAGAAATAAAAGTTTTATTTTATTTTATTTTTTTAGAGACAGTCTCACTTTGTCACCCTTGGTAGTATGCTGTGGCATCATAGCTCACAGCAACCTCCAGCTCTTGGGCTTAGGCAATTCTCTTGCCTCAGCCTCCCGAGTAGCTGGGACTACAGGTGCCCACCACAATGCCTGGCTATTTTTTTGTTGCAGTTTGGCTGGGGCCGGGTTCGAACCTGCCACCCTCAGTATATGGGGCTGGCACCCTACTCACTGAGCCATGCACTGCCCCAGAAATAAGTTTTTAACAAAAATAGGCCTAGTTTTTTGTTGTTGTTGTTGTTGCTGTTTTTTTTGTTTTTGAGACAGTCTCACCCTGCACCGTTGGTAGAGTGCTGTAGCATCACAGCTCACAGCAGCCTCCGACTCTTGGGCTTAAGCAATTTTCTTGCCTTAGCCTCACGAGTAGCTGGAACTACAGGTGCCCACCGCAACCCCTGGCTGTTTTTGTTGCAATTGTCATTGTTGTTTAGCTGGCCCAGGCTGGGTTGGAACCTGCCACCCTCAGTGTATTGGCTGGTGCGGTAACCGCTGTGCTACAGGTACCGAGCCAGTAGGCCTAGTTTTTAAAATGTAGCTTTATTGAAATGATTTACATACCATAAAATTAATCTATTTAAAGTATATAACTCTGGTTTTTCATATATTTACATAGTTGTGCAACCATCATTCTAATTTTAGAGGTTTTTTTCCCAGCCCCCAAAAGAATGAATTAGCTTATATCGTTAGATAACAGAAAAAACGAAAAAATAAAATCTTAAATAGGTTTTTTCTTAGGAATGCAAAATTGGTTTCACGTTGGAAATGATGTAAAAAAAAAAAAAAAATTGGCCGCCTGAGACCGGCGTGGTGGCTCATGCCTGTAATCCTAGCACTCTGGGAGGCCAAGGTAGGTGGATTGCCGTGAGCTTACAGGTTCCAGACCAGCCTGAGCCAGAGTGAGACTCCATCTCTAACAATAGCCAGTTGTTGTGGCGGGAGCCTATAATCCCAGCTACTAGGGAAGCTGAGGCAAGTGAATCGCGTGACCCCAAGAGTTTGAGGCTATGACCACAGCCCTCTACTGGGGGCGATCAAAAAAAAAAAAAGAAGAAGAAGAAATTGGCCAGGTGCAGTGGCCAGGATGGCACTTTGGGAGGCTGAGGTGGGAGGATGACTTGAGACCAGACTAGGCAACTAAGACAGACCCCCATCTCTACAAAAAAGAAAAATTAGCCGGTGTATGGTTACGCACGCCTGGAGTCCCAGCTACAGCGGAGGCTGAGGCAGATGATTACTTGAGCCCAGGAATTGGAGGATGCAGCAAACTACAGCACTTGGGCCTGGGTGACAGCAACATCCTGTCTATAAATCAAACACTCGCCACCAGGCCCTAAGAAGCTGGTTCTAAAATGTATGGAGAAGAGCTCTATTATAGAAGAAAGGGAAGCATTTCTTCCCCTGCTTATTCAAGAAACTCCTCCAGCCTTCATCTTATTCCTCACAGTCATCCATGGACTGTGACCAAGTTACCTAATATTAAGTCTCAGAAGACATAGGCGAGCCCGGGCATAAGCTAGCCCTTGACGTCACTTCCGCTGATGGCAGGCATCACTTCCTGCTCCCTGGGGGTGGGGCGATTCTGTACAGCTAGGATTCCCCTGTAGCCTCCGCGCGCAAATGCGTTCTGTGTTGGTTTTTTGTTGTTTGTTTGTTTTGAGATAGGTTAACTATGTCACCCTTGGTAGTGTGCTGTGGCATCACAGCACACAGCAACCTCAAACTCTTGGGCTAAAGCTAATTCTCTTGCCTCAGCCTCCCAACTGGGACTACAGGTGCCTGCGACAACGCCGGTAATTGTCATTGTTGTTTGGCAGGCCCGGGCTGAGTTCGAACTTGTCAGCTCCAGTGTATGTGGCTGGCGCCCTAGCCGCTGAGCTACGTTCTGTGTTTTTGAGTACCACGTAAGACCACTGAGGCTGACACTATGGTCAGTGTTTTCACTGTACCATCAGTCACAAACTGCAGTTCCCCATGTCCAGCCTTTAAACCCAAGGGACAACACAGGTGTGCTGCTAATTCTTAGGGTGCACACGATAGCAACATGGAGGCTGCACCCAGATTATACTATAAATATATCTTTATATATAAATGTGTTTGTTTTGTAGTGGGTGCTTGTAGTTCTAGCTACTCAGGAGGCTGAAGCAAAGAGGATCTCTTGAGCCCAGGATTTTGAGTTTGCTGTGAGCTATGATGATGCCATGGCACGCTAGCCAGGGCGACCCAGTGAGATTCTGTCTCAAAATTAAAAAAAAAAAAACAACAACACTGGGCAGCGCCTGTGGCTCAGTGGGCAGGGTGCCGGCCCCATATACCGAGGGTGGCAGGTTCAAACCCGGCCCTGGCCAAACTATAACAAAAAATAGCTGGGCGTTGTGGTGGGTGCCGGTAGTCCTAGCTACTCGTGAGGCGGAGGCAAGAGAATGGACTAAGCCCAGGAGTTGGAGGTTGCTGTGAGCTGTGATGCCACAGCATTCTACCAAGGGTGATAAAGTGAGACTCTGTCTCTACAAAAGAAAAGGGGGGGGGGGGGGGCGGGCAGCGCCTGTGGCTCAAAGGAGTAGGGCGCCAGCCCCGTATGCTGGAGGTGGCAAGTTCAAGCCCAGCCCTGGCCAAAAATTGCAAAAAATAAAAAAAAAAAAAATCTTTGTTTAAAATGACAGGGAAAACAAATGAGAAATTAATGAAAATGGTTGACTGGAAAAGTGGGAATAAGGTAGAAAGAATGGAATGGACTAGTCCACCCGCTCAATTCTCTCCCTACAGGTCATTTTTGCATATTCCAATGATGTCTATTTATCCAAAGTATTAGAGAATGCCATTATAACACCTCAACATTTAGCATTTTCTTAATACCCAGTGTCTAGTGTTAGGATCAAAGCCTTAATCAGATTTTTTTTCTCCCCCCACCACTACTTGATCATAGTTTCTTTTTTTTTTTTTTTTTTGTAGAGACAGAGTCTCACTCTATGGCCCTCGGTAGAGTGCCATGGCATCACACAGCTCACAGCAACCTCCAACTCCTGGGCTTAAGTGATTCTCCTGCCTCAGCCTCCCGAGTAGCTGGGACCACAGGCGCCCGCCACAACGCCCAGCCATTCTCTGGCTGCAGTTTGGCCGGGGCCGGGCCGAACCCGCCACCCTAGGTATATGGAGCCGGCGCCCCACCGACTGAGCCACAGGCGCCACCCTGATCATAGTTTCTTAAGAGGGGTAATGATTTTATGACGTCTGATTGTCATTTGTGATGTTAGTAGCTGTTAATTAATGTCAGAACTCAAGTTGGTGATATTTGAATGTATTATTTCTTCTTTATTAGGTGTGTAAAATAATGCAAAAGAAAAAAATTTTTTTTTTCTCAAGAGCAGTGGTTCTCAACCTTCCGCAAAATAATTTTATGGTTGGGGGTCACCACAACATGAGGAACTGTATTAAAGGGTTGTGGCATTAGGAAGGTTGAAAACCACTGCTTGAGAGAAACTGCTTGCGGTACTAACACCTGTAATCCTAGCCCTCTGGAAGGCCAAGGCGGGTGGATCGCCTGAGCTGGTTCGTGAGTTGGAGACCAGCCTGAACCAGAGCGAGACCCCACCTGTAAAAATAGCCCTCGTTGTGGTGGGTGCCTGTAGTCCCAGCTACTCAGGAGGCTGAGGCAAGGGTATCACTGGAGCCCAAGAGTTTGAGGTTGCTGTGAACTATGACGCCATGGCACTCTACCAAGGGCAACAAAGTGAAATTCTGTCTCAAAAAAAGAGAAACTTCTGACACTATTGTTAAGAGGGACTTCACCTAACAAATGCAATCACTGTAACCTGGTTTCTTGTACCCTCAATGAATCCCCAACAATAAAATAACGAAAAATATATGTATACACATAATAGAAAAAGAGAGAGAAACTTCTTGTCTACTATTTGGTTACTGTGATACAGTCAGTCTAGGAGTTGATATGACTAGCATAGTTTTAACTTTTGGACCATGTGTATGTTTTATATATTTGGAAATTTTTTAGAGGTTTCTTTTTTTTTTTCTTTTTAAGAGACAGTCTCACTTCATCGCCCTGGGTAGAGTGCTGTGGCATCACAGCTCACAGCAACATCCAACTCCTGGGCTTAGGCAATTCTCTAGCCTCAGCCTCCCAAGTAGCTGGGACTACAGGTGCCTGCCACAACACCGGGCTATTTTTTTGTTGCAGTTTGGTGGGGCCGGGTTTGAACCCACCACCCTCGGTATATGGTGTTGATGCCCTACCCACTGAGACACAGGCGCCGCCCTAGAGTTTTCTTTTTAAATAAAAAGTAAAAACAAAAGAACAAAAGAATGTAGTTAAACATTAAATTGCTTACCACAAAGAGAAAATTAATTTTAATAACTTTTAATGTAGTATTCTGACTGGATGGTTTTAGTAAGATACATCCTAAGTACAAAAAGAAATTATGACCTCAGTGAGTTTTTTGGTAGCAGTAATATTGGTATGGTAGTTCTGGCACCATTTTGTGTATATTTTAGGATAGAATGAATGAGAAAATACTGTGATGTGTTGGAAACCAAGGGTCTCACTGAAGATAGAAAGATGTGCGTGGGGAATGGAGAGAGAACTTTGTGTTACATTTACATAAATTATATCTTAAATTTTTTTTTGGAACAGAACATTTTAAGTATTTTTTTTACTTGAACAGTGGTTCACAATTTATCATATACTCTTCTATAATTTTTTTTACATATACATGTGTTTATTTGGTTTCCACTTTTTGCCTTCACAAGATTAAAAAAGCTTAAAATTTAATAACAATAACAATGTTTAAGATAAGGCCTAGAAACAAAAACCTTGTAAAGAAGGAATGAAGATAAATACATTTAGAAGAGAAATCAGATGATTGCTGCAACAAAGTATTGAGCAATAATAATAATAATAATAATAATGCAAAAAAAGTAACATTCACATTGTCAGATAAGAGTATGTCTATCGGGTGGCGCCTGTGGCTCAGGGAGTAGGGCGCTGGCCCCATATGCTGTGGATGGTTGGTTCAAGCCCAGCCCGGGCCAAAAAAAAAAAAAAAAAAAACGCAAAAAAAAAAAAAGAGTATGTCTATCATAGAATGCTTTGACTCTGAGGTTCAGTATGGAGTCATCAGTTAACTTTTTTTTCCAAAGTCTCAAAAATGGACAACTAATATTTATAAATAGAAGATAATTTCAAAAAACAGATCAAGCCAAATCTTATGGACAATAGAAAAGGAAGAAATACTTCAAAATCATTCTACTTCATCTGAATAAACCTGATATTAAAATTGGAATATATTATAAAGGGAAATTACAAACATATTGTACTTATAAATGAGGGTGCAATATCCTAAACAACATATTAACAAGTTGGATTAAAAATTAATGTTCAAATAATGTACTTTGGTCAAAATTAAATCCAATTTATGTGAGAATTAGTCACTATTTTTTTTCTTTTTTTTTCCCTCACCCCTCCTTCTCTCTGTGTCTGCTCTCCCCTTCCCTTTTTTTTCCCTCACCCCTCCTTCTCTCTCTGTCTGCTCTCCCCTTTCCCCACCGTGTCATTAATTGTCATTAATTGTCCCTATATCAAAGTTGAATACATAGGATTCATGCTTCTCCATTCCTGTGATGCTTCACTAAGAATAATGTGTTCCACCTCCATCCAGGTTAATACAGATGCTGCAAAGTCTCCATTTTTTAATGGCTGAATAGTATTCCATTGTATACGTATACCACAGCTTGCCAATCCATTCCTGGGTTGAGGGGCATTTAGGTTGTTTCCACATTTTAGCAATTGTAAATTGAGCTGCGATAATCAATCTAGTACTACTCTAATACTAGTGTCTTTAATAAAAAAATAAAAGGTTTTTTTTTTCCTTCTGGGATAGATGCCCAGTAATGGGATTGCAGGATCAAACAGGAGGTCTAGGTTGAGTTCTTTGAGGTTTCTCCATACTTCCTTCCAAAAAGGTTGTATTAGTTTGCAGTCCCCACAGCAGTGTAAAATTGTTCCTTTCTCTCCACATCTGCGCCAGCATCTGCAGTTTTGAGATTTTGTGATGTGGACCATTCTTGCTGGGGTTAGATTGATATCTCAGGGTGGTTTTAATTTGCATTTCTCCAATAATTAGGGATGGGGGGTGATGAGCATTTTTTCATGTTTGCTAGCCATTCGTCTGTCTTCTTTAGAGAAGATTCTGTTCATCTCTCTTCCCCATTAATGTATGGGATTGTTGGTTTTTTCCTCATGGGTTAATTTAAGTTCTGTATAGATCCTAGTTATCAAGCTTTTGTCTGATTCAAAATATGCAAATATCCTTTCCCATTGGGTAGGTTGTCTGTTTGCTTTGGTTGTTGTCCACTTAGCTATACAGAAGCTTTTCCATTTAATTAAATCCCCTTTGTTTATTATTGCTGTTGTTGCTATTGCCATGGCAGTCTTCTTCATGAAGTCTTTCCTCAGGCCTGTATCTTCCAGTGTTTTTCCTATTCTTTCTTTGAGGATTTTTATCGTTTCATGCTTTAAATTTAAGTCCTTTATCCATCTTGAATCAATTTTTGTGAGTGAGAAAGGTGTGGGTCCAGTTTCAATTTTTTTTTTTTTTTTTAATTTTAATTTCATTTTGCTTGCTCATTCTTCTTTGTTTGAAATACTCCTTTTTTGTTGATTTTCTTCTTCCTCTGGCGGTGCTGGCTGTTTTTGATGTTGTTAGTAGAAACAGGGTCTTACTCTGGCTCACTGCTGCTCATACTGGTCTTGAACCTGTGAGCTCAGACAGTCCACCCACCTCAGCCTCCCACAGCGCTGGGACTACAGGCGTGAGCCACCACAGCCGGCCCCAGTTTCAGTCTTTTACATGTGGATATTCAGTTCTCCCAGCACCATTTATTGAATTGGGAGTCTTTTCCCCAGTGGACATTCTTGTTTGGTTTATCGAAGATTAGGTGGTTGTAAGGTGTTGGTTTCATTTCCTGGTTTTTCTATTCAATTCCAAATGTCTATGTCTCTATTTTTGTGCCAGTAGCATGCTGTCTTGACCACTATGGCCTTGTAAATGGGCCGTTCTCACTGGGGTTAGATGATATCTCAGGGTGATTTTAAAACCACCCAGCCTATAATCTGGTATGGTGATACCCCCGGAATTGTTTTTATTACTAAGAACTGCCTTAGTTATACGGTTTTTTTTCTGGTTCCATACAAAATGCAGAATCATTTTTTCCAAGTCTTGAAAATAGGATGTTGGTATTTTAATAGAGATGGCATTGAATCCGTAGATCGCTCTGGGAAGTATAGACATTTTAACAATGTTGATTCTTCCCAGCCATGAGCATGGTACGTTCTTCCATTTGTTAAAGTTCTCTGCTATTTCCTTTCTTGGGGTTTCATCATTTTCTTTATAGAGGTCCTTCACCTCTTTTGTTAGGTATATTCCTAAGTTATTTCATTTTCTTTGGGGCTATGGTGAAGGGAGTTGTGTCCTTAATTAGCCTCTCATCTTGGCTGTTGTTGGTGTATACAAAGGCAACTGACTTGTGGACATTGATTTTATATCCTGAGATATTACTGTATTTTTTGATGACTTCCAAGAGTCTTGGGCTTGAGTCTTTGGGGTTCTCTAAGTATAAGATCATTATCATCAGCAAAGAGGGAGAGTTTGACTGCTCCCATTTGGATGCCCTTTATTTTCTTTGTCTTGCCTAATTGTATTGGCTAGAACTTCCAGCACTGTGTTGAATAGTAATGGCAACAGAGGACAACCTTGTCTGGTTTCAGTTTAAGTAGAAAAGCTTTCAGTTTAACTCCATTCAGTAAAGTATTAGCTCTGGGTTTATCATAGATAGCATCAATCAGTTTAAGAAATGTGCCACCTATGCCTAAACTCTAGTGTTCTAATTAGAAAAAAATGCTGGATTTTATCAAATGCTTTTTCTTCATCTATTGAGAGGATCATATGGACTTTGTTTTTGCTTCTGTTGATATGGTGAATAATGTTTATGGATTTATGTTCATTAAACCAGCCTTGCATCCCTGGGATGAAACCTACTTGATCATGATGTATGACTTTTTTGATGATAAGGTGTAAACTATTGGCTAGGATTTTGTTGAGAATTTTTGCGTTCTATATTCATTAGTGAAATTGGTCTAAAGTTCTTTTTTGTTGGGTCTTTTCCTGGTTTTGGTATCCGGCTGATGTTTGCTTCATAGAACGTGTTGGGGAAGATTCCTTCCTCAATTTTTTGGAATAATTTCTGCAATATAGAAGTAAGCTTGTCTTTGAAGTTTTGATAGAATTCTGGTGTAAAGCCATCTGGACCAGGGCATTTTTTTGTTGGGAGATTTTTTATTATTTCTTTGATCTCTGCTTGAAATTGGTATGTTCAGGAGATCTTTTTCATCTGGGCTAAGTCTAGGGATAGGGTGTGATTCCAAATATTGATCCATTTCCTTCACATTATCAAATTTCTGGGCATAGAGTTTCTGGTAGTATTCAGAGATGATCTCTTGTATCTCTGTGGCATCAGTTGTTATTTCCCCTTTATCATTTCTGATTGAGGTTACTAGAGATTTTACTTTTTTATTTCTAGTTAGTCTGGCCAAAGGTTTATCTATTTTATTTATTTTTTTCAAAAAAACAACTTGTTTCATTAATTTTCTGAATGACTCTTTTCTTTTCAATTTCATTAATCTCTAATTTAATTTTGGATATTTCTTTTCTTCTGGGTGTAGATTGTTCTTTTTCCAATTGCATCAGATGGCTTGTGAGTTTGTTGCGCTCTCTTTCTATTTTTTGAATGTAGACATCTAAAGCGATATATTTTCCTCTCAGGACTGCTTTTGCTGTATCCCACAGGTTTTGGTAACTTGTATCTTCATTGTTGTTATACTCAAGGAAGTTAATGATTTTCCTTTTTTTTTTTTTTGTAGAAAGAGTCTCACTTTATTGCCCTTGGTAGAGTACTGTGCCATCACAGCTCACAGCAACATCTAGCTCCTGGGCTTAGGCGATTCTCTTGCCTCAGCCTCCCCAGTAGCTGGGACCACAGGCGCCCACCACAATGCCCGGCTATTTTTTGTTGCAGTTTGGCCGGGCCGAGTTTGAACCCACCACCCTCGGTATATGGGGTGGGTGCCCCATTCACTGAGCCACAGGTGCTGCCCAATGATTTCCTTTTTTATTTCTTCCTGCACCCAACTGTCACTGGGACTACAGGCGCTTGCCACAATGCCTGGCTTATTTTTTGGTTGCAGCCTGTCGTTGTTTGGTGGACCCGGACTGGATTCGAACCCGCCAGCTCAGTTGTATGTGGCTGGCGCCTTGGCCGCTTGAGCCACAGGCACCAAGCTTCTAACATTTCTTTATAGGTGGAATCCTCTGCTCTAACAACTTCACAGTTCCTTCAAAGGGGTTGCTCTGGACTGGGATTTCGGGTTGCCAGAATTTTTCTGCTGATTCTTCTTCATGAGTATTTTCTTGTATCTGTTTCCTGCCCTAATTTTCTGCCAGTGTTTCTGCCCCTATTATTTACAGATTCTTGAAACAGATTTTACTTAGTCTGAGCAAGATGATATCTTATAACACCATGATAACAGAGAACCTTAATACCTCTCTCTTGGGCGGTGCCTGTGGCTCAGTGAGTTGGGCGCCGGCCCCATATACTGACAGTGGCGGGTTCAAACCTGGCCCTGGCCAAAATGCAACAAAAAAAAAAATAGCCCCAAGCGGCTAAGGCACCAGCCACATACACCTGAGCTGGCGGGCTTGAATCCAGCCCGGGCCTGCCAAACAACAATGACGGCTACACCAAAAAAAAAAAAAAATAGCTGGGCATTGTGGTGGGCGCCTGTAGTCCCAGCTACTTGGGAGGCAGAGGCAGGAGAATCGCTTGAGCCCAGGAGTTGGAGGTTGCTGTGAGCTGTGATGTCACAGCACTCTACCCAGGGCGACAGCTTGAGGCTCTGTCTCAAAAAAAAAAAAAAAAAAGAAAGAAAGAAATGACAGAAGGGGGATTTAAAATACAGATGATGAAAACAATGAAGGAAATTGCCGAGAAAGTGGAAAATAGCCAAAAGGAAATCCAAAAACAGAATCAAATAAGAGATGAACGATATGAAGAATATAGAAAGGATATAGTGGAGCTGAAGGAACTGAAGCAGTCAATTAGGGAACTTAAAGATGCAATAGAAAGTATCAACAACAGATCAGACCATGCAGAAGAAAGAATCTCAGAGGTAGAGGATAAAGCTCTGGAGATAACTCAGATAGTTAAAGAGGCAGAAAAGAAGAGAGAGAAAGCAGAACATTCACTGACAGAATTATGGGACTTTATAAAGCATTCAAACTACGAGTTATAGGTATCCCAGAAGGGGAAGAAGAATGCCCCAGAGGAATAGAAGCCATTCCAGAGAATATTATAAATGAAAATTTCCCAAATATCACCAAAGATTCTGACATACTCCTTTCAGAGGGATATGAGTCCCCCGGTCGCCTCAACTCAAATAGAGCTTCTCCAAGACACATTGTGATGAATCAATCTAAAGTCAAGACAAAAGAAAAGATTTTGCAAGCTGCCAAGAGTAAGCGCCAACTGACCTACAGGGGCAAATCCATCAGAGTGACCACAAACTTCTCTAATGAAACTTTTCAAGCAAGAAGACAATGGTTATCTTTTTTTTTTTTTTTTTTTTTTTTTTTTGCAGTTTTTGGTTGGGGCTGGGTTTGAACCCACCACCTCCGTATATGGGACAAGCGCCCTACTCCTTTGAGCCACAGGCGCCGCCCTGGTTATCTATTTTTAATATACTTAAACAGAACAATTTCCAGCCCAGAATTCTCTATCCCTCTAAGCTAGGCTTTAAAATTGACGGAGAAATCAAATATTTTACTAATATGCAAACATTGAGGAAATTTGCCACAAGACCAGCTTTACAGGAAATACTTCAACCTGTTTTACACACTGACCATCACAATCGACCTTCAGCAAAGTAAACACCCAGAAATTCAAGGACAAAACCTAGCTTCCATAATGATGCAAAATACAAAACTAAGCAATGGACTTTCACAAAATAAGATGAATAGAATTATATCTTAATTTTGACTCAGTTAATTTGGAACGGATATGGATGTCCAAATTTAAAGATTATCCCAGCATCAAATGGATGCTGAGCCATGGGAGCCCATTTGCAACCCATTTGCTATAATACAGTATTGTCAAACAGGCTAAAGAGAAACAGACGTCCATGAGCTTTGTATACATTATTGAGCTGTATAATTGATAGCTTTTTTAGCAATGATAGTGTATTTCTATTTTTCTATGTTTGGAGTAGACAGGCCATGGTTTATTACACTGTGTTGAGGGTGGGGCAGCAGAGAAACTGTCCTCTGTGTTTTCAGCTGTTAGTATTTTGTAATGTGTCTGGGACAACTTCAGTTTGACTAATGCTTCAATTTCTCCCCATAGACCGAGGCTGATGTAAATCCAAAGGCCTATCCCCTTGCTGATGCCCACCTAACCAAGAAACTATTGGACCTCATTCAGCAGTCATGTAACTACAAACAGCTTCGGAAAGGAGCTAATGAGGGTAAGGCAGCCACAGGGTGCTGGGAGGCACTGGTAAAGATACTGTCTCTTCTGGGGCTTCTGGTCTGGACTAGAAATTTGGAGGAAGGACTAAATACTCTTGACTGTTACCAACAGGAGAACGTAAGAGTAGCATTTTGATATTAGATGATAAAGGCCAATAGGACAAGAATTTAGACTTCCCCCCAGTTGCTAACATTTCTTTTTGCGAATGAAATGAAAATGAAAGCAGTTGTAGAGACTTTATGTAGTTATTAACTTTGTGACCTCCTCAGAGCCATCAGAAGGAAGAGACAATGGTTTTTCATCTCTCTGATACCATGGATACTTAACATTCATGGATTTCATTTGGTTTCCAGAAATATTCCTCTTTTGTTTCCTTTTTGTTTTTTTTTTTTTGTTTTTTTTGTAGAGACAGAGTTTTCACTTAATGGCCCTCGGTAGAGTGCCATGGCATCATACAGCTCACAGCAACCTCCAACTCCTGGGCTTAAGCGATTCTCTTACCTCAGCCTCCCGAGTAGCTGGGACTACAGGTGTTTCCTTTTTGAATAAGAACTTTTTTTAGAATAATTATATATGCCATGATATTCTGCCCAGCCATAATGTAGCATACTCTAACAGATGTCAGGTGGTTTGCTGTGGTAGAGGTGTTTTGTCTTTAAAGGTATTGATTGAAGCTTCAGGGATTTTGTCAACTTTGAGATTTAGAGACACCATTAGAATCGCTCCTACCTATGTTGTTGAAGGAAGATAAAGCAAAGTGTCATTGTGTGTGCTCTTCTGTCTTGCTCTTCACACTACAGTGACTGTAGGACCCAATATGGCCAAGGCCAGTAGGGAGAGGGCTCCCTCTCACTTGACATTTAAGTCAACTTGGGAGATGTGAGTTCTTGCTTCTCAGGTAGATAAAGACTCATGGGGACAGGATCATTTTCTTTTTTTTTTTTTTTTGTAGAGACCAAGTCTCACTTTGTCACCCTTGGTAGAGTGCTGTGGCGTCACACAGCTCACAGCAACCTCTAACTCCTGGGCTTAGGTGATTCTCTTGCCTCAGCCTCCCGAGTAGTTGGGACTACAGGCGTCTGCCACAGCGCCCAGCTATTTTTTTGAGACTCTGTCTCTACAAAAAAAGAAAAAAAAGAATCACTCTGTGACTTCTATGTGAATGAACTGTAGTAGTATCAATAGAAAATAACATAGTTTGAACTAGGGAACTGGTGGGGTGCAAGGAACGTGGGACCAGAAAAAAGAAAGAGAATAACATAGTTTGCATTTTCTGGGTACTAGGCATTGTTTTTGTTTTTTTTGTAGAGGCAAAGTCTCACTTTACCACCCTCAGTAGAGTGCCATGATGTAACAGGACTCACAGCAACCTCTAGCTCTTGGGCTTCCACAATTCTCTTGCCTCAGCCTCCCAAGCAGCTGGGACTACAGGTGCCTGCCACAACGCCCGGCTATTTTTTGGTTGCAGTTCGGCCGGGGCTGGGTTTGAACCCACGACCCTTGGTATATGGGGCCGGCGCCCCACTCACTGAGCCACAGGCGCCCCCCAGGCATTGTTCTTATTAACTTAGTTAATCCTTTCAGGAACCCTAATAGGTGGAATTACTGCTGTGTTTTTCTTTTTGTTTTGTTTTTGGGTTTTTTTTTGTTTGTTTGTTTTTTTGTTTTTTTGCCAGGGTTAGGTTTGAACCCGCCACCTCCGACATAGTGGGACCGGCGCCCTACTCCTTGAGCCATAGGCACCGCCCACTGCAGTGTTATTTTACAGATGATACAAATGAGGGAGGTTAAACACCTTGCCCAAGGATATATGTCTTAAGAGTGAGTGCAAGTCTTTTAACTCAGGCAGTATAGCTCAAGTCTGTAGTCTTACCCGGACTCTAGCATTAACGCAGAGTGTGGCCCTCAGATTAGCACTGTGCTATAGAGACTAGAAATCAGGAGTAAGCATTTGAAACAGTGCTTTTGGGTATTGAACATGTAAGGTGAACCCATGTGTTGTGAGCTTTCCAGAGTACTGATTATGATAGAATGTCCACGTTATCTACTGGCCTGGTGTCCTTGTCTCCACAGCCACCAAAACTCTCAACAGAGGAATCTCTGAGTTCATTGTGATGGCTGCAGATGCTGAGCCACTGGAGATCATTCTGCACCTCCCACTGCTGTGTGAAGACAAGAATGTGCCCTACGTGTTTGTGCGCTCCAAGCAGGCCTTAGGGCGGGCCTGTGGGGTCTCCAGGCCTGTCATTGCATGTTCTGTCACTATCAAAGAAGGCTCACAGCTGAAGCAGCAGATCCAGTCCATTCAGCAGTCTATTGAAAGGCTCTTAGTCTAAACCGGTGTGACCTCTGCCACACTCGCCCTGCTGACCCCTCCCCCTGAGCTTGTGTATCATATTGTCTGTGTTAGCATGTAGTATTTTCAGCTACTTTCTATTGTTATAAAATATTGTACTAAATCTGGTTTGGGGATTTTTGTATTATTTTTCTTTTTTACAGGGTTGTCTCCCCCCTCCCTTCTAAAAACCCCTTTACCATCTCACTTCCTTTATCCTTTTATCCTCCCTTTTCAAAAATGAACTGATGCTCTGAACAGATGGAAACAGTGGTAGCACCATTCAAAAGCATGAAGAGCCAGGAGAAACCTGGTGGAGCCAGGACAGGGATGGTTCCCTCGTTGGTCTGCTAACTTCCTACCATGTGCAGGATATGATGGAAGTCAACAGCATCCATTTTTCATATACCTTGTGCCTGACATACAGCATCATTCATATATGTTAAAATGATGAGGAGCTTTCCTCTGTTCTTAGAGGGATTATGTATTATTTGGAGAGGAGGCATGTGCTCTGTGAGGTTAGACTTATGTCCAAATGTCATTTATGAATGTACCTTTGCCATTTGGTTTTGATAATGTGATGTTATGTTCTCTCCCTCCCTGACCCTAGCTGTATCCCTGAGGGTGGCAGGGCAGCAGCATACTAAAGAGGTGGCCTGGGGAAATAGGGGCACTTGACCTGGGTCTTGAAAGAGTTAGGTGTGGCTCAGCACCTGTAGCTCAGTGGCTAGAGCTCCAGCCACATACACCGGAGCTGGCAGGTTTGAACCCAGCCCAGACCTGCCAAACAACAATGACAACTACAACCAAAAAATAGCCGGGCGTTGTGCTGTGGCAGGCGCCTGTAGTCCCAGCTACTTGGGAGACTTAAGACAAGAGAATTGCTTAAGCCCAAGAGTTTGAGGTTGCTGTGAACTGTGGCGCTCAGCAAAAAAAAGAAAGGGCTTGGCACCTGTAGCTCAAGCAGCTAAGGTGCCAGCCACATACACCAGAGCTTGGCGGGTTCGAATCCAGCCCAGGCCTGCCAAACAACAATGACAACTACAGCCAAAAAAAATAGCTGGACGTTGTGGCGGGCGCCTGTCGTCCCAGCTACTTGGGAGGCTGAGGCAAGAGAATCGCCTAAGCCCAGGAGTTGTAGGTTGCTGTGAGCTGTGATGCTACAGCACCCTACCCAGGGTGACAGCTTGAGGCTCTGTCTCAAAAAAAAAGGAGAAAGGAAAGAAAGTTAGGTGTAGGGTGCCAAGGGCAGAGGGCATCACCTGAAGCTGGAACAAATGAAAACGATCCTGGTAAGATCATGGAGACTTGGCTGGCAGCTGCAGTGGAGATAATGGAACCTAAGGAAATAACTTCTCTTTGGTGATTGGGGATTTCTTCAGTGGACACTTGGTACCAACTCTGAGAGCCCTTACCCCTGTTGCCTGCCACAGTTGGGTCAGATGTATTTTTTATTACATGAGAGTGCTAATATGTCCTTCATTCTTGTAAGCATCCTAATAAAGACATATTCATATTCCAATTTAATGAAAGAGTATGGCAGTGCCTGGTTCTTAATGGATATTGGGGTTATATTTAGTTTAGTGGATATTCTTACCTAATACTATAATGAAGAAATGCTTAGAATTACTAGTGTGGCTATAGCATTTGAAACTTTTTTGAGACAGATTCATTATATCGCCCTCAATAGAGTGCTGTGGCGTCATAGCTCACAGCAACCTCAAATTCTTGGGCTTAAGTGATTCTCTTGCCTCAGCCTCGCCACAACGCCTGGTGGCTTTTTTGTTGCAGTTGTCATTGTTGATTTTAGCTGGCCCAGGCTGGGTTCCAACCCGCCAGCCTTGTTGAATGTGGCTGGCACCCTACCCACTGAGGCATGGGCACTGGCCCATTTGAAACTTTTTCAACAAGTGGCTGTGGAAAAGCCCTCACCTCCCAGTCCTGGTTTTGCAGTTCACAATGTCTTGTACAGACTCAAGTCGTTGAAATGTTGCTATCACTTTAGAAAAGACTTTCTTCATTCTTCATCTCTGCACTATCGACATTTTGGACTGGCTAATTTATAAGGGGCTGCCCTCTATACTGTAGGAATTTTAGCAGCATCCCTGGGCTCTACCCACCAAGTGGAAATAGGAACCCACACCCCACGCCACCCCCAGTGATCCCTGGCAGTAAAAACATCCCCAGTTGCAGAATTAGGGTTTGTGGTAGCCCTTAGCACATGCAGGATTGGTATTGATGACTGAGGCCACTGCCACCTCACCTAACTCTTCTATTTTTTTCTTTTTAAATTCATTCAACAAATATTTACTGACTTTCTCCCATGTCAAGAAGCTTATGTTAAAATCCGGCAACTGGGGGCAGCGCCTGTGGCTCAGTGAGTAGGGCACCAAACTGCAACAAAAAATGGCCAGGTGTTTTGGCAGGCAGGGGGCTGAGACAACAGAATGGCTTAAGCCCAGGAGCTGGAGGATACTGTGACCTGTAACGGCATGACACTCTACCGAGGGACGTGCTGCCCAAGAGAGAAGGTCCCTCATTAACAGCATTGTGGCTTCTGGCTTTTTGCCTAAATTGAGATTCAGACCCTGGGTAGGGTGCTGTGGCATCACAGCTCATAGCAACCTCCAACTCCTGAGCTTAAGCGATTTTCCTATCTCTGCCTCCCAAGTAGCTGGGAGTACAGGTGCCCGCCACAACGCCCAGCTATTTTTTGGTTGCAGCCATCATTGTTTGGCGGGCCTTGGGCTGGATTCAAACCCACCAGCTCAGGCCTTAGCCGCTTGAGCCACGGGCGCCAAGCCGTCTTTTTTTTTTTTTTTGCAGTTTTTAACCAGGGCTGGGTTTGAACCCGCCACCTCCAGCATATGGGGCCAGCGCCCTACTCCTTTGAGTCACAGGCGCTGCCCGCCCTTTTGTTTGTTTTGAGAGAGAGTCTATGTCGCTCTCAGTATAGTGCTGTGGTATCACAGCTCACAGCAACCTCAAACTCTTGCGCCTAAGCGATTCTCTTGCCTCAGCCTCCCAAGTAGCTGGACTACAGGTGCCTGCCAAAATGCCCAGCTACTTTTTTGTTGTTATTTAGCCAGCCCAGGCTGGGTTTGAACCCACCAGCCCCCATGCATGTGACCCGCACCCTAACCACTGTGCTATGGGTGCCGAGCCTGTTTGTTTTTTTGTTTTGTTTTTTTTTATTTCGTTGCTTATTTTTTATTTCTTTACTTTTTTGTTGTTGTTGTTGAGACAGGGTCCCACCCTATGTCCCTGAGCAGAGTGCAGTGGGCGTGGTAGCTCACCACAACCTCAGACTCGGCCTCCGGAAGCCGCTGGGATTACAGGCGCTCACTGCAGTGCCCGACTGGGTTTTTCCATTTTTTTCATGAGTCGGGGTCTCACTGTCGCTCAGGCGAGTCTCGAACTCCTGAGCTCAAGCGATTCTCCCTCCTCAGCCTCCCACAGTGCTGGGATTACAGGCGTGAGCCACCAAGATGGGTCTCACTCTTACTTAGGATGGTCTTGAACTGAGTTCAAGCGATCCTCTCACCTGTGCCTCCCAGAGTGGTAGGATTATCAGGCATGAGCCACTACACCTGTCCTTTACTTTCTCATATATGTGTATGTGTGTGTGTGTGTACATAATATATATACATATATACATTCTTTTTTTTTTTTTTTGAGACAGAATCTCACTGTATCGCCCTTGGTAGAATGCCATGTGGTCACAGCTCATAGCAACCTCCAACTCATAGGCTTAAGTGATTCTCTTGCCTCAGGCTCCCAAGTAGCTGGGACTACAGGCACCCACCACAACACCCTGTTATTTTTTTTTTTTTTTATTGTAGTTATTGTTTGGCAGGTCTGGGCTGGATTTGAACCCACCAGGCTCTGGTGTATGTGGGTGGCGCCTTAGCCACTTGAGCTACAGGCGCTGAGCCTGTATATGTATTTTTTTAATCACAATCCAAAAGACTGAATTGATTTAGGAGGGAGGGAAGCTCCAGAAATCCAATCTCCATCTAAATGGAAACTAGGGCCTGGAAGTTTCATCTTTGCTGAGTGTTCACATCCTTCATGTCTGGCATTCATTGGCTGCACTGGCTTGCTTCTCATTCTAGTCTCAAGTATCACTTTAGGGTCTATCCTAGCTGGTCTCTCACATGCTTCCTTTTCACTCTAGCTCTGTAACATTTTTAACTTGAACATAATGTCTTAGATTGTTTTCCACTGACAGTAGGTTAGTAGTAGTAGGAACTTGTGTGCCATTCTAGTACATAGATTCCCCCCAAAGTGGAGAAGGAATAATTCCTAAGCCCAGGCATGCAAGCAAGGAGGAAATCTAGTTGCTCCTATCTAGCTACCCAAGAAGTTTTTTGCAAAATTTTGTACATAAATGTTTTATTTGGGGCCAGTGGCACATGTCTGTAACCATAGCACTTGGGGTGCAGACGTTGAAGGACCATGTGATGCCAGGAGTTCAAGACCAGCCTGGGCAGCATACCAAGACACTGTCTCTAAATAAAAATTTTAAAACTAGCTGGGTTTGGGAGTGTGAACCTTTAGTCCCAGCTATTCAATAGCTGAGATGGGAATATCACTTGAACCCAGGAGTTCAAGTTTATAGTGAGCTATAATTGTGCCATTGTACCCTAGGCTGGGCAAGAGAGGAGGACTTTGTCTCTAAAAAACAAGTTTATTTTGGAGAATCTTACTGCTTTTGAAATCTGTTTTAGACCTTAACATGAAACATTTAAAGGAAAATGGGTGGCCAGAGAGCAGGGAGAACATAATTCTCCTAGGCTTATCATTTCTGCAGTTATGGTCACCTGTCCTTGCCATACTGCCCCAACCCCACCAATATGTTTTGTTTCCATTATGAAGATGTGTGTTCACAATTAGAAAATTATACTAATAGCCAATGCAAGGCAGACATACCCTTTTCCTTCACTATACAGTAAAGAACAGTGTATAGTATGAAGTTAGGGCTTTTTATTTGGGAGTAGCATAAGGCACAGCAAAGTGAGCGCTGCCTGGTCTCCATGACAACAGAAACTCTCATAAACCTAAGTCCCTTGGCTCTGTCAGGGAGACTCTGGCTTAGGAGAAACATATAACTTGCTGCAAAAAAACAAAAACAGGCAGCCTAGCTGCAGTGTGGAAGGATGGCTGGATGTACAGTTTCTGGTCAGTCTTTCTGGAAGTGCTTAGTGAGTATATTGAGCAGCTCCTGCTTCTTCATCCCACCCTTCAGCCCATATGCCCTGCAGGCCTCCTTCAGCATTGGTACAGTGAACTTGCCCAGTGTGCCCTTGCTGACGTGGGCCTTAAGCTCCTCTTCAGAAAACTCCACCTTGGGCCTTTTGCTTCCAGGACCTTCATCTGGGAAAAAAGGTTAAGAAGAAGTGATTGGAAATACTACCAGGGGCATCCCAGTTACATAGCATGGGGGCCCTCACATGATTTGATGATGTGGGCAGCAAGTAACCATTTCCCATAAAGCTGTGGTGCTTAACTAGAACAGCACTGGAGAGATGGGTATCTTCATAAGATAGCTTCATTTAAGTATAAAATCAAAAATGTATCACACCTTGGAGGGTGTGAATGCCATGAGTTTACCCCAAACTGCTGCTCACTCAGGGTGAACAAGTCATTCCTCATTCCTTAAAAACCTTTTACACCATGTAAATACTAAGGCACCATGGCATGTGAAAAGAATGTGCAGGCTGAGTGAGATAAGTCACTAAACAGGTCTCACAGTGGTCCACCAACACATTACAGGTGTCCCTTCTGATGCAGAAGAAAGAAAAACTTGGCCACCAACCTAACCTCACAGCAACATGTCCTCAGCATGGCCCAAATGTGTCTTTACATGACCAAAGACAGTCAAAAGGATTTTAACCTAAGCTAGAACTGTTCCGAAATTGTAAGAGCATACACATGCTGTCCTGAAATGTGTGAGCATAATGGTAAAGAGAACTTTGGGCCCAGCATTAAGATACAGTCCAGTAGGAAAAAATGATTGAGGAGACTAATAGGTAGTACAGAGGAAAAAAAATGTCCAATGAAACAACATCTCACTCAAAACTGGAGAATTACACATCACAACAGGACATAATTTTCCCTCTATCATTTTTGTAGGACTATAAAGCCCGGGATGGGTGTGAACATATCACTATTGGGAGAGGTAATTCTTGTAAGAATTTTATTTATTTTTTTAAATTAAATCACAAACACATAGATCATGTATACATTAATGCATTTATGTGGGACAATGTGCTGATTTCATATAGAATTAGGAATGCTTACATCACACTGGTTAATATATACCTCATCTCGTTTACTTAATTATTGTGTTAAGACATTTATACTCTATACTTAATAGATCCGACATGTACCCTTGCATTATGCACCATAGGTGTGATCCCACCATTCACCCTCCCTCGACCTGACCTCCCCCCTTCCCTCCTATCCCCCCCTCCTCCTTCCTTCATCCTGGGCCATAGTTGTGATCTATTCTCCATATAAGAATTTTAAATGTCCACACCTTGACCCAGTAGCTCCACTGCTAGGATCTACCTTGTGGATCTACACTGGTTAACAGTTGCTTGTGCTCACTACAGCACAGCCAGCAACACAGGTCTGCTCAAATACACAGGGGAACATCCCTCCAGGGAAGTACTCTGCAGCCTTTTAAAGTGACATAGATATGTATAGAGATACAAATACTGTGGTTTTTGTGGGTTTTTTTTTTTTTTTATTGTTAAGTCATAGCTGTGTACATTAGTGCAATCAAGGGGTACAATGTGCGGGTTTCATATACAATCTGAATGTGTTTTTTTTTGTTTGTTTGTTTGTTTGTTTTTGCAGTTTTGGGGGCCAGGTTTGAACCTGACACCTCTGATATATGGGGCCAGCCCCGTACTCCTTTGAGCCAAGGCGCCACCCACAAGTAACTGTTTTTGAGTAGCAAAATAGCAGACTAGAAAAGAATGTGAATATTTGTGCTAAAATGTGTATGTTGCTATATATAAATATTTATGTTTGGATAAGTATTTTTGAAAGGACATTCTCCATTGTGACAAAACCATAAAGACAACTTTTTAAAATAGCCCCTGATGGGGCGGCACCTGTGGCTCAGCAGGTGGGGCACTGGCCCCATATGCCAAGGGTGGCGGGTTCAGACCCAGCCCCGGCCAAACTGCAACAAAAAAATAGCCGGGCGTTGTGGCAGGTGCCTGTAGTCCCAGCTACTTGGGAGGCTGAGTCAAGAGAATCTCCTAAGCCCAAGGATTTGGAGGTCGCTGTGAGCTGTATGACGCCACGGCACTCTACCGAGGGCGATAAAGTGAAACTCTTGTCTCTACAAAAAAAAAATAGCCCCTGATGGGCCAGATTTGGTGGTTCACACCTGTAATCCTAGCACTCTGGGAGGCCAAGGTGGGTGGACTGCCTGAGCTCAGGAGTTGGAGATTAGCCTGAGCCAAAGCAAGACCCTATCTCTATTTAAAAAATAGAAAAAACTAAAAAAAAAAAAAAAGAAAGAAAGAAAAACTAGCCAGGCATTGTTGTGGGCGCCTTTAGTCCCAGGTGCTCAGGAGGCTGAGGCAGGGGATGGCTTGAAAGTTTCTTATTAAGAACTGCTGGTCCAGAGGCAAGAGAATCGCTTAAGCCCAGTAGTTGGAGGTTGCTGTGAGCTGTGTGAGGCCACGGCACTCTACCGAGGGCCATAAAGTGAAACTCTGTCTCTACAAAAAAAAAAAAAAAAAAAAAGAATTGCTGGTCCAGGGGCGGCACCTGTGGCTCAGTGAGGCACCGGCCCCATATACCGAGGGTGGCGGGTTCAAACCCGGCCCCGGCTGAATTGCAACCAAAAAAAAAAAAATAATAATAAGTAAAAAAATACAAAGAATTGCTGGTCTGGCTCGGCGTCTGCAGCACAGTGGTTATGGCGCCAGCCACATACACCAAGGCTGGCGCGTTCGAACCTGGTCTGGGCCTGCTAAACAACAATGACAGCTGTAACAAAAAATAGCTGGGTGTTGTGGTGGGTGCCTGTAGTCCCAACTACTTGGGAGGCTGAGGGAAAAGAATCGCTTGAGCCCAAGAGTTTGAGGTTGCTGTGAGCTATGCTGCCATGGCACTCAACCCAGGGGCAAGCATGAGACTCTGTCTCAAAAAAAAAAAATAAACCCTGATGGGAGGATCACTTGAGGCAGGAGTTTGAGACCAGCCTGAGCAAGATAGTGAGACCCCATCTCCAAAATTTTTTTTTAAATTACTTGAGAATGGTGCCATGTGCCTCAAAAGACTAAGGCAGGAGGATCACTTCAGCCAGAAATTCAAGGCTACAATGAACTGTAATTACACCATTGCACTCCAGCCTTGGCAACAGAGACTTTGTCTCCTCAAGTAAAATAAAACAACCCACTAAACATCCACACTCAACTCCTTACCTTGTTTTTTCTTGGTAACTTTCTCCTCAGGATTATAATCTGGTGGGTAGACAAGTTCCTTAAACTCATCCACCAGGGAGCCCAGTCTTTTATTCATTGCTTCAACCTTGGGCACTAGAAAATCAAAACATAGAAAAGAGGCCAAGTGAGTTATGAGCCCTCACCTCTTGTCCAGTTCTAACTCCAAGAGAACCAGAAGAGAAAGAACCTAACTGCTAATGTGGGAGGGGGTCTGGGAAAGAGTTTTTCCAGCATTTAACAAGTACCTTCCAACATTCAAATTTACTATAGTCACACTATAGGCAGGCACTGTTTAAAATGTTTTAACTTATTTTTACTTGCTCCAACAATCTATATGGCAGGGGGCAGGTGCAGTGGCTCATGCCTGTAATCTACTCTGGGAGGCTGAGGTGGGTGGATTGCTTGAGCTTACAAGTTTGAGACCAGCCTGAGCAAAAGCGAGACCCCATCTCTATTAAAAGTAGAAAAACTGGAACTGAAGCTGCGGAGCTTGGGTCCCTGCGGCAGGAATGGATTGGGCATTTCTGTTGTCTGCGTTTCACTGCAGGAGCCATATATCGAAAACAATGTCTGGAAGCTTCTACTTTGTAATTGTTGGCGACCATGACAATCCAGTTTTTGAAATGGAGTTTTTGCCAGCTGGAAAAGCTGAATCCAAAGATGACCACCGTCATCTGAACCAGTTCATAGCTCATGCTACTCTTGACCTGGTAGATGAGAACATGTGACTGTCAAACAACATGTACTTAAAAACTGTGGACAAGTTCAACGAGTGGTTTGTGTCAGCATTTGTCACTGCAGGGCATATGAGATTTATTATGCTTCATGACATAAGGCAAGAAGATGGAATAAAGAACTTCTTTACTGATACCTATGATTTGTATATAAAGTTTGCAATGAATCCATATTATGAACTGAATTCTCCTATTCACTCAAGCGCATTTGATAGAAAAGTTCAGTTCCTTGGGAAGAAACACCTTTTAAGTTGAATGCAGAAAAACTATGAAACAACGTTACAACAATGGGGTATATTCAGGAATGTGTACATTGTAAGTAACTTGATTAAATAGCCTGGAAAACTTTACTTGTAGTGTCAATTTATCTAAACCTAATGAAACTGCTATTATATTTAAACATATCATGACACAAATAGATCAATATTTGCTTGTGAACAGTGTTATTTATAAAGAGCTCCTTATCAATATTAAAATATATTATTTTTAGAAGTTGAGAATAAGGTTTGACTTTCCTAATTCATATAGTTTGATCTTGATATTAACAGTTCAAAAACAAATGTCATAGTCAAGATTTGATAGATTTAAAACTAAAAAGATTGCTCGGCGCCTGTGGCTCAAGAGGGTAAGGCACCTGCCACATACACCAGAGCTGGCGGGTTCAAATCCAGCCCAGGCCTGCCAAACAACAATGACGGCTGCAACCAAAAGAAAAAAAAAATGGCCAGGGGTTGTGGTGGGCTCCTGTAGTCCCAGCTACTTGGGAGGCTGAGGCAAGAGAATCACTTAAGCCCAAGAGCTGGAGGTTGCTGTGACCTGTGATGCCACGGCACTCTATCCAGGGCGACAGCTTGAGGCTCTGTCTCCAAAAAAAAAACTAAAAAGATAAGGAAATTGATAGTATATACATTGGTTTACTTATACCTTTAGAGATGTTGTCATAAAAACTTACAGACAGTATACACAGCACTACCTAAGAAGCCAGAGAAGATTTTTGCAGTGCTAAATGTCATGGGCTGCCTCTGTCATGTCTAGATCCTGCCAGAAGTTTTAGAGTCATAGATCCATGTTTATCAAATTAGGAGGCTGGAACCACTTACAGTTCACAGTGACCTGGGTTGCTTGTCACCTTGTTGTTGTCTCCTTTCTTCAGACTGTAAACTAAAGGCTAAGTGAACCTGTTGATGTCTATACTTGTAAAAAGTTGTGAAGCAGTCTTAGAATTGCTATCAGAGAAAAGCCTGAAGTACACTAACATTAGTACTATTAGCCTTTTAGGCTGTACACCAGAGGGGGCTGGGTGTGTGATCTTATAGTAAAGTAGTAAATGTCCGTGGAAAAACAAGTAATCGTATATTTTCTGAGTTAATTGTGAGAATGTGAAGAATCTTGTTCCATTCTGAATTTGAGCAAGTAATTCTAAGCTTGGTCTTGTATACCTGTGTGATCTATGTGAAATTGCTACCATCAGTTTTTACCCTATTTATTTGATTTCTTAAATAAAGATGTTTGTCCAAAAAAGAAAAAAGAAAAGTAGAAAAACTGAGGCAAGAAGATCGCTTGAGCCTGAGTTGGAAGTTGGAGATTGCTGTGCCATAGCACTCTACGTAGCCAGGGCGACAGCTTAAGACTCTGTCTCAAAAAAAAAAAAAAAGAACTATATGGCAGGTAAATTTGTCTACCCATTTTACACAGGAGGAAAGCAGAAAGGTTTAATGAGACAACATTTCACTTATAACTCGTAACTGCACATCAAAAACAGGACATAATTTTCCTTCTATCATTTTTGTGGAAATGTAAAAAAATAATCTGAGGTCAAACTGCTGGGAAATGGCAGCGTAGAGAGACACTGGAATAGATTCTGAGTATTCAAACAAGAATGTGTGACCACAGCAGGTCACAGAACAAGCAGGTGAGGAAAAATGAAGCCAGGGCATACTGGAACACAGGAAGTGGGTCTGGAAAGACAAGAAGCAGGAGAGGGCTTCGGGGAGAAGGACGTAACATACAGCTTGAAGGTGGGGTGTGTGGAGGGCAGGGACAGGAGGCTGGAAAGGCAGGCGTAGTGAGGTGACAGGAGCTTGTATGTCTGCCAAGGAGTTATGCCTTATCTTAAGAACAGTGGGAAGACTCTGAGGGGCTACAAGCAGGGTTCAGCAGGTCAGTTTGCATCCATCCCCTGACAGCTGTGTGGAGTGTAAACTGAAGAAACATTAAGACAGTACCTCCTAAATAACCTGAGTACCCTGCTGCAGGCAGGGGTAGGGGAACCCCCAAAACACGACAAGTGATGGAACTGGCAGTATTACCAATGGAATGTGAGGGGCAGGGAGATGACTGGTTGGGATGGCAGAGCATTCCCCAAGACAAACACACAGGAAAAGGAGATTAAAGGGAAGAATAATACTTCAGCTTCCTTCTTTGTTAGCTTCCAACTCTACAGCTTATACAATTTTCTTTTTTTTTTTTTTTGAGACAGAGTCTCACTCTGTCACCCAGGCTAGAGTACCGTGGCGTCAGCCTAGCTCACAGCAACCTCAAACTCCAAGGTACAAGTGATCCTCCTGCCTCGGCCTCCAAGAGTACTAGGATTACAGATGTGAGCCACCACCCCCTGCCGGTTTGTAGAGTTTTCAATGTGAGCCGTGTCACGGGCAAAGGTGATGGGATGGGTCTTTCCTGAGACCACAGTTGCAAAGTGCTCAGGGAAGCTCCTGCCCTCCAGTATATCTAGACAATGGCACGATGTCAGAAGCCCCGTGTTTCAGACTGCAAGGCCTTCTGCTAGAGCACTGGCTCACAACCTGGGAGTCAGCTGGGGAGTTTTTAAAAGTACTGAGACCCAAACCCCATCCCTAGAGATTTAATTTGTCTGAAGTGAGGCCTGAATGGCCAGATTTTTAAAATCCCCCAGATGATTCTGCTGTATAGCCAAAGTTAATAACCCATGTGCTAAAGGTTGTGGCAAGTCTCAGAAGCACCTGGAAGGTAAGTGTTAAAATACAGTTTGCTGGGTGGCGCCTGTGGCTCAGTGAGCAGGGCGCTGGCCCCATATACCGAGGGTGGTGGGTTCAAACCCAGCCCTGCAACAAAAAAATAGCCGGGTGTTGTGGCAGGCGCCTGTAGTCCCAGCTGCTTGGGAGGCTGAGGCAAGAGAATCAGGTAAGCCCAAGAGCTGGAGGTTACTATGAGCCGTGTGACGCCATGGCACTCTACCGAGGGCAGTAAAGTGAGACCCTGTCTCTACAAAAAAAAAAAAAAAAAAAATACAGTTTGCTTTAAATTCAAGCAGCTTGGGATAAGGCTCAAGAATTTGCACTTCTAGGGCAGCACCTGTTGCTCAGTGACTAGGGCGCCAGCCCCATATACCGAAGGTGGCAGGTTCTAACCTGGCCTCGGCCAAACTGCAACAAAAATATAGCCGGGCATGGGCGGCGCCTGTGGCTCAAAGGAGTAGGGCGCCGGTCCCATATGCCGGAGGTGGTGGGTTCAAACCCAGCCCTGGCCAAAAAAAAAAAATATATAGCCGGGCATTGTGGTGGGCACCTGTAGTCCCAGCTACTCGGGAGGCTGAGGCAAGAGAATTGCCTACGCCCAGGAGTTGGAGGTTGCTGTGAGCTGTGTGATGCCACAGTACTCTACTGAGGGTGATAAAGTGAGACTCTGCTTCTATAAAAAAAAAAAAAAAAGAATTTGCACTTCTAACAAGTGCACAGGTGACATCAAGGCTGCCAGTCCAGGGTCCACACTTTGAGAACCACTAGTGTGACCTGATAAGGGTGCCTAGAGAGCAGTGAAAAGCTGGAGGAAGATGGGGCTCAGGGCCAACCACAGCAATGCTCTGTTTATAAGAGGGAAAAAAGAGACCCAGAAAAGGAGTTTCAGAGTTACCACTGGCACAGGAGAAAAACCAAGACAGGTGTCACAAGCCCAAAAGAAGAAAGTGAGAAAACAATTTCTAGTCTTCACTAAATATTTGTTAAAACAAAACCATATCAGGCCGGCTGTGGTGGCTCACACCTGTAATCCTAGCACTCTGGAAGGCTGAGGCGGGTGGATTACTCAAGTTTATGGGTTTTTCTTTGTTGTAGTTTGGCCGGGGCTGGGTTTGAACCCGCCACCCTCAGTATATGGGGGCTGGCGCCCTACCCACTGAGCAATAGGTGCTGCCCTGCTCAGGCTGATCTTAAACCCGTAAGCTTGGCTCAGCGTACTTAGCTCAGTGAGTAGGGCGCCTGCCACATAACACTTCCAAACAACAGTGACGACTACAACCAAAAAATAGCCAGGCATTGTGGCGGGCTTCTGTAGTTCCAGTTACTCAGGAGGCTGAGGCAAGGGAATCGTTTAAGCCCAAGAGTTTGAGGTTGCTGTGAGCTGTGATGTCATGACACTCTACCCAGGGCCACATAGTGAGACTCTGTATCAAAAAAAAAAAAAACCTTCATCAAGTCTAATCCATTTCCCAGTGTGTGGGTCTAGCTGGATAATGCAGCTTTTCTCAAGGCAGAGCACATAAGAGTCTCATGGAGAGGCAGTAAGCACATTGGTTCAGAAAAAGGGCTCCAGGTGAGCTTCAATGGATTCTAAACAGTACCACTGTTTAGTGGTACCAAGTACCTCTTAAAATTATGGCAAATCATTTGGGGCAACCCTGAGTCCCTTCTCTAATATTGGGACTACAGGCTCAGCACCTGTGGCTCACGTGCTAAGGTGTCAGCCACATACACCTGAGCTGGTAGATTCGAATCCAGCCCGGGCCCGCCAAACAACAATGACAGCTACAACCAAAAAACAACACCGGCGTTGTGGCAGGTGCCTATAGTCCCAGCTACTTGGAAGGTGGAGGCAGGAAAATCACCTGAGCCCAGGAGTTGGAGGTTGCTGTGAGCTGTGATGCCATAGCACTCTATCCAGGGTGACAGCTTGAGGCTCCGTCTCAAAAAATAAATAAATAAATAAAAAGAATAAAATAAAATTGGGACTACAGCCCTTCCTTCATAGGTATAAAGATTCAGTGAGTCAACACATTGGATGACAATGTCTGCACACAGTAAACACTCAATAAATGTCAGACATTATTTTATAAACTTTCAACAACATGTAGTCATGAAGTGACCTGATTTAGAGGCAGGTCTCAAGAACCTGGCATTCTCTTCCTCTCACTGCAGAACCAGCTAAATCTGTACCCTGGCTGTTTAAACTAGTCTAGAAAATCTCTTAAACAGAAATGGGCAAAGAGGTTAAGTCTTTAGAGAGTGCCAGGAAATACATCCACATCACTGCTTTATAGTAAAATCAGTGAGAAGGCTTCTCATGAAAAGAATAATCTCGGCTCAGTCACAACCTTCTTACATGTCAGATCTACTGCTTGTTCAGGCTCCATCAAATCCAAAGCTAAGGCCTCCAGGTTCCTGAAGTGCTGCTGCAGCACTGGGTTCTCGAAGCTGTCACTTCTGTTGAAACAATAATAATAGAACTCAATTAAAACATAAAAAATCTAAACATTTATAAAAAAAAAATCTAAGATATCCCAGGTTAGCTGAGAAAAAGTTAAATAGTTGGGAATCTTGTCTCAAATCAAAACTTATCTCTTTTTAATTTTCAGTTTATTAATTGATGCTAGAGATCAAATCAATTCAAAAGCAAACCTGCCCACCTGTCTGTCATCTGAAGCTGTGGGCAGAGACAGAAACAGAGAAGGTAGGCCAGGTGCAGTGGCTCATGCCTGTGATCCCAGCACTCTGGGAGGCTGAGTTGGGTGGATTGCCTGAGCTAAGAATTCAAGATGGGCCTAAGCAAGAGCAAGACCCCAACTCTACTAAAAATAGAAAAAGCAGTCAGGCAGTGTGACAAAAGCTTGTAGTCTCAGTCTCAGCTACTCCCAAGGCTGAAGCAAGAGGATTGCTTGTGCCCAGGAATTTGAGGCACTCTAATAAAGGTGACAAGGTGAAACTCTGTCTCAAAACACAAAACAAAACAAAACAAACAAACAAACAAAAAAAAAAAAAAACAAGGCCAGGCATGGTAGCTCATGCCTGTGGTCCCAGACCTCTGGGAGGCTGAGGTGGATAGATTGTCTAAGCTCAAGAGTTCAAGACCAGCCTGAGCAAAAGTGAGACCCCTGTCTCTACTAAAAATAGAAAAGGGCTCAACGCCTGTAGTACAGTGGTTATGGCACTAGCCACATACACCTAGGGTGGCAGGTTCAAACCCGGCCTGGGCCAGCTAAACAACAATGACAACTGCAACAAAAAATAGCCAGGCGTCGTGGTGGTCACCTGTAGTCCCAGCTACTTGGGAGGTTGAGACAAGAGAATTGCTTAAGCCCAAGAGTTTTAGGTTGCTGTGAGCTGTGACGCCACAGCACTCTACCAAGGGTGACATAGTAAGACTCTGTCTCAAAAAAAATAAATAAGTAAATAAAAATAGAAAAGCTAGCGGCGCCTGTGGCTCAAAGGAGTAGGGCACCGGCCCCATATGCCAGAGGTGGCGGGTTCAAACCCAGCCCTGGCCAAAAACTGCAAAAAAAAAAAATAATAAAGAAAAGAAATAGAAAAGCTGGCTAGGTATTATGGCAGATGCCTATAATCCTAGCTCCTCAGGGAGGCTGAGGGAGGAGGATCTCTGAAACCCATTTGAGGTTGCTATGAGCTATGACACCATGGCACATTAGCCTGCGCAACAAAGTGAGACTGTCTCCAAAAAGAAAGAAAGAAATAGAGAAGGTAGAGTCATGTCAGTACAAAACAAAGACAAAGGAGGGGTGATAGAAGATAGGGAGATCATGAGCCCCGAGTGTGCTTTCCTCCCATATGCCGTAACAGCAGCACAGGAGAAAAGGAGTATGAGCCTATAGCAAGATGGCATCAGCCTAGCTCAGAGCAACCTCAAACTCCCAGGCTCAAGCAATCTGCCTGCCTCAGCCTCCCTAGTAGCTAGGACTACAGGCACCTACCACAATGCTGTTAATTTTTACTATTTTTAGAAGACACAGGCCGGGCGCGGTGGATTGCCTGAGCTCATAGGTTTGAGACAAGCCTAAGCCAGAGAGCTCATCTCTAAAAATAGCCAGGTATTGTGGTGGGCACCTGTAGTCCCAGCTACTCGGGAGGCTAAAGCAAGAGAATTGCTTGAGCCCAAGAGTTTGAAGTTGCTGTGAGCTATGACACCACAGCACTCTACCAAGGACAACAAAGTGAGACTATCTTAAAAAAAAAAAAAAAAATTTTTTTTTAATCATCTGTAGTCCCAGCCACTAGGGAGGCTGAGGAGTTTGAGGTTACAGTGAGCTATTATGAGGTCACTGCACTCCAGCCCAGGTGACAGAGCAAGACCCTATAGAAAAAAATAAGTAAATTAAAAGAATATGTGGAAAAAATTAAGTTTGGCATCACATTATGCAGGTTCTGAGAGATGGTCTATTATGTATGAGAGGCAAATACTTGACTTATTTAATCATTTTCTCATCGTAGGACAACACACATTAATGAAACAGAAGGCTAAAAATTTTCCCGTTACTTTTTTGCACTTGTTCAACTGATCTGCTTTCTAAGCACAGCACAAGAGGTAAACCAGCACAATCCCACAGTCTCCAATACAGTAAGAGCTGCCATTCTCTATATAGCCTTTCAAAAGCTCTTGATAACAAGTAATGATCTATCAGCTGATTGGAAGAGTAAAGTCAAATTCCCTTGGTCTATGCCTAACTTGAATTTCCAGTAAAACCTTCAGCTCAGGAGACAGTTTGAAGAAAGCCTGAGACTGACTCCATACTCACCTGTATTTGAAGCGGAGCTTCTGAACAATCGCCTTCATCTTGTCCACCTGCTCTGGGTTTGCTGTGACCTTTTCAGGAAAGGGCACTTTCCGTTTATCATCAGCATATGGTAGGAAAACAAGCTGGAAGCCTGAAGGGAGATACGTTTTCTAAGATTTGACTTAAGGTACTGCAGTCACTTGTTCCACAGCTCCAAATTTCCCTCCTATGTCTGATGATATTAGTGCTGGGGTCCTGCAAACCCCATTTCTCCTTTACCAGCTGATTCCTGTTAGCATCTGCCTAACAGACTATCCCTGGAGTCTCTGGGCTCATCCTGTTCACAGTAGACCCTTATCCTTGGAGAATACGTTCCAAGAAGCCAAAGGGCACATGATAGCACTGAACCTGACTACTCTCAACCGGAACACGTTTCTTTGTCTTCCACCCAGAAATGTAATGCCCTTCCCTCTTAACTAAGCACTTATCCCACACTATAGCTATTAACTTTCGTAGTGTGAGATGCAACATCAAAACCAACATTTCTTTTCCTTCTTTCCAATTTCATGGACAGAAGATTCATTCTTACTGTAGATCTTAGCATCCTCAACATAAAATATTTTTTCTTCCTTAAAGCTGATACTTTTTCTTACTTACTTAAAGGAAGCACTTTATGGCTTCTCTTCGGTGTATTTGAATTGCTAACACCAGTATTCTTGTGCTTTGGGGACATTATTAAGTAAAATATATGTGTCTTGAACACAAGCACTACAATACTGATATCACAACAGTCAATCTGATAACCAAGACCACTATTTAAGTGACTAATGGGTAGATAGCATCTATTGCATGGAGACGCTTCATGTCATGGGAGAACTAGCACTTATAAATTATTTATTTCTGGAATTTTCCATTTAATATTTTTGGACCACCATTGACTACAGGTGAAACCATGGAAAGCAAAACCATGGGAGAACCACTGCATTTACAGTTCCCATCCTTACTGCCCAGCAAGAACCCTCACCTGGCTGCAGCAGATGGTTCCAGGCTCCAGCTTTATACCTGCAGCCAGCTGGACAATCCAATGCCACCTCTCTGGAAGGCTAAGTCCCAGTTCCATTAGGTCCCACTCTGAGCTTCAACCTCTCTCCTTCGTCCCTCTACCTTCTACCATGTGCTAAAAGGAAAGCTACGGCTACTAGGCTCATCTTGGTTCAGTTACTGATGGGCTTTAGGAGGACTAAAACATCTAGTCACTGTAAACAAGTACTGCTGCCAAGTGAAGGCCCTTGCTGACAATGCGGACTGACAGTACTGAACAAACAGGACTTGTTTCTGCCCTCTGGGCCGGTCTAGCACCACTACTGACACAGCTGAGAACCAACTGTGAAAGGAGAAAATGGGCTTGAAGCATCTCAGACTCAGCAGCACAGAGCATGAAAGGGAGCTGAGAGACAACAGCTTAATAATGTAGTTAGTGTTCTTGAGCAGTCAAATGACCAGTTAAGTTAAAACTATAACATATTCAAAAAGTTATATTAGAAGGCGGCGCCTGTGGCTCAGTGAGTAGGGTGCCGGCCCCCTACACCGAGGGTGGCAGGTTCAAACCCAGTCCCAGCCAAACTGCAACAAAAAAATAGCCAGGCTTTGTGGTGGGCGCCTGTACTCCCAGCTAATGGGGAGGCTGAGGCAAGAGAATCACCTAAGCCCAAGAGCTGGAGGTTGCTGTGAGCTGTGACGCCATGGCACTCTACCAAGGGTGACAAAAAAAAAAAAAGTTATGTTACAGGTTCAGCACCTGTAGCGCAGAGACTAGGGTGCTAGCCACATACACCGGAGCTGGTAGGTTCGAGCCCAGCCCAGGCCTGCCAAACAACAATGACAAATACAACCAAAAAATAGCTGGGCATTGTGGCAGGTGCCTGTAGTCCCAGCTACTTGGGAGGCTGAGGCAAGAGAATCACTTGGGCCAGGAGTTAGAGGTTGCTGTGGGCTGGGTGACACCACTGCACTCTAGCGAGGGCGACATAACAAGACTCTGTCTCAAAAAAAAAAAAAAGAAAAAAAGTTACGTTACAAAGTTTTATAAGCGTGGCTAGGGAGGAAGACTATTATCTGCTAACAACTTTGTGCTAACCTGTACCTTTATTAATTTATCTCAAATGTAAAACCACCTTGAGGGAAAGGTGCTTCAGAATTCCCATCTTGGCTGGGCACAATAACTCATGCCTATAATCCCAACATTCTGGGGAGCCAAAGGAGGTGGATCACCTGAGCTCAGGAGTTCGAGACCAGCCTAAGCAAGATCAAGACCCCATCTCTATTAAAAATAGAAAAACTAGCCAGGTGTTGTGATGAGCACCTGTATTTCCAGATACTCAGGAGGCTGAGGCAAGAGGATCACCTGAGCCCAAGAGTTTGAGGTTGCTGTAAGCTGTGACACCACAGCACTCTACCTAGGGCGACTGAGACTTTTTCTCAAAAAATAAAAAATAAGCCAGGCGTTGTGGCGGGCACCTGTAGTCCCCAGCTGCTTGGGAGGCTGAGGCAAGAGAATCGCTTGAGCCCAAGAGTTTGAGGTTGCTATGAGCTATGACGCTATGGCACTCTACCGGGGGCAACAAAGTGACTCTGTCTCAAAAAAAAAAAAAAGCCCATCATTGTAAATTAAGAACATAAAGGTTTAATTATTTGCCCAAGTTGGCTAGCTAACAAGTGGCAGAGGTGAGCCTGAATCAAAAGAAAACAAGCTTTCAGACACGAAAGTATAAGATAAAATCCACAGTCTTTCCACCATGCTCACTGCCTCAACAAACCTCATGGTTTGGATTATACAGGAGATAACCCAACATGAAACATCACAAGAGTACCAAACAATCACTTTTAATAATGAAAGGCATCAGCAGCAAGGGCTCCTATCAGTAACGTGCAAATGGTCCCTAAGCAGACAAGTATTAACCTTGCTGCCGACCTGCCCTGTACAGTTGTGTATGCTATGTAACACACAACCATACTGAAAAGGCCTATGGGACTGGGCATCAAATTCACCCAACAAACCTTAAATATACATATTTCCCAGGCCCCATTCCTGGAGACTATGGTTCTGCAGGTCCCATGAATGACTTCAGAGCACGGGCAAGCTTTGGAAGCCTTGGAAACGTACCTGAAGGAGTCACTTGAATTTTCTGGTCATCCAGCTCCTCTTCCTGTGGCACCAAAGCCACAAAATAAGGGGGGACGTTCTTGCGGGGTGTATATCTGCACACTGCTAGGACCTCCTTCTCCAGACACTTGGTGAGTAGAGCACTGAACAGGGTTGAGCTTCCTAGAAAACAAACGTCCTAGCAACATACATCCCAAAGAGATCTCTTCCTTTCTTCCCTCTTAGCCCTGAAATTTCTCTTCCATGTTCTTTTTTTTTTTTTTAAGGGGAGAGAAGAAATGCAGCCTGCACTACCACAAATTTGTACGATCGGGTTTCTCACATTTGGGGAACTTTGGGTCAGCATATCTGGAGTGCAATGGATAAGCTCACCATAGGGAAACCACCTTTGTGTTCACAGCATGTCTTCCATTTTTGTAAAAGGTTTATGAAGCCTCAACAGGTGAGGGGTGAGAAACCCAGAGCTGAGGGGAAAGTGGGGGCAGCAGAGGCACAGAAGAGAAAAGATAACAATAAGAGATTGGGAAGCCTCATATGCTCCACTTAGAATGTGGATTACCAATGTCAGTTCACTTTTACTGATATTGGCAATGACACAAGCTCTAGGTGTTAATGAAAACCAACCAAGTGGGTGGTGCCCACAGCTCAGTGGATAGGGCACCGGCCACATGCACCAGGGCTGATGGGTTCGAACTCAGCCTGGGCCTGCTACAACAAAAAAACAGCTGGGTGTTGTGGTGCGTGCCTGTAATTGCAGCTACTTGGGAGGCTGAGGCAAGAGAATGGCTTGAGCCCTGGAGTTTGAGGTTGTTGTGAGCTGCAACGCCATGGCATAGCACTCTACCCAAGGGAAACACGGTGAGACTCTGTCTCAATAAAAAAAAAAAGATGGGCGGTGCCTGTGGCTCAAAGGAGTAGGGCACTGGCCCCATATACTGGAGGTGGCAGGTTCAAACCCAGCCCCAGCCAAAAAAAAAAAAAAAACCTGCAAAAAAAAAGAAAAGAAAAGAAAACCAACCAAGTCAAATCTGGAGGGCTCATGAAGTACAGCATTGAAGACAGGTCTAGACAGCACAAATAAATACAAGAGCAGAGTTCACATCCTCTTTAATTGACTCTGGAGAAAAAGCTGTGGGTTTGTTTGTTTTTTTGTTTTTTGCTCTGATGCATCAAAGAAAGAAGTATATAGGAAATAAACGTTCCCCAAAACCCCCATCACTGGTTTCTCTTGAGAAAAGGAAATAAGTTTTTTTTTGTTTGTTTTATTAAGACAGAGTCTCAGTTTATTGCCCTTGGTAGAGCTATGGTGTCAAAGCTGATAGCAACCTCCAACTCTTGGGCTCAAGCAATTCTCTTGCCTCAGCCTCCCTAGTAGCTGGGACTAGAGGCACCTGCTGCAATGCCCAGCTATTTTTTTTCATTTGTTTGTTTAGTAGAACCTGGCCAGGTTCAAACCCCGGAACATGTGGCTAGCACCCTAACCATTGAGCTATGGGCACCCTAACCAGAAATAAGTTAATGCTAAAGTCCATAGTCCCCTCTTGGATATGCATATCAGTATATTAGAAGTCTTAAAGAAATCTCTTTAACTTTTGTTTAGTCCCACACTTCCAAAATATACCAAGAAACACTTCAAAAAAAATTAGTTTAAAAAAAAAAAAAAATTAGGTAGACATGGTGGCAAATGCCTGTATTCACAGCTACTCAGGAAGCTGAGCTCAGGGGTTCAAGGCTACAGTGAGCTATGTCTGTATCACTGCACTCCAGCCTGGGCAACAGAGTGAAACAGTGTCTCAAAAAAAAAAAAAAAAACTTCACAAAACTCCCATTAACATCTCTTGTACAGTGTCCAAGCAATTCGCATTTGGGACATGCTGCCTCATAAACCCTGTTCTGTGTTAGGGAGCCATTCATCCTTGGTCTATGCCACTTACCATTCACCAAGGACTCCTCGGGGTACACGAACAGGGAAGGCCTCAGGTAATGGTGCTTTTTCAGCATCATCAAGGGCTTGAAACCGATAAGGATCAAACCTGGTTCATCAAACCGCTTCAGCTCTTCTGTTTCCTCTTTCTCTAGCACAATCTGACGACTACCATACATCTAAGGAGGGCAACAATGAACACAGAGAAGCTACGCAAAGCGCCAGCAGGTTAAAATCAGCTCTCTTCTAAGGACCAGGAAGAGGGCTCACTGGGGGCACCCTCCTCCTCCAACAGGGAAAGAATATTTACCAAGCAACTGCCAAATACTTTACACTTGCATCTAATTTTTCTTCTGTAACAATCCTAGGAGGTAGGTGTTAAAAACTGTTTGGCATGGGGGCAGCGCCTGTGGCTCAAAGGGGTAGGGCGCGGTCCCATATGCTGGAGGTGGCGGGTTCAAACCCAGCCCCGGCCAAAAAAAAAAAAAAAAAACTGGCAGATGAGTGAACTGAAGCTCAGTGGCTGGGTAACTTGCTGAAGGTTGTACAACTGAATTAGGCTTTAAACCCTGATCTTTCTGGTGCCAAAGGCCACGCTGTTCAAGTATCTATTCCTCCTCTCATTTAACATGTCCTGAGGCCCCAGCACTAGCCCTGACATACAAAGATTGCTTAAAACATACCTATTGTGGGGGTGGGGGGGTGCTCCTACCTATAATCCTAGCACTCTGGGAGGCCAAGGGAGGTAGATTGCCTGAGCTCACAGGTTTGAGACCAGCCTGAGCCAGACTGCGACCTCGTCTCTAAAAAATAGCCCAGCATTGTGGCGGGCCCCTGTAGTCCCAGCTACTCAGGAGGCTGAGGCAAGAGAATCATTTAAGCCCAGGAGTTTGAGGTTGCTGTAAGCTATGATGCCACAGCACTCTACCAAGGGCGAGAAAGTAAGACTCTGTCTCAAAAAAAAAGGAAATTTCCTCTTCCATTTTGGAAGTAACTAGTTTTTCACATTCCTTTACTCATAGGTAATAGTTTGGTTACTAAGTTTCACTCTATATCCAGTATACCTGAAAAAAACTTTCATGACTTTTTTTTGTTCACAAAACCCAAATTTGTGAGTGTTTAGTAAAAACAAGACTAGGTGTTGTGGTGGGCGCCTGTAGTCCCAGCTACTTGGGAGGCTGAGGCAAGAGAATCACTTAAGCCCAGGAGTTGGAGGTTGCTGGGAGGCATGATGCCACAGCACTCTACCAAGGGCAACAAAGTAAGACTCTGTCTCAAAAAAAAAAAAAAAAATCTATTTACTGAATGAGAGAACCTATGTTAGGTACTATGCTAGGAGACAGAAGGTGGAAAACAGATGTAACACACATATGTAAGTATTACTTCCAAAGATTAATATTTGCATTTTAATCCTGGTTATGTGATAATAGAATTTAGTACCACAGTCCCATTTGGGGTGTTTTTTTCTGTTTGTTTGTTTTTTTGAGACAGTCTCACTATCACCCTGGGTAGAGTGCTGTGGCCTTATAGCTCACAGAAACCTCAAACTCTTGGGCTCAAGTGATTCTCTTGCTTTAGCTTCCCCAGTAGCTGGGACTACAGGCACCCACCACAATGCCCAGTTATTTTTTAAGAGACAAGGTTTTGCTCTTGCTCAGACTGGCAAATGTGGGTTTTACAAACAAAAAAAAAGACTCATAAAGTTTTTTTCAGGTATACTAGATATAGAGTGAAACTTAGTAACCCCAACTATTACCTATGAATAAATCAATGTGAAAAACCAGTTACTTCCAAAATGGAAGAAATTTCTTTTTTTGTTTGAGACAAAGAGTCTCACTTTGTCACTCTTGGTAGAGTGCTGTGGCATCACAGCTCATAGCAACCTCAAACTCTTGGGCTTAAGCAATTCTCTTGCCTCAGCCTCCCAAGTAGCTGGGACTACAGGCGCCCACCACAAAGCCTGGCTATTTTTTAGATAAGGGATCTCCCTCTAGCTCAGGCTGGTCTCAAATTTGTGAGCTTAGGCAATCCACCTGCCTCAGCCTCCCAAGTGCTGAGATTACAGGTATGAGCCAGCATGACCGGCTGGAAGAGGAAATTTATTATCTCTTTTTTTTTTGAGACAGATCTCATTATGTCGCCCTTGGTAGAGTGCCGTGGTGTCACAGCTCACAGCAACCTCAAACTCTTGGGCTTAAGCGATTCTCTTGCCTCAGCCTCCCAAGTAGCTAGAACTACAGGTGCTCACCATGATGCCTGGCTATTTTTTTTTTTTTTTTTGTAGAGACAGAGTCTCACTTTATGGCCCTCAGTAGAGTGCCGTGGCATCACACAGCTCACAGCAACCTCCAGCTCCTGGGCTTAAGCGATTCTCTTGCCTCAGCCTCCCGAGCAGCTGGGACTACAGGCGCCCGCCACAACGCCCGGCTATTTTTTGGCTGCAGTTCAGCCGGGGCCGGGTTTGAACCCGCCACCCTCGGCATATGGGGCCGGCGCCCTACTCACTGAGCCACAGGCGCCGCCCTGCCTGGCTGTTCTTATCTCTTCTTTTTTTTTTTTTTTTTTGTAGAGACAGAGTCTCACTGTACCACCCTCGGTAGAGTGCCGTGGCGTCACACAGCTCACAGCAACCTCTAACTCTTGGGCTTAGGCGATTCTCTTGCCTCAACCTCCCGAGCAGCTGGGACTACAGGTGCCCGCCACAACACCCGGCTATTTTTTTGTTGCAGTTTGGCTGGGGCTGGGTTTGAACCCGCCACCCTCGGTATATGGGGCTGGCGCCTTACTCACTGAGCCACAGGCGCCGCCCTCTCATCTCTTTTTTCAAAAAGTAGGGCAAAATACTCTGGCTTGAAATTTGTACTCCAAAAACCATCTCATGGGTTGAATTAAAATAATATTTTAGTCATCTTTCTACGTCCTGAACTTATATAAAACTTCAGTCTCTCCCACATTTTGCATAATTAAAAAGGAATGTTAACTCATTCGATTCTAACTTTCAATGTCACATCCTTCTTGAGATTGAACAAAGGTGAGAAGATGAAGAAAGATAATGTTCTACATGCTAAGTCTGTCTTTCACGTTCAGAAAAACGTACATGTGTCATTCCAAAGCAGAGGGGAAAAAATCTATCAGTTTAACAAAAAGAAATTCTCTAGCTACGAAAATGTCCACAGGCTAGGCACCATAGCTCAGGCCTATGATCTTAGCACTCTGGGAAACCAAGGCAGGTAGATTACTTGAGCCCAAGAATTCACAGCTGATGTGAGCTATGATGATGCCACCCTCTAGCCTGGGCACCAGAGGGAGACCCTGTCTCAAAAATAAGGCCAGGCGAGGTGGCTCACACCTGTAATCCTAGCACTCTGGGAGTCCAAGGTGGGTGGATTGCATAAGCTCACAGGTTGAAGACCAGCCTGAGCCAGAGCAAGACCTCATCTCTAAAAATAGACGGGCATTGTGGCAGGAGCCTATAGTCCCAGCTATTTGGGAGGCTTGAGGCAAGAGAATCGATTGAGCCTAAGAGTGGGAGGTTGCTGTGAACTATGAGGCCACAGCATTCTACCGAGGGTGACAAAATGAGACTTTGTCTCAAATAAATAAATAAATAAACGTTACAGAACAAGTCTAAACACATGTAAAAAAGACTGAAATCATTAAGTACGTTCTTTAACCACAATGGAACTAAGTTCACATTTAGCTCATCTCCCTAATTAACTACAAAAGCATTTTCTGCTATTGTACCCGAGTCAGGAATTAAACTTCTAGAGCAGTATGTGCTGAGTGATCAAGAACAGTGACATCTCTTTCAAACACTGGCTCTGTTTAATTTTCCAGCTCTCAAGATATCACTCATCCAGATGCCATACTTCCAAAAAGACTCTGTGCTTGAACAGCGTGGAAAGAAAGATGCACACCTGAAAGTTATTTACTAGTAACTGGTTAGCTTAACCAATGTATGTCCTCACTGTAATCTTCAATGGGAGAAAATTCAGTAAGAAGGTGTATCCACTTACCTGAGACCTCTTGGTGTCACTAGGCAGAAGCAAACTGCCTGTATTTACATTAAATGTCCGGGTCTTATTTTTCACCGGTTCATTTGTTTCCCGATAGAGTCTTATTGGAGCAGGCTTGACAGCTTTCTGTACCAGATTATAAACGCCCAGTGTGAGTGCTATATCTTTGCTGAGCTTAAACTTTAACCTGAGGGAGGGAAAATGAAAAGGCATTGACTGAAAAACAGTACTTTCTCATCTAAAATTCCTTCTTTATTTGTTTTATCTCTCTCCAATAATCCTAAGCAAGGTCTTAGAATATAAATATAATGCCTTTTAATAATATAACAGAAATTGCTATACTTCTACCTTGGTGTCTAAATCACAAAAAATAATTTTATATATATATTTTGGTTGTTTTTGCAGTTTTTTTTTTTGGCTGGGGCTGGGTTTGAACCCACCACCTCCGGCATATGTGGCTGGCGCCCTACCCCCCCCTGTGAGCCACAGGCACTGCCCTAGTTTTAGAATATATTAACTACTAAAAATAATAAGGAATGTACTACAGCCTGAGTATCCCTTATCCGAAATGTTTGGGCCAGAAGTGTTTGAGAGTTCAGATGTTTTTGGATTTTGGAATGTCTGCATTATACACTACATAATGATTAACATCCCCAGTAGGACAATTTGAAATCCAAAATACTTCAATGACCATTTCCTATAAGCATCTGTTGGCATTCAAAAGGTTTTGGATTTTACTAGGCATGATGGGTTACACCTATAATCCTAGCATTCTGGGAGGCTGAGGTAGGAGGATTGCTTGAGCTCAGGAGTTCAAGACCAGCCTGAATAAGAGCAAGACCCCATCTCTTAGAAATAGAAAAACTAGCTGGGTTGTTGGCCAAGCTAATTGGGAGGCTGAGGCAAAAGAATCAATTGAGCCCAGGGCAGCACCTGTGGCTCAGTGAGTAGGGCGCCGGCCCCATATGCCGAGGGTGGCGGGTTCAAACCCAGTCCCGGCCAAACTGCAACAAAAAAATAGCCAGGTGCTGTGGCGGGTGCCTGTAGTCCCAGCTACTAGGGAGGCTGAGGCAAGAGAATCGCTTAAGCCCAGGAGCTGGAGGTTGCTGTGAGCTGTATGATGCCATGACACTCTACCAAGGGCCATAAAGTGAGACTCTGTCTCTACAAAAAAAAAAAAAAAAAAAAAAGAATCAATTGAGCCCAAGAGTTTGAGGTTGCTGGAGCTGTGATGCCACAGCATCCTACCCAGGCTAACAGAGTGAGACTGTAGATTTTGGAGCATTTCAGGCTAGGGATGCTCTACCTATGTAATAAAAATAATGATAGTTTTTCTCAGCCCAGCACTATACCAGTTTACAGCTATTCTCTCATTTAAGAGTCACAACAACCCTATTAATACTGTAGCAATTACCTGTTGTTTCTGCTTTTCTAGTAGCCTTTCCTCCTTCTTTAAAGAATGAAACCCCACTTTTTCTTTAAGAACTACCCAGGGCGGCGCCTGTGGCTCAGTCGGTAAGGCGCCGGCCCCATATACCGAGGGTGGCGGGTTCAAACCCGGCCCCGGCCAAACTGCAACCAAAAAATAGCCGGGCGTTGTGGCGGGCGCCTGTAGTCCCAGCTGCTCTGGAGGCTGAGGCAAGAGAATCGCTTAAGCCCAGGAGTTGGAGGTTGCTGTGAGCTGTGTGAGGCCACGGCACTCTACCGAGGGCCATAAAGTGAGACTCTGTCTCTACAAAAAAAAAAAAAAAAAAAAAAAAAGAACTACCCATCGCAGGTGGTGCCTGTAGCTCAAGTGGCTAAGGCGCCAGCCACATACACCAGAGCTGGCGGGTTCGAATCCGGCCTCGGCCTGCCAAACAATGACAACTACAACCAAAAAATAGCCAGACATTGTGACAGGTGCCTGTAGTCCCAGCTACTCGGGAGGCTGAGGCAAGAGAGTCACCTAAGCCCAAGAGTTTGAGGTTGCTGAGCTGTGACACCACGGCACTCTACCGAGGGCGATAACTTGAGGCTCTGTCTCAAAAAACAAAACAAACAAAAAAAAAACTACCCCTCCCCAATTATAGTTTTGGACAAATGTTAGTCAAGTTTGCTATGCCCTCCTCTGGCCAAGAAGTGGGCAATCTGCCAAGGGACCTTCTCTTCTGGGAGTCTAGGTCTTGAGCAGTGAATAAGAACATGACTGGAGAAGATACTTTTTTTTTTTTTTTGTAGAGACAGAGTCTCACTTTATCGCCCTCGGTAGAGTGCCATGGTGTCATAGCTGACAGCAACCTCCAGCTCCTGGGCTTAGGTGATTCTCTTGCCTCAGCCTCCTGAGTAGCTGGGACTACAGGCACCCACCACAATGCCCGGCTATTTTCTGTTGCTGTTTGTCTGGGGCTAGGTTCGAACCCAGAACTCTAGGTATATGGGGCCGGCACCCTACCCACTAGGCCACAGGCGCCACCCAGAGAAGATACTTTCTGATAATAGCAACTCCAAGACACTGTCATTAGTTTCTGCTCTGTAGGTTCCTGGAGCCACCCTGGTTCCTATTTGATCTGAATATACTGAATTAGTCAAGGTCAGGTCTTAAACTCCTGAGCTCAGGAAATCCACCCACCTCAGCCTCCCAGAGTGCTAGGATTACAGGAATGAGCCACTGCACTCTGCCAAAATAACATAATTTCAATAACAATGATAATAACTAATATTTATGAGTGTTTGCTCCATACCAGGCTCTGTATGGAAGTGCTTTTCTTTTTTTTTTTTTAAGACAGAGTCTCAAGCTATCGCCCTGGGTAGAGTGCCGTGGCATCACAGCTCACAGCAACCTCAAATTCTTGGGCTTAAGTGATTCTCTTGCCTCAGCCTTGCAAGTAGCTGGGACTAGAGGCACTTGCCACAACATCCCACTATTTTGTTGTTGTTGTTGCAGTTGTCATTGTTATTTTAGCTGGCCTGGGCCAGGTTCAAACCCACCAGCCTCAGTGTATATGGCCAGCACCCTACCCACTGAGCTACAGGCGCCGCCCTGGAAGTGCTTTTCATTTGCTTCTCAAATAAACAAATGAGGCAGGTAGTATTATTATCCTCAATTACAGGGAAGAAAGCAAATGACATGGGCGGTGCCTGTGGCTTAAGGAGTAGGGCACCGGCCCCATATACTGGAGGTGGCGGGTTCAAACTCAGACCCGGCCAAAAACTGCAAAAAAAAAAAAAGAAAGAAAGAAAGCAAATGACATATAGTCTTGTGCCCCATAACAACACTGTGGTTAACAATAGAATTCATATAAGATGGTAGTCCACAGTGGCACCTCTGGCTCTAAGGGCTAGAGCACGGGCCTCATATGCCAGAGGTGGTGGGTTCAAACACAGCCCTGGCCAAAAACTGCAAAAAAAAAAAAGATGGTAGTCCATTTTTCACATGGAGCTGAAAAATTCCTACCAGCTAGTGATATCATAGCTATCTCAATACTGTAGCACAGTGCATTACTCAAGTGTTTGCAGTGATGCTGGTATAAACAAGCCTACTCTGCTGCTGGTCATATAAAAGTGTACAGTGATAGTCCCAGCTACTCGGGAGGCTGAGGCAAGAGAATCACTTAAGCCCAGGAGTTGGAGGTTGCCATGAGCTGTGTGAGGCCATGGCACTCTACTGAGGGCCATAAAGTGAGACTCTGTCTCTACAAAAAAAAAAAAAAAAAAAAAGTGTACGGTGAGAAAAAATAAAAAATAAAAAAGTGTACAGTAAGCCAGGCATGGTGGCTCAAGCCTGTAATTCTAGCATTCCAGGAGGCTGAGACAGGTGGATCACCTGAGCTCAGGAGTTCAAGAATAGACTGAGCAAAGCGAGATCCTGTCTCTACTAAAGATAGAAAAATAGCCAGGTGTTGTGGCGCACACCTATAGTCCCAGCTACTTGGGAGGCTGAGACAAAAGGATTGCTTAAGCCCAAAAGTTTGAGGTTGCTGTGAGCTATGATGATGCTAAGGCACTCTACCCAGGGTGGCAGAGTGAGACTCTATTTCAAAAAAGAAAGTGTACAGTAATGTCCTACATTCACTCACCACTCACCCAGCCAGAAAAAATTCTAGACCTGTAAGCTCCATTCATGACAAGTGCCCTATCCAGGTGTACATTTTTTAAATCTTTTATACCATATTTTTATTTTATTTTAGTTTTTAGAGACAGAGTGTCACCTTATTGCCTTTGGTAGAGTGCTGTGCCATCACAGCTCATAGCAACCTCCAACTCCTGGGCATAGGCAATTCTCTTGCCTCAGCCTCCCGAGTAGCTGGGACTACAGGTGCCTGCCACAATGCCTATTTTTTTTTTGGTGCAGTTTGTCCGGGGTCAGGTTCAAACCCGCCACCCTCAGTATATGAGGCCGGCACCCTACCCATTGAACCAGAGGCGCCGCCCAAATACCATATTTTTATTGTACCTTTTCTATGTTTAGATGCACAAAAGTTTACTTTTGTGTCACAACTGCCTACAATACATGTATTCAGTATAGTACCACGCCATGCAGGTTTGCAGCCTAGGAGCAAATGGCTATGCCATATAGCATAGGTGTACAGTAGGTGACCCATCTAGCTTTGCATGAGCACACTCTGTGCTGTCTACGTGATGAAGCTGCCTCAGAGTTTCTCAGTACATATCCCCGTTGTTGAGCAACACTTGACCGTACTAGTGAGTACAGCTATACTCGTAGACCACAACTGGTTACCCTAAGGAAATGGAGAATTGTGTTATTTTGGAGAAATACCAGCTCTTCCCAGATAAAGAGAAGTCAATACCTTGTGCTATCCTGAAATAAAGCAAGCATTTTAGAGGAACACAGTGAGGAGTGGCACCAGTGACATGGTCCAGAGTTAATGAGCCAAGGAGGTCAAAGCAATGAGTTGCTTATGACTGGTTAAAGGACTCGTGTGCAGCTGACCCAGGCTTACTGCATACCTGCAGAGCACCCGCTTCTTATTCTCCTTGGCGCGAACCTTCCTCAACAGGTCTTCTAGCCTGCTCGATTCCTCAAAGTGAACCCCAAGGTCCTCATCCTCTGCGATGCTGATGATATCTCGGTAGAACAAGGAAATGTCAAAGCCCCCAGGTTTCTTCAGGTGCATCAAGTCAAGGAAGATACCTGGTGTAAACATAAACCAATGTGAGGGGAAAAGCAATTTTCAGCAAACAAGAAGTTTTTCCAGTTAAATTCAAATATGATTATTAACATTTTTAGGAATTAGAAAAAATGGCTAAGGGGATAAAGCAGCTCCTATAATGGCTTCAGACAACTTAACCATCATTCATGGTGACAATTTAAGCAAGACAACCTTGTTCTTGTAGTCTCTTAGACAGCTAATGGCATGGCCATTTGCAGTGTTTATGTTACACAGGCGTCTTCCCCTAGCTTCATTTTATTTTTTCATTTTACTCTGAATGGTGAAAAGCAAATGGTTGACCTCAGCTGTAAAGAAGCAATAAAATCACAGTAGGCTGGCTCAGTGCCTGTAGCACAGTAGTTACGACACCAGCCACATACACCGAAGCTGGCAGGTTCAATCCCGGCCCAGGCCAGCTAAATAATGACAACTGTAACAAAAAATAGCCGGGCGTTGTGATGGGCGCCTGTAGTCCCAGCTACTTGGGAGTCGGAGGCAAGAGAATCACCTAAGCCCAAGAGTTGGAGGTTGCTGTGTGCAGTGACGCCACGGCACACTACCAAGGGCGACATAATGAGACTCTGTCTGAGAAAAAAAAAAAAAATCACAGTAGGAATGTTGACACATGTCTACAAATAAGTCTCAGCTACCTAGGAGGCCAAGGCAGGAGGACCCCTGAGCTCAGAGTTCAAGGCTGGGCGGCACCTGTGGCTCAGTCGGTAGGTGCTAGCCCCATATACCCACGGTGGCAGGTTCAAAACTGGCCCCAGCCAAACTGCAACAACAACAAAAAAAATAGCTGGGTGTTGTGGCGGCCGCCTTTAGTCCCAGCTAGCTACTCGGGAGGCTGAGGCAAGAGAATCGCCTAAACCTAGGAGTTGGAGGTTGCTGTGAGCTGTGATACCACAGCACTCTACTAAGGTTGATAAAGTGAGACTCTATCTCTAAAAAAAAAAAAATAGAAGTTCAAGGCTACACTAAGCTATGATTGTGCCCCTGCACTACAGGCTGGGTGACAGAGGGAAAAGACCCTGTCTCAAAAATAAATAAATAAACAGGGAAAATGCCTACCAGTATCACGCAGATCACCAGCTTTGGTCCTGGCCCGGCTGGCTTTGGCACTGTCATCGCCATGGGGATTGTCATCATTGGTGAACAGCATGATCCTCTTATGACTCATCTTAAACTGGACATCACTAAAGAGGTTGGCACAGACCCACAGCACTTCACTTAATGAGTAGTCAGATCCATGGCCTATCAGGTCTTGGAAATGTTTTTTTCCCTGCTGTCCCTTAAACTGGTCAAGTTCTAGAATTCGTTTAGCACCTGATCAGAGGCAGAGAGTCGAATGGGCAGAAAAATTAAAGAGAGTGTCAGTGGCTGCCTTTACTAGAAGGCTAACAGAAGAACCAAGTCCCCCCATCTTACCCCAGAGCCATTTATAACCCCTATAGCAAACATCCACATCCCAGCAAGTTCCTCTTATGCATGGACACAAACTTGCAGCCAAGATGTAACCTGCTTCCTTCTCCATAGCCCTCTTTGTTCAAGGTACTGACAGTCGCACATGTAAGGAAAAAGATGATCTTAGAATATTACTGACCTGGATTATCTAACTCCTGTAAGACGTAAATATTTTTAAAATTCACTGAATTTTTCTCTTTCTTGGTACCATAGAACACCACTGCTAAGAGATCTCGATCACTGCTTATGATCTTACTGATATACACACTTTGGATACACTGAAAAAAACAAAAATTCAGTTGATTTTTACTATTAAACTTAAGTTCCATAAGTGCCTGACACATAGAAGGCACTCACTATAAACTTGCTGAAGGGCGCTAAAATGAGAAATGCTATCTACCTTCGGGTGTAATGAATCAGTGATAATAATGGGCATAAATACCGAGGTATAACAAAAAGCAGAATGTGGGCAGGTATATAATAGAAGCATAAGCAGTCCCTACCACAAGAAATAAGAGGATTTGGCTCAGCACCTGTAGCTCAAGTGGCTAGGGTGCCAGCCACATACACCAGAACTGGCGGGTTCGGATCCAGTCAACTACAACCAAAAAAGTGGCTGGGCGTTGTGGCAGGTGCCTATAGTCCCAGCTACTTAGGAGGCTGAGGCAGGAGAACCGCTTAAGCCAGGAGTTGGAGGTTGATGCGAGCTGTGACGCCAGGGCATTCTACCGAGGGCAATAAAGTGAGACTGTCAAAAAAAAAAAAAAAAAGAATGAATTCTTATAAAAAAAAAAGAAAAAAGAAATAAGAGGATTCGCCAGGAGCAGTGGCTCATGCCTATAATCCCAGCATTTTGGGAGGCTGAGGTAGAAAGACTCAACTTGAGCTCAGGAGCTAGAGACCAACTTGGGAAACATAGCAAGACTTCACTTTACAAAAAATTTTAAAGATGAGCCAAGCATAGTAGCACAAGCTTGTGGTCCCAGCTACTCAGAAGACTAAGGCAAGAGGATCACTTGAGCCTAGGAGTTTGAGGCTACAGTGAGCTATGACTGCACCACTGCACTCCAGCCTGGGGAAAGAGGAAGGAAGAGAGGGAGGGAAGGACAGAGAGAGGGAGCCAAGCACTGGAATCAGAAAACCTTGACTTAAGTCGCGCTGTTGTCACTCAATTGCCTGAGTTTAGATAGGGTACTTGATTTAATCCTCAAGAATGCTGATAGCAAGAAACAGAGTTTATATCTACAGTCAGCCCTCCATATCCATGGGTCCTACATTTGTGGATTCAACTAACAACAAACTGAAAACATTCAGAAAAAACAAAAAAATTCCACCAAGTTCCAAAAGGCAACACTTGAATTTACCATATGCCAAGCATAATGTTGAACCCATGCAAACAAAGTGGTATGTAGGCATTGCATAAGGTGTATTTTAAGTAATCTAGAGATAATTTAAAGTATACAGAGGAAGATGTGCTTAAGTTGTATTCAAATAGCACATCGTTTCATTTGAGGGATCCTCAGCATCCTCAGGAGGATGGTATTCCAATCCACAGGAGGTATTCCAATCCATCCCCAATAAAATTACAAGCTTTAAGTTAATGATAAGTACATGTAACCTAATAATTATTAACAGCATTTTTGAAACAAAATTGTTTAGGGCAGCGCCTGTGGCTAGGTGGGTAGGGCGTTGGCCCATATACCAAGGGTGGCAGGTTCAAACCCAGCCCTGGCCAAACTGCGACAAAAAAAATAGCCAGGCACTGTGGTGGGTGTCTGTAGCTCCAGCTACTAGGGAGGCTGAGGCAAGAGAATCACCTAAACCCTGGAGTTGGAGGTTGCTCTGAGCTGACGCCATGGCACTTTAACAAGGGCAATAAAGTAAGACTCTGTCTTTAAAAAAAAAAAGAAAGAAAATTGTTTAATTACACAATTAAAGACATCAGGATTCAAGTCACAGGAAACGTCTATCTCCCCATATAAACTAACGTCAGCATCTACAGCATCTAGTAAATCAGGTCTCCTAAGAGTAGGTCCATACAGGGAGCCTATTCAATTCTGGGGCACTGACAAAATTAAGTTTCCGAATCTAACTGGCCTTCATTCACAGTGATTCCCCCCTTAAATACAGAACTTATACCACGGGCAGTAAACAATAATAAGCCAAATGGCAAGTAGTCATTTCTACAAGTATTTTAGTCTGATCTTTGAGCAGTCTGTGAACTTTTGCAAAATTTCTGGTGAGGGTTCCTTTTGTTTCTGAGAATTAAAAACACAAAAATAGGCAGGCACGCTGGCTTATGCCTGAAATCCTAGCACTCTGGGAAATGGAGGAGGGTGGATTGCATGAGCTCACGAGTTCAAGACCAGCCTGAGCAAGAGCAAGACCCTGTCTCTAAAAGTAGCTACTTGAGAGACTGAAGCAAGAGAATCACTTGAGCCCAAGACTTTGAGGTTGCTGTGAGATATGACACCACATTACTCTACCAAAGGTGACACAGTGAGACTCTATCTCAGAAAAAAAAAAAAAAAAGCACATAGTACTATGAGTGCTATCTTTTCAAAAAGTCCATTTATTTTTTGCAGCATTTTGAACCTGCCACCTCCAATATATGGGGCTGGCGCCCTACTCCTTGAGCCATGGGCTCCACCCAAAAAAAAAAAAAGTCCATATTTTTTACAGTGCTATTAAGGTTTTTTTTTTTTTTATTCATCTTTTTACATTAAATAAAAAGATAATCTTACCTGGATGCTCATGTCAAAAGGAGTTAATTCATCTTCATCCTGAGATTCAAACATGGCCCTGGAGGCATCAACCAAAAATATCAAACTATCTCTTCCTGAATAGTTATATTCTCCTATGGGCAAAATAATGGAAGGGAAGGTTTGCCCTTGTGTGTGTGTATATATATATATATATTTTTTTTTTTTTTTTCTTTTTTTGAGATATAAGCTTCAAGCTCTTGCCCTGGGTAGAGTGCCATGGCATCACAGCTCACAGCAACCTCAAACTCTTGGGCTCAAGTGATTCTCTTTTTTTTTTTTTTGAGGCAGAGACTCAAGCTGTCGCCCTGGGTAGAGTGCCGTGGCATCACAGCTTACAGCAACCTCCAACTCCTGGGCTCAAGCGATTCTCCTGCCTCTGCCTCCCAAGTAGCTGGGACTATAGACACCTGCCACAATGCCCAGCTATTTTTTGGTTACAGCTGTCATTGTTGTTTGGCAGGCCCAGGCTGGATTCGAACCTGCCAGCTCAGGTTGAGCCACAAACTTAGCTGCTTGAGCCACAAACTCCCAGCCCCTTGTATTTATGTTTATCATGTTTTATTTATAATTTTTATCATTCACACAACACAAATAGAGAAAAGACCATAAAGGAAAAGTACAACCTATTGAAATCTATAAAGTGGACAACTTAAAGCCTCCAACTATGTCAGGAAATTGAGTCTTGCTGGCCATCTCAGAAGTCCTTCCTATATTCATTCCAATGACAACATCTACTTCCCCACCAAAAGTAACCACTATCTTGACTTTTGATAAAACTATAATGAAAAGTAGGAAAGTAGGCAGCGCCCATAGCTCAGTGGTTAGGGTGCCAGCTATATACATCAAGGCAGGAGGGTTCGAACCGGGCCTGGGTCAGCTAAAAAACAATGACAACTGCAACAACAATAACAACAAAAAAATAGGCGTTGTTGTGGGTGCCTGTAGTTCCAGCTACTTGGGAGGCTGAGGCAAGAGAAATGCCAAAGCCCAAGAGCTGGAGGTTGGTGAGCTGTGACACAACAACACTCTACAGAGGGTGACAAAGTGAGACTCTGTCTCTTAAAAATATATATATATTATATTAAAAACAAAAAGACTGAAAGATACTTGAAGGAAACATGCAAAATGCTGGTAGCAGTTGTATTAGGGTGATAGATTATACAAATTATAATAAATTTTCTCTTTTATTTCTTGTATTTCCTATGTTTCTCACTTTCAATGAAAACACTTTAAAAATTTCCACCACGGGGGTGGCACCTGTGACTCAGGGAGTAGGGTGCCGGCCCCATATACCTTGACAAAAAATAGCCGGGCATTGTGGTGGAAACCTGTAGTCCCAGCTACTTGGGAGGCTGAGGCAAGAGAATCGCCTAAGCCCAAGAGCTGGAGGTTGCTGTGAGCTGTGACACCACAGCACTCTACCAAGGGCGACAAAGTAAGACTCTGTCTCTAAAAAACAAAAAAAAATTTCCACCACGGGGGCAGCGCCCATAGATCAGTGGGTAGGATACTGGCCACGTGCCCTGAGGCTGGCAGGTTCAAACCTGACCTGAGCCAGCTAAAACAATGACAACTGCAACAACAAAAAATAGCCAGCTTGTGGCAGGTGCCTGTAGTCCCAGCTAGTTGGGAGGCTGAGGCAAGTGAACTGCTTAAGCCCCAGAGTCTGAGGTTGCTGTGAGCCATGGCACTCTACCCAGGGTGACAAAATAAGACTCTGTCTCAATTAAAAAAAAAAAAAAAATTTTTTTCCACCCAGGAGTTAAATAGACCAGTGCGTAATCTACATACCACTTATTTCTCTTCCTTTACTCTATGTGTTACTGGGTTCCCTGAACATACACAGGGTGCACATCAAGTTCATATTCAATTTAAAAGTGTGCAATTTAATAGCACACAAACTTGATGGCAACCCTGTACCTCCAAACTTGGAGACTACAGTGAAGAAATCAATCACTCTCCTGTAACCGTGTTACTAATGTTTACTCTTTGGTTGCTGCAGGGCTAAGGCATTTTTACACTGAGGTCCTGGGATGCGTAAAACTACTTGCCTGGGTGTGGAAGGGTCTCCGCTGAGCTATTTAGGTGACAAAAGACACCCATGATAATTTAATGTGGCTCAATAGATGTCAATCTACCAGTGCCCAGCAAAAAATTAAGGTTAGAAATGTCCCACACACTGGAATAGGATCTGAATCAAAGAGCCTAGGGGCAGCTCTGCAAAATTCAAAGGGAGAAAACATTTCAGATTATCTGGGAAGAGAGGGGTGAACCGTTAAAGAGCAAAATTTACCTAGCAGAGATAGACAGGGAAGGTCTTCTTTTCTACATACGAAACAGTCCTTTCGTGTTAAAGTCACTTACCACCCGCTTCAAGGCTCTCGTCTTGTTCTTCTTCTTCTTCATCGCCCTCGGTTTTGTAATAAGACTCCCACCCTGACATGTTGGTTCCTTCTCACTAGTAAAAAAATCAGTAAGAAGCACATTTCAGCCAAACAAATATCCACTTCTAAGCTCTAGTGAGATCTGTTCCAAAGGCTTGGGATTACTACTGAGTTATGTGGATGATGGATCGCCACCTCAAGAACTCAATAGCTAGAGTGCACAGGTAAACAGGGTTGGGGAACACTGCAGCATCAGCCCCACCTTACACTTACAGACGCTTCAGGGCCACCCAAGCCCAGGGTGGCCACTGTGATTGACGTGCTGGAGTAGCCTGTCCCTTGAGACCTTGTCCCACTCCAGGATACTCTTGTTTAGCTGTCCCACTAGTCCTCTTCCCGCCCAAAAATCTCCCCCAACTACCCAGGGCAGTCACGCCCAATGAGGTTTCAGACGCAGGCGGGCCTCAACCGCCCAGTGCAGCTTCCACCCGGAGGACGGAGCGTGATCTATACTCTTGTCTCTGCTTCTCAGATTCGCACACGTTAGGCTGACGCTGCCCCCGAGAAAAGCTACCCGGCTAGCGCCAGACTAAGTCGGCAAAGCGGAACGAGGACAGCCTTGATTGGCGAGAACCACACACCAGATACAGGTAGCCTACCTTTGGCACAGGGAAGAGGTAAACTTGGACCGAAAACGAGACACCACGCATGCGCATCCTCCGGATCTCTTGCCCAATCAACACCTCTAACATCATCACGCATAGTGCGCACTTCTTCCGGTCAGGCTGACACGCCCACTCTTACAACAGACTTATCTACGCATCCCAACTAAAGCCAATCCAACGGCGAAAGCCACGCCCCTTCTGTAAGCCACGCCCCCGCCACCCGCGAAGGTGGTACGCACATGCGCAGAAGTGCATCTCCGCCCCCGCCCTCTCTTCTATGCGGACCCTCCCAGTCCCCTCTCTGTCACCTCACAGTAGTCGTTGCCGGTAGCGGGTGCGGGGGCGCGAGCAGCGCAGGGCGGCCTCTCCCCCGCCCCTCAGGCCGGGCCCGGGCTCGGTCCCCCCACACCCTCCTCTTCCCACTCCCGTCGGGTACGGGAAGGTCCAAGCCGCTGCCGGGTGCCCAAGGGCCGTAGTGGCCGCCGCCGCCACGGGTCCTAATGGAGCCGCCGAATCTCTATCCGGTGAAGCTCTACGTCTACGACCTGTCCAAGGGCCTGGCCCGGCGGCTCAGCCCCATCATGCTGGGTGAGGGGGAAAGGATCAGATGGGAAGGAGGGCGGGAGCAAGAGGGGGCCGAGGTGGGGGGACTTGGGCCACGACTCCGGGAAAGACACACGGCCCAGAGGATGGAAGAAAAGCCCGAGAGGAGAAAAGAGGGATCTGAGGTTTGGGCCCCCTTCTCCCTCTTCGCATTTGAATTCAGAAAGAAGAAATGAGTTACGCCTTCCCCTTGCCAGGGTCTCGGGCAGAGACCAAGCCCTCCAGAGCCCCTTCCGCTGTGGGGTAGAGTGAGCCAGCGCCGGCTCCCGAAGGATTCCTTGCCTGGTTTGGGTTGCTGGGTCCACACCTTCTTGGCGTGGCGTAGGGGTGGTGAGGATGCCTGCCACGCGGTGCCCCTCGTGGTGAAAGGAACATTCCCGGTAGAGACTCAGTGGCCCTCAGAGAACCTTCTCTCCCTCTACAGTCCAGGGAAAAGGTAGGACGGTAGAGGTAGAGCTGCACTGGGGTCGAGGTCAAGTCAGGTCAAGAGGAGCGCTAACTCCAGAATTCACCAAATTGGTCCTGACAATGCGTCTTCTCTCAACAGTTTCTAAGTTAATTGCTATTGCCCAGATGGTAAGAAAGCAATTCTGGGGGAGGGTTGGATGCTGTTTTGTCAGTAAGGATTACTAAAGGAAGTATTTCGGTTGTGCTCCATTAAACTACTTAACTGCTAGGAGAGAAAAATCAGCCCTCATTCAGTAAAGATCAAATCTCATTGCAACCCAAAAACTTGTGTAACATAGGAATTGTCAGGTTTGTGATTTCAGGTAATAATGAGCAGGAAAGGTTCCCAAGAATAGAAAAATGAACAGCTTTGACAACATATATTCAAATGGCCAGTTTTTACTGGCTTCTGTAGAGACATTAGAAAATGATTTAGCTCATCTACAGGAGGCAAAGAGGCAGAGGTAACATAGCCAGGCTACTTTTGAGGCCGTCTTTTCAATGTCCCTGAGTTTCTAATATACATAGTGAATTGAACTTAATCTCTCAACCTGGCCAGTGAGTGGTTTCTATATTTGGCTTCACATCGGAATTATCTAGGGTGCTTGTTAAAAATACAGATACCTGGCTGCGCTTGTGGCTCAGTGGGTAGGGCACTGGCCCCATATACTGAGGGTGGCGGGTTCGAACCCGGCCCCGGCCAAACTGCAACAAAAAGAAAATAGCTGGGAGTTGTGGCAGGCACCTGTAGTCACATCTACTGGGAAGGCTGAGGCAGGAGAATCACCGAAGCCCAGGAGTTGGAGGTGGCTGTGAGCCATGACACCACGGTACTCTACCAAGGGCAACAAAGTGAAACTCTGGGGAAAAAAAAAAAAATACAGATACCTGCATTTCCAATATATCAATTGTTAAATGTTAAATGTGAACGTATGGCTTGGCTCCTGTAGTGCAGTGGTTGGGGCGCTGGCCATGTACACCAGGGCTGGCGGGATGGAACCCGGCCCAGGCCTGCTAAACACCAATGACAACTACAACAAAAAAATAGCTGGGCATTGTGGCGGGCATCTATAGTCCCAACTACTTGGGAGACTGAGGCAGGACAATCGCTTAAGCCCAAGAGTTTGAGGTTGCTGTGAGCTATAACGCCATGGCCCTCTACCAAGGGCAATATAGTGAAATTCTGTCTCAAAAAAAAAAAAAGTATTGTTTACCAAAGAATATTATGTGTTTTCTTTGACAAATAATTACCTAAAAGGATACACAAGAAATTGATAATAGTGGTAGCCTGTGCGATGGGGAACTTTATGCCAGGAAGACAAGAATAGAAGACAGACTTTGCTGTCAACTTCTTCCTTACCTTTTGAACTGTGTACTATAATACGTACACATATTATATATTCAAAATAAGAAAAGTTTTAGTTAAATGGATTTTAGACCCTTACTTAACAAATACTAAATCAAAACCTCCTGAGTTTTGGTCCAAAAATGGGTATTATTTATAAGCTTCTCAGATAATTCCTGTGTAGCCAACCTATTATTGGACAGAAGTGTGGGCCTAGTTGTTAAAATGAGTAAGGTATATTTGAAAGCAAAACTTACAAAGTCATCATGGAAGGTGTTACTCATTAATAGGTTACATCAGTCAAGTTCTAACTAAACTTATTGGAATGAAGCCATTTGGTTAGTTTGGTCATAGTGAGTCTCTTAGATACTTTCTAGATCCATAAGTAAAAGCCTCCCCCTTTACACTGAGTATTTTTTTGTCCTCTTACCTAATAATTACTGTTTTTAACTGAAAGAGGCCATAAAGATCATTGCTTCTTTCATTCAGCAGGCACTGAATGGCCACAATGTGCTAGTCTATGTTAAGCTAACTGAAGATGATTTAATGAACAAAGATGTTCTTTGATGTCATAGAGCTCTCTAATGGGGAAACATTAAAAATAAATACATCAGTAAATAAAATGGTTAGAAATCTTATTAGTGCCCTGCTGTACAGGAAGCAAACCTGGGTAGTGAGATAGGAAATAGCAAGAGAGACCTACTTTAAATAAAGGTGTCAGGGGTAGTAACTTTTAAGCTGGGACTTTAGGATGAAGAAGAAATAGCCACAGGTGGGAAAGGGGTGGGGGAGGGGTGTTGCAGTGCTCTTGGTAGAAGAGGGATCAACCTACCAAGTCCCTGAGGCAGGAAAGATCTGGTCCTACTACTAAAACTGAAAGAATGCCTTTGTGGCTCATAGTGACTGAAGGGAAATGTGCCATAACTGAAGGTGAAGTAGTAGTCCTGCCTTCTCCCACCCCCACCCAAAAAAGTAGATGTGAAACCCTAGAAAGGCTCAGCCAAACATGGAATGTCACCCATCTGGCTTATTAGATCACAGTGGTGTTTCTGGGGACATCACCTTGTCTGCTAATCTGCTTCTCTCTTATTTACCTCTTTTCCCCACCCCATATTACTTTTATGCCTTTTGCAAAAGTAAGAAGAAAGAGCAAAGCTAGTGGTCATTACTTTCTAGAGTTGAAAACGTAGGAAAATGGACATTGCTCTACTGGTTCATCCATTCAGAAACCACTAACCTTAGTCTGGGCGTGGTGGCTTACACATGTAATCCTAGCACTCTGGAGGCCAAGGCGGGTAGATTGCCTGAGCTCAGGAGTTCAAGACCACCCTGAGCAAGAGCGAGACCCCAGCTCCAAAACTAGCCCAGCATTGTGGCGGGCGCCTATAGTCCCAGCTATTCCAGAGGCTGAGGCAAGAGGATTGCTTGAGCCCAAGAGACTGAGGTTGCAGGGCAACAAATTGATATTCTGCCTAAAAAAAAAAAAAAGAAAAAGAAAGAAACTAACCACCAACCTTAAAGTTGGGTCTGTCCCAATTGTGTTAATAGCTATATATTGATTGACCACTACTAAATACATTTGAACCCTTAAAAAATCAGTTTCCTGATTTTTATAATGAATTCTAGAAATATACTAATAGCATTTATTGAGAGTTTACCATATGCCATAACCTTTTTTTTTTTTTTCTGTGTACTTCACATGTATTATAATCCTTACTACAATTTTGTGAGATAGGTCCTGTTATTACCTCAATTTCTCAGCTGAGGAACCTGAGACAGAGGGTATTCAGAATTTGCCCCAGGTACACAGATGTAGGTGGGAGATGAACTGCCTAGGTTATGAACTTCCAGCACTTGGGGTCTCAGTCATTGGTGATATGACCTCTACAATGTAAAGTGTTCCCCGTGTAATTGATGTAAATAAGTACTTTGCTGAATGAAATGTGAAGGTATTCTTAGCCAAATATTTTGGATTTTTTTTTTTTTTTTGTAGAGACAGAGTCTCACTGTAGCGCCCTCGGTAGAGTGCCGTGGCGTCACACGGCTCACAGCAACCTCTAACTCTTGGGCTTACACGATTCTCTTGCCTCAGCTTCCCGAGCAGCTGGGACTACAGGCGCCCGCCACAACGCCTGGCTATTTTTTTGTTGCAGTTTGGCCGGGGCTGGGTTTGAACCCGCCACCCTCGGCATATGGTGCCGGCGCCCTACTCACTGAGCCACAGGCGCCGCCCCCAAATATTTTGGATTTTAATGAGAAAAAAATCTGGGTTCAATATGTATGTGTCCTTCATAATCTTCCAGATTTATGATCACCTTCTTGGCCTTCATTTTCCCAAACTAAACTTGTGTGACTTCATGAGCAGTGCCTTCTCTTGCTTCCATTATGTCACTTCTCCATTCTGAGGCCTCATCCAGCTCTGTTGTAGTCAAGCTTGGACTAGATAAAGCCCGAGATAATTCCCCTCTCCCCTGAAACAATGTAGACTCCACCGTTTTGCCTGTTGTGTTTTCAGTCTCCAAGAATTACCTTTCATGAAGGTATTCCTGTTCCACAGGTATTCTCTTGCTATGAGAATGGTCCCAAAATTGTCCTTAGCATTTTCATTGAGTGAACAGCCTAATTGCACCTTTTTTTTTTCATAGTCACCATTTGCCCAAGATAATTAGCTGTTATAATTGTCCTTCAGTTTCTCCTCTTAATGATTCTGGCTGCTCTTTACATTTCTTGACCTCTTTTTGTGCCAAAGTACATAGAGGAAAATGCAGAGGTGTGTTTGTGTGTGTGTTTTAATTGTGGTAAGAGCTACTTTGTATTTCTTGATTATTTTCTTATCTGGAGTTTTGTGTGTATGCATCACATTTATTTTTCTTTACAGGTTCATCTCAAAACTGTTCTCTGGTTTAAAGACTTGGGGACATAGAACATTTATATTTCTTGGCAGAATGCCCTTTACTGAACGGTTGAGATTTTACTCTATACTCAGTTCCATGATTAATTCTGTAGTTCAAATAATGATGAAATAAAAGACATAAACTCTGGTGGGTTCGAATCCAGCCTGGGCCCGCCAAACAACAATGATGGCTGCAACCAAAAAAATTAGCCGGGCATTGTGGCAAGTGCCTGTAGTCCCAGCTACTTGGGAGGCAGAGGCAGGAGACTCACTTGAGCCCAGGAGTTGGAGGTTGCTGTGAGCTGTGATGCCACAGCCTTCTACCTAGAGTGACAGCTTGAGGCTCTGTCTCAAAGAAAAAAACAAAAACATTGAGCGGCACCTGTGGCTCAGTGAGTAGGGCGCCGGCCCCATGCGGGTTCAAACCCAGCCCCGGCCAAACTGCAACAAAAAAATAGCTGGGCGTTGTGGCGGGCGCCTGTAGTCCCGGCTGCTCGGGAGGCTGAGGCAAGAGAATCACGTAAGCCCAAGAGTTAGAGGTTGCTGTGAGCCGTGTGACGTCATGGCACTCTACCCGAGGGCGGTACAGTGAAACTCTGTCTCTACAAAAAAAAAAAAAAAAAAGACATAAACTCTGCCAAGAGTTTCCTTAAAATATTATTTCCCTTAAAATAATGTATGTATACATATAATTCTGTGAAAGGCGAGATAACAATATAAAAAAATGCTATGATTAGGGCGGTGCCTGTGGCTCAGTGAACAGGGCGCGGGCCCCATATACCGATGGTGGTGGGTTCAAACCCAGCCCCGGCCAAACTGCAACAAAAAAAATAGCCGGGCGTTGTGGCAGGTGCCTGTAGTCCTAGCTACTGGGGAGGCTGAGGCAAGAGAATCGCCTAAACCCAGGAGTTGGAGGTTGCTGTGAGCTGTGATGTCATGACACTCTACCAACGGTGATAAAGTGAGACTGTGTTTCTAAAAAAAAAAAATTTTTTTAAATGCTATGATTAGATGTCAAAATGAGTGATGGTGCATCAGCTATTTTAGGCCCTGACATGAGAGGCTATGGTGGCCTCGACATGGCAGGGAGGCTTGGGTAAGAGCCTGAAGGGCTCCTGGAGGGCAAGGACTCTGTCTCTTGCCTCAGTTGTGTCCCCAGTGGCCAATTGGAGCAAGTGCTCATTATTGATTATAGGAATGATTGAGACTCTAACTCAAGCTTGCAGATAAATTAAAATTTATTCATATCTTAGGGGTCTTTTTTTTTTTTTTTTTTTTGCAGTTTTTCGGCTGAGATTGGGTCTGAACCCACCACCTCCGGTATATGGGGCTGGCACCTTACTCCTTTGAGCCACAGGTGCTGCCCCATATCTTAGGGGGGTTTTGCAATTTTTGGCCAGGGCCGAGTCCGAACCCGCCACCCCCAGTATATGGGGCCGGCACCCTACTCCTTGAGCTACAGGCGCCGCCCAGTTTTTTTTTAGGTTTAATACCATCTATTGTGCTTTGTTTTAGATGTGTATTGTTCATTGTGTGAACAGTTTTATACCCATGTAATGAATTAATTGGGTAATTATGCAGTTTCTTTATGGCAAAGGAAAAAGAATGTGGCTTCCAAGGCCATGAGTGATCCTACCCCTGCTTCTGCATATTTTCTCCATCCTCACCCGTCTCCACCTCAAGCTTTACACACCAGCCCTTCTCCACCAGATTATATAAGAAAATTAAGCGGGCGGCGCCTGTGGCTCAGTGAGTAGGGCGCCGGCCCCATATGCCGAGGGTGGCGGGTTCAAACCCAGCCCCGGCCAAACTGCAACAGAAAAATAGCCGGGCGTTGTGGCGGGCGCCTGTAGTCCCAGCTGCTCGGGAGGCTGAAGCAGGAGAATCGCTTAAGCCCAAGAGTTAGAGGTTGCTGTGAGCCGTGTGACGTCATGGCACTCTACCCGAGGGCGGTACAGTGAGACTCTGTCTCTACAAAAAAAAAAAAAGAAAGAAAATTAAGCCCTGGGCGGCGCCTGTGGCTCAAGGAGTAGGGCACTGGTCCCATATGCCGGAGGTGGCGGGTTCAAACCCAGCCCCGGCCAAAAATCACAAAAAAAGAAAAAAGAAAGAAGAAGAAAATTAAGCCCTAGGGTGGCGCCTGTGGCTCAGTGGATAGGACACCGGCCCCATATACCAAGGGTGGCAGGTTCAAGCCCAGCCCCAGCCAAACTGCAACAAAAAATAGCCAGGCATTATGGCGGGCACCTGTAGTCCCAGGTATTCTGGAGGCTGAGGCAAGAGAATCACTTAAGCCCAAAAGTTGGAGCTTGCTATGACCTGTGATGCCGTGACACTCTATGGAGGGCGACAGAGTGAGACTCGGTCTCAAAAAAAAAAAAAGAAAGAAAGAAAAATTAAACCCTGTGGAAAATGATTTGAGTGACTGTTTGCTCATTTATCCCAACAGGTACCTTAGGGCTTAATTCTCTTACAGAAGTGGGTCAGAGAAGGGCTGCTTAGCAGAACAGGATGGAAGGCCTTCAATCCTCCCTTTTACCTCTAGGCTTATCTCTTGCTGTGCTCCCTGCCTAGGAGGCTTTCTCTTTCTGTCTCCTGGCTTGGCTAAATTCTGCTCATTCTTGAAATCTCAGCTAAAATGTCACTTCCTCCAGGAAACTTTTCCTGATCCCCACCCCATAGCAGTCTCAGTCACATGTCCCTAATACATGTTGATACCATCTTGTATTCACCTTTAATAGTATTCATCATTCTATTTCATAATTGCATGTTTCCTCATCTGTGTCCATAGACCTTCCATCCCACCCCGAAGGTGACTGGAAGCTCCGTGAGGGCAAGAACTCTAGATTGTTCCATTGTATCCCCACAGTCTATCAGTGCTTGGCATTTAGTAAACCCATTTGATTTATCAATGAGCTAATATGGGCGGTGCCTGTGGCTCAGTCGGTAAGGCTCCGGCCCCATATACCGAGGGTGGCGGGTTCAAACCCGCCCTGGCCAAACTGCAACCAAAAAATAGCCGGGCGTTGTGGCAGGCGCCTGTAGTCCCAGCTACTTGGGAGGCTGAGGCAAGAGACTCGCTTAATCCCAAGAGTTTGAGGTTGCTGTGAGCTGTGATGCCATGGCACTCTACCAAGTGCAACATAGTGAGACTCTGTCTCTAAGAAGAAAAAAAATGAGCTAATATGTGTACATTTCATTTCCCTGCCATCTGGGACAGAATGTTGCCTGCACAGAGGCCCTGCCTCTGGAGCCCCATACAGTCATTTGTTTAGCACAAGAGTATTCCAGATGCAGTTCTTGAGCAGGTCCTGTAACAAGCATGTGTGAAATGTGCACAGGTGCTGTCCATCTTAATCAGTGAAAATGTGGATGGAGTGTTTCTCCTTGGCTTTTGTATACTCACTTTAGTCTTACACTGCAGACCTCACTCTACAGTCTCCGTAATTCATGATGAAAAGCAAGGCTGATATTCATATTTTCCACTTATTTTCCATTTTCATACTTAAAAGCCACAAAGTGAGTGCATTAGATATGCCACCAAGCTTGGACTGGAGACATACAGTCATCTGACCCATCTACTCTCCAGTTAGCTGATGAAATCCTAGTGGGAAAATAATCCGCTTCTATATTATGCTAATATCTGTTGAGCCTAATTCATGTCCCAAAATGGCCTTGTGCCCTAATTCAATCTCACACTACCACCCCACTCTCATTCTTGTCTGGCCAAAACAATTTAAATATCAGGGCTGCCTGTGGCTCAAAGGAGTTGGGCACCGGCCCCAAATGCCAGAGGTGGTGGGTTCAAACCCAGCCCCCGCCAAAAACTGCAAAAAAAAAATTTAAATATCAGTCCAGTCTCGTTTCCCACTGGCTGTCATTACATCAGTGGCCATTGCTCTTTTCCTCCTTATGATACAGTAAACCTTCCATTTCCACCTAAGTTTCTCCAACAAGCTCATCTTCATATCTTTCTTTGTCTTGTCTTTACACTAGACAAACTGTACATCTGGCAGACACTATAAAAGGATGTTAATAAATATTTGCCCCACCACCACTACTTAAAGATGTTGGGAGAATAAGGATAACTATGGGCCAGGTATGGTGGCAAACACTTGGCTGCTTGGGAGGCTGAGACAAGAAGATGGCTTGCGCCCAGGAGTGGGAGATTGCTGTGAGCTATGATGATGCCACTGCACTCTAACCTCAGTGAGACCCTGTCTCAAAAATACATAAATAAAAATAAAAGAATAGCTATGAAGGACTTTATATTAAAAAAGGATATAAAGTATCCTTTCAATCCTTACCGCCTTTAAATCTTTGGTTCTGATCAACCTCTGAAATCTCAACTCATCCAGAAGAGCTCATAAGCTCTCTTTAAAATGCAGTACTGGCCGGGCGTGGTGGCTCACGCCTGTAGTCCCAGCGTTGTGGGAGGCCGAGGCGGGTGGACTGCCTGAGCTCAGAGGTTCAAGACCAGTACGAATAGCAGTGAGCCAGAGCAGGACCCCATCTCTACTAACATCAAGAACATCGCCAGAGGAAGACAAAAAAAGAGTACTTCAAATGAAGAAGAATGAACAAGGAAGTTGAAATTAAAAATAAAAAAATAATAAAATGCAGTACTAAAGTTGGGTGCTGTGGTGGACACCTGCATTTTATTATCTGAGAGGACATAGCTACTTGGGAGGCTGAAGCAAGAGAATCACTTAAGCCCAAGAGTTTAAGGTTGCTGTGAGCTGTGACGCCATGACACTATCGAGGGCGACATAGTCTCTATCTCAAAAAAAAAAAAAAAAAAAATGCAATACTTTGTCCAGGTGTGAGGACTCACGCCCTTTCACTCAGTTCATTGTAAGCATTATTGTTGGCTCCAGGTGTTTGCTAGATGAATGGATAAATGAAAGAATGAATAAGCAGGGAGTTCTCTGGATCTTTACTGGTATAGAGTGCTGCCTCCTCCAAAATAAGAAAAGAAATAGATCATCTTTTTTCCTTTTCTTTTTTTTTTTTTTTTTTGAGACAGAGCCTCAAGCTGTCACCCTGGGTAGAGTGCCGTGGCAGCACAGCTCACAGCAACCTCCAACTCTTGGGCTTAAGCGATTCTTTTGCCTCAGCATCCCAAATAGTTGGGACTACAGGTGCCTGCCACAACGCCCGGCTATTTTTTGGTTGTAGTTGTCATTGTTGTTTGGTGGGCCCAAGCTGGATTCAAACCTGCCAGCTCTGGTGTATGTGGCTGGCACCTTAGCTGCTTGAGCTATAGGCGCTAAGCAGAAAATCTTTTTTTTATTCTCTATGGATAGATGAGATCTCTTAATGCAATTGCACAGGAGGAAGTGCTGTGTCAAGCTTATACATAAATTTAGTAACCAGTACAGAGAATATAAAGGAGAATAAAGTAAGGCTGTATCCTACAACTTTTGAGTTTTTCAGGTGTAAAATAACTGACAGGATGTTGAATGACTGAAGCCCTTCTCCAAAATTCCATTATTAAGTAGGACTGAGTTTGAGCTGATACAGCTGTACCTGCCAACTATCCTCCTGGGTCCCTGATTGTGGGCATCTGAGAGGACATAGCAGATGGAGTGCAGTCTGCCAGGATGGCAGAGTCAGGTGAATCAGGGCAGCCCAATTTGGGGTTGGGAACCTTGTCCTCAGTGGCACTGTGTGTCACCCAGCAGAGCTAACGAAACAAAACAGCTCATCTCAACAGATGTCCATGCAGCATCTCAAGTTACAAAGATGCATAGAAAACTGTCCTTGTCTTTGAGGCAATTATAGTCTAACTTGGGAGAAGAATATACAGCTTCAATCTCAAGATACTGTGATAGCAGTAATAAAACTTTCAAATTATAAAGCTTAAAAGAAATATGAGTTAGCTTAAGTGGGCATGTACTGTGTACCAGTTCCTATGGTAGGCATATTTCATGTGCTATCTCTTTTAATCCTGCAAGCACCATTACTGTGCCATTTTTTACAGAATAGGAAACTATCCTGGAAATAGCACTATCCAATAGAACTTACAGCACTGATGGAACTGTTCTCAATCTGCACTGTCCAATAAATAACTACTAGTCATATGTGACTATTGAATATTTGAAATGTTGTTAGTGAAGCTAAGGAATGAATTTGTGCTTTTATTTGAGTTTTGATTTAAATGGTCACATGTGGAGCCAGGCATGGTGGCATACCTGTAATCCTGGCACTCTGGGAGGCCAAGATGGGCGGATTGTCTGAGCTCACAAGTTCAAGGCCAGCCTGAATTAGAGCAAGACCCTGTCTCTAAAAATAGCCTGGCGTTTTGATGGGTGCTTGTAGTCCCAGCTACTCGAGAGACTGAGGCAAGAGAATCACTTGAGCCCAAGAGTTTGAGGTTGCTCTGGGCTGTGATATCACAGCACTCTACCAAGGGCAACAAAGTGGAACTCTGTCTCAAAAAATAAATAAATAAATGGTCACATGTGGCCAGTGGCTACCACATTGGGCAGGTCAGGTTTAGTGTTCTCAGTCTCTGAAAGGTTCTCTATGATCTGGTCTCTGTTACCTCTGCTCATCTCCTACTTTTCTCCCTCTCCGCACCCATTCTAGCCACACTGACCTCTGTACAGTCCTTCAGATCCACCTGGCATGTCCCACTTCTGCATGGCTCCCTCCCTTACTGCCTTCAAATCTTTGGTTCTGATCAACCTCTGAAATCTCAGCTCATCCACAAGAGCTCATAGCTCTGTTTACAATGCAGTACTAAAGTTGGGCGCTGTGGGGGACACCTGTAGTCCCAGCTACTTGGGAGGCTGAAGCAAGAGAATCACATAAGCCCAAGAGTTAAGGTTGCTGTGAGCTGTGACACCCCAACACTCTATCGAGGGTGACATAGTGAGACTCTGTCTCAAAAAAAAAAAAAAAATTCAATATTAAGTCCAGGCGTGGACAGTCACACCTATAATCCTTACACTTTAGGAGGCCAAGGTAGGATTGCTTGAAGCCAGAAGTTGAAGACAAGCATAAGCAATAGTGAGACCCTGTCTCTACAAGAAATAGAAAAATTAGCCAGACACTGTGGTGCACATCTGTAGTCCCAGCTGCTTGAGAGGCTGATCACTTGAGCCCTAAATTTTGCAGTGAGCTAAGATGATGCCACTGCACTCTGGCCCCAGGCAACAGAGTAAGAACCTGTCTCAGAAATAAAGAAAAAAGGCAATGTTGGATGGGTGTGGTGGCTCACACCTATAATTCCAGCACTTTGGGAGGTTGAGGGGGATCCTTTGAGGCCAGGAGTTCAAGACCAGCCTGGACAATATAGGAACATCCATGTCAATACCAAAAAAAAAGAAAATTAGTTGGGTGTGATGATGCATGCCTGGAGTTCTACCTACTTGGGTGGCTGAGGCAGGAAGATCACCTGAGCCCAGGAGTTCAGGGCTTCAGTGAGCTATAGTTGTGCCACTGTAGTCCAGCCTAGCAGCAAAGAAAGCCCCTGTCTCAAAAATAATAATAATATATCAAAATAAAATGCAGTGTTAATCTCCATGTTTTACTACAGTAAACAGGAAGCAGAGATTCATTGATGTCTTTTTTTTTTTTTTTTTTTGTAGAGACAGAGTTTCATTTTATTGCCCTCGGTAGAGTGCCGTGGCATCACAGCCCACAGCAACCTCCAACTCCTAGGCTTAGGCGATTCTCCTGCCTCAGCCCCCCGAGTAGCTGGGACTACAGGCGCCTGCCACAATGCCCAGCTATTTTTTTGTTGCAGTTTGGCCGGGGCTGGGTTTGAACCCACCACCCTCGGTATATGGGGCCCGTGCCCTGCTCACTGAGCCACAGGCGCCGCCCTCATTGATGTCTTTTAGAGTCAACTGGAACAAATTAGAATCCAGCTCACAGTTTATCTTATAGCCCATTAAGCCCCAGTGTTTGAAGATGCTTGTCCTAAATGGATATCCATTCTCCAAGGGATCCTGTCTAGTTCTGATCAACCTCTGAAATCTCAGCTCAGTTTGGATAAGGGCAAAGCCTGCCTTATACTCTCTAGGGGGCTACCCTAGAAACTCCAGGCCAGAATATCTCCATCCATTTGTGGTCTCGTGGGCCAGAGCAGCAGAGCTCTAGAAGCAGGCTAGTCTCTGCAATGGAAAAGAAGCAGAAAAACTCTGCTACATTTCATGTTCCTTCGTTACTCCGTTTAGCCTGGCAACACTAACAGCAAAGAATTAAATGTTTATATATAGGGTGTGGGTAGGGCGCCAGCCACATACACCAATGCAGGTGGGTTCCAACCTAGCCCGGGCCTGCTAAACAACAACAACTGCAACAACAGAAAAAATAGCCAGGTGTTGTGTCAGGTGCCTGTAGTCCCAGCCACTCGGGAGGCTGAGGCAAGAGAATCGCTTGAGCTCAAGAGTTTGAGGTTACTATGAGCTGGGCCATGGCACTCTATGGAGGGTGACAAAGTAAGACTCTTATCTAAAAAAAAAAAATAGTTTATATATAAAATAAATACAGCATTTCTTACTAATTTGCTGGATGCCGAAATCTGTTCTTAGGTCTTACCCACCAATCCTTAAGTAGAATTTATTTTATCTTTTGGAAGTCTCCACCCTTTATCCTCAAGAAGGTCATTATATCTAGAGGTCATTATATATAATACTAGCCACCATTTGTCAAACTTCTATGTACCAGAAACTGTGATGCTTTCTATACATTATCATTACCAGTCACAGGTATGGTGCATTGAAAACTGAGGCTTAGCAGGGTTGGATAAAGTGGAAAAGCTAGGATCTGAACCTGTGTCATTCTCTCAACCACCTCTGAGACGGGGCAGCGCCCGTAGCTCACTGGATAGGGTGCCAGCCACATACACCAAGGCTAATGGGTTCGAACCCAGCCTGGGCCAGCTAAACAACAATAACAACTGCAAAAAAAAAAAAAAAAAAAACTCAACCACTGAGAACACCGTGTTGAGCCATCAGGAGGTTTTCACAGAAGGGTCACGGCTCTTCTGCCTCTGTGAAAGGTTGATGCATCATTTCAAAGTCTGCTTAAAGGGCAAGCTATTTATTTGAAATCCTATAATTTACCTAGGAAAGGAGATGATGGGTTTCTCTCACAAGATGGCGGTGAGCAGCCTCCACAGTGCTGCAGCTGCAGCCAGCACCTCCGTGAAGCCCATTTTCAGTCGAGACATGAGCGAGGCCAAGTGGAGGGTGCGCGAACTCTACCATGCCTGGTATCGGGAGGTACCGAACACTGTGCACTTGTTCCAGCTAGACATCACTGTGAAACAGGAATGGGATAAAGTCCAAGAAATGTTTATGAAGAATGCCCATGTCACAGACTCCAGGGTGGTTGATCTCCTGGCCATTAAGGGAAAGATGGAACTGGAAAAAACAAAGTATGGAAGCAGCAGACACATGTTTTGAGGTTCTTCCATGAAAAGAGAGTCACCAAGGCCAAAGGATCTCCTGTCCAAGTTCTATATGGGCCACAATCCATGAAGTGGAAAGGCTCATGTTGATGTTTCATTATTTTAGAGCACAAAGAAACTCATTATATGACGGTCAAAAAAAAAAGAAAGGAGATGATGTTAACACACCTAAAAGGAGAAGCTCCAGCCTTCACCTCTCCTTCCACACAGTGCTGAGAGCTTCATACTTCAGTAAGTCTCAGGGCAGGCTCAGAGCCCATAGCACAGTGGTTACAGCACTAGACACTCACACTGAGGGTCGTGGGTTCAAACCTGGCCTGGGCCAACTAAACAACAATGACAACTGCAACGACAACAAAAAAAAAGCTGGACATTTTGTTTTGGCAGACGCTCGTAGTCCCAGCTACTTGGAAGGCCGAGGCAAGAGAATCGCTTAAGCCCAAGAGTTGGAGGTTGCTGTGAACTATGACGGCGCAGCACTCTACCCAGGGCGACATAATGAGACACTATCTCAAAAAAAAAAAAAAAGTCTCAGAACAAACAGCAAAAGTAGCAGTAGTCAGTAAACTATTGATGTGAGAATGGTGACCAGAGGTGAGTGCTGATGTTGGCTGATGCATCTCTCGCTGCCCTTCCTCTGCCTTCTGAGCATCTCAGATGGGGCCTTGCCCCAGCAACTCTTCCCTCAGATTGGTCTGCTATACCATGGCTATAGTTCTGTATAAACACGGATCTCCGGCCTAACAGCCTCCTGGTCCACACCTGCCTACTTTGCCAGCAGCCCTGCTGGCTGCTCTTTAACTTGTCACCATCGCTGAGCCCTTCACCCTGCCCTGTAGGAGTTAGTCTTTGCATGTCATATTCTCTCTGGCAGAAATGTCCATCCTTGCCCCTGCTGGTCGTGAGTTGAGTTGAAGCTCACAAAGGTAGCTCTTCGTTACATAGAGCACCTTATTTTTACACCATTAATAGAACTTAACAAACTTTGTATTTTAGTTAATTATTTGCATGAGTGTGTGTGTGTCTTTTTTTTGTTTTCTTTGAGACAGAGTCTCACTCTGGGGCAGCACCTGTGGCTCAGTGGGCAGGGCACCGACCCCATATACTGAGGGTGGTGGGTTCAAACCTGGCCCCTGCCAAACTGCAACCAAAAAATAGCCGGGCGTTGTGGCGGGCGCCTGTAGTCCCAGCTACTCGGGAGGCTGAGGCAGGAGAATCACCTGAGCCCAGGAGTTGGAGGTTGCTGTGAGCTGTGTGAGGCCACGGCACTCTTACCGAGGGCCATAAAGTGAGACTCTGTCTCTACAAAAAAAGAGTCTGAAATCTGAAGATTTCAACTCAGTGAAGAAGTAGGTAACATTTGTTTTACCATAGTCTTACTGTAGAGGAGACAGAGAAATTTAAAAGGCCAAGTTGAATTGACCCCAAAAGGGAAAGAGCAGGCATAAAATTAGGGTACCTTTATACCAATGTTTTTGATTTTGCATTCTTATAAAGGATTCTGATTACTTTTCAACTTAATACAGAACACTCTTATCATACCTAAGGACCTCACTGGAGCAGAGTAGTGTTCGTAGAAAGTCCCCCAAGTGATTTATAACAGGTTATCCTGGGTTTGAGTGGTGTTGTGAATTTACTTAAACTGCGGGGCCACTAAATCTCCTCCCAACTGGCTAAATCTCTTCTTTTCTCCACAGGGAAACAACTGGAAGGCATCTGGTAAGTTGGTGGGACTGCTGACTTTCACTGGTTCATGAAACAAAGCAGCACCCTGTGCGTTCAGGTTCCAGTCTGTGCCTTCCAGCTTGAAACCCAACTCTCTATGCCCCAGACCTTCATGCCCTGATTTAGTGGCTCCCCACTAGGGCTTGTGTTGCCCTCCTACCCTGGGACATTTGGCAGTGTCTGGAGATGTTTTGGTTGTCACACTGAGAGGGATATTGTTGGCATCTAGTGGGTAGAGGTCCCAGGGTGCTGCTCAACATCCTAGAACGCACAGCACAGCCTTCCACCACAAAGAATGATCCGGCTCTAAACATCAGGGGTGCCAAGACTGAGAACCATTCATCTGTAGTGTGTATCCGACTCATGCCTTTGTTTTGTTAGTTGTGTGAGGGTGATCACCACTGTCACATCCTTGGGCAGAAATTATTCTCCTGGCAGTATGGTATTTGCTTTTTCTCAGATAAGTTTTAACTTTTCTGGCTTATCGTGTTTCTCTGTGTGACAGGCACACCTCCATAGTTGTACACAAGGATGAGTTCTTCTTTGGCAGTGGCGGTATCTCCAGCTGTCCCCCGGTGAGTGTCTTTCCCCCACACCCCATCCTGCAGGAGGCCAGGAGCTTTGCTTCTGCTGCACACCTCTGGCTTCTAGCCACGTGTATGGAGGCCTGTTCCTCACCACCATCTGAAGAGTCAGCTCAAGAAAACCCTTCCCAGACAGTACAGCCAGCTGCCCTCCTGTTCCCATGGCACCTTTGGGCCTCTCTGTTGCTCACTGAGCATGTTAGATTGAAATGGGCTATTTCTGGGCTTGGCGCCTGTAGCTCAAGCAGCTAGGGCACCAACCACATACACGGGGGCTAGCCAGTTCGAATCCAGCCCAGGCCCACCAAACAACAATGACAATTACAACCAAAAAATAGTCCCTGTAGTCCCAGCTACTTGGGCGGCTAAGGCAAGGAATTGCTTAAGCCCAAGAGTTGGGAGGTTACTGTGAGCTGTGATGCCACAGCACTCTACCCAGGGCGACAGCTTGAGACTCTGTCTCAAAAATAAATAAATAAGCTATTTCTGAATCTCCACAGAGAACAGTGTGAAGCTTCTTGCGAGCTGAAACTGTGTCATGCACTCCTGTCCCCATAACCCAGCGAGTGCCTGGCCCATAGTAGGAACCCAGCTGATGTTAAGCTGAACAATGAGAGGCAAAGGGTATTACCCAAAGTTAAATGGCCAGTAAGTTGGTGCCAGGACTAGAACTCAGCACTCCAACACTAAAGCCTGTGCCTTTTCCAAAACGTTTTGTCAGAGCTATCTAAGGGTTATTACAGTAGGTGCTCAAGCAAAGACCAAGCGATTGGGGCGGCGCCTGTGGCTCAGTGAGCAGGGCGCCGGCCCCATATGCCGAGGGTGGCGGGTTCAAACCCAGCCCCGGCCAAACTGCAACAAAAAAATAGCCGGGTGTTGTGGCGGGCGCCTGTAGTCCCAGCTACTCGGGAGGCTGAGGCAGGAGAATCACCTAAGCCCAGGAGTTGGAGGTTTGCTGTGAGCTGTGTGACGCCACAGCACTCTACTGAGGGCAATAAAGTGAAACTCTGTCTCTACAAAAAAAAAAAAAAAAAAAAGACCAAGCGATCATTCATTCTGACTCTCATAAATGGGAAGTCATTCTGGATTTCTTCCTCTCTCACAGTCTCCACCCCATCTCCTTTATTTTATTTTATTTTATTTTTTCAGACAGAGTCTCACCATGTCGCCCTCAGTAGAGTGCCATAGTGTCACAGCCCACAGCAACCTCCAACTCTTAGGCTTAAGCTATTCTCCTGCCCCAGCCTCCCAAGCAGCTGGGACCACAGGTGCCCACTACAGCTATTTTGTTGCAGTTGTCATTGTTGTTTAGCTGGCCTGAGCCAGGTTCAAATCTGCCAGCCTCGGTGCATGTGGCCGGCACTGTAACCACTGTGCTACGGGTGTGGAGCTGTCCCCATCTCCTTTAATATCTTCATTACGCCCATTCATTTCTACCTTACAAAGGTATCTTAAATCAGTCTGTCTCTCTTCCTTTCTTCTCATGTCTTCAGGCTTTCACCATAATCCAGGCCACCCTCACACATAGCCTGGACCATAGCAATAGCCTGCTGGTCTCTGCACTCCCTCTTCAGTCATTTCTCCACACAGGAGGCAAAGTGATCTTTTCAAAGATCCCTTGCCTCAGCTACAATTCTTCCCATTGCTTTTGTAATAAAAACCAGAAAGCTCAGGCACTTTCTCATATACCAAGGTGGTCCCATATACCAAGGGTGGCGGGTTCAAACCTGGCCCAGGCCAAACTGCAACCAAAGAAAAGCCAGGTGTTGTGGCAAGTTCCTGTAGTCCCAGCTACTCAGGAGGCTGAGGCAAGAGAATCGCCAATAGCTGGAGGTTGCTGTAAGCTGTGACGCCACAGAACTCTACTGAGGGTGGTAAAGTAAGACTGTCTCTACAAAAAAAAAAAGCCAGAAAGCTCAGTGTGGGGTAGCACCTGTGGCTCAAGGAGTAGGACGCCAGCCCCATATACCAGAGGTAGCAGGTTCAAACCCGGCCCCAGCCAAAAACTGAAAAAAAAAGAAAAAAAAGCTCAGCATGGCCTCCAGGCCTTATCTGATCAGGTCTCTGTCTCCTCTGGCCAGCCTCTTTGAGGCCCTGCCCTCCCCACACCCGCTTTGTTCTCAGTCCTTGAATAAACCTGGACACACAAACCTGCACTCTGGCATCAGGACACCGTCTTGATCCTTCACTTGGCTATGTCTTTCCATCCTTCAGATTTGAGCTTAATGTCACTTTCTCAGGCAAGTCTTCCCTGACTCTCATACTGTTGGAATTCTGTACTTTCCCAGCACCACAGTTTTTGCACCTAGTAATTATACATGGGTTTATGGGATTTTTTTGTCTGCCTTCCCTGCTAGACTGTACGCTCCCTGAGGGAAAGAATCTCATCTGTTTTGTCCACTTCGTACCCCCAGTGCCTAGCATAAGGCACGGCACACAGTGAGTTCCGAATACATGCTTATTGTGTGAGTGAATCATAGGGTGTCGAATGGTGACCTTTTAGTCTCACAACTCTGAGAAAGTTCTTCTCTGACTACTATAGTTACCTTGTTCACCATACATTCCCCAGCACCGAGAACAATGTCAATCACATAGTAAGTGCTCAGTAGCATGAATTAATGATTTTTCCAGGGAGCTCTGCTCTGGAGTGTTCTCCCTCCCCGGATCTATCCTCTGTTGCTTCCCCATTAACTGGTTTCCCCACTCAGCCTCAGTCTATCTTTATCTGTCAGTAGCAATCTGTTAACCTTGGGGTGAAGGCGCTCTATAGCTCTGTAGCTGGGTTAATTAACTCCCTTGTCCTATCACCATCACTGGATTAGGCTCACAGGCTTAAAAAAAAGAATTTAATTGTGGAGCTGGGCACAGTGGCTCATGCCTGTAATCCTAGCAATTTGGGAGTCTGAGGCAGTGGATCCGTTAAGCTCAGGAGTTCCAGACCAACCTGAGCAAGAGGTAGGCCTTTTTTAGGTCTTTAATAAAAATAAAAGGCAGCACCTGTGGCTCAAAGGAGTAGGGTGCCCACCCCATATGCCAGAGGTGGCAGGTTCAAACCCGGCCCCAGCCAAAAACTGCAAAAAAAAAAAAAAAGAAGAATTGAATTACAGAAATAACTGCCAGCCTGCCAGATCTTTCATGGTGCTTCATATTCTCTTGTTTTTTTTTTTTTTTTTTTTTTTTGTAGAGACAGAGTCTCACTTTATGGCCCTCGGTAGAGTGCCGTGGCCTCACACAGCTCACAGCAACCTCCAACTCCTGGGCTTAAGCGATTCTCTTGCCTCAGCCTCCCAAGTAGCTGGGACTACAGGCGCCCGCCACAACGCCCGGCTATTTTTTGGTTGCAGTTTGGCCGGGGCTGGGTTTGAACCCGCCACCCTCGGTATATGGGGCCGGCACCTTACTGACTGAGCCACAGGCGCCGCCCCATATTCTCTTGTTGTTACAAAGGATAACAAGTCTGTGGCAAGAAAAACTGGCTACATACTTTGTGAATATAGGCATGGAGAGATGGCCTGTTAAGTGTAAGCCATTTCTAGTTTTCCTTTCTTTTTTGAAACACAGTCTCACTTTGTCACCCTTGGTAGAGTGCTGTGGCATCCCAACTTACAGCAAACTCAAACTCTTAGGCTCGGCGCCTGTGGCTCAAGTGGCTAAGGCTCCAGCCACGTACACCTGAGCTGACAGGTTCGAATCCAACCCAGGCCTGCCAAACAACAATGATGGCTGCAACCAAAAAATAGCCGGGTGTTGTGGCGGGCGCCTGTAGTCCCAGCTACTTGGGAGGCAGAGGCAGAAGAATCGCTTAAGCCCAGGAGTTGGAGGTTGCCGTGAGCTGTTATGCCACAGCACTCTACCCAGGGTGACAGCTTGAGGCTCTGTCTCAAAAAAAAAATAAAAGAGAAAAACATAAATGTGAACTCAAACTCTTATGCTCAAGTGGTTCTGTTGTCTCAGCCTCATGAGTAACTGGGACTACGGGCACCCACCACAACACCTGGCTATTTGTAGAGATGGGGTCTGGCTCTTGCTCAGGCTGGTCATGAGCTCAAGCAATCCACCTGCCTAAGCCTCCCAGAATGCTGCCAGGATTATGGCTGTGATCCACTGCACCCGGCCCATTTCTAGTTTTCCTGTTCTGTCCTCATGGTCAGGCATGGTGGGGACAAAAAGAGACTCAGATGTTCTATTTTTTTAATCAACTATATGAGTGGACAGCATACAAAATTAGATCTTCGAGAGAATCAAGTTCCCGAGCCCTACCAGAGCAAGAAACCCGACTTCTCAGCCATGCTACCAGCACATGGCACCGGAAAGTCACCAGGAAGTTTTAAGCCACTGAAGCCTTGATACAAAAGGGAATAACACTCTTCCTCTGTCCAGAGTGCTCTGAAAGTTAAAAATGAAGTTGTTGGGACAGAGTTCGTGGTCTTCTGTGGGAAGCCACATAAAAAAATTCATTGGAGATAGTGATTTATTGACTTTCTTTGGGTTGGCTCTTTCAGGGAGGGACATTGCTTGGGCCCCCAGACTCTGTGGTCGATGTGGGGAGCACAGAAGTCACAGAAGAAATCTTCTTGGAGTACCTGTCCTCCCTGGGGGAATCTTTGTTCCGGTGAGTGCAGATGGGGTGGTGGTTAGTTGTATCTGTCTCCCCAACTAGATAATCAGCCCCTGAAGGGCAGCCACCATGTCATATCCCCTCGAGAACTCAGCACAAGGCCTGGCTCAGTTTTTGCTCAATGAATATGAAGAAAAAGCAGTTATGCTACAAAAATGAGCTGTAAATCATCTAAGACAGATATTTAGGTTTCTGCTAAAACTTTTAGAGGAAAGAGGGTCTATTTGTTCCTTCTGATGAAAATCAGCAAATGGTGTTCTCAGCCTGTACTGGCTGAGTGCTTTGTCCTGAACATCAAAAACAGGGTGTGCAGGCCGGGCACAGGTGTACAGGCTCACGCCTATAATCTTAGCACTCTGGGAGACTGAGGTGGGTGGATCATGGGAGCTGATGACTTCATGACCAGCCTGAGCAATAGTGAAACCCTGTCTCTACTAAAAATGAAAAACTGAGGCAAGAGGATCGCTTGAGCCCAGGAGTTTGAGGTTATAAGCTATGACTCCATGGCACTCTACCAAGGGCGACAAAGTGAGACTGTGTAATTCCAGCAACTCTGGAGGCTGAGGCAGGAGGATCACTTGAGGCCAGGAGTTAGAAGTTACAGTGAGCTATGATCTTGCCACTGTGCTCTCGCCTGGCTGATGGAGCAAGAATCCACCTCTTTTTTTTTTTTTTTTTTTTTTTTAAGAATCCACCTCTTAAAAACAACTAGGGCCGGACAACGCTTGTGGCTCAGTGGGTAGGGTGCCAGCCCCATATACCGAGGATGGCAGGTTCAAACTTGGCCCCAGCCAAACTGCAACAAAAAATAGCTGGGTGTTGTGGCGGGCGCCTGTAGTCCCAGCTACTTGGGAGGCTGAGGCAAAAGAATCGCCTAAGCCCAGGAGTTGGAGGCTGCTGTGAGCTGTGACGCCATTGCACTTTACCGAGGGCAATAAAGGAGACTCTTAAAAAAAAAAACAACAACTAGGGCCAGGCGCTGAAGCTCACGCCTGTAATCCTAGCACTCAGGAATTCCCAGGCAGGTGGATTGCTTGAGCTAATGAGTTAAAAGACCAGCCTGAGCAAGAATGAGACCCTGTCTCTAAAAAAAAATAGCTGGAGGAGGGCGGCGCCTGTGGCTCAGTCAGTAAGGCACTGGCCCCATATACCGAGGGTGGCGGGTTCAAACCCTGCCCCTGCCAAACTGCAACCAAAAAATAGCCAGGCCTTGTGGCAGGCGCCTGTAGTCCCAGCTACTTGGGAGGCTGAGGCAAGATAATCGCTTAAGCCCAGGAGTTGGAGGTTGCTGTGAGCTGTGTGAGGCCATGGCATTCTACCAAGGGCCATAAAGTGAGACTCTGTCTCTACAAAAAAAAAAAAAATAGCTGGAGGGAGGGGCAGCGCCTGTGGCTCACTGGAAGGGCGCCAGCCTCATGTACTGAGGGTGGTGGGTTCAAACCCAGCCCTGGCCAAACTGCAACAAAAAAAATAGCCGGGCATTGTGGCGGGCACCTGTAGTCCCAGCTACTTGGGAGGCTGAGATAAGAGACTCGCCTAAGTCCAGGAGTTGAGATTGCTATGAGCTGTGACACCATGGCACTCTACCAAGGGCAATAAAGTGAGACTCTGTCTCAAAAAAAAAAAAAAACCTGGAGGTCAGGCAAGGTGACTCATGCCTTTAATCCTAACACTCTGGATGACTGAGGCAGGCGGATTGCCTGAGCTCACAGGTTCGAGACCTGCCTGAGCCAGAGCAAAACCTCATCTCTAAAAATAGCTGGGCATTATAGCAGACACCTACAAGCCCAGCTACTTAGGAGGCTGAGGCAAAAAAATTTCTTGAACTCAAGAGTTTGAGATTGCTGTGAGTTATGAAGCCATGGCACTCAACCAAGGGTGACAAAGTGAAATTCTGTCTCAAAAAAAATAAATAAAAATTAAAAATATACCTGAGGCCTGGGCACACCTATGATCCTAGCACTCTGGGAGGCTGAGGCGGATAGATTGCTTTAGCTCCTAAGTTTGAGACCAGCCTGAGCAAAAGCAAGACCCCGTTTCTACTAAAAATAGAAAACCAAAGCAAGAGGATGGCTTGGACCTGAGTGGGAGCTTCCTGTGAGCTATGATGCCATGGCACTCTACCCAGGGCAACAGCTTGAGACTCTGTCTCAAAAAATAAATTAATAGGCTCGGCGCCTGTGGCTCAAGTGGCTAAGGCGCCAGCCACGTACACCTGAGCTGGGGGGTTCAAATCCAGCCCGGGCCTGCCAAACAACAATGATGGCTGCAACCAAAAAAATAGCTGGGCGTTGTGGTGGGCGCCTGTAGTCCCAGCTACTTGGGAGGCGGAGGCAAGAGACTTGCTTGAGCCCAGGAGTTTGAGGTTGCTGTGAGCTGTGAAGCCATGGCACTCTACCCAGGGCAACAGCTTGAGGCTCTGTCTCAAAAAATAATAATAATAATAATTAATTAAATAAAATAAATACCCGGGCATTGTGGTGTGCACCTGTAGTCCCAGCTACTCGGGAGGCTGAGGCAAGAGGATCACTCGAGCCCAAGAGTTTGAGGTTGCTGTGAGCTATAATGTCACGGCAGTCTACCCAGGGTAAAAAAATTCTATCTCAAAAAAAAAAAAAAAAAAAAACAGGGCAGTGCCTGTGGCTCAAGGAGTAGGGCACCAGCCCCATATACCAGAGGTGGCGGATTCAAACCTGGCCCCAGCCAAAAACTGCAAAAAATAAATAAAACAGGCTGGTCTCTGGGCGGCACCTGTGGCTCAGTGAGTAGGGCACCGGCCCCATATGCCGAGGGTGGCGGGTTCAAATCCAGCCCTGGCCAAACTGCAACCAAAAAATAGCCGGGCGTTGTGGCGGGTGCCTGTAGTCCCAGCTACTTGGGAGGCTGAGGCAAGAGAATCGCCTTAAGCCCAGGAGTTGGAGGTTGCTGTGAGCCGTGTGACGCCACGGCACTCTACCCAAGGGCAGTACAGTGAGACTCTGTCTCTACAAAAAAAAAAAAAAACAGGCTGGTCTCAGTAATCTCATACCTGTAATCCCAGCACTTGAGAGGCTGAGGCAGTTGTATTGCCTGAACTCACAGGTTTTAGAACAGACTGAGCCAAAGCAAGACCCTGTCTCTAAAAATATCATACCTGTAATCCTAGCACTCTGGGAGGCTAAGTAGATTGCTGAGCTCAGGAGTTCAAAACCAGCCTGAGCAAGAACAAGATCCCGTCTTTAGAAAATAGCCAGGCATTGTGGTAGGAGCCTAGTCCTAGCTACCAGGGACGCTGAGGCAAGAGAATCACTTTGAGCCTAGCAGTCTGAGGTTGCTGTGAGCTGTGAGACTTATGAAAGCTATGACACGGCACTCTGTTGAGAGTGACAAAGTGAGACTCTGTCTCAAAGAAACAAAAAGAAGCCAGAATTTTCAGAGAGGTTGAGTGGAAATACAAATTTGAGCATATATTCTCTTCAAATGGCTTTAGTCTATTTCAGTAAGGGTTAAACTAACCCTAGACCTCCAGTTTCATTTTCAATTCATCCTTCCCTGAAATATCGGTTCTTAATGGTCCAGAGTGACAAATCAAGCAGTCCTTTTAGCCTGTGAGAGAGAGAGTAAATGTAACTCACCTGTGCTCACCATGCCACTGTGTGGTTTGAGTTGTTCCACATAGATGCTTGCTGGCATTCTTATATCTGTTCTCCAAACCTTTCTCACAATACACAGAGGTGAGGCCTACAATCTCTTTGAACACAACTGCAACACCTTCAGTAATGAAGTGGCACAGTTCCTGACTGGCCGGAAGATCCCTTCTTACATCACTGACCTGCCCTCTGAGGTTCTCTCCACGTAAGTGTGGCTTCTGCCCCTGCCCCTGCCAGCCTTGAAAATTGCTATTGGTGACGCCTGTAGCTCAGTGGGTTATGCACTGGCCACATACACTGAGGCTGGGGGATTCATAACCCTGCCTGGGCCAGCTAAAACAACAATGACAACTGCAGCAACAGCAAAAAAGAAATAGCCAGCATTGTGGCGGGCGCCTGTAGTCACAGCTACTTAGGAGGCTGAGGCAAGAGAATTGCTTAAGCCCAAGAGTTTGAGGTTGCTGTGAGCTGTGACACTACAGCACTCTACCTAGGGCGACAGCTTGAGACTCTGCCTCAAAAAAAAAAAAAAATCCCTACTTGCAGCCAGTGTCCCTCCTCTGGCCCATACCTGCCTTCCCAACCAGATGGGCCTGCCCTAACCATAAGTTCTAACACAGAAGGCCACCATTCTCTCCGCCCACTGACGCACACCTGTATTATTTCCACCCACCTATATTATCTTCACCCTCCTCAAAGTGAGACCAGCTCTACTTTGGCCTAAGAGCAATAGCAGAACTTAGAAACTCACTTGACACTCACTGGCTTTGTATTTATACAAAATCCCAGTATCTGTCTTTCCATTGTGCATGAAGCGTGCCACTCCCCAGAAGCGCCCAGTTGAAAGGCTTTGTCAGGAAGATATGAGCAGAGAAGGGGTTAGAGAAAACAGAAAGGTTTGCTTCATAACCTTGTCTTTCTTCCACTGCATCAACGAGCTCTTTGACTCCCTCAAAGACAATGTTCTATGTGCCCTTGTATCTTAAAGCACACAGTCAGCCCTCTGTAGATGTTTCCTTTGAGAACACTCTGCACCCTTCTGTTCTGATGTGGTCCAAGCCTTGGAAGGACTGTGGGCTCTTATCCAGGCAGTGTCCCCTGAAAGGACATACATACATACACACCCCTGAAGCCATCTCATCCCCTCCTTCCCTTTGCTGTAGATTGTGTTCAAGCAGCCTCTGCCCACTCCAGGACCATGTCCATTTGCTGACTCAGACTCAGCAAGGCTCCTGGCAGGTTTAGCAAGCTCAGCATGGTGGCCTGTTTTTCATACCTGGGTAGGAGTCTCTCAGGAAAAACTCACATAGGAAACAAGGCTGGTGAGCAGCACCAGTCTGCCAGCCCAGTGCTGCCCTCCTGTCCCTTGGGTATGTTAAACCCCACAGCCCTACTAGGAGGATTTAGGTTTTGGCCCTAAGCAAACTTGAGTAGCTGGAATGTTCTTCCTATTAGTATTTTCTAAGTTTCATCTGTTTACCCTTTGGAGCATTTCATTCTCTTTTAAACTTCGGGAAGATTTTTAAAAATGACAGTATCCACTGAAGAAAATGCCAATGACTTAGATATGCTGTGGGCAACTTTATTTAAGGTTGCAGTAGGCATGGAATGTTTCTGAACCTCCAGTATTTGCAGTGTTTTTTCCAGCTAGGTGACTATGAGAGCAAACTGGGAGCCCTTTAGAAAATGGTATGGCGGGCGGCGCCTGTGGCTCAGCGGGTAGGGCGCCGGCCCCACATGCCGAGGGTGGTGGGTTCAAACCCGGCCCCGGCCAAACTGCAACAAAAAAATAGCCGGGCATTGTGGCGGGCGCCTGTAATCCCAGCTACTTGGGAGGCTGAGGCAAGAGAATCACCTAAGCCTAGGAGTTGGAGGTTGCTGTGAGCTGTGTGACACCACGGCACTCTACCAAGGGTGATAAAGTAAGACTCTGTCTCTACAAAAAAAAAAAAAAAAAGAAAATGGTATGGCTTGGGCGGCGCCTGTGGCTCAGTTGGTAGGGCACCAGCCCCATATACCGAGGGTGGCGGGTTCAAACCCGGCCCCGGCCAAACTGCAACCAAAAAATAGCCGGGCTTTGTGGCGGGCGCCTGTGGTCCCGGCTGCTCGGGAGGCTGAGGCAGGAGAATCGCTTAAGCCCAGGAGCTGGAGGTTGCTGTGAGCTGTGTGAGGCCACGGCACTCTACGCAGGGCCATAAAGTGAGACTCTGTCTCTACAAAAAAAAAAAAAGGAAAAAAAAAAAAGAAAATGGTATGGCCAGGTGTGGTGGCTCACGCCTATAATTCTAGTACTCTGAGAGGCTGAGATGGTAGATTGCTTGAGCTTCAGGACTTTGAGATCAGCCTGAGCAAGAGCGTGACCCTTTCTCTAAAAATTAGCTGGGTGTGATGGTGGGCACCTGTAGTCCCAGCTACAGGGTGTGTTAAGAGGCTGAGGCAAGAAAATCACTTGAGCCCAAGAGTTTGAAGCTGCTGTGAGCTGTGATGCCAAGGCACTCTGCCAAGGGTGACAATGTGAGACTCTGTCTCAAAAAAAAAAAGTGGCGTGGCGCCTGTGGCTTGGTGAGTAGGGCGCAGGCCCCATATACCAAGGGTGGCATGTTTGAACCCAGCCCCGGCCAAACTGCAACAAAAAAATTAGCCGCTGGCTCAGCGCCTATGGCTCAAGCAGCTAAGGCGCCAGCCATATACACCTGAGCTGGCGAGTTCAAATCCAGCCCGGGCCCACCAAACAACGACGGCTACAACCAAAAAATAGCCGGGCATTGTGGCGGATGCCTGTAGTCCCAGCTACATGGGAGGCAGAGACAAGAGAATCGCTTGAGCCCAGCTGTGATGCCATGGCACTCTACCCAGGGCGACAGCTTGAGGCTGTCTCTCAAAAAAAAAAAACTAGCCGGTGTTGTGGCAGGAGCCTGTAGTCCCAGCTACTCGGGAGACTGAGGCAAGAGAATCACCTAAACCCAAGAGCTGGAGGTTGCTGTGAGCTGTTGACACCATGGCACACTACCGAGGGTGACAAAGTGAGACTCTGTCTCTAAAAGAAAAAAAGTGATATGAACACCTTCTGCCAACCCGGCATTTGTCAGTTTTCCTGAATATTTCCTGTACTCCCTGGAAGACCTGACTTCCTGGAAGAATCTTGTTATGTGCCATCCTTACCCCAACTTTGTCTTTTTCTTTTTTTATAAATTTTTTTTTTTGTCTTTTTTTTTGTTGTTGTGGTTTTTGGCCAGGGCTGGATTTGAACCCGCCACCTCCAGCATATGGGACCGGCGCCCTACTCCATTGAGCCACAGATGCCACCCGACTTTGTCTTTTTCATTTCCATTTTCTTTTGCTCCAGCTTCCTCGCTTAAACTTTATTTTTAATCTTGTTCATGAGAATTAAAGATACAAGTACATAAAGTACTGAACACTCTAGTCCCGTCTGTGTAGCCAGCCTATTCACACTACCGGGCTCTAGAGGTGAGGCTCTGAGGAGGGAACCCAGCAGTAAGAGCACAGAGCAACCTATCTCAGAGATGCCCTCTGAAAAAACTGATATGTGAGGCAGGTGAGCAAAATCAGGGGGTCCTCCCCGTCTGGTGTGGCAGAGCTGCTGCTGACCACCACCATCCATCCTTCTCACTACCTAGGCAGCGCTGAGCGTGCCCTGCTCATGTCTCTGTTTTCCCACAGGCCCTTCGGACAGGCACTTCGGCCCCTCCTGGACTCAATTCAGATCCAGCCTCCAGGAGGGAGCACCGTGGGCAGACCCAACGGCCAGAGCTAACAGGACTACATGGGACCGCCCTGCCTCACCAGGGCTTTTCCTTTTTAAACAAAACAAACCCTACCAGATTTCTATTTTATAATTTTACATCAGAGCTAACAACCAGGGGACGGCTTTTTAAATTTCCCAGGGAAGGAGATCATCAGGCTGCATGTAGGACAATTGCTGCTAAGAAACAGAACAAAATCCCACCCCTTCTAATAGTATTATACTAATTTATTAAGGCTGTCTTGTTGTGAGTTCACTTTTGACGCTGTTTCCTAAGCGTCTTCCACACTGGAGAAAGGGAGGGGGTTTGTTTAAGCAGAAAATAAAGAGGCACAGTTTGGGGGAGCCCCAACCCAGAACTTCTTTCCAGAGAATACCCACACTCTACCCAAGTTGCCACCCCTATGGGACCCAGGTGAGTTTTACAACACTCATGACCCAGAAGCAGTTACTCTCTAGTGTTAAAGGAACCAAAGGCTTTGGTGTACATGGGACCAGTTTCAGGATGACTAAGCTAACCTCAGTGAACTCTTCAGCCACAGCCACCCTCACCTTCCCTCCCCTGCCCCGGCAAGGCCAGGACTGGAGCAGCCAGAGCCTCAGGAGTGTGACAGCAAGTATCCGGCCAGAGAAAACAGGATAAAGCCATTCCTTCTTCCACCTACATGGATTGCTGATCCTTTGGGAAACCTGCCTTGCTGCCCATGAGGCTGTCTTCCTCAGCACAGCTGATGTGTCCGAGTGAGGAGGCTTAGGCTGGGCAGAGACCCTGTCTGCAAGTAATGATGTAGGTCATTTGTAGTCTCTGTAACTACCACCCAGGCCAATATGTGGTGTTCAGTTAGAGACCAAGGGACATGATTCCCTGCTCTAGGAAAATATTCCTGATATAGAAAGAATGATGGAAAATCAAAGTGGCAAGAAAATTTAGAATTGCTTCTGATAAGGACTTTTTTGTTATCCTAAATGTGTTCAGAGGTACACATTTTTTCTGTTGTCATTCTGACTTTAAGGAAGCCTGAGGCATGGGTGGGCATTTTCGTAATGACTTGCTGCTAGGAGTTAATGGGCAGGGAACAGTCTGGAAGTCTCTGATCTGGAGAGGCTTTCAGATCCCCTTTCTTCTTAGGAGTCTCCCTTTAGTTTGTGGGGAATTGAGTTTGGAGAAAGGAACTCAGAGCTACCAGGTGCCTGAGTGCCAGCTCTGGCATCTGTGGGCCCTCCTGCTATAGCTCCCTGCCACTGTTCAGACTTGAATTACGTTGCTGGGGATCTGACCTGCAGCAGAGGGCTTTCTTCTCTAAAAAGCTGCTGCTCATTTCTGGCCCCTTCCTCTGCCATCTTTGCCAGTAGCCATAGCATTTGGCATCATTAGGTCTCAGCTAGAGAAAACTATGTCCTTCTGCCTTTTGTTTGCCTGAGACCTGACTAGGGGCATGTCCAGCTGGGATGTCAAGTGACATTTTAGAACATTAAGGCTGGAGCTCAAACAAGTGAACGGTTTAATTCTTCTCAAGACCCACTGCTTTGTCAGTGTGCATGGAAGTAACAAAGCAGAAGCTACCAGGAACTACTAAGTATTGGTGATCTGCTGACAGAATTGGACCCAAGGAGAATGGATTTCAGAGGCTGGGTTTCTTTTAAGAGGGTAGCAGGTTCGTCTAGGCCAGCACTCTGCTTCTCACTGGTGTTCTTCTCCAGCTGCCTGGCCCAGCCTTCCCTCTCTTCCAGGCCCTTGCTGCAGACCTCTCTGCCTGGCACTCTCATCCCCATCCTTTTATTGTCTCCTCTCCCAGATCCGCACTCAGCTGGTTTTTCTCCTCCCAGAGTCCTCAGGGCTATGCTGGAAAGATGGCCTAAGCAGCTCCCCTGAGAGTCACTTGGTTCCTGAATCAGCCCCCTTAATGCCCAGCAGCCATTTGTGCCAGTGCCTGTGCCCTACAGTTTGTGGGGAGAGATGGAAGGATCAGCGAGCAGCCTTCCCAGAGCTCTGCGGGAAGGCAAGCTCTCCCTCCCTCATGCAAGCCCCACTGTCACTATGGAAGCCCAGGCTCATGCTAGGACCCCCACCCCACAACCCCATCCTCACATTTCTCTGTCTATCCCAGAACCTCAGGAGCATGCCCATTGTGACCAGCTAACTCCACCTGGATGTGTTCAGGCAAGCAGGGTGGGAAGTGAGTCGTGTTCTTGTATTGCACAGTGGACACCTCCATAGAGGTCCATTGGTTTAAAGGGACAGAGAAGGAGGAAGGATGAAACCATCACCCCCTTCTAGAAATAAATCTTGTACCTTTGAGATTCCTTTTATATCCATGAGTCAGACTAATAACTGTCTAGTACGGAGGTGTTTGCTGGTTTTCTTTGGTGTTTTTTCTAATGCAATAAACTCATTGCTGCCTGCTCTATTTGTTTAGTGCCTGAATCAGGTCTGGGTATGCACCCAGCATGAAATGACCCCAGGCTTCTCAGTCTGTCTCCCTCATAGCTTAACTCTGCTCGCCTTTGCTTCATTGTAAGCCCTGTGCATAAGAAGTGACAATAGGCAGCGCCTGTGACTCAAAGGGTTGGGCGCTGACCCCATATGCCAGAGGTAGTGGGTTCAAGCCCGGCCCAGCCAAAAACTGAAGAAAAAAAAAAAGAAGTGACAATAGCAGCGAAGAAGGTCTTACTCTCACCACTGATTTGTAAACTTGGGGGAAAAGCCCAGAGAGAATATCACCTGCTCAAAGCCACATTGTGGCTGGTAGTAGGGTAAGACTCAAAGCCTTGTCTGAATCAGAAGACTCAAAGCTTTTGATTCTGGGGTCTTCCCCCAGAGGCCCTTGGCCCTCGTGGGGTAACTGATCTCACCAGGAAGTGATCACTTCTAGTTGCAACTTGGCCATAGGCTGGGTCTGTGACCCCAAGGGTCTCTCCCGACAAGTGTTGAGTTGGTGGACCATTCTCTGAGTGCCCCCTGGTATTGCCAGACGTGCCAGCCTAGCTGGGGGTATCTGAATATCCAGTCTAACAACTTCGAGTGAGCCCATTCAGTGGGCCTGACCTGTGCCCACAATGTGCCTCACTCAAAGAACTTGAAATATGAGTATTTGTCCAATTTTACAGAGGAAGAAACAGGTACAGAGCAAGTGGGTGATCCACCTGGCTAGTGGCTGAGCCCAAGCTTGAAGCCACCACATGAATGAGACTTCATCCACACGTCACTGCATTTTTCCAGTGTGCTAGTTTAAGAATAAAACAGGTTCTGGCTCTCCTGAGGACACCAAGTGCCAGTGTCTTTGGCTGACATACTTGCTTCCTGAGGGCTGACATGTTCACAGGCAGGAGTGCTTAAGAGTGCTTACTCTGGGGTGGCGCCTGTGGCTCAAGGAGTAGGGTGCCAGTCCCATATGCCGGAGGTGGCGGGTTCAAACCCAGCCCCGGCCAAAAAAAAAGAGTGCTTACTCTGGGGTGGCGCTTGTGGCTCAAAGGAGTAGGGTGCTGGCCTTATATACCAGAGGTGGCAGGTTCAAACCCAGCCCCGGCCAAAAATTGCGGGAAAAAAAAAAATGAAAAAGAGTGCTTACTCTGGGCAGCACTTGTGGCTCAGTGAGTAGGGTGCCAGCCTCATATACTGAGGGTGGCAGGTTCAAACCCAGCCCCAACCAAACTGCAACAAAAAAATAGCTGGGTGTTATGGCAGGTGCCTATAGTCCCAGCTACTCATGAGGCTGAGGCAAGAGAATCACCTAAGCCCAAGAAGTGGAAGTTACTGTGAGCTGTGATGCTACTGCACTCTACCAAGGGGGACAAAGTGAGACTCTGTCTCTAAAAAAAAAAAAACAAAACAAAACAAAAAATGCTCACTCTAAAATTACACAGCCTGGTGAAAGTCCCCCAATTCTGCCACTTATGGACCCATCCATTTCATCCTGTGCCCTTACCTGTAAAATGGAAGAAATAGATGGTGATGGGCAGTGCCTATGGCTCAAGGAGTAGGGCGCCGGTCCCATATGCCAGAGGTGGCAGGTTCAAACCCAGCCCTGGCCAAAAACCACAAAAAAAAAAAAAAAGAGAAAGAAATAGGTGGTGATGGGGAGGAAATAAAGGCACTTTGCCTTGTGCCTGGCACAGATAAACTGCTCCATGGACGATCCATTCAACAGCCATTGACTGGGGACTCTTGTAAACCAGTACCCTGCAGAGGCCCAGGCCAATCCTCCCTGTTGGGAATAGTTCTCCTGTTGCGGGGGGGCGGGGGGGGTAAATGGCAGAAAATAGGTGTTACAGGCTTAGACTTTGATTAGTCAGTGTGGGGCGAGTTCTTTGAGTCTACTGAGGTTTCTCTGCGAGCCCACCATGGGGGAAGCTGTGCTGGGGGTTGTGCTAGGGCTGCAGCGGTGTCAGAACTGGCAGGGCCCACCCAGGGAGGGATTAGATTCCAGGGACGCTGAGCAATGAGAGTGACAAGTTAGGTGATCTCAGATGGTCATAACACCAAAGAAGAGATAAAACCAGGCAGCCACATGATGGGGGAATGTGTGTTTGAAGGTCAGGGGAAGCTTCTCTGAGTTGACAGTTAATGTGAGAATGAAATGATGAGCACAGATCTGAAAGGAGAGTGATCTAGGCAGAGGGAACATCCAGAAAAAGGAACTCTGAAGGGCGGGCCAGAGAGGAGGCAGAGTGGAGAGCTGGAGAGCCTGAGAGCAGAGGATAGCAGAAGGCACAGGGGCTGGGGTTTGGAGGGTCATGGGAAGCATGAAAAGGATAGGGCTGGATGGGACTGGGGGGCAGCCTGTGTCAATCTATGGAGAAGCCCTGGAAATGAGTTTGGGCCCTGCCCTCTAAAAACTTAAAGTTTGGGAGGGTATATATGAAGCAGCCCCCTGTGAAGCATGTTAAAGCAGCTATGGGGACTGCTGCGCCACTGTCAGCCAGTTCTCCTGCCTTTGGGAGCTGTTACTGGGCTGCTCCAACTTGATTTGGGGTGTGCTGAGATTAATTTGTTTTTCTTTTTTTTTTTTTTTGTAGAGACAGAGTCTCACTTTATTGCCCTCGGTAGAGTGCCGTGGCGTCACACAGCTCACAGCAACCTCCAACTCCTGGGCTTAGGCCATTCTCTTGCCTCAGCCTCCCGAGTAGCTGGGACTACAGGCGCCCGCCACAACACCCGGCTATTTTTTTTGTTGTTGCAGTTTGGCCGGGGCTGGGTTTGAACCCGCCACCCTCTGTATGTGGGGCAGGCGCCCTGCTCACTGAGCCACAGGTGCTGCCCTAATTTGTTTTTCTTTAATGAAAATAAAAGAGTATAGGCTCAGCGCCTGTGGCTCAAGCGGCTAAGGCAACAGCCACATACATCTGAGCTGGTGGGTTCAAATCCAGCCTGGGCCCACCAAACAACAATGACGGCTGCAACCAAAAAATAGCTGGGCGCCGGGCGCGGTGGCTCACGCCTGTAATCCCAGCACTGTGGGAGGCTGAGGCGGGAGGATTGCTTGAGCTCAGGAGTTCGAGGCTTGTCTGAGCGAGAGTGAGACCCCAACTCGTGAAAAAAATGGAAAAACCCAGCCGGGCGCAGCGGCGAGCGCCTGTAATCCCAGCGGCCCGGGAGGCTGAGGCAGCAGGGTGCCCACAGCCGGAGTCCGAGGCTGCGGTGAGCTCCGACGCCACTGCCCTCTGCTCAGGGCATAGGGTAGAACTCTGCCTCGACAAAAAAAAAAAAAAAAAAAAAAAAAAACCAAAAAATAGCTGGGCATTGTGGCGGGCGCCTGTAGTCCCAGCTAGTTGGGAGGTGGAGGAAGGAGAATCGCTTAAGCACAGGAGCTGGAGGTTGCTGTGAGCTGTGATGCCACAGCACTCTACCCAGGGCAACAGCTTGAGGCTGTCTCAAAAAAAAAAAAAAAGAAAAGAAAAGAAAGAGTATAAAGATACTATGTATTCAGAAAATTTAAGCAAACAATAAAAATGATAAAAATGTGCAAGAGGGACTTTGCCTAACAATTGTAATCAGTGTAACCTGGCTTATTGTACCCTCAATGAATCCCCAACAATAAAAAAAAAAAAAAATGGGGCGGCGCCTGTGGCTCAAGGAGTAGGGCGCCGGTCCCATATGCCGGAGGTGGTGGGTTCAAACCCAGCCCTGGCCAAAAACCAAAAAAAAAAAAAAAAAAATGATAAAAATGCAAAAATGAAAGGAAAAAAGTCCCTTGAAATTCCCATCATTCTAAGATACCACTGCTATTTTGCGCCCCTCCTTTTAGATGTTTCTGTGCATTTGAAGACACAGGTGCTCTTTGGTACCTTGTTTTGTTCTCCTAATATGCCGTGAAGCTATGTACAACCCCAAGGGGACCCCCCGGAGGGGGTGAGTGGTGGTACGGATAAAGGAAGCTCTAAGAAGAGAACATTCCAGCTAAGTTCCCCAAAACCTAAGGGAGCTGTTGACCTGCTTTGGTCAACAGTGTGGGAGGCGGCCTACCCACAATGAGGGCTGGATCATGAGACCCAAGGCTCCTCATGCCCAGACAGGGGCTGTGGCCAGAGAGGGCAGGCAAGGAGTCCATCAGGAGCCTGGCACTCCATAGGATGTGAGCCCTTGATCCTAGAGGCTGGCTGCTTTGGGAGGAGGTGGAGAGTGGTTCTGGAACTGGTTCTGAAGCACAGGCTTGCTCTAGTCTATCCCAGGCTGCAGAGCCCTCTCCATGGTGAGAGATCTGGGCACCAGGTGGCGCTGTAGAGCCCATGCCCAGCCCAGGCCACCACCCAACTCTAGGCCAGCTGGACTGCAGTACCCCAACTCACCTCAGTAAGCCTGCATAGCTCACCAAGAATCCATGAGGTAACAGCCAAGCTCCTTGTCCTCACATTTTGGAGGCCCTTTATTTTTCCTTTAAGACAGTCTCACTCGGGCGGCGCCTGTGGCTCAGTGAGTAGGGCGCCAGCCCCGTATGCCGAGGGTGGTGGGTTCAAGCCCAGCCCTGGCCAAACTGCAACAAAAAAATAGCCGGGCGTTGTGGCGGGCGCCTGTAGTCCCAGCTGCTCGGGAGGCTGAGGCAAGAGAATCGCGTAAGCCCAAGAGTTAGAGGTTGCTGTGAGCCGTGTGACGCCACGGCACTCTACCTGAGGGCGGTACAGTGAGACTCTGTCTCTACAAAAAAAAAAAAAAAAAAGACAGTCTCACTCTGTCACCCTTAGGCTAGAGTGCTAAAGCATCATTATAGCTCACAGCAACCTCAAATTCCTGGCCTTAAGCGATCCTCCTGCCTTGGCCTTACAAGTAGCTGGGACTACAGGCACCTGCCACAATGTCACCCAGCTAGTTTTTCTTTCTTTTCTTTTCTTTTCTTTTCTTTTCTTTTCTTTTCTTTCTTTCTTTCTTTCTTTCTTTCTTTCTTTCTTTCTTTCTTTCTTTCTTTCTTTCTTTCTTTCTTTCTTTCTTTCTTTCTTTCTTTCTTTCTCTTTCTTTCTTTCTTTCTTTCTTTCTTTCTCTTTCTTTCTTTCTTTCTTCTTTCTTTCTTTCTCTCTCTTTTTCTTTCTTTCTTTCTTCTTTCTTTCTCTTTCTTTCTTTCTTTCTCTTTCTTTCTTTCTCTTTCTTTCTTTCTCTTTCTTTCTTTCTCTTTCTTTCTTTCTTTCTTTCTCTCTCTCTCTCTCTCTTTCTCTCTCTTTCTTTCTTTCTTTCTTTCTTTCTTTCTTTCTTTCTCTTTCTTTCTTTCTTTCTTTCTTTCTTTCTTTCTTTCTCTTTCTTTCTTTCTTTCTTCTTTCTTTCTTTCTCTCTCTTTTTCTTTCTTTCTTTCTTCTTTCTTTCTCTTTCTTTCTTTCTTTCTCTTTCTTTCTTTCTCTTTCTTTCTTTCTTTCTCTTTCTTTCTTTCTCTTTCTTTCTTTCTTTCTTTCTCTTTCTTTCTCTTTCTTTCTTTCTCTTTCTTTCTTTCTTTCTTTCTCTCTCTCTCTCTCTCTTTCTCTCTCTTTCTTTCTTTCTTTCTTTCTTTCTTTCTTTCTTTCTCTCTTTCTCTCTTTCTTTCTTTCTTTCTTCAGTTTTTGGCCGGAGCTAGGTTTGAACCAGCCACCTCCAGCTTATGGGGCCAGCACCCTTCTTCTTTGAGCCACAGGCGCCACTTGCCCAGCTAGCTTTTCTATTTTTAATAGAGACAGGGTTTTGGCTGCACTCCTCGACTGGCTTGGTCTTTCTCTTTTTATCTCTAGTCAAAAAGTTCCAACCCCTAGGTACCTTTTACATTGGCCAGTTTGAATTAAGCGGGAGATTCTATTCCAGCCCCAACAGAACTACAGGATTTCGCGGAAGTGGAAATTTTGAAGTTCCACGAAGTTAAGTTTACAAATTCCCAAGAGGTGAGTCACCATGGAGAGGACCCTGTAGGTGTGTCCTTGTGGTCTCTTTGAGAAGACCTGTTCTCCTAGACCTCACCCTTCTTGGGTGTCCTCTCTAAGTCCACCCCCCCACACCCTCATCTGAGGGTCAGCGCCAATCCCTGTCACTTCTGCTTTCATCTGGATTGCCTTTTCCCACCCCTTCCCCAGCGCTGGCTTTCCCTCTACATAGCCTTCCTGCCTCTTTACCCACACCTGAAGATATGTCCAGGCACCTCCCTCCAGCCCATGCTCTCAGGGCACAGAGCCAGCCTCCCACTCAGAAACCTTGATCATGGTCTTCTCCTCTCTGAGCCTCAGTTTCTTCATTTGTACATTGGAAACTATGAGTCAGAACCACTACGGTCTTTCCCAGTGTTATTCCTCTCCCCACCCCTGGCTTGAGAGGACTGAGTTCTCCCAGTTCAGGGGCTGAGTTCTGACCCACAGAGACCAGCAGGAGCTGCCACCACTGCTTCCCACCCCAAAGTAGGGCATTGCTGTGGCTAGAACCATTTCTGTCCCCACTGTCTTTGGCTAAGGGAGCCCCAAGGGACCTGAGCCAACCTAGCAACAACAGCCTCCACCCTCTCCTAGGAAGCCATCTCTGAGCATGCGCTCTTCAGCCTGTTCCCATCAATGATTTGTTTATTGTGAAAACAATGAGGACTGCAGGCGTTTGAAAGGAAAAAAAAAGCAGGAACATCCTCCACTTTGCTCTTTGCAGGACCTTTCTAAACACACCTCTTCCTCTTCCCTGCTCCTCACCTTCCTCCAACTGCCCAGCCAGGCTGTAGGTGGTGGCCTCATTTACAGATGAGCAACAGACTCAGAGAGTGGGAGTGTTACCGATGTCAGCACTTGTCCCCCAAGGCCACATCAGACAGACAAGTGGGTTAAGGAAAGAGGAGTTTATTAATGAGAATGGCAAAGTGCCATATGAAACTGTCATTGCCCTATCCAAAAGCAAAAATACAGAGCCTTTATTTTTATTTATTTTTTATGAGACAGAAATTCACTCTGTGCCCTGGGTAGAGGGCTGTGGCAGCATCGTAGCTCACAGCAACCTCAGCCTCCCAAGTAACTGGGACTACAGGTACCTACCACAACACCTGGCTAGTTTTTCTATTTTTTAGTAGAGACCAGCTCTTGCTCTTGCTCCCCCTTGGCCTCCCAGAGCCAGGCAATAGAGAGTTTTGGAGGTTGTTTTGTTTCCCCCTCACCTCCAATACAGAGCTTTTAAAGGGAGGGTGTCATTTAACTATGGTTGGTGGTTCTGGATAAATTCTATCTCAGGGCTCTAGGCAGGACAATCTCCCACCTTCAGAGCCCACAATCCCTGCGGTACAAAGAACAAAAGACACTCCCTGACCCTCCAAACAACTGACCTAAGGTGGGAATGCAGATTTGGGGCCTTGTGGGTGACTCACTCCTGTAATCCTAGCCCTCTGGGAGGCCTAGGTGGGTGGATTGCCTGAGCTCAAGGGTTCAAGACCAGCCTGAGCAAGAGCGAGACCCCTGTCTCTAAAAATAACAGGGTGTTGTGGCGGGTGCCTATAGTCTCTGCTACTTAGGAGGCTGAGGCAAGAGAATCACTCAAGCCCAAGAGTTTGAGGTTGCTGTGAGCTATGATAGCAGAGCACTCTACAGAGGGTGACAAAGTGAGACTGTCTCAAAAAAAAAAAAGTGGGTGGGGGGATGCAGATTTCAGTTCTCAAAAAGGGTGAGGGGGGTTAAAGAAATAAAACATTTTTCGGGCGGCGCCTGTGGCTCAGTCGGTAAGGCGCCGGCCCCATATACCGAGGGTGGTGGGTTCAAACCCGGCCCTGGCTGAACTGCAATCAAAAAAATAGCTGGGTGTTGTGGCGGGCACCTGTAGTCCCAGCTACTCGGGAGGCTGAGGCAAGAGAATCGCTTAAGCCCAGGAGTTGGAGGTTGCTGTGAGCCGTGTGACACCACGGCACTCTACCGAGGGCCATAGACTGAGACTCTGTCTCTACAAAAAAAAAAAAAGAAAGAAAACATTTTTCTAGGAGGGACCTGCCCAAGGTCACCTGGGGCAGGGGCAGCCTTAGGATCTGTCAGGCTGACTTTAAACCCCATAAGACAGAGGCTGCCCTTCACACTCAAAAGGTCACACTCAATAGAGAAAAGGAGGATTAGAGGGAAAGATGGTCCACAGCCCTTGTATTTGTTGGACATTTTGACATAGGGCCTTCTACCAACACCTGGGAACCAGGGAAAACTGAGGGCTTTGGAAGAACAAGATTGAGTGGGAAGGCCAAGTGGGGTAGCTCACACCTATAATCCTGACAATCTGGGAGGCTGAGGCTGGTGGATTGCTTCAGCTCAGGAGTTTGAGACAACCCTGAGCACGAGTGAGACTCTGTCTCTACTAAAAATAGGAAAACTGAGGCAAGAAGATCGCTTGAGCCCAGAAGTTTGAGGTTGCTGTGAGCTACGACTCCATGGCATTCTACCAGAGCAACAGAGTGAGACTCTATTTCAGAAAAAAAGAAAAGGTTGAATGGGGATCCTGGCTGTGCTGCAGGACCCTGGGAAAGTCACTGCACCTCTCTGGTGTCATTAACTACCTCTGGAAATTGAGTATACGGGCACTCACCTCAGAGACTTATTAGGAAAAGTAAGTGAAATGGCCAAAGCAAACATCAACGTCACTAACCTCCACATTTCATATCCATGTGTGGCCCAGAAGAGCCCAGGGTCTTCCTTCCATAGCAGAATCCTGCCAGGCTGGGATCTCAGGCCCTCTGCTCAGTCCTGGCCTCCTCTGTTTTCCTCTAAGTCACCCTTCTGGCCAGTCCTCCCCAAACCCCAGCCCAGCTCCTTTTCCCCAGGGCCTCCCAAGGGCCCCAGCTGAGCATCAGTTGCCAGGGATGAGCCTTCCTCTTAAAGGGACATAGGGGTAGCCACAGGGTTGCCACAACCTGGTCCTCCTGGGTCTACACATTTTTAAGGCTTTTAACATGCAATAGCTGTTTAATTGGTAACAACATTCAGCACATCCATACAAATTCTCCTTTGATGTGGGCCTGCTGTGTGCTAGGTACTCTGTGGGCTCATTTACATTTATTTATTTATTTTAGAGACAGAGTGTTTTTTTTTGTTTGTTTGTTTTTTTGTGATTTTTGGCCGGGGCTGGGTTGAACCCACCAACTCCGGCATATGTGACCGGCGCCCTACTCCATGAGCCACAGGCACCGCCCTAGAGACAGAGTCTTTATTGCCCTAGGTGGAGTGCTGTAGCATCACAGCTCACAGCAACCTCCAACTCCTGGGCTTAGGCGATTCTCTTGCCTCAGCCTCCAGAGTAGCTGGACTACAGGCACCTGCCACAACGCCTGGCTATTTTACTGTTGCAGTTTGGCAGGGGCCGGGTTCGAACCCACCACCCTTGGTATATGGGGCTGGCACTGCCCAGGAGATTTCTTTATGGGGGCAAAGGAGGACAGCTTCTGGCTCTCTAGCCTGGGCTGAAGTGCCATGGCCTCAGCCTAGCTCAGAGCAATCTAAAACTCCTGGGCTCAAGTGATCAGCACCAGATTACTTAAAAGCTCAAGGGCAGTGGGACCCAGTTTGTTCCATGGTTCTGGATTATTCTTTCTGTCCCAACTGACATCTGGATTGAACAATGCCAGACGCAAGACATACAGTGCTGCTCCAGTACCTCCGGCTCCAATAAATACGAAGAGGGGAATCAGGCTCGGATGCTTCTTGGCCTGACCGAGGATCTGGCGAAGCATGTTTGCGGCAACGGCCTTTAGTCTACAGGGGAAGAAAAATCAATACAAGTTCTACTCAGTGAATGTGGATTACAGCAAACTGAAGAAAGAAGGTCCAGACTTCTAAACCAAATGTTTCACAATAAAGCTGCTTAGAATGAAGGTCTTCCAGAAGCCATCCGCACAATTTTCCACTTAACCAGGAAATATTTTTCCTCTAAATGCATGAAATCATGTTGATGTATTGTGTTGAGGATTACACTGATTAATAAATATCCGAAACTTGAAAAAAAAAAAAAAAAAAGCTCAAGGGCAAAGAGATTGCCTTACAAATCTAGGGAGAGTGAGGAGCGGCCTTGGCTCTCAGAGTCCCGCCCAGCTACACCTCAGGGTCGAGGTGCCGCCCCGTCCAGCCCTCTCCGGGCCTGATGCAATAGCTTTTTTTTTGTTTGTTTTTTTGAGACAGAGCCTCAAGGTGTCCCCCTGGGTAGAGTGTCGTAGCATCACAGCTCACAGCAACCTCCAATTCCTAGGCTCAAGCGATTCTCTTGCCTCAACCTCCCAAGTAGCCGGGAGTACAGACGTCGGCCACAACGTTAGGCTATTTTTTCGCTGTAGCTGTCATTGTTGTTTGGCAGGCCCGGGCTGGATTTGAACCCGCCAGCTCTGGTGTATGTGGCTGGCGCCTTAGCCGCTTGAGCTACAGGGTCCGAGCCCTGATGCAATAGCTTTCATGCCGCCACTGTCCAGTTCTGGCCCCACCAGTCTTCCGTGTTCAGTGGTTCACTTCCCCCAAGGCCCAGGCGAAGGCGGATTTGGAGCAATCCGACCGAACCTGGAACAGCCTGTGCTCCGCCCCATGACCCGCCCACTCCTCTCCAGGTGCAATCAGAATCAAGCTCTGCCCTGGCTCAGGCCCCGCCTCTGCCTTGCCCGGACCAACCCCTCTCTCGCAGAGATCGCACCCTGCCACGCCTCTTTTGCTTGGCCCCGCCCCGTCTAGCCTCTCTCAGGCTCTACTTTGGTTGCTGCATCCAGTGAATCCTCCCGGCTGGTCGATCTGCAGCTATGGCGGTCATCGCCGAGGGCGCCCGCAGGAAGGAGCGTGTTCTCTGCCTGTTTGACGTGGACGGTACCCTTACGCCAGCTCGCCAGGTAGGACCCCTGACGTTCAGGAGCTCCTGCCAGGAGTATCACGCGGACTCCCCGAGGCTGAGTGTGGGGCCTGCACCAGCGAGACAGCGGACCCCTGAGACCGATGTGAGATGCAGCAGTACCCGGCCCCTGACATCCTGAGTTCGCCCGCAGGCGGTGATAGGGACCCGGGCCCCCTGTGCCACAGCTCTCTGGGAGTCCGCGCCCACATTCTGCCTGGCAATGTTGGGGCTAAATCCAATTTTTGAGGGAGGAGGCTGCGAGCGGAGGCCTAGTTCTCCTTTATCCCCAAGAGGCTTTCGCCAGCAGCAGCCTGGGCTCCCACCGTAATTCAGCCCTAGGACTCAGCAGTAATTAGACCTTGCGTCTGTATCGGAGTTCTAGGCAGGGTTCCCCATCTGGTGGAGGTTCAAGGGGTTTCAGAGCCATCCTACCCTGAACTTTGCAGGCCTGGGCCTGGGTCTAGTTTCTCAAGCCCCCCCCCGCACTGCTCCATCTACCTGGAGGTGAGAGGCTCCAAGCCCAGTCTGGTTGGGTGGAGGGGAGGCCTTGAGGCATAATGAGTGTGGGAGTGTAGTTTTCCTCTTGAAAGTGTTTATCCTCCACACTCCTTTCAGGTTTTCACCCTTTAGATGTTATCCTGAGTGAGTCCCCAGATCCACCTTCACCTGCTACACATAAATAGCAGGCTTCATTCATGCCCATCCTGTGGGTATTCCATTCATCAACCCTTGGGCCATAAGGACCAGCTGAGGGATCTCCTAGAGTTGGGGACCAGTGGAATGGGTTATTGGGCAGAGGCTAAGCCTCCTACCTCAGGTCCTAAGTTCCCCTCTCCCTTACCCATGGAGAAGTTGCTCTGGCTTTGGCCTTAGGGGGATCAGGAACTGGGAGGGAGGGTGGTATGGCCTAGGCACAGTCTCCAAGCCCCCTCTGACCCTTTGCTCCACTGACACAGCCTTAACAAGAACAGCCTGTTAATTTGTCCATGGGCCAGATCCTGCACTTAGCACTTTTCAAAAGTTAATGTTTAATTATACACATTCACCAGCACATTCTCCTTGCAAAGAATGAAAACATAACAAAAAGGTAAAGTGCTCTCTCACCACACTAGGATCCCAGGCCAATGCCCTTCTCCAAAGAAATGTAGTGCAGCTTCCTTCCAGACCTTTATCTGGATCTATTTGCCCCAGGTAAATATTGAGCTTTTCTCTGTGCTATTTATTTATTTATTTTTGAGACAGTCTTACTGCATCACCCTCGGTTCGTCACAGCTCACAGCAACCTCAAACTCTTGGGCTTAAATGATTCTCTTGCCTCAGCTTCCCAAGCAGCTGGGACTACAGGCGCCCACCACAATGCCCAGCTATTTTTTGGTTGCAGTTGTCATTGTTTAGCTGGCCCTGGCTGGTTTCAAACCCGCCAGCCTCTATATATATGGCTGAGGCCGTAACCACTGTGGTACGGGTGCTGAGCCTATTTATTTTATTTTATTTATTTGTTTTGAGATAAGAGTCTCACTGTGTCACCCTGGGTAGAGGGCCCTGGCATCACACCTCACAGCAACCTCCAACTCTTGGGCTTAAGCGATTCTCTTGACTCAGCCTCCCAAGTAGCTGGGAGGGGTTCACCACAATGCCCAGCTATTTTCTGTTGTTGTTGTTGTCCTTGTTTGGTTGGATTCGAACCTGCTAACTCCGGGGCATGTGGCTGGCGCCCTAGCCACTGAGCTACAGACGCCAAGCCTTTTTATTTTTTTTTGAGACAGAGTCTCACGATGCCACCCTTGGTAGAGTGACGTGGCATCAGCTCACAGCAACCTCAAACTCCTGGGCTTAAGCGATTTTCTTGTGTCAGCCTCCCAAGTAGCTGGGACTACAGGTGCCCGCCACAACGCCTGGCTATTTTTTGGTTACAGTTGTCATTGTTGTTTTACATTTCCTGATTGGGGAATCTTTTTTTTTTTTTTTTGAGACAGAGTCTCACTTTATTTATTTTTTTTTTTGTAGAGACAGAGTCTCACTGTACCGCCCTCGGGTAGAGTGCCGTGGTGTCACACGGCTCACAGCAACCTCCAGCTCTTGGGCTTACGCGATTCTCTTGCCTCAGCCTCCCAAGCAGCTGGGACTACAGGCGCCCGCCACAACGCCCGGCTATTTTTCTGTTGCAGTTTGGCCGGGGCTGGGTCTGAACCCGCCACCCTCGGCATATGGGGCCGGCGCCCTACTCACTGAGCCACAGGCGCCGCCCCCAGAGTCTCACTTTAATAGAGTACAATGGTCGTCAAAGCTCACAGCAACTTCCAACTGTTGGCCTCTAGCGATTCTCTTGCCTCAGCTTCTCGAGTAGCTAGGACTACAGATACCCGCCACAAGGTCTGGCTATTTTTAGAGACAAGGTCTTGCTCTGGCTCAGGCTGGTCTCAAACCAGTAAACTCAGGCAATCTACCCACCTCACCCTGCAGAGTGCTAGGATTCCAGGTGTGAGCCACTGCGTCCAGCCCAGTAGGGAATCTTTTCTTTCTTTTTTTTTTTTTTTTTGTAGAGACAGAGTCTCACTTTATGGCCCTCGGTAGAGTGCCGTGGCCTCACACAGCTCACAGCAACCTCCAACTCCTGGGCTTAAGCGATTCTCTTGCCTCAGCCTCCGGAGTAGCTGGGACTACAGGCGCCCGCCACAACGCCCGGCTATTTTTTGGTTGCAGTTCAGCCGGGGCCGGGTTTGAACCTGCCACCCTCGGTATATGGGGCCGGCGACTTACCGACTGAGCCACAGGCGCCGCCCTCTTTTTTTTTTTTGAGACAAAGTCCCACTTTGTTATCCTCGGTAGAGTGCTATGGCATTTTAGCAACCTCAAACAACAACCTCAAACTCTTGGGTTCAAGTGATCCTCCTACAGATGCCCACCACAACACCTGGCTATATTTTAGAGACAGGGTCTCTGCTCTTGCTCAGGCTGGTCTCGAACTCCTGAGTTCAGGCAATCCATCCCTCAGCCTCCCAGAGTGCTGCACCCAACCTGGTGGGGATCTTTTCATGGGATTAGTTACCAGTTAATTGCTTTTCATCTCCAAGCCCTTGGGACAAATTACCTAATTTTTAATCCTAACAGTGATTGCCGCTAGGTGATTACTGCTGTGGTCCCCATTTTATTTTATTGTGTTTTTATTTATTTATTTATTTTGACTCTGTTTCCACTCTGTCACCTTGGGTAGAGTGCTGTGGCATCATAGCTCACAGCAACCTCAAACTCTTGGACTCAGGTGATTCCCTTGCTACAGCCACCCACCACAATTCCTGGCTATTTTTAGTAGAGATGGGGGTCTCACCTTTGCTCAGGCTGGTCTCGAACTCCTGAGCTCAAGGACCCCCAGCCGCCTCATCCTCCCAGAGTGTTAGAATTATAGGCGTGAGCCACCAGTCCTGGCCCTGTGGTCCCCATTTCATACAAGGGAATGTTGAGGCAAAGAAAGATAAAACCTTTTGTTCCAGGTCATCCTGTATCAGAGGTGCTTGCTTGTGCCAGAGTTTGAAGCCAAGTGCATCTTATTTTTGAGTTTTTTTTTTTTTTTTTTTGTGGTTTTTGACCAGGGTTGGGTTTGAACCCACTACCTCTGGCATATGGGGCCGGCACCCTGCCTTTGAGCCACAGGCACCGCCCCTTATTTTTGAGGTTTAACCTTGTGCTGCCTCATAGAAAATTAATAATCACAGACCTACAGAAAATAAAATCTCAGTTAAATCCAAGCGGGGGAGCAAGAAGGGGGCTCAGTAGCTTCCCATTCAGTGGGTACAATGCGTGGATATGTGGCACACTCCCGGTGTAGGACACAAGTACAACTCTGATTTTACTTGTAATGTGTAGATTATATAACCTAATGGTTTGTACCCTCATTAACCTGAAATTTAAAAAGAATGAAAAAAAATTAAAAATAAACCTTGTGCTGCCTGAGATCCAGGTGGAACATGGGCTCTCCTGGTTCTGAGGGCTGAGTGGAGGTCCCAGACATGCTGACACCAAAATCCTGTGTGCTTCCCGCTTTCCCCCACAGAAAATTGACCCTGAGGTGGCTGCCTTCCTGCAGAAGCTTCGAGGGAGAGTACAGATTGGTGTGGTGGGCGGCTCTGACTATGCCAAGATTGCTGAGCAGCTGGGTGATGGGGATGAAGGTAGGAGTGGAGGGTAGGAGATCCCCCAGCACCTTCAAAGACCCAGTCTGCGTCTGTGGGGCTGAAGTAGGGAAGGAGTAAACATTCAGTGAACACCTGCAGTGGCAAGCCTTGTGCTAGGCTATGAAGAAACAGCTGGGAACAAAGCAGGCCACATCCTCCCTGCTGAGTCTGAGTCTTGAGTTCCTCACCTTTAAAATGAGCATAATCAATAATGGCTACCATTTGTTGAAAATGACCGTGTGTTTACTTCATTTCACCTTCATGATCGCACTTTAGAGTAGGCATGATTATATTATGTAACAGAGGAAGACTCGAGTTACCCTGGAAATTAGACTCCAGAGCCCCTGGTCACAGCTCAGTCAAAACAGGTGCCTCCAGTTCCTCATCAGAAACTTCCTTGAATTTTCCCTTTTCCCCACCTCTTGTTCATTCTATTAGCAAACCCATAGTTATCCTTCTGTCCCATCTCCAGCACCCCGTTATAGTCCAGGTCCTAGTCCATCCTGCCACCCAGCCCCTGTGACCACCTCCTGGCTGTGTCCCTACACCTCTCTCCTACCCACCCCAGCCACATCTGGTGGCAGCCAGTTCTGAAAATTCTGACTCTCCAAGGCAGCCAGCGATAAGAATACAGAGTGATAGAAGCTGTTAAGCCAAAGGAAGTTCATACCGAGGGGCTGTGGGGAAACAGCAGAAACAAGGGGGTATCCCGATGGATCTTGGAGGATCAGAGGAGTGGAAGCCGGGGAAGGAATTTCAGGGAAGGACCTGCATGTCCACAGAGGGCAGAGGCCCAGAGGTGTGACTGGCTTGTTTGGAGAAAACAAAGCTGCAGAGGGAGGACAGGCTGGAGAAGCAGAATGGCCTTGGAATGGCAAACCAAGGAAGTGGCCTCTGGGGTTAACAGTCAGACCTTGTCTTACACTCTTTCCTTCTACCCTGGCCTCTCTGTGGCCCTGAAGTCATCAAGAAGTTTGATTATGTGTTTGCTGAGAATGGGACGGTGCAGTATAAGCACGGACGACTACTCTCCAAGCAGGTCAGTGCTCCAGGGCTTTGGCCAGGGGCACCCCGCTCTTTCACAGTGGGACAGCCCCTGGGCGCCTTCTGTCCTGTCTTGGGGTCAGGCAGCCTGGGCCACACTCAGAGCCCTGTGTTCCTTGCCCAGACCATCCAGAACCACCTGGGGGAGGAGCTGCTACAAGACTTGATAAACTTCTGCCTTGGCTACATGGCCCTGCTCAGACTGCCCAAGAAGCGGTGAGGTCCCACCCAGCCTGGCCTCTGACCCTGGGGTCCAATGGAGGAAAAGTGTGGGAACTCAGAGATACTCGGGCCTCTGACTTAACAGGGGGGTGAAGGGGTGGATTCTCATCTCCTTTGAAGTCCAGGGAGGCTGTGGTTCCAAATGGGGCTTGGGAAGAAGGGGCTCAGTAGCTTCCCCTAATCTGAATTCAGGGCTGTTTTCTTGGCTCTTGCCCTCCCTTCTTCTATTACCACCAGTGGAACCTTCATCGAGTTCCGGAATGGCATGCTGAACATCTCACCCGTTGGCCGCAGCTGCACTCTGGAGGAACGGATCGAGTTCTCTGAACTGGACAAGGTGCCACCAGCTGTGCGACCACAGGCCTGTAGGATGTCAGTCACTTAACCTCTCTGAGCCTTGGTTTTCTCCGTGCTTACCCAAGCCAGCACTTGGGGGCATTTCTTTCTTTCTATTTTTTTTTTTGAGACAGAGTCTTCCTGTGTTGCCCTTGGTAGAAGGCCGTGGCATCACAGCTCACAGCAACCCCAAACTCTTGGGCTTAAGGGATTCTCTTGCCTCAGCCTCCCAAGTAGTTGGGACTACAGGCACCCACCACAATGCCTGGCTATTTTTTGTTGCAGTTGTCATTGTTGTTTAGCTGGTTGGGGCTGGATTCGAACCTGCCAGCCTCCATGTATGTGACTGGCGCCATAACCACTGTGCTACAGGTGCCAAGCCTACCATCTATTCTTAAATCTTGGTTACTGTCTGTCCCCATACCAGGACCACATGCTTCATAAGGGGTTTCCGCAGCTTGTTCACTTCTGGATCCCTGTGCCTGACACAGCAAGTGCTCAGGAAAGACTTTTTGAATGAATGTAATAGGCACTGTTATCCCCATTTTATGAATGAAGAAACCAAGGCTCAGATGGGTAGTGACTTGCCCAAGGTCACATGGGAGTTGGGTTGCTGAGCAAACATTTGATTCTACCCTCAGCCCTCTCCTGCTTCCCAGAGGGTGGATAGGACTTGGCAATGCCTCCTACTCCACATCCTGGGGCTTGGGAATAGTTAAAATAAACCCTTTCTGTACATACTGAGACCTGGGATCACTCAGGTCTCCAGTCTCAGCTCCACCTCCAACTTGCCTACTAACATGGGAAAGTAGCTTCACTATTATGTGCCTCTGTTTTTTCACCTGTAAAGTGAGGATAATGGTAGCCTCTGTCCCATGGACTGTCATGAGGACCAGACAAGGTGGAGCACATTAGAGACCTGGGGTGGGGGCCTAGTTGGCACACAGTGACTCTTCCCGTGGCCCCTCTTCTCTTGCCTTTTTGGCTCCTATTCGCCCCTTCTGGTATTGGAAGAGCATGAACATTCCGGATCTGTTTGTCCTATACCCACCCCACCCAGCCCCCATAAAAGTGCTTTACTGTCCTTCAGAACCCTGAAGGGAGTGGGGAGAAGTCCCCATCTTTAGATAGAGACACTGAGGCCAGAGGGTAAGTGACCAGCTCAAGGTCACAGTGCTTTTCCCTGCTAAGGCTGAGCTTGGCACATGGGACTGTCCAGTAACCAGCCTGGTTCTCTGGAAAAGGAGGTACAGCCACTCTGGGCCATGTGGAATCATCTCAGCAGAGTTTGGGGTGCCCTTAGCTCTAGTCCCAGGCCCACAGAGTAGCTTCTGGTAGGGGCTTTGGGCTCCCAGTTCCCACCCATCTGCTGGGAGGCAAGGCCAAGACCAGCAGGTGGCTCACATTCCTCATCTCAGGTTTTCCATGAGAAGGAAGCAGGCAGGGGTCATTCATTACTTTTCCATCCTTTAGTCCAGGAAATGGCTCAGAGAGATCAGGTGAAGTGCCCGTGTTCACCTACTGAGAGGCATAGCAACCAGGCCTGGCTCCCTGCCTTCAGATCTCAGTGTGGGTCTTTGGCTTTATATCTCATCCTCCCTGGACCTCTTCTCTAGGCCCCAAACTGCTACCTGCTTCTCCAGTCCAGTCATACAGACTCTGACCAGTGGGCAGTGCTAGTCAGCCCAATCCCAGGCTCTGACATCCTCAGTGGCTGTCTTGACCTGGTTTCCAGGCCCTCTGTGAGCTGACTGCCCTACTGAGCTCCCACTACTGCTTCAGCCAGATGGGGACTCCCACCTCCATGCCTCTGCCACGGTGTGGGGCTCCTGTAATGCACAGCAGCTGGGATGTCTGGTGGGGCTGGTTTGTGTGGCCACAGCAGGTCAGGCCCAGAGGGGTCTTCAGGCCAGTGAGTGAATGTCTCCCTGCTCTGTGTTCACAGAGCTGCTGCCAGACTTCCTAGGCCCTGCTCACGAGTAGAGCCTGTTGTATGGTTAGTGCTGTGGCCATACCTGGCATCCTGTGGCCCTCTCTGAGTGCTCTGCCACCTACTCACAGATCTACTCACACACCCCCAGCTTTTGAACCACGGTTTGCTGTGTTGAACAGAGCTGTCAGGGCTAAGCCCTGTCCTGAGGTAGACACTGGCTGGAGGCTCAGACTGTCTTGTCCCTTCGATTTGCTCCACATACCTAGCATCTCCTGCAGAATACCCAACCCACACTGCCACTGACAGGGACCCAGCATTGAGTTCAGAGTCACAGACCTGGGGACCGCTCCTCTGTACAGTAGGCATCCTACCCTGCTGGAAGGCTCAGTGAGTGCACATGACTGTTACCAGGACAGACCCTGGCGCATAGCCAGTCCTCTGAGCCTCAATTTGCCCTCTCCCCTCTGCAGAAAGAGAAAATCCGAGAGAAGTTCGTGGAAGCGCTAAAGACAGAGTTTGCAGGCAAAGGGCTGAGGTTCTCCCGAGGTACGTATCCCCTGCAGAGGCCCTAGGAGGCCTGACGTAGGGGCCTTCTCCAACTGCCAACCCCTCCCAACACCTTCTGGGTCTTCCCTTCCTTTCCCTTCCTCCCACCCTGAGGCACAGCAAGGGCTCTGTATTTACCAGGCCCAGTCTCCCCCCATCAGCGGTAAATGCCTCATGCCCACCCTAGTCCCCAGTCGAGTCTCCTAGCAAGTCTCAGGGACCTTTGTCCCAAGTGCATCAGGAATCTGACTGCCACTCACACCTCCACTGCCAGTGCTTTTCCCAGACTCCAACTGATCCTGACCCAGCTGGCCGCCCTGCTGTAACCTCATCCCCTTCCTAGTTGGCCAGAGAGGAGTCTGGGGACAGTTAGAGGCTGGGTCACAGCCTGGCTCTGCTCCTCCTCACCCTCCAAATAAAGCCAAGGGCCCTGGTCTTGCCTCTCTCAGCCTTTTCTGTTGCAAGGATACTCTTCCCCCTTCCCAGCCCTGGGGGCTGTACTCCGTCCCCTGGCCACCCTCACTGTGGTTCAGGTCCCAGCTCAGTGTCACCACCTCCTCAGAGGCTTCCCTGGCCACCAGCTTCAGCCTTCGTCCCCTAAGCGGTCTTGTTTGTTCACATGTTCTCCCAGCTGAGTTGCGACTTCCATGAGGAACATGAATCTGTCCTGTACCCTGTGCCTGGCGTGGAGTAGGCACTCAAGGTCGTTGACTGAACTCACCCAAGGGGCCCCTCTACTAGTCTTTCCTTCCCCTTCCAGGAGGGACTCAGCTTCTACCCTGCCTGTTGCCCTATAGGAGGCATGATCAGCTTTGACGTCTTTCCTGAGGGCTGGGACAAGCGCTTCTGCCTGGACAGCCTGGACCAGGAAAGCTTTGACACCATCCACTTCTTTGGGAATGAGACCAGCCCTGTAAGTGTGGCCCAGCCCAGTCTCCCCTCAATCCAAAACACCTAAGCTCAAAGCCAGGACACAGGGCAGCAGAGTAGACCTCTTGGGGGACTCCCGGAGAACTTCCACTACTTACCAGCCCCCAGCACACAGATTGGAAGGCTGGGGCAGGGAGAGGAATGACTCTTGTTTCAGGTCACCCAGCAAGTCAGGGCAGGTCTAGCAAAGGCCAAGATGAGCTTCCTGGTGTGTCTGAGGGGGCGGGAGGAGGGCGACTTTGTAGGTAGAATCCAGGGTGGCTACTGGCTCCACCCTGGGAGCCTCCCCAAGGCTCCACCTAAATAAGCCTTCTCTGCCCTCTGCGTGCAGGGTGGGAATGACTTTGAGATCTTTGCTGACCCCCGGACTGTTGGCCACAGTGTGGTCTCCCCTCAGGACACCGTGCAGCGATGCCGAGAAATTTTCTTCCCAGAGACAGCCCATGAGGCGTGACCCACACCTCAGCTATGCATAGTGACTTCCAAAGAGCTCAGTGCAGGCCTAAAGTGAGACCCTAGTGTTGATGGCTGCTGGGCCCCCTCCTCCTTTGGCTCAGGGCACCTGCCTTGTATTGTGCTGCAAGGCCCACCCAGATGGGGTCAGGGACTGTGTGGATGGCTGTCCCCTGGAGCTTCATTCCCGCTGGGGCGGTCAGCTCTTGATGAGACTGGCCCTGGCCACAGCTGCTGCTTGTGTTCTGAACAGAACAGGTTTCTGTCTGTACAGTGAGGAGGCGTGTATGTTGTCATGGAAGATCTAGCCCACCCTGCCTGCCTGCCCCAGTTGATCGGGTGCCAGGCCCTGGGGAAGGTGCATATTTTAGAGAACTTTGTCACAAATATTAAAGTTCCCAGAGCAAGGTGTGGTGCCAATTGTGTCTGAATGGATAATTGGTCCTGGTCACATGCCGTTATGGCCACCACTGGCAGATGAGGAAACAGGCATGGAGGGGCAAGGACTTGGGCCCGGACACATAGGAAGTCTTTGATTGAGTTGGGCAGGGAGGGAGTTGCCATGGAGGCCCCAGCCAAGGGCCAGTTTGGTGTGTCCTTCCCCCAGCCCCTTCTCCAGGGACTCAGACAGACAGAGGCAGCTCTGGGCCACAGCAGGTCACAGTGAGGGTTTATTGCCAGTGTTAGGAAGGATGGAGAGCTGGGTGGCAGGGTTCTTGGGAGGGCCTCTGGGTGGGCACTGCAGGCCCATGAGTGGGGAGGAGAGTGGCTGCCCCCACCCTTGGGCTGACTGGTGCCTAAAAGGGGCCTCCTCACAGGAGGGAGGCCTCTAGGGTTCCTGGGATTCAACCTGTACCAACAAACCCTCTTCCAAGGGAGGTAGGGTCCTTGTTCCTCAGGGGATAGGCCTTGCTGGAGCCTAGCTCAGAGTGGGGTACCAGACAGGCAGGGCCCCCCGCTTTGGGGCTGTCCAGACTACCTCAGCAGTTCTGGGCTCCCAGCCTCCCTGTGGCAAGCACTGGGATGGATGTGGGGTGCAGATGCCCCTCTGACCACTGCCCTGGGGTCTTGGGGCACCTAGGGGCAGTGATCCTCCTAGTCAGTTACTATCCCCCTCATCCTGGGCATTTGAGCCCCCAATTTTCCTCTTAGGGTCATATAGGGTTACTGTCCCTGGAAGGTCCTCCCTTGAACCCCATTTTTCTTCTCGGTCAGATGATGTGCTCTTTGGAAGGGAGTATGGTAGGCAGGTGTGGGGAGGTGCAAGCAGGCAACCTCCTGCTTCCCGGCCTCTGCCCAAGAATGAATATGTGTACACATATACCCTGGCCTGAAAGGGACTCTAGGTGAGAGGGGCCACACATCAGGGATAGACAAGCTAAGGCCACGCCTTAAGCCACTGGTTTGTCAGGGGCCAGTGGGAAGCACCGGTCCTGTGGCTTTAGGACAGACAAGGGTCTGGCATAGAGGTTGCAGGGCCAGAGGTTTCTCAGGCCGAGGGCCGTCCTTGTGAGCATGCAGGCCTGCCCCTGCCTGAGAGCACGTGTGTCTCTCCATTGCAGCATTCTCAGCAGCTGTTGTGGCGGGGCAGGGGGCAGAGTGTTGGCGAGTTTGTGAGTCAGGGTAAAGGGGATAGCTCCATCTGAGCCGGGGAGGTGGACCCCCCACTATTCCCTTCACCCTCACTTCCTCAGCATGGCCAGGGGAAGGGACACAGCTGTGGCCAGGCTGAGGCGGAGGGACTGGCCAAGAACACAGGAAGTTGTGCCCCGAGGCCCCTCTTTCCTGCTCCCCCCCCCATGCACTGAGAGCAGGAAGGCCAGCCTCATGGTGGGGAGGGCGCTGTGCCTCTGTGTTTTGCTGTCTTGTCTCCTCCTAGCCAGAGGCTGGGAGGCCCCCCCAAAGCACTCACCGGCCTAGCTCCTGAGGGGTCCAGGCCATGGTGGGAGACCCCAGCCCAGGTTTGGGTCCATAAACAGCACAGCAGAGTCTGGCCCAGTGTCAGGGCCTGGCAGAGGAGGGCACAGGTTGGGGCAAGGGGAGCAAGCCTATATGGAGGGCTCCCACTGTTCCCCCAGAGCCCAGTGTGGGGATGGTGGCCAGGAGGCCAAGCAGACCCTGTGTGTCTGGGGCAGGGAGGGGAAAGGGGCAGTGGAAGCAGAGAAGCCAGGCCTGGCAGCCGCCTCCTCCACCCAATTCCTAGCTAACTCACCCAGCAGTCATGGTCACGAGATGGGTAGAGCACACGCTCACAGCCACAAGTATAGACAGACAGACGGATGCGCACACTGAGGCCCCCAGGGACTGGCCAGTTGGTGCAGTGGGGCACAGGGCCAGCTGCTGCCTGTCCACCCCATGTGCCTCTCCACCCACCTGGCTGGCTGGCACGAGAGCCACCCAGCCTAGGAACCCACGACCTGGCCAGACCACGTCTCGTGAGGAGTATGGGGGGCCAACTGGGTGAGCACCACCTCCACGGCCTGGAACTTCTGGTTCTTGGGCGGGATGGGGCACATCTTGTAGGTCACCTCGTCACCTTCCACTGGCACGTACTCCCCCTCAATGCTGCTGGGAGGGAGGAGGGGGTCAGCCCAAGGGTAGGCTCCAGTTCTCAGGTAGCCCTGCCACCTGCCTCGCTAGACCGGGAGACTGGACAAGCCTGGCTTCTCAGGGCCTCAGCTCCCTGGTGTGTAAAAGGGGAATCAGACAGTACCTCCCTCTTTGTGTCCTGTGGGCACCGGGTGGTCCCTGATTGGCCTTCCCTGGTCATCTTGGCATCAGGAGTGTGTGGGGCCCGCCTAGATCCTCCTTGCCACCTCCTCCCTCACCTGCCCAAAGGGCCCTTCTAGGCTCAGAGACCAAGGAGCTAGTCATGCTCTCTCAGGCCCCCATGTTGCTGCAACAGGCTCCCATGGCCCAGCCAGTGGTTCCAGCTGGGGTCTGTGTGCCCCCCTCCCTGGCCCAGCTCTCCTCTGCCTAGGAATGCAGCGGACCTCAGCCAGCAAGGGGAGAGGCCTGGGGAGGCATTTTTTGAGGCGCTATTGGGAATACTATGGCAGGGGCCCAGCCAAATGGGAGGGGACTCACTCAGACACATGCACGAAGATGTCCTCCGACCCATTCTCAGGGGTGATGAAGCCGTGGCCCTGTGAGCGTGAGAACTGCTTACAGACACCCTTGAACACTGGGCCGGCTGAGGCACGGGCTGTCCTGGAGACAGGTTAGGGGGATTGGTGCTGTGGCCAAGGAAGACCCTCCTGAACCCCCACAGCTTCCCTGTCCCCCACCCCACCAAGCCTGCCTCAGGGCTCTAGGAAACCCACCCCAGGCCAGAAGCTGCACAGTTACACTCAGTCCTCACAGCAGACAGATAGTGAGACTGAGTCCCAGAGAGGGGAATGGCTCTCCCAGGATAGCACAGCAGGTGGGACTCCTAACTCCTAAACAGTGCTCCTCTCTGCACAGCACCCTCCCCTCCTAAGGTTGTTCCAGCTTACGTGGATTTCCTATGGTAGGATTTCTGTGTGGAGACTTGCCAGCATAGGCTTGAGTGCCTCCCTGGATGAAAAACTCACTATCTCCTCAGCAGCTGTATCCTACTCACTCATTCACTCATCACTAAGCACCTGCTCAGTGTCTGGCCTTGGGTCAGCACAGAAGATGACCACTGCTTACTATCAAAAAACTCCTTTGGGGCTTGGCGCCTGTGACTTAAATGGCTAAGGCGCCAGCCATATACACCTGAGCTGGCGGGTTCAAATCCAGCCCAGGCCCGCCAAATAACAATGTCAGCTACAACCAAAAAATAGCCGGGCGTTGTGGCGGGTGCCTTTGGTCCCTGCTACTTGGGAGGCTGAGGCAAGAGAATTGCTTAAGCCCAGGAGTTGGAGGTTGCTATGAGCTGTGATGCCATGGCACTCTACCCAGGGTGACAGCTTGAGGCAAAAAAAACCTCCTTTGGTCCAGCCAAGTCTGTCCCCCTCCTCCATAGGATCTCATCCAGTAACCCACCCGAGGCCCAGGGCTAGTCTCCATGCCCACCCTCTCCACAGGTTAACTCCAATCTCCATCTGTGCCCATGTGGTTCCCTCTGCCTGGACCCCCAACTTCCTCATCTGATATATCTGCCAAACCAGCTGGGGCCCCCTTTCCCCTGACGGCCCAGGCCAGGTCTCCACCCTAACTGTGCTGGGTGGCAATTAACAGCGAACAGATTGATCATCAGCAGCATGTGGGCTGGGCCTTAGTCTTATTCCTCCCTGGATCCCCCGGTTAGGAGCTCAATAAAACTTTGTGGAATGAATGGATGGATGGGTGGGCAGACAGGTGGATGACAAACACTACAGTTACTGGAAGGTCCTCACACCGCCACACTGTCCTCAGGTGAAGGCAACAGTGGTTGGAGGAGGGCCTGAGGAAGGGCCATGGAGCCTGAGGAAGGGGCAGGTACTCACGCCGAATATGTCCTGGTCCGTTTGGTGGGTAGAGGACTGGGCAGGTCTCGAGACAGGACACCACCCCTCTCCCAAACCCTGCTGCCCTCCCGGTGGAAGGGGAAAGTGGGCCAGACAGGGGACTTGGGGGAGTGGAGCGGGGGCACAACTGGGGGTGATGCAGACTCCGATGTCATTTTGGGGCCAGCAGGGGAGCCTGGTGGGCTCTGCGGAGCAGGGGCCGGTGAAGAGCTTGGGCGTCCTTGCGGGCAGGGCCCGGCCTGGCCCTGCTCGGCAGCCTCTCTGGCTACAGGCTCCGTCTGGAAGAGGAAGAGTGAGGCACAGGTGAGGACAGTCTGGGGTGGGCAGCTTCTCAACCCTGGACACTAGGTGGGAGAGCTGGTCTTGCCTCTGCCACTCCGTGGCCCCTCCCTGGCTCAGTGTCCTCAACAGAAAGACAACACTAAAAATCCCTAAGACCCTCCAGCTTGCGATTTGATTCTCTAACCCCAGGCCCCTGGGAAGTGGTGGGGAACATAGACAGCGATGGTCTGGAATACAATTTGACACAAGTAGCAGCTGTTTCAAATTCACAGACGTGGATTCAAATCTCAGCTTTGTCACCTGCAACTTGGTGGACTCTGGCAGCTCCAGCACAGTGGGTGAGATTTCAGCCTCCAGCCCTAGGCTGGGGTTTGAGTCCTGGCTCCTCCACCTGTGGCCTTGTGGCCTCAGTCAACGCAGTTAACTCTGACTCCACTTCCCACTCTGGAAAGCAGGGGCAGCATCAGCTCTTACTTCATATTGATGTTGCTGTGAGGGTTGGATGACTTTCCTCATGCTCAGAATAGGACCAGTGTGTGGCAAACTCTAAGGAACGCTGGCTTTCTCCTCAACCCCAGTGTCTGCCAAGGATGCTGAGGATTCAAGCTGGTGTGTGCACCAGCATCTGGCATCTGCAGGTACCCAATAAAGTGTTATTATCAAAGCTAATTCATAGAAATCCCTAATAGCTCAGCACCTAGATGGCCTTTGAGAAAATTTATCCTATGTTTTCCTCTGAGGAGAAATCATAATTCCCACACCCTGAACCCCCCATACTCCTCCCCAAGGGCTAAGCAGAGATGCTGCTATGGACCCTTGAGTGTTGCTGTGAGCTATGATGGCACAGCACTCTACCCAGGGCAGCCCCTTGGTGGGGGATAGGTAGGCTGCTAGAGGAGTCGGGAAGGACCTAAGTAGCTCTCCTACTTGTTAGCTGCTGATCTTGAGTAGCACTGCCATTTGCCTCAGTTTCCCCATCTGTACAGTGGAGTGGATAAACCCTGCCTCACTCTTTCACAGGCTATAGCGAGGCCTGGCTGAGCTTGGGGAGATGAAGAGGCTCCCAAAGTTTGTGGTGACACAGGAGTTGGGATGATGAGTTCCCCACCCTCCTCTCATCACTTTCCCCACCCCTCATCCCAAGACCTGGAGGTCAGAGGTGAGTCTCTGGGTCTATTTCTGGCCTCCATTTTGTGCCCTCTCCCTCTCCCCCAAAGCCTGAAGTTTCCAGGGAATGGTTTGAGGCTCCTTAGAGTCCAGAAAACACCACATGGCAAGGCTGGAAGAGCCCAGGAGTCACTCAGCTCAAACATCATTGGAGCAGGTCTCCTGGCCTCTGTCAAGATTGTGCATCAAGTGGGATTTTTCTGGGCCAAGATGATGAGACTGCTACTCCCCGGGGTGGATGGAGGTGGAGATGTCTCCTCCGCACCACCCAGAAGGGCTGCAGAGCCGCAGTGCCTGAGTACCCCCACCATCTAAAACTGGGGCTTTCAGCTCTGAGCTCACCCCCAGACTGGAGCATTTTCACCCCCATTTTAGAGAGCAGAAAATGTAAGCTTCAAGCAACCACACAAAAACCTATACATGAATGTTCATAGCAGGCCTTATTCACAATAGCCAAAAAGTGGAAACAACCCAAATGTCCATCAGCAGATGAATAGATTACAAACTACAGTAGCGCTATACAGGAGAATATCGCTCAGCTATGAAAATTAAGTACTGCTTCACATTACAACATAGATCAGTATTTTTCAACCTTTTTTTATCTCATGGCACACTTGAACCTTAAACTTCCAGGGCACACTTAAATTATGTTGATCAAACAAAAAAAAAGTAGGGCGGCGCAAAGGAGTAGGGTGCCAGCCCCATATGCCGGAAGTGGCGGGTTCAAATCTAGCCCTGGCCAAAAAAAAAAGAATATAGGCTCAGTGCCCATAGCTCAGTGGTTAGGGTGCCGGCCACATACACCAAAGCTGGTGAGTTCAACGCAGCTTGAGCCTACTAAACAATGACAACTGCAAAAAAAAAAAAAAAAAAAGGGCAGCGCCTGTGGCTCAGTCAGTAGGGCGCCGGCCCCGGCCCCATATACCGAGGGTGGTGGGTTCAAGCCCGGCCCCAGCTGAACTGCAACCAAAAAATAGCCGGGCGTTGTGTCGGGCGCCTGTAGTCCCAGCTGCTCGGGAGACTGAGGCAAGAGAATCGCCTAAGACCAGGAGTTGGAGGTTGCTGTGAGCTGTGTGATGCCATGGCACTCTACCGAGGGCCATAAAGTGAGACTCTGTCTCTACAAAAAAAAAAAAATAGCCGGGCATTGTGGCAGGCACCTGTAGTCCCAGCTACGTGGGAGGCTGAGGCAAGAGAATCGCTTAAGCCCAAGAGTGTGAGGTTGCTGTGAGCTGTGACTCTACAGCACTCTACTGAGGGGCAATATAGGGAGACTCTATCTCGGAAAAAAAAAATATATATATATATATATTCTTATTGGGCTTTGAACTTTTTTGAAAATAACTTAATTAATGAACTTTTTTTTTGTAGAGACAGAGTCTTACTTTATGGCCCTCGGTAGAGTGCCATGGCATCACACAGCTCACAGCAACCTCCAACTCCTGGGCCTAAGCAATTCTCTTGTCTCAGCCTCCCGAGTAGCTGGGACTACAGGTGCCCGCCACAACGCCCAGCTATTTTTTTTTGGTTTCATCTGGGGCCGGGCTTGAACCCGCCACCCTCTGCATATGGGGCCGGCGCCTTACTGACTGAGCCACAGGCGCCGCCCCTTAATTAATGAATTTTTTTTGAGACAGAGTCTCATTTTGTTACCCTCAGTAGAGTACTGTGGCGTCTCAGCTTACAGCAATCTCAAACTCTTGGGCTTAAGCCTCCCTGGTAGCTGAGACCACGGACGCCTGCCACAATGCCTGGCTATTTTTATTTTTTGGTTATAGTTGTCATTGTTGTTCAGCAGGCCGAGGCTGGATTCGAACCCACCAACTCTGGTGTATGTGGCTGGTGCTCTAGCCGCTGAACTACAGGTGCCAAGCCTAATTAATGATCTTTAAAAATTTTTGCGGCACACCTAAGATCTTCTTATGGCACACCAATGTGCCACAGCACACCAGCTGAAAATCACTAATGTAGATGATGAACCCTGCAAACAGCAGGCTAAGTGGGAGAAGCCAGTCACAAAAGGCCGCACATTGCATGATTCTCCCCATGTGTCCTCAGAGACAGAAAGTAGACTAGTGATCACCAGGGGCTGAGGGAGGAGGGCATGGGAATGACGGCTAATTGGTAGAGAGGTTCTTTTGGGGGTGATGAAAATGTTTTATAATGACTATTGTGATAGCTGAGCAACTCTGTGAATATACTAAAAACAATTGAACCAAAGCAGGTACATTTTATGGTATGTGAATTACATCACAGTAAAGCTGTTAGCAAAAAAAGCAGACAGGGCAGCAAAGTTACCAAAGATGACAGAGCTGAGAAAACAGTGTATATCCCCTGCGATGCACTCTTGGAATGCCACCTGCTTCACCTGGGCAAGGGTGGCAGGTAGTGGGGACAGAGGCCCTGCCTCTCTCTCTAGGAAGCCGGGCACTCCTGACCTCCCTGATGCAATTTCCTAGACTTGGCATTGTATTTGGTGGTGACGGCCAGTGCTGGGAGGTGGGGGGAGGGAGCGGGGAGAGGTAGGGCGAGAGGGTGGGGCATAGGCAGCCCAGGGTGGTTGCCAGGGATACACAGCTGAGCTGGGACCTGCTATAGCTAGCCAGGCCTCCCCCTTGAGTGACCCAGTGACCATGACTATGGATCCAGGCCCCATGCTAAGTGAGCAGAAGTGATGGCGAAAGATGGACTGATGAGCCTGGGTGAAGGTTAAGGGCAGCCTTCCCTGCCTACGCCCCCCACCATGGGTTCTAGAAATGGCCAGACACCAGGCAGCAGAGGGGAGCAGAGAAATCACAGCAACAACAATAGGACCAGCTGGGAAAGGGCAGGGCCAGGAACTGCAGACAGAGGTGGAGAATACTCTCCTCCTCCCCCAACCTCCCTGCCTCAGTTTCCTGATCTGGGAAATGGGATTACAAAAGAATTCCTCTTGGGCGGCGCCTGTGGCTCAGTCAGTAAGGCGCCGGCCCCATATACCGAGGGTGGCGGGTTCAAACCCAGCCCCAGCCAAAACTGCAACCAAAAAATAGCCGGGCGTTGTGGCGGGCACCTGTAGTCCCAGCTACTTGGGAGGCTGAGGCAGGAGAATTGCTTAAGCCCAGGAGTTGGAGGTTGCTGTGAGCTGTGTGAGGCCACGGCACTCTACCGAGGACCATAAAGTGAGACTCTGTCTCTACAAAAAAAAAAAAAAAAGAATTCCTCCTGGGCAGTGCCTGTGGCTCAATGAATAGGGTGCCAGCCCCATATACTGAGGGTGGCGGGTTCAAACCTGGCCTCGGCCAAACTGCAACAACAACAAAAAAATAGCTGGGCGTTGTGGCGGATGCCTGTAGTTCCAGCTACTTGGGAGGCTGAGGCAAGAGAATGGCCTAAGCCCAAAAGCTGGAGGTTGCTGTGAGCTGTGATGCTACGGCACTCTACCGAGGGGGACAAAATGAGACTCTGTCTCTAAAAAAAAAAAAATTCCTCCTCCAACAGTTCTTTTTTTTTTTTTTGAGACAGAGTTTCACTTTGTTGCCCTCGGTAGAGTGCTGTGGTGTCATAGCTCACAGCAACCTCAAGCTCTTGGACTCATGATTCTCTTGCCTCAGGCTCTTGAGTAGCTGGGACTACAGGCACCTGCCACAACACCCAGCTAAGTTTTAGAGACGAGGTCTAGCTCTGGCTCAGGCTGGTCTCCAAGGGTTCTTTTGAGGATGGAATGAGAATGAATGTGGGAAGCCTGGAGCAGGTGCTGGGCAAGAGCTTGCTCCTCCTAGAGGGGGCTGCTGAACTGTGTGAAGAAAGGAGAAGAAGGGGGAAGGAGAGGTCTCGTGAACCCATCATCTACTCTTCTTTTGCTTTTTTTTTTTTTTTTTTTTTTTGGTAGAGACAGAGTCTCACTTTATGGCCCTTGGTAGAGTGCTGCGGCCTCACACAGCTCACAGCAACCTCCAACTCCTGGGCCCAAGCAATTCTGCTGCCTCAGCCTCCCGAGTAGCTGGGACTACAGGCGCCTGCCACAACGCCCGGCTATTTTTTGGTTGCAGTTCGGCCGGGGCCGGACTTGAACCCGCCACCCTCGGTATATGGGGCCGGCGCCCTACCGACTGAGCCACAGGCGCCGCCCTTCTTTTGCTTTTTGAAACAGAGTCTCATTTTGCTGCCCTGAGTAGAGTTCTGTGCCATCATAGCTCACAGCAACCTCAAACTCCTGGGCTGGAGCAACCCTCCTGCCTCAGCCTCCCAAGTACCTGGGACTACGGGCACCCACTACCACACTCTATTTTTAGTAGAGACGGGGTCTCCCTCTTGCTCAGGCTGGTCTCGAACTCCTATGATCAGGCTATCCACCCACCTCAGCCTCTCAGAATGCTAGGATTATAGCTGTGAGCCACCGCACCTGGCCTCCACCATTTACTCCTACCTCCTGCTTCCGTAAGGACTTGCTCACTTCTCACACCTCCTTGGTTTCTTGTTTTATTTAATTTCTGCAACAGCCCTTGCAGCTTTAAGCTGATGCTATTATTGCTCCATTTTGCAGAGAAGGGAACTGAAGATCAAAGAGGTTAAATCCCTTACTCAAGGCCACATACCCGTCAGCATCTGGGCCAGGATTTGGACCAGTACAATCTGACTCTGGACTGGGAAGTTCAGGCCCTGCATTATTGACTTGCTGTGTGACCTTGCACAGCACCTGTCCCTCTCTGGGCCCTGCCAGGGCCTGGTTCTGGAAGTGATGCACCATGCCCAGCACCTGGGAGACCAGGGAGGAGGGAATCAGGAGTTGCAGAGCAAGCCTCCAATTCAGACACTCTCTCCAGGGTATTGCTGCCAAAAATGGCAAGGGAGAACAAGGCTCTTACTGTCTGGATGCCGTGAGCTATGCAAAAGTCTTCACAGAGATTATTTTCCATTTTTCAACCTCTCAGTCATCCTATAAAGTTGAAATTACAATTTTTTCATTTTATAGATGAAGAAGTTGAAGGTCATAGAGGTTTAGTGATTTGCCCAAGGTCACACAGCAGGCAACAGAGCCAAGATTTATCTGGGGAGGAACCAGTTCTCTTCCTGTGAAGACAAATTCTGTTCCCACTTCAGGCAAGATGAGCTTGGAGTTTTCCCAAAAGAAATTTCCCTGAGAAACTAAATGGGAAAATAAAATAAACTCCCCCAAGAGCAGAGAAACAGATGTGTTTGCCAAACATTTATTTCAACTCAAATAGGGGTAAAGGCTGGCCCTGGAGGGATTTGGTGTGTCTGTCTGGGGGTATCTCCTGCCAGGATTAATGCCCCTCAGAACCCAGACTTCCTGGGTTTGAATCCTGGCTCCACTGTACCCTATTGAGTGACCCTCCCTTCTGAGCCTCAGTTTCTTCATCTGTCAAATGGGCTAATTGTAGCACTCTGCCAGTTTGTTGGGAAAAGACAAGGAACTGTGTCAAGGGTCCCCTTGTGAGTAGGCACCACTCTGCCCTGCATTTTGGTTCTAAGCCAAGCTCATCTTCACTGCCCTGCTGCGTGAAGGCTAAACCCCAATGGCTTTGATTCTGCAAAGGAGACAGAAGCAGCAAACATGAAAAACAGCAGGGCCGTTTGGAGATAGCTGAGGTGTGATGCAGTGTCATGGGGCTATGGTGCTCTATCTAGAAGGTGATTCAGCCCATTAGCAGGTGACCATGGCCTGTGCTGGGGCTCTGCTCCAATCCTCAGTTCCCCAAAAAAGAATAGGATAGAAAATGGCTGTCATGGTCTTCTCCTGACCATGAGAATCCCTGTTAGGCTGTGCAGGTCAAGGAAAGCCAGCTTGCTCAGCCACCCAGCCCTGTGTGGCTTGCAGCAAGCTCCTGCCCCTCTCTGGGCCTCGCCTTTCTTTTCAGCTATGTGCATCACCGCTGCTCCAGATGACCAGTGAAGGTCAGTCCAACTCTCCTTTGAGGTTTTCAAAAACACACATGTAACTGAAATAAAACCGAGTGCCAGGCGCTGGGACAATAAGCCCAAGAGAGACAGCTCTGCCCTTAGGGACACCCAGTCCAGTGTGGAAAACAGACATACACTTGTGGGAAGTCCTGGCGCAGAAAGAATCTCATTACCCATCGATTGATCACTGACCCTGTGCCAAGCCGTGTGCCAGGCCCTTTGCCCCATTTCCTCATTCAGTCCTCACAAGAACCTCACACTGTAAAGACTGTTAGTACACCCATTCTTCAGAAGAGGAAACAAGCTCAGAGAGGTGAAGAGGCTTGCTAAGGTCACCAGCTGATCAAGGGCAGCACTTTTTCATCTGGAGATGTTTGGGGGCATGGGGTACAGAAAGGGACCAGCGGTTCCCTGGGAATGGCTCCTGCCCTCCCCTGGGGAAGGAGGAGTGGGGTGTGGAAATCCTGGGGAGCCAGGACTTGGGGTTCTATTTCTAGCTTTGTGCTGACTCAGCCCGTGACCTTGGGTGAGTCATTTGCCAACTCTGCTAAGCTTAAAAACAACTCTTCCAATAAAAGCGTCCCTCCTCCAAGTCCCCATTATGGGGGAACACGGAGAGGAATGAATATGGTGGCTTAAAAATAGAAAGGATGTGGAACACAAAGATGATGAATGGAAGGGCTTCCTGAATGTTAGGGACTTGTCCATCATGTGTCCTGGGAGGGTGAGAAAACAAGCCCAGGACTGCCAGGTGTAAGTTGCTACTTCCTTCTGCTCGTCCCCCTCCCCCGGCCTCCCAGATGCTCCTTAAAATACATCAGTGCAGGAGCTGCTCCTGCAGCCGAGGTGACCTGATTAAACCCTGTGTGCGTGCACACATGTGTGTATATGTGTGTATGCATGTGTCTGCGTATGTATGTAGTGTACGTAAGGAGCAGCCCCAGCCAATACTTGAACTTGATTATTTAAAAGACCCTTTAACACTCCTGCTTGTCACATGCTTAGGTGACCCTGGGGACTGCTATAGTTAAGGCCTTTGGGCGTTTTTGACATTGGCAGTGGTGAGGAAACCAAGACAGTATCTCCACCTGGCTGTGCAACCCTAGGCTAGCCCTAGAGAGAGGCACAGCCTGGTCAAAGCCACATTCAGAGTGGTTGAGCTTGAACCCACATCATTCCAAAGCCCATGAACTTCCCACTGTGCTATGCCCCCTCACTGAGTGGGTATCATTTGCTGGCTTTTGGGCAGGAGAGGCCCCTATTGCTTTTAGCCTCCATCCTCCACTGTTTTGCCGCTCAGCAGGGAAGGTCAGAACTTACTCAAGTCCTATTCCCACAGGCTCTAGGGCCCAACAGCTCAGGCCCTGAGCGCCCTCTGCTGGATGCTGCCCTGGAGGGTGCCACCAGTCCAGGCTGCAGATATCCCCTCCCCACCAGCCACCATCCCTGTCAGGCCCCCAGCCTCTACCTAGGGACTCCCCCCACCTGCCCTTAGGCCAGCAGACATCCACAAACACTGCCCAGCCACTTCTCTCCAGGCCTGGGAGAGGCCTCTGTGGCCAAAACTGTCCTCAGGCTTTTCCTGGCTGCCAAGCAGCTAATTCCTATTTCCACCTGTCTTATGATTTCTTGGAGGGGGGGCACACAGATCAGGATGCTAGATATGGAAAATAGATGTTTGGGGGAATAGACTTCAAGGAACTGGGAGGGGAGGGCGGGGCAAAGCTGGGAGGAAGAAACATTTGGATTTTGGAGGGCCCAAAGGTCTGTGGGATGGAGTTAGCTTTGGGAAACCAGCTCCCCATCCCCCAGTGGGCTGAAGACCCCTGTCCCAGGGATAGGCCCCTACTGGATCCCATCCTGGGCATGGTGCCAGGCTCTCAAGAGGTTGCCCTCCCCACTGGGCACGCTTCCTTCTCCCCTCCCCCAGCCCCAGCGCTGCAGCAGTCCCCACTCTGTTTATTATTGTTCTCACTTTGCGTCCCCCTCCCCTCTCCCTGGGAAGAGCCAGCAGGCTGGCAGCCTGGCAGGAACCTGCTGTCTCCTTGTGGATGCCAGTATCGCCCTTTATCTCCACCTGGGCTCCTTGTGCCAGGGTCAGGTGTCACTCAAGGGCTTGGCACCAGCCAAAGCTGCCTTGGGTCCCTGCATCCCACAACAAGGGTGGCCCTCCAGGCCCTAGTTTATCACCCCTGCCCAGCCAAGCTGCAGGGCTGCGCTCTGGCAAGGGTGGAGGTCAGAGAAGGGCGGGACCAGCAGGCAGGGGAGAGGCAAGAGCTCTCTTGGGAGGGGGTGGCTCCCAAGCAAAGAAAATATTAACATCAAGCCACCTCTCCAAGACAATTACCCACAATCGTCCCCATCACACTGGGGAAAATAGTCAGAACAAGGTAACTGCTACTCCAGGTCCAACTGTCTGCCTGCCCCAGAAAGTCCCTCCTAGCCCAAGCCCCAGATTCCCGGGGAAAGATCAAGGATGCTCCCGCTGCACTCTTCTCTCAGCTTCTGGAAGCAGCCCTGTGATTTCTCCCTCGGTTCCCTGACAGGAGGCTGCGGCTTGGTAGGTATCTGCTGTTCTGTGCCTCCCAAGCCAGACACAAGTCCCAGACACAGACAGACACATTCTCCCACAGGGAACTGCACAGCCTCAGCTCCCTCGGGAGCCAAGGGGAGGAGGAGAGAGGGAGGAAGGCACAGAAGCCCTATGAACTGGGCTGGTTGGGCCCCCACCTTTCCAGGCTGGCAACCCGCCCCCCACAGTGTCCTTCCCCGCTTCACTCCACCAAATCCAGTGTCCAGCAAGGGGCCCTCAGACCCTAAGCAGCCCCTTACCTCTCCCAGGTCCAGGCACTGCCTCCTGCGGTGTCAGCACCCAGCCTTTCTGTGGCGTGTGGAGCTGGCGGTCAGGGGACCGGTCTGGAAGATGTGTTGTGTGCGAGTGTGTGTTGTGTGTGCAGGCAGCACCTCGGGCCCCTCACTCACTCACACACGCCTTCCAGCTGACGTCAGGAAGAGCAGGAGGGAGGGACTGGGATGGGAATTTGTACTCCCTACTTAAAGGGACACCAGGCTCTGTCACTCTGGCCCAGACACTACCTCCCGAGTCAGGCACCACCAGGTGAGAGACTCAGCTGTGTCTCTCGAGGGCCCTAACGCTTCTTTTTTTGGAAAGTGGCTTTTATTGCTGGGCCACTGTATAATTTGCCCTGCCAAGTCCGGGTAGCTAGCGCTGAGTAATGCAGGGGAGGAAGAGCTGGGCACAGCTGCATTCCTGGTAATTAGAGGGCAAGGGGGGTGGTGAGTATGCAGTGAGTGTATAAGTGTGCAAACTCACTGCGGGGTGGGGGGGTCCTGTAGGGCCAGGCCTCCAGCCTCCACAAAGGGGCTTCTCTTCCTTTCTCCTTCCTTCTCATCCCTTCTCCTCAGCCTCAGTTTAGAAAGAAGGAAGTCTCTCCCTGCAGTCTCCAAGTACTAATGGAGCAGACTGGCATTTTCAAAAGAAGTCTTATTAACATAAAAAGGAGGTGGTAGTTAAAAGGGAGACAATCAGGAGAAATACAAAAAGCCAATAAAAATAGCTGCAATGCATTGAAAGCTTCCTACATGCCAGGCAACATACTTTGCCCTCATTTAAACCTCACAACTCACTAATTTATTTTTGTCATCCCTGTGATAGGGGTGGGGACATAGGAGCTCAGAGGACAGGAGGGATTTGCCTGCCCAGGCTCAGCTGGTTAGAGGGTATTTGAACCCAGGGCCATGCAAAGCCAGCACATATCCCTGCCCTTCCAGAACTTCCCAAAACTGTCAGGCTCAGACAGTCCAGGTTCCTGATTCTACAAGAGTCTGGTAATAAATGCTGTCCCTTGTTATCAGAATCCAGATTGTATTCCACCCCTGATCAGCAGACTCTACCCAGAGGATCATTTCTCTGCCTTTAAGTTCTTCTATTCCTCCTTCGCCTTCCTGTTCTCCAAAGATAATACTTTGCACAGTGCCCACACAGGCATCACCTCACCTACTTCTTAGAGCAGGCTCAGGGGGTCACACAGGTTGGGAGTGATAGTGACTGAGCAGGGTCCCAAGCTGGTCTTCACCCATGTTTTTCTTTTTTTTTTATTTTTATTTTTTTTCTGGTTGCAGTTCAGCCGGGGCCGGGTTTGAACCCGCCACCCTCGGTATATGGGGCTGGCACCTTACTGACTGAGCCACAGGCGCCGCCCCATTCACCCATGTTTTTCAAACTCACCCTCTTTCCTTCCAGAAGGACTGGAGCCGTGGTGGGTACCTGTGATTTTCCCTCCCCACCTCTCACTAGCCCATCTGCTATGGGACCTGCCTCCCTGTCCTCACCTGGGCAGTCACCTCTTCCCGCAGGACCCCTCCCTGCCCAGGCCTGGCCAACCAGAACCATTTTTGGGACCTGGGATGGAATACTGCTCCCCAAGCCAGCTCTTCTCTCTGTGGCCCCGGAGTTAGTGGTGCTGGATTTACAAGCCAATGGGCCAGCAAGGGGGAGTGGCCAGGAGGACTTCTCTGAGCTTCAGGTGACAAGAAGAACCAGCCTCTTCAGAACCCAGAGAGAAGACATCTCAGGGAAGGGGTATGGGCATCAGAAGGCTCTCAAGTGGGCATGAGCTGGGTATGGCCGGGGACAGGAGGGAGGCAGGCAGGCTGTGCCGGGTGAGGGAAGGGGAAGGGTGTGAGGTGGGTAGCCAGGGCAAATGGCCCTGGAGGCCAGCTGTGAGGAAGCCGAGGCCCTGCAGCTGTGGCTGAGGCCCTGACCCCTGCTTCTGGGTGGGCTTCCATGTGGGCAAGTAAACACATGTCAGGGCCTGCCAGGCAGCCAAGAGCAGTGAGTGGAGGTGGGGCTGCAGCTTGGAGTAGCGCTGTGACTGTGCCCCACGCTGGGCACAGCTGTTCATTCAGGAAAAGAGCAGCTCGGCACCACCCACCCACCCACCAGCAGCTGAGTAACAAAGAAATCGTCTGCTTGAAACCAGGGGCTTGGCTGTGGAGGCTATTTTTGTGAAAAGCTGAGAATTCAAAAGCACATCTCCTCGAAAGCCTCCCAAGTTGGCAGAAACTGAAGAGGTGGGTGAGAGCCCTGCAATCCTGAGTCCTAGGGGGTCCTCTCCCTTAGGTCCAGTTATCAGCTGCCAGCCCACCGATGGCGGCCAGGTCCAGACTGCTACAGCCTTTAAGGTACATAGACCTCTAAGCATTGGTGCCGTTTCTTTTCTTTCTTTCTTTTTTTTTTTTTTTTTGTAGAGACAGAGTCTTACTCTATCGCCCTCAGTAGAGTGCCATGGCGTCACACAGCTCACAGCAACCTCCAACCCCTGGGCTTAGGCGATTCTCTTGCCTCAGCCTCCCAAGTAGCTGGGACTACAGGCACCCGCCACAACACCCGGCTATTTTTTGTTGCAGTTCGGCTGGGGCCAGGTTCGAACCTGCCACCCTCGGTATATGGGGCCAGCGCCCTACTCATTGAGTCACAGGCACCACCCTGATTTTTTTTTCTCTTTCTCTTTTTTTTTTTTGAGACAGTCTCACTATGTCACCCTTGGTAGAGTGCTGTGGCATCACAGCTCACAGCAACCTCAAACTCTTGGGCTTAAGCAATTCTCTTGCCTTAGCCTCCCAAGTAGCTGGGACTACAGGTGCCCACCACAATACTTGGCTATTTTTTTGTTGCAGTTGTCATTGTTGTTTAGCTAGCCTGGGCTGGATTCAAACCTGCCAGCCTTTGTGTATGTGGCCGGTGCCATAACCACTGTGCATGGCTGCCGAGCTGATTTTTCTAATTTTAGTAGAGACACAGTCTCACTCTTGTTCAAGTTGGAGCTTAAACAATCCTCCCGCCTCAGCCTCCCTGAGTGCTAGGATTATAGGGGTGAACCACTGCACCTGGCCAGCAATAAAACAGCATGATAAATAAACCATGTCATGTTAGAAGGAAATAAATGCTAGGGAAAACTATTAAACAAGAAAGTGCAGGATGGTGGTAGGTGGTTTGCTTTAAAATGGGGACTGGTGGGGCAGTGCCTGTGGTTCAAAGGGGTAGGGTGCCGGTCCCATATGCCGGAGGTGGCGGGTTCAAACCCAGCCCCAGCTAAAAACCACAATAAATAAATAAATAAAATGGGACTGCTTCAAAGTTTCAACATGGTAACAGCAGAGGAAGGAGTGGGGTGATGAAAGGAAGGGTGTTCAGTGAGGAGAAACAGCACAGGCAGAGGCCTTGAGAGGGGAGGGTCCCTAGGGTATTTGAAAAATAGCCACGAGGCAGAGGAGTGAGGGTTGAGGTTGAAGGGGACAAAGGGCAGAGGCACCCCCAAGGGCTGTGAAGGTTATCTGAGGCCCTGGGCTCAGGGAGATGGGGCCTTGCAGGGGCTTGAGAGGAGGAGCTTGAACAGTGTCTTCCTGGTGTCTGTGATGAGTACATATTGCATGGGTCGAGGGCAGGGACGTGGAATCCTGCCTGGAGGCTGCCGCAATGGCCCCGGCGAGGGCGAAGGGGGGGCTGGCACCCAGAAATAGCAGTGGTGGGCTGGGTGCAGTGGCTCACGCCTGTAATCTTTTTTTTTTTTTTTTTTTTGCCGTTTTTGGCCGGGGCTGGGTTTGAACCCCCCACCTCTGGCATATGGGGCTGGTGCCCTACTCCTTTGAGCCACAGGTGCCATCCTCATGCCTCTAATCTTAGCACTTGTGAGGCTGAGGTGGGTGTATTGCTTGAGTTCACGGGTTTGAGACCAGTCTGAACCAGAGTGAGACCTCATCTCTAAAAATAGCTGGGCATTGTGGCAGGAGCCTGTAGTCCCTGTTACTTGGGAGGCTGAGCCAAGAGAATCACTTGAGTCTAAGAGTTTGAGGTTGCTGTGAGCTATGACACCACAGCACTCTACCAAGGGTGACAAAGTAAGACTCTGTCTCAAAAAAAAAAAAAATAGAAGTAGCAGTGGAGAGATGGTGGGGAGATTGGATTCCAGATGCATTTTGGAGGTAGTGACAACAGGATTTGCTCAGAGGCTCATGTGGGGCTGAGAGAGAAAGAAGATGATGCCTTGGTTTGGGCAACCAGAGGATGGGGAAGTCTGACAGGAGTGTGGGGAGGGAGAGATGGGGTACAACCTGGCCCATGGCAGGCTTCAGTTACCAAATGGAGCTGTGGAGGAGGTGGGTGGCTGGGCTGGAGAGGACAGGTACTGGGTGCTGTGCCAAGGCCCCACTGGCTGGAGTGTAGACAGAACAGAAAGATTCCCCAGCATCTGAGAGTGGGGATAGCAGCCTGTGAGGTGGGCAGAAGACCCGGCTGAGGCTCAGAGAAAGGATGTTGGAAGGAGGAGCGAGTGAACTTGAGGACAGAATTACAACTGGATTAGGCCACATGAGGACATAGGTGACCTTGAGCAGGCAGCTTCACCTGTGCTGTGGTGGGGGCAGAACCAACGTTTAGGATTGAGGATCTGGAGCCTGAGTCCCAGCTTTGCCACTTACTGGTTATGTGACCTTGAATGACTTACTTAACCTCTCTTTGCCTAGGATGAGGCAAACTGAGTTACTGAGGTAAATGAGAATGATAAAAATGATAGTGAGATAAATGACTTAAGACAATAGCTCATACCTTATACAGCTGTTGTAAGGATAAAAGTTAATGCATGTGAAGCACTTAAACAGTACTTAATGTATAATAAGTGCTCGATAATGTTAGATGCTAATATTATAACAGTAAGGCCCTCTGATTTGGACTCTGCTTAGGTCTCCAACTTCCTGGCTTACCAGTTCTCATCTCCCATGTAAATCAGCTGAAATTCTTTTGATTACCTAAAACCATAAACTCAGTTTCTCTCTCTCTCTTTCTTTCTTTTTTTTTTTTTTTTAAGAGACAGAGTCTCACTTTATCACCCTCGGTAGAGTGCCATGGCATCACAGCTCACAGCAACCTCCAACTCCTGGGTTTAGGCGATTCTCTTGCCTCAGTCTCCCGAGTAGCTGGGACTACAGGCGCCTGCCACAACGCCCAGCTATTTTTTTGTTGCAATTTGGCCGGGGCTGGGTTTGAACCCACCACCCTCGGTATATGGGGCCGGCACCCTACTCACTGAGCCACAGGCGCCGCCCAGTTTCTCTCTCTTTCAATCCACACTCCTTCCCCCCAAAAAAACTGTGCTGAAGCTGGGCCCAAGGCCCAGTTTTTCTTTCTTTTTATTTTTTTGAAGTAAACTCAATTTTTATTCCTCTATACAATACATGGATATATGGATAAATTTTCCTTAAAGAGTTTGCAACCCTGAGGCAATGTCATTTTCTTTTCTTTCTTTTTTTTTTTTTTTGTAGAGACAGAGTCTCACTTTATGGCCCTTGGTAGAGTGCGGTGGCATCACACAGCTCACAGCAACCTCCAACTCCTGGGCTTCAGCGATTCTCTTGCCTCAGCCTCCCAAGTAGCTGGGACTACAGGCACCCGCCACAACGCCCGGCTATTTTGTGGTTGCAGTTCAGCCAGGGCCGGGTTTGAACCCGCCACCCTCGGTATATGGGGCCGGTGCCTTACCGACTGAGCCACAGGCGCTGCCCGAGATAAAATCTTAAAGGTAGAGTGCCACAGAGTCACAGCTCACAGCAACCTCCAGCTCCTTGCCTCAGCCTATCAGTAGCTGGGACTACAGGCGCCCAGCTATTTTTTGTTGTTGTTGCAGCAGTTGGGCGGGGGCCAGGTTTGAACCTGCCACCCTCAGTATATGGGGCCGGCGCCCTACTCACTGAACCACCCTTACCTGGCTCTTTTTTTTTTTTTTTTTGTAGAGACAGAGTCTCACTTTATGGCCCTTGGTAGAGTGCCGTGGCCTCACACAGCTCACAGCAACCTCCAATCCTGGGCTTAAGCAATTCTCTTGGCTCAGCCTCCGGAGTAGCTGGGACTACAGGCGTCTGCCACAACGCCCGGCTATTTTTTTTTGTTGTTGTTGCAGTTTAGCCGGAGCCGGGTTTGAACCCGCCACCCTCGATATATGGGGCCGGCGCCCCACTCACTGAGCCACAGGCGCCGCCCATGAAGGTTTTTTTTTGTTTCTGAGACAGAGTCTCACTTTGTCCCCCTCAATAGAGCGCCTTGGTGTCACAGCTCACAGCAACCTCAAACTCTTGGGCTCAAGCGATTCTCTTGCCTCAGCTTCCCTAGTAGCTGGGATTACAGGTGACTTCCACAACGCCTGGCTAATTTTAGAGTCAGGGTCTCGCTCTTGCTCATGTTGATCTCGAACTTCTGAGCTCAAGCAATCCACCTGCCTCGCGCCTCCCAGAGGGCTGGGATTACAGGCGTGAGCCACCTCGTCAGCCAGGAAGAGTTTTAAACAGATTATATTTGTGTCTTGTCTTTTTTTTTTTTTTGGTTTTTGGCCGGGGCTAGGTTTGAACCTGCGACCTCCGGCATATGCGACCGGCACCCTACTCCTTGAGCCACAGGTGCCGCCCCTCTTTTTTCTTTTTTTAACAGAGTTTCAAGCTGTCGCCTTGAGTAGAGTGTCGTGGCGTCATAGTTCGTGGAAACGTCCTACTCCGGCTCAAGCGATCCTCTTGCCTCAGTTTTTCTATTTGTAGTAGAGAGCGGTGTCTCGCTTTTGCTCAGGCTGGTCCTGACCTCCTGAGGTCAAGCAATCCACCTGCCTCGGCCTCGCGGAGTGCTAGGATTACAGGCGTGAACCATCGCGCCTGCCCTTGCGTGTTTTCCTTTTACTTAAAAGATGTATTTATATATGTTTGCGTTTTGAGAGGATCGCTCTGGTTGCTATGCAGAGAACGGCTTGAGACTAACCAGGAGAGGACAGGCCAGTCGCTAGGTGACCCGACTGGGATTGCCGGGAGTCGCCTAGCAACCCGAAAGCGCTGAGGACCCATGGCTCCACCCCGAGCCGGTAGGCGGCCCCGCCCCGCGGCGGGGGGCGGGCACAGGCTTTTCATTGGCCATCTCTCCGGAAGCGACGGATTCTGAATGGGGTCGACAATCGTGCAATCCCGGGGTTGTCGTGAGCTGTAGTGTGGTGAGTGGTGGCGGCGCTAGCTGCAGACGCGTGGCAGGGCGGGGGCGCGCACCCTTGGCGCAGACCGCAGCTGGACCTGTTTTGCTCCGGATACCCCAGGCTGTACCCACTCTGTTTTCACTGCAGCCTGGCGAAGTCCAGAGATTGGGACCCGACCGAGGGGGCTCGGGGCTCCCCACCGGCTCCAAGCCCTGGTGTGTGACTGGCCCTCCCATTCCTAGAGCCCCAGCGCAAGCCGGGATGTTTGTTCTGGTGGAGATGGTGGACACTGTGCGGATCCCCCCGTGGCAGTTCGAGAGGAAACTCAACGACTCCATTGCTGAGGAGCTGAACAAGAAGTTGGCCAACAAGGTACTAGGCCCACGGGCTCGCAGTAGGGGGGTTGGAGGATGTCGAAGGGGATTAAAAGAGAAAATGGGCTTGAAAAAGGATGTTGTAGCTGGGAAGTGCTGCATTCAGCACTTCCAAATTACTTTGCAATCTTAGGCAAGTTATTTACCACCTCTGGGTCTCAGCTTCCATTTGTAAAATTGGGATAAAATGTTGTTGTCTTACCAACCATGTATTGTTTTTCTGAAGATAGACTTTTCTGGTAGTATAGAGTTAACTGTCAGGAAGTTTAACCCATTCCTTCCTTGTATGCGCTTTGTTTGAGCCTTGGGGCCAGCTGAGCACTGCTGCCCTTTGCTTTGCTCCTCAGTTACTCTGTGTGGTATCACCCTCTTTCCTTAGCACTCAACACACTCTTATTTTCTTTTTTTTGAGACAGAGTTTATGTTGCCCTCGGTGGAGTACCGTGGCGTCATAGCTCACAGCAACCTCAAACTCATGGGCTTAAGCGATCCTCTTGCCTCAGCCTCCCAAGTAGTTGGGACTACAGGCGCCGGCCACAACATCCGGCTGTTTTTTGGTTGTAGTTGTCGTTGTTTGGCAGGCCTGGCCTGGGCTCAAACCCACAACCTTTGGTGTATGTGGCTGGTGCCCTAGCAGCTGAGCTACAGGTGCCAAGCCACACTCTTCTTTTCTTTATTTTATTTTATTTTATTTTTTGTAGAGACAGAGTCTCACTTTATCGCCCTTGGTAGAGTGCTGTGGCATCTCAGCTCACAGCAACCTCCAACTCCTGAGCTTAGGCAATTCTCTTGCCTCAGCCTCCTGATTAGCTGGGACTACAGGCATCTGCCACAATACCCAGCTATTTTTTTGTTGCAGTTTGGCCGGGCTGGGTTCAAACCCGCCACCCTCAGTATATGGGGCCCGTGCCCTACTTACTGAGCCACAGGCACTGCCCTTATTTCTGTTTATTTGTTTACTTGGTTACTATTTTTCTCTTTCCCTCTCCATTGAGTGCAGGGATCTTTCTATATTTGAATCGTTGAATCATTTGAGGGGAGGCCACACAGAAAAGGATTATGGCCTCTCAAAGATCTTGTGCTTTCTAAGCCACCTGGACTCTGGCCTCATCCTGGTGGGATCTGGTGCCAGCTCTTAGTTCTCTGAGCTTCTCACTAATCATTGGACAGTTCCTGCAAAGTTTGCATTTGGACAGTGAAGACATTGGTGGCAGATAAGGAGACACTGAGTGGCCAGTCGTTTGGAACACTAAAGTGTGGGGAGGGGGCAGTGGGATTTCTGCCCAAATTCAGGAACTTGGCCATGTGTCACTCTGCCAGCTCCAATCCCTGTGGCCATGTCTGTGTGTCTGAGATGTGAGCACGATGGGGGTTAGCTGTGGTTCTGATGCTTATAAGCTGTGAGCTGCAGCATGGACTTAGGGGAAATGTAGGTTTAACCAGGGATTCCCATGACTGGTGCTAACAAGGATCCCCGATGATTATTATTTCTAGCTTGTGAGCCAGGTGCTAGGATGGGGCTTCACATCCATTATCTTCTCTTTATTTAACAAACCTGCAGACCATTGTTTCATTTTTGCAGATGGAGAGACTGAGACTCAGGGAGGAGATGTGACCCCCTTGGTGGTCCCGCACTGAGTGGTGGAGCTGGCCTTGAAACCTTGATCTGGAATTTTGTCACCAGAGGCTCTGCTCTTTCCAGAGCCTCCACATTCTCTTGAGGTTCCTCACTGTGGTTCCCTCCAGCAGAACCCCAACTCATTTCCATCTAGAGAGGGAGATAATTGTGGCTTGCTTGTGGTTTTGAGGGGCTCAGGAGAGACTGCCTGGGGAGGGGGCCTCAGGGTCACTCTGTGTGAGTCTGTGTGTATGGTGTATGCCTCTGCACGCAGGTTGTGTACAACGTGGGACTCTGCATCTGTCTGTTTGACATCACCAAACTGGAGGATGCCTACGTGTTCCCAGGGGATGGCGCATCACACACCAAAGGTGGGTATCTTCTATTCTGAGGGCATTAGTTTTCTTGGGGCTTAGTTTTCCATAGCAAAAGGTCAAGCCAGGCTTGGCACCCGTAGCTCTTTTTTTTTTTTTCTTTTTGTAGAGACAGAGTCTCATTGTACCACACTCGGTAGAGTGCTGTGGTGTCACACGGCTCACAGCAACCTCCAGCTCTTGGGCTTACGTGATTCTCTTGCCTCAGCCTCCCGAGCAGCAGGGACTACAGGCGCCCGCCACATCATAGTTCTGTGGTTAGGGCGCCGGCCACATACACCAAGGCGGGTTTGAACCCGGCTGAAGCCTACTAAACAACAGTGACAACTGCAATAAAAAAAATAGCTGGGCATTGTGGGAGATGCCTATAGTCCCAGCTACTTGGGAGGCTAGGCAAGAGAATCTCTTTTTTTTTTTAGAAGGGCTAATGTTTACTTACTTCACATTTAACAATAATTCATTTACTTCAGTAACATGGCAACAATTGAATGTACTCTTAAAACACTTAAAATCCAGAGAGGGAGGGCGGTGCCTGTGGCTCAGTGAGCAGGGCGCCTGCCCCATATACCGAGGGTGGCGGGTTCAAACCCAGCCCTGGCCAAACTGCAACAACAACAACAACAAAAAAAAATCCAGAGAGGGTTAGAGCAGAAAAGATCCCAACCCCATTCCTGAGCTGGGGTCAAAGAGCTGAGCAAGGCCCCCAGTCTAGGCCAGCTTCCTCCATTAAGCAGAGACAACTTAGAGATAAAAAAGCCTTGGCCACATCCCTATCAGGAGGCAGCCTAACTTCTCACAAACAAGAGAATCTCTTAAGCCCAAGAATTTGAGGTCGCTGTGAGCTGTGAAGCCACTTCACTCTACCGAGGGCAACATAGTGAGACTCTGTCTCAAAAAAATAAATAGGCTTGGCGCCTGTAGCTCAAGCAGCTAAGGCACCAGCCACATACACTGGAGCTGGTGGGTTTGAATCCAACCCGGGCCTGCCAAACAACAATGACAACTACAACCAAAAAATAGCCAGGGGCTCGGTGCCTGTGGCTCAAGTGGCTAATGCACCAGCCACATACACCTGAGCTGGTAGGTTCGAATCCAGTCCGAGCCCGCCAAAGAACAATGACGGCTGCAACCAAAATATAGCCGGGCGTAGCGGCGCCTGTAATCCCAGCTACTTGGGAGGTGGAGGCAGAATCGCTTGAGCCCAGGAGTTGGAGGTTGCTATGAGCTGTGACGCCACAGCACTCTATCTGGGGGGACAACTTGAGGCTCTGTCGTAAAAAAAAAAAAGAAAAAAAATAGCCGGGCATCATGGCGGGCTCCTATAATCCCAACTACTTGGGAGGCTGAGGCAAGAGAATCACTTAAGCCCGAGAGTTGGAGGTTGCTTTGAGCTATGACGCCACGGCATTCTACCCAGGGTGACAGCTTGAGACTTTGTCTCAAAATAAATAAATAAACAAAAGGTCAAGCCAAAGCCAAGTGTGGTGGGCACCTATAGTCCCAGCTACTTGGGAGGCTGAGGCAGGAAGATGGCTTGAACCCAGGAGTTTGAGCCAAAAGAGGGTGGCTGTCACAAAAAAAAAAAAAAGGTAGAATAAGTTCAGGCCACAGAGATGGCTATAGAGTGATGGGAGTCCTGGGACCTAGTCCGGAGGCTACAAGAAATTGACTTGGTGGCAATGGGTGGACTCTTCCCCTCTCTGGGCCTCAGTTTCCTCCTCTATAAGACCCCGGAGGTGGAGCAGAGGATTCACAAGGCCTCCCGGCTCTGAGACTGTGGCTACACGTCTGTGCCCCTGTTAGTCTCGTCTACAAGCCCCACTCTTTGCCTGGCCCTCTGACAGCTCACTGCCTGGAGGGGAAGACAGGCTGGGCAGGGAGGAACCTGTGCAGTGGTCATCACTGGCCTAGGGGTGTGGAGAGCAGAGGGAAGGGAGACTTTCAGGGCAGGACAACACAACAGAGTGTAGCCTTGGTATTCGAAGCCCAATTCTGCTATTTATTAGCTGTGTGTCTTGAGCAGAATATGTAACCTCTCTGTGTTCCTGTTCCTTCATCTCTGAAGTGCAGTCAACAGTAGATTTTATATTGTAGACTTTTGTGAGGATTAAGGAGTTAATACCTGTAGAGGACAGGACTTGGCACCTAGCCAGCACTCCGTGGCTTATTGATTCCGATCTGTGAGGCAGTTGGGCAACATTCTTCTGCACTGGCTGGGCCAGGGCTGTATAGTCTAGAATGGCCTCCCATTCTAGTTGTTGGCATATGGGTAGGTCTGATGGCCTGGGCTGGCCTGGGCTGTCTCCTCTCTGCCCCACGTGGTCTCACCTCTCCGTAGGCCTGGGCTCTGTGTTTTCAAGGTTCCAGAGCTCTGTGCACAAACTCTTCTCTCACACCCCTGCTTAGATCTCATTGTTTAGAGCAGGTCACATGGCGAAGGCCAGGGTACAGGGATGGAGAGAATAGTTGCCACCTCTGGATGTGAGAATGTGCAGTCACATTGCAAAGGGGTGTGCATCTGGGATGAGAGAGTGGTCACCAGATCCAGTCCTGGAAGAAGGGAGGAGTAGAAAGCCCCCTTGAGAGGAGCTGTGATCAGTAGTCAAGGAAGGTGGTGAGCCCAGGCACTAGGGAGGGGGAGGACACTCCTCCCTCGCCTGCCTGGACTGAGCCAAACCCAAGGGAGAGGGTGAGAGGCCCTGCTGAGAGGACTCAGGGCAGTCAGCGTGCAGGCCTGTGGCCTTGCCATCACTTGGGCACCAACCTGCTGAATCAGGTTCTCAGGGGGTGGGCCCAAAGGTGCCAGGTGATTGTCACACATGCCCACGACCGAGGAGCCCTGCCATGGTCACTGCTGGTCAGACTTTCAGCACAGAGATGCCTGAGAATTCTAGGATGTGCTGAGACTGCCTGGTGTTCATGTCCAGCCACCTGGAGACTTAAATACTTCCTATAGATAAGGCTATGCTCAGCCGAGAGCCCTAAGAAACAGGCTGCCTGTGCAGATGGGCAGTGTTTTCCCAGGCACATAAGACTCCACTGGAAACACCCAGTACGTAGTGGAAACACCCACTACGGCCTCTGGGTACACAGGGGGAGGCTGAGCTGAGCCACTCTCTGCATTTGGATAGGGGCCTTGGTTGTCTGGGAGGCAAGTGGAAACAGGTACCAGAACTTCAAGAAAACTGGAGGAAAAAACTCAAGTGTGAAGAATTTCTGTCCATTCAGTGGGTTGTTTCCGTGGTAACTAGTGTAAGATTTCCATTGTTGGCTTTTACTATCCCCACACTCATCCTGGGTCCCTGTTTCGTTGGGAGCTAGGTAGAGGCACTCAGCAATCACAGGGACCTAGATTCAAACTGTGGCTCTAGCCCCCCTGGATGGAGATCTTGGGCTGGTATCTCCACCTCTCTCTGCCTCGGTTTCCTTATCTGTACAATGGCATTAACACTTGTGACTATAAGGCTGGGCATGGTGGCTCACACCTGTAATCCTAGCACTTTGCCAGGCTGAGGCAGGTGAATTCCCTGAGCTCAGTTGTTTGAAAATTTGGGAGGCTAAGGCAAGATCACCTGAGCCCAAGAGTTTGAGGTTGCTGTGACCTATAATGTCACAGCACTCTACCAAGGGTGACATAGTGAGATTCTGTCTCAAGTTAAAAAACACTAGTGATGGGCGGCACCTGTGGCTCAGTCAGTAAGGCGCCGGTCCCATATACCGAGGGTGGCGGGTTCAAACCCAGCCCCGGCCAAACTGCAACAAAAAAATAGCCGGGCGTTGTGGTGGGCGCCTGTAGTCCCAGCTGCTCAGGAGGCTGAGGCAAGAGAATCACTTGAGCCCAGGAGTTGGAGGTTGCTGTGAGCTATGTGATGTCATGGCACTCTACCGAGGGCCATAAAGTGAAACTCTGTCTCTACAAAAAAAAAAAACACTCGTGACTATAAAGCCGGGTGTTGTGACACACGCCTGTAATCCCAGCTACTCAGAAGGCTCAGGGGAGGATCACTTGAGCCAGGAGTTTGAGATTATGGTGACCTGTTATGGTGCCATCACATTCCAGCCTGAAGTAAGACCTTGTGTCTTGGGCAGCACCTGTGGCTCAAAGGAATAGGGCGCTGGCCCCATATGTAGGAGGTGGCAGGTTCAAACCCAGCCCCGGCCAAAAACTGCTAAAAAAAAAAAAAAAACCTTGTGTCTCTCTCTTTTTTTTTTTTTTTGTAGAGACAGAGTCTCACTGTAGCGCCCTCGGGTAGAGTGCCGTGGCGTCACACAGCTCACAGCAACCTCTAACTCTTGGGCTTACACGATTCTCTTGCCTCAGCCTCCCGAGCAGCTGGGACTACAGGCGCCCGCCACAACACCCGGCTATTTTTTTGTTGCAGTTTGGCCGGGGCCGGGTTTGAATCCGCCACCCTCGGCATATGGGGCCAGTGCCTTACTCACTGAGCCACGGGTGCCGCCCGACCTTGTGTCTCTTAACAACAAAAGCCAGTTGCAACTTTCTAGCTCCTCCTGGCCTGTTGAGCACTGGGTAGGGTGAGTGTCACTTTGTGGCGGGGATCAGTGACCCTGCTTCAAGGCAGACCCTGACCCCAAGCACCTGTTCCACTACTTCTGCCCCCATCCCACCCTCATCAGGCTGAGAGGACCCAGCTATGTCATGTTGTCACCTTTGCTTTGGACACGCTCATTTGCCGAGTGCCTTCTGTCTCTGTGTCCTGTGAGCCGGGACTTGTTGCTTTTTCCCTCTGAGACGCTTCCCATCTGTAACCCGCTCTGGCAATGGTGACAGCACTGCCCTCATTAACTGGCTGTGAGGAGGAAGCCAGCAAATTCCTGTGAAGCCTTTGGCCCAGTTTTCACAGATGTTGGCCTTTGTGATTTGAGACATTGATCCCAGTTGGCCACACTTGTCACTTGCCGCCTGCCCCCTGTTCTCTGTGTCCTCCAATCCTCCAGAACAGCTGCCTTTGTGCCCACCATTTCATTTGTCTTTTTTCTACTGGGGTAAAATAGATGTAACATAAAACTTACAACTCGAAACATTTATAAGTGTACAGTTCAGTGGTATCTGGCACATTCACGTTGCTGTGCTCCCCTCACCCCCTCCATCTCCAGAACTTTCTCTCTCTCTCTTTTTTTTTTTTATTTTTGAGACAGAGCTTCAAGCTGTCACCCTGGGTAGAGTGCTGTGGCATCGCAGCTCACAGGAACCTTCAACTACTCCTGGGCTCGAGCGATTCTCCTGCCTCTGCCTTCCAAGTAGCTGGGACTACGGACGCCTGCCACACGCCTGGCTATTTTTTTGTTGCTGGGTTCTATCACTCTGACTACTCTGGGGACCTCACATAAGTGGCATCCTGTATTATTTGTCCTTAGTATAGAAACTCACACATCCCAAAGTCAGCCTTACTAATCCTGGGACAATTTTTTTTTTTGAGACAGACTCCCACTTTGTCTCCCTCAGAAGAGTGCCATGGTGGTAGAGCTCACAGCAACCTCAAACTCTTGGGCTTCAGCGATTCTCTTGCCTCAACCTCCCAAGCAGCTGGGACTACAGGCGCCTGTCACAATGCCCAGTTATTTTTTGGTTGTAGTTGTCATTGTTGTTTGGCAGGCCCAGGCTGGATTCAAGCCCACCAGCTCTGATGTATGTGGCTGGTGCCCTAGCCACTTGGGCTACAGGCCCTGAGCCACACCTGGGTATTTTTAGAGACAAGATCTTGCTCTGGCTCAGCTGGTCTTGAAGCTTTGAGTTCAGACAATCCACCCACCTTGACCTCCCAGAGTGCTAGGATTATAGGCATGAGCCACCACACCCAGCTCCTTGGGACAAATTTTGTAGAAGTCCATGGCTACGAAGGAGATTTCTCTTTTCATTGGTCCTCAGAGGCCCCTGCTGCTCTTCCGACTCCTACCTGTGATCTCCGTGCAGCGAGCTGCAGACCCTGTGTGTCCTGGCAGCTAGCCCGTGCTCTGGTCCCTCCCTCTGGGTGTTTTAATGGAGACATAATCCATATACTACAAAGTTCACCCTTCCAAAGCCTAACATTCAGTGGGTTTTTTTTTTTTTTTTTTTTTTTTTTTTTTTTTTGTAGAGACAGAGTCTCACTGTACCGCCCTTGGGTAGAGTGCCGTGGCGTCACAAGGCTCACAGCAACCTCTAACTCTTGGGCTTAAGCGATTCTCTTGCCTCAGCCTCCCGAGCAGCTGGGACTACAGGCGCCCGCCACAACACCCGGCTATTTTTTTGTTGCAGTTTGGCCGGGGCTGGGTTTGAACCCGCCACCCTCGGCATATGGGGCCGGCGCCCTACTCACTGAGCCACAGGCGCCGCCCCATTCAGTGGGTTTTTAAAATTTTTTTGAGACAGTCTCACTTTGTTGCTCTCAGTAGAGTGCTCCGGTGTCACAGCTCACAGCAACCTCCAGCTCCTGCGCTTAGGCAATTCCCTTGTCTCAGCCTCCCTAGTAGCTGGGACTACAGGCACCCGCCACAACGCCTGGCTATTTTTTTTGTTGCAATTTGGCCAGGGTCAGGTTTGAACCTGCCACCTTTGGTATAAGGGGGCCGGCGCCCTACCCACTGAGCCATAGGCGGCGCTTTCCGTTTTTTTTTTATTGAGAGTTGTACAACAGCACCACCATGATCCCTCAACATTTTCTTTTTTTTTTTGTAGAGACAGAGTTTCACTTTATGGCCCTTGGTAGAGTGCCATGACATCATAAGCTCACAGCAACCTCCAACTCCTGGGCTTAAGTGATTCTCTTGCTTCAGCCTCCCGAGTAGCTGGGACTATAGGCACCCGCCACAACGCCCGGCTATTTTTTGGTTGCAGTTCAGCCAGGGCCAGGTTTGAACCCGCCACCCTCGGTATATGGGGCCGGCGCCTTACCCACTGAGCCACAGGCGCCGCCCTCCCTCAACGTTTTCATTGCCCCATGAAGAAACCCCATGTCCATTAGCAGCCAGCCCTATTCTCTCCTTCACCAGCCTGGGCAGCCACTGCTCTGCCTCTGTCTCTGTTTTATAAGTAAAATCACATAGTATGTGGCCTTTTGTGTCTGGCTTCTCACTCAGCTTCACCCGTGGTGTGGCATGTGTCAGAGCTGCTTTACAAGCTGAGCAGCACCTGCCGAGTGTGGGCTCCGTGCCTCCTTAGAGCTCCCCCTACCGGTTACTTTTGGACGTGGTTTTTCCAGACTGGGGCTCCCTGGGCACAGGGCTGTGTGCTGCCTCACCCCTGTGAGCCCAGTGCCCAAATGGGGCTTGGCACAAACCTGGCACAGGCTCTGCGAGGCTTTATTAAACTGAATTGAGTGTTGGGTCATGTGGGGGACAGGTTTTTTCCATCCTGTGGGTAAGTGACCCTTGGCTGCCCTTGTGTGCTCTCTAGGAGGTCAGCACAAGGTTTGGTCATCTTCACAGTGGCTGTGAGGGCTCAGGCTTGTCTCTCTTGGGGAGGGGGCCTGCCTGTCCTTTCCTCTTGTCCTGCTGTCCTGTGCGCCATGGCAAAAGCCTGTTTTTGGAGATTAAACCTGCCCGAGGAAGATAGGCTTCAACTGTGGTCCTGTCTGGCAGCGACAGAAAGACTTGGAGGTTCCCCATGGCAGAATGGGGTAGAATAGCTGTGACTGTGCGCAGGTTACTCAGGCTCTCTGAGCCGTTTCTTCCTTCTTACAGCGGGAGAGTGACAGGTGGAGCATGATGACAGGCACCCTCCACAGTAGGTGGACAGCTTCATGCTTATTCTCAGGCAAGAGTTGGATGCCCCCTTTGGGCCTCTAAGCAAGGGGCAGGGGCTCAGCACCCGCAGCTCAGTGGTTGGGGCAGTGGCCACATGCACTGGAGTGGTGGGTTCTGCCAACAGTGACAACTACAACAACAAAAGAAAAAATGGCTGGGTGTTGTGGTGGGTGCCTGTGGTCCCAACTACTTAGGAGGCTGAGGTAAGAGAATCACTTGAGTCCAAGAGTTTGAGATTGCTGTGAGCTGTGGCACCATGGCACTCTACTGAGGGTGACATAGTGAGACTGTCTCAAAAAAAAAATAAAATTAAAAAAAAAATAAAGGGCAGGAGTGACGCAGGATCAGTCTGTGGTGTGAACACAGACACACTATCTGCTATTTTCCTTGGGGTCAGATGAGTGGGGACCACAGAGGCATTTTTGCTGGGCTGTCGGCTTGCTCCCCCACCCCAGTATCATCTCAGGTCAGAGCTGTGCCTGGGGCACACTCTGCCCACAGCAGGGGACGGGGATTTTGTTTCCAAGCCTGGTTCCCTTTGCTGGTTCCTTTTGTCCTTTTTAGAATTTAAGAGAGAGCGCTTAGAGGAAGGTTGGGATTGGCTTTGGAGTCCCTGGGGCCCAGAGTCTGGGCCTATGTGTGACTTCTGTGGCGGATTTGGGAGCTAGCCCTCAGCTCCAGGCAGCCACTGCAGGCCCCTTATGGGGACCACACTTTTACCGTGCAGGGGACAGAGGGAGGGTCCCTTCTGGTTCATCCAACATGTCTGGGCTTGCAGGTGGATGTGGCATGGACCCTCCCGCAGGCTCCCAGAGTAGCCACTAGGCCTCTGGGTCAGTGAGCTGGCATGTGATGGTTGCCATCAGAGAGCATGGGTGGCCTGTCCCGGTGGCCATCCTTGTCACTGATGTGCTTCATTTCTAGTCCATTTTCGCTACGTGGTCTTCCATCCATTCCTGGACGAGATTCTGATTGGGAAGATAAAAGGCTGTAGCCCGGAGGGAGTGCACGGTAACAGCCCCCCTGTCACAGTCGTGGGAGCATGTTGGGGCAGGTGGTCTGTGCCCATCCATGTGGTGCGGGGAGGGAGAGGGCACGGAGGCCGAATCTTCTGAGGTATCAGCAGCTTGCTTGTCCCTGAAGGCCTGTGCCTGGGATATTCAGCCCCCTCTGGAGTCCTGAGCAAAGACTTCAGTCAGCCATGAAGTCTCACTGTGAGGCCGTAACTCAGGATGTCAGAGTGAGCACTGAAGCTGGTGGAAGTCCCTGGGGGTCTCCACTTTAGGTTTTGGGGACCAGGTGCTTAGGTTGTGTGGGTGTGATAGAGGCTAGGCCCCAAGGTGGAGAAAGGGCCCATATTTCCTGGAGAACGCTTGCGCCCTGGGCAGCACTAAGTAGGGAGCTTGTCTGTTGAGTAGCCAGCCCTTGTCTGTCCATTGGTGTCCCCTATCCCATGTGTCACCTTCTTTATTTCCTCCAGTCTCTTTAGGGTTCTTCGATGACATCCTTATCCCTCCAGAATCACTGCAGCAGCCAGCCAAGTTGTATCCTCCAAAGGCTAAAGTGGGTCACTGGGGACCTCAGGCGTAAGGGAAAATCCTCACTCCTTGGGCTGGCCCTTGGGTGCTGTGATCTGGTGCTGCTGGCTGTGCTGCCCTTTGCCCCAGCATAGACCTGCCTGTGGTATCCACATGCCTGTCTTTACTGTGGCTGTCAGACTTCATTGCATAGGCTGTGCCCTGTATACCACTGGGGCACCATTCACTTCTGGTTCAATTTTCTTTTTTTTTTTAAGTCTCTTAATTTTTTATTTATTTTAATTTTTAATGAATGAATGAATGAATTTTTTTGGAGACAGAGTCTCACTTTTTTGCCCTGGGTAGAGTGCCAAGGCAACATAGCTCATAGCAACCTCCAGCTCCTGAGCTTAAGCAATCCTCCTGCCTCAACCTCCTGAGTAGCTAGGACTACAGATGTCTACCACGACACCCAGCTAGTTTTTCTATTTTCTTTTTGTTTTTTTTTTGAGACAGAATCTCACTTTGTCACCCTCAGTAGAATACTATGTGGTGTCATAGTGCACAGCAGCCTCAAACTCTTGGGCTCAAGCAATTCTCTTGTCTCAGCCTCCCGAGTAGCTTGGACTATAGATACCCACAATGCCCGGCTATTTTTCAAGACGGGGTCTCGCACTTGCTCAAGCTGGTCTTGAACCCGTGAGCTCAGGTAATCCACCTGCCTCGGCCTCCCAGAGTGCAGGATTATAGCTGTGAGCCACCGCACCCGGCCGAGCTTTTTTTATTTTTAGTAGAGATGGGTTCTTGCTTTTTCTCAGTCTGGTCTTGAACTCCTGAGCTCAAGCAATCCACCTGCCTCAGCCCCCAGAGTACTGGGATTACAAGTGTGAGCCACTGCACCCAGCCTGATTCACTTTTCTTAGGTAGACCTAGACCCTGTACAGTCATCTCAAAGCCTCCCCTGGGAGGGGTGCCCTGGCTGCTGCCTCTGTGGGATGTGAGGCCTTGGGAAGTCGGGTCTAGGGCTAGGCCCTCCATTGCCCTAGTCCCAGCCCTTACCTTGCTATACCTATGTTGTCCCTTTCTGTGGGGCTGTCACTCATCTGAGACTCTTCACCAGGAGGGACTGTGTCCTGACATGACTACCCTCAATGCCCAGCACTGGACCTGGCACAGAGGGAGGGCCCAGCAGGGGGACCGCCCTCACAGGGCAGCATAGCTCCTCAGTGTGGGCTCTGTAGGGGTAGATGGGGGTGCCAATGGGGCTGCCCAGCTGACAGCTCTGGCTGGGTCTGTATGTGACTCCGGAATGGTTTGGAAAACCTGGTCCAGGCTGGTCCTCTGGCCAGCTGTGGGCCCTTGGGTAGGTGACCTCTCAGCCCCACCACATCTTCTTGAAAACAGGGGAAGTCCCTGAGTGCCTGACCATTAGATTGTCAGGAGGCTTGGTTGGAAAAACCTATGGGGTATGGCAGGCAACGGGAGGTGGTGGTTTCTGTCTTGAGAGGCAGGGTTCACAGTTGCTTTTTCCTGCTCTGACTCTCTGAGGACAAGTGTGTGTCTCTGGTAGGGGACCCGGCTTTTCCCGCTTCTCATGGTGGACCCAGGCCTTGCTCGTGGGGCTGGGATTTCCCAAAGTGATCCTGACCTGGGATTGGTTGTCCCTGGGGGTGATGCTGTGGGAAGCTCACCCAGTGGGGGCTCCGCTGGTAGCCTGGCTGTTGCCTTGACCCTGCCACCTAGTGACGATGCAGAGCAGGTGTGGGTGTGGGAATACGAGACGGAGGAAGGAGCACACGACCTGTACATGGACACCGGTGAGGAGATTCGCTTCCGGGTGGTGGACGAGAGCTTTGTGGACACGTCCCCCACGGGACCCAGCTCGGCCGAGGCTACCACTTCCAGCGAGGAGCTGCCGAAGAAGGAGGCCCCGTACACACTGGTGGTGAGTGGCCCTGCTACCCAGCCCGCTGCTGGAGGGATAGCCCTTGAAAACTTCTCCCTAGCCGTCCTGCTCCTTGCCCTGTGAGCTTGGCTGTCACTTTCCTGGACAGCCTGTTTCCATGGTTGGGTCTGTGAGGTGACAGAGTTGCCATTACTGTTGTGTAGGAAGGGCAAGGACAGAGCCCTTGATGAACAAGGCCACTTTGCAAAAGACACCAAGGAATGGGCTTGGGGGAGATCAGGGCGGAATGACCTTCAGACATGCCTCTCTGCATATATTTGGAGGTTGGGCCTCATGGTGGCACAGACTTTCTGGCAGAATTAGACCCTAGGACCTGCTGGGCACCTGCGTTTGGGTGGGCCTACGGGTGAATTAGGATGCCTCGTTCCACAGAGGCCTTGGGGCCAGCAAGCCAGTGATTTCCTTGCTGTCCCCAGAAGGGTCTGCTGGGGGTGGTGGTGTCCTAAACGTCCCTAAAGCCTCGAGGCTGTCACATGTCCTCTCACCAGGTGTTGGGAAGGGTGGAACCCTGACTTACTGTCCCAGTTGGCTGAAGCCCTGAGTGTTGATGAAATGTTACTGTTCTTCAGGGATCCATTAGTGAGCCGGGCCTGGGCCTCCTCTCCTGGTGGACCAGCAGCTAGCCCCAGGGCTCAACGTGAACCTGCCCATCAGCAGACCCCACCCATCCCCAGGAGTGGTGCAGCCAGCTATGAAGACAATAGCCGCCAAGGCAATGCAGAGGAGTGTGCTGCCTGGAGCTGTGTGGGGAGAGGGGCCAGGAGTGCCCACCAGCTTTTCCCCACACTGTCCTGGCCTCCCCCTCCTGGAGGTGCTACTCAAGTCCTACCGTTCCCAGGGACTTCTGCCTTGCAGTGATAGCAAGGACATTAATAGACAACGTCAGCATCAATAGGGGAGCGCCACCCTTGTCTAAATGGTCAACATCATGATCTAATGTTATTTAGTTGCCATGCCATGTCCTTCCTCACCTCAAGTCACTGTGGAGAAGACCTCTCCCAACCCCCATAGGATAGCTGGGCTTGGTGGTTCATGAAGTAACATGGAGAGTGAGGATGGCCTGGGTGGCTGCTTTAGGCCTTGGCAGCTGCCATTTGCTAATTGTGTCTGAGCATTAAGGAGCAACCACCTTCTTGTCGGCTTTGGAAGAGGCTCACCCCCAGAATCAACCAGTTCCTGTTCATGAAAGCAGAGGCCATGGACTCTGCTGGCCCTAGGCAGAGGGTGTGACCACCACACTATCATCTCCCCCACCCATTCCATACCACAGACCAGGAAGCCTGGGGCTGGCTGACAGACCTCAGCCACTGATTTGAGCACCCTGTAGGCCTGCTGTGACACTCTGGGCACTATGTCAGCAGAATGGCTTTGCCACGTCTCTCCTGTCCTTTTCCTTCTCTTTCTGGCACTACCACACTCATTTTGCAATAATGTTGTGTTTGCTGTCCTGATCATGGGACCTCCTGGCCTGGCCATTTCAGCTCTCAGGGACAGAGTAGACGTGCTGCCATGTCTGCTGATGTTGCTCCAGAAAAAGTCTGCTTTCTGCCACGTCCTGATGCTGCAGGGGTAGGTAGCTGTGACCTTGGGCAGACTCCCTTTCTGGGTGGCCTCATCTGCTAGATGGGCTGTGCCACCTCAGGGTGTTCAAGGCTACATGAGACCATGCCTGGCGCATCACTGCTGGGGAAGGAGGGTGAAGGCCCCCTCTCTGGGAGGCTCCATCCTGGTTTAACGGAAGCTACAGGAACAAGGGGCAAGGCTACCACACGTGGAAGTGGATTGGAGTGGGAGGCGACAGGGAAGTCTTTTCCTTCACTATAATGATGGGTCTGGTTATAGCTATCTATCCACCAAAGATCTTGGCTGAAAGATACCCACCCTGTATCCTGGAGTTATAAATGACACAGATACCAACCACTCAGAATCAGTCACTGAGTCTGGATTCATATTTTCCTTGCAAGAGCATAAGGTTCTCTAAAATCCTTCAGCCACCATTGAAATGATCAGGCAGGAGAAAATCTCCTTTAGTTGGGAGTCTTGTCATCAAAAATAAACACAGTTGAATGAAGCTGCTCAAGACTCTGAACCAAACTAAAAACAGGAAAGCAGGGGCTAAAAAATTATTTTAAGAACCACCCCAACCGTGGTCACTGACGGGGCTGAGGGAGTGGAGGGCAGGGAGTGTGTCTGGTCACACCATCTTGGAGTAAGAAGCCATGGCGGGATGGATCAGCTCTGATGGCACATGGAGCTGCACTTGAGCATGACCAGTTGGGCTGGAGGACGGTCTGGGCCTCACTGCTGCAGCTCCTTCATTCTGTTCAGGGCACTGCCAGCACGGAACCACTCAATCTGGGTCTCATTGAAGGTGTGGTTCAAGAGGATGGTCTCCTGGGTTCCATTGGGATGTTTGATGATGCATTTCAGAGGCTACAAGGAGAGAGGGAGGTGCAAGTGGCAGGTACTATGAGGAACATGGCTTCAGCTCAGTAGGATAGGCAAGCCAAGTCCTAGGCCAGGTCTGAGCCTGGGTGACCAGGTTAAGACCTCAAAGGCACTAATAGGGAACTAAGAAGGCTCTGTTGGGGATGGGCCATCACCCTTGAGTGCCAAGCCTGCCCTAATGGGGTGGGAGGGCCCAGGCTGGTGCTTCTCTTCCACTATGGGGTGGAAGAAAAGTCCATGGGAAGAGCTGTGGATAGGGCCAAGTCCAGAAAAGCAAGGTGGCTGCCCCACTGCCCACCATGGATCACCCTCCTTCCCTGGCCCCCTGACCTTGCCAGGAGTAAAGTCCTTCAGGCCCTGAATGGTCAACTTGTCCACAGGGTGAATTTTATTGTAGTCAGCTGGGTCCGCGAAGGTGAGGGGTAGCAGGCCCTGCTTCTTTAGGTTGGTTTCTGGAAGGTGGAGGGTAGTCGTAAATGGGGTTGGGGTGAGTTGCCCCCTCTTGACTCCTGTGTGCAGGGAGCCTTACTGGCCTGGAGAGCTTCCTTTCCTAAATCCAGCTGGGGCTCTGGGAGATACCCCTAGTCCTGCTGCTTGGGACAAAGCTGGGGCAGTGACCATAGGCTGAGGTCTGCTCCACTCCCAGTGAAGGGCTCCCTTTCACTAGGGGCACCTCATGTCTTTGTGAGGCCTTCCTGTTAGGCACGTTCACAATCAGAAAAAACCCTTTGACACGTGTCCTGGGTTCCGGCTGCTCAGACCTCCAGGTGTGGACGCAGGTCCGGTGCTGTGGAGGGGACTTGTGCTGTGTACACTCAAAAAGGGACAAGAGGCTGATGGCCATGTGGGCTATGGTGGGACACAGGAGCTGTGGACACAGCCTAGAACCAAGCATGTGGTTCCAGGCCCAACTCCACCATTGGCAAGGTGAGTGACCTGGGGCTGTCAATCGGGAGGTAGGTGGGCTATGTGCGGGCTCCAGCTCACCGTGGATCCTGGCAAAGCTCTTGGTGATGATGGCCCGACCCCCAAGGTGGCGTGGCTCCAGCGCTGCATGCTCCCGGCTCGAGCCCTCACCGTAGTTCTCATCTCCGATCACCACCCACCTGATGCCATGTTTCTGCCAGGCAAGCAGGGTTGAGGTTATGTGGCAGAGGAAGGTCCTGTCCCCCAGTGCCCACCCCTGGGCATCCTGAGGTCCCAGGGTTAAGGGGCAGGAGATCCTCAGCTGCTCCCTGAAGGTAGTGGTCAGGTGAATGACCAGTTAGGATCCACGGGGACAGAGATGGATCAGACCTTGTCCTCAGACTTTGTCATCACCTGCCTGTCTGCAGTGCGCATGGGGAGATGGGACCCACCCGGTGATATTCAACGTGGAGGCAGGTATGTGTGGAGGGCCCCAGTGTGGGGATAGAGCCAGGGCACTGTGTGTGTGGTGGAGGAAGAGACATGGCACAGAATTCCTCTGCAAAGCTAGTCATCTGTGCTGGGCAAAGTGCACCCTTGCCCTGAAGCACCCCTTGTGCCCCACCCTCCACCAGGGTGGGCCAGGACTTGGTCTAGCCCTGGTTCTTAGGAGGAAAGGAGTCAAACAACCTGGGACCTGACTCTAGTAGCAATGGCCCACCCTATTCCCCTGCTCCTGGCTGGTCTTGGGCCCTCTGCCTGCTTATTGTGAAGCTTTGTGTGGCCCCTGCTGAGCCAGCTCATCTCCTCCAAGGTCTCCTTCAATCTTCTTCTTGGGTTTGGGAGACAATTTCTCCTGAGAGTGCTCCTCTCACTAACTCCTCTCAGGTGGGCCTCCTGAGTACAAGGACCTGGCTCCACTAACCTGAGCCTCACTACTTCCCAGCCACATGAGAGGAGCTGAAGGACCTTGCTTGCAGATGGCTCCTCTTGATCTTGGTCAGCCTCCTCCCCAGCTCCCACTCCCCAAGCCCTTCCTGGGTCTGCCTCCTGGTCTTCAGGAGAGCAGCCCCCAGCACTGCTCCCCGACTAACCCACCTTGTAGTAGCGAGCAGTGTCAGGGACAGGGCCAAACTCCTGGGTGACAGCATTGCGTATGGAATTGGCCTTGCCGTTTTCAATGTTGATGGCACCAATAAGCAGGTTGTTGGAGATGTTGTCCAGGTGCCCACGGAACTTGAGCCAGGGGCCAGCAGCTGAGATATGGTCTGTGGTACACTTCCCTTTAACCTTGGGTGGGTGAGCAGAGAGGACAGAGGTCAGGCAATGGCCCGTTCCCATCCCCTGAAGGAAATGCCCTCCAGAGGCAGGTACCAGGCCCCAACGTCTGCGACCCAGGTGAGGGACAAGAGAAGCAGATAAAGCTTTAGACAGATGGTCTGTCGTTCTGCTGCTTCCACTCTCAGGCCACATGGCTTCAGGTGAGGCTGTCGCTACCCCTCATAGGCCTTGGGCTGCTCTGTCTCTCAGGACACTCCCCCATGGGGCAGGCCTCTCCCAGGGGAGCAGGGAGGACAGGTGTGTTTGTTCGCTCACCCTCAAGGCCTAGGCCCCCCGAGAGATGACCAGGTCTTCTGATGGACACAGGAACCTGGGGACATGCCTGGATTATGGCTGATCACTGATCGGTCTCATCTGTCACATGGGCTTAATACTGTTTTTGTTACAGGAGTGCCTGAAGACCCCTTAGTGAACAGCATAAATTAATGCCTGAGCAATCTGAGTCACACCACAGGGGCTGTTATCTGCCTGCCTTCCAAACCCAACTCATACCTACCAATGCCCATCAGGAGGAATCAATGACTTCTGGAGCCTGTGTGGACACACCCTCTGGTGTGTCCTTCTACCTGCCTGTGCAGCTCTCACCTGCCCACACCTGCTGAAGGTAGCTCTCAGCAGCCGCTGCAGGACGGCACAGGGCCCTGGACAGCAGTGGCCAGATCCAGCTCTGCCCAGCCCAGGGCCATAGAGAAAAGAACCGGGCTATGATGTCCTCCCTGCGGCCCCAGACACTCCTTTCCCACCCCACCTTCATCTTGACCATCCCCACATCCTCCTGGGCTCATGGCCCTTCTGATGCTCAGGGAGTTGGGGACCCCAGCAGGTTGGGGTTGCCCCCCACCCCGGTATCCATGCTGCTGACCTTGATGAGGATCTGCAGGTCCTCCAGGTCTTTGCCATCCCACTTGTCAAAAGGCTCCAGGAGCTGCAGGCGCTGGCTCGTGGGACTCACATCTACCCGCAGCCCACTGCCATCCTTGGGGGGTTGCTGGTAGGTGTCCTGCCCCGGGTCAAACTCCTATAGGGGATGGGAACAGGCTCAGTGCTAAACCCTCAGTCCCACATGGATGGGCACATGTAGAAGGCTTCCTTGTACCCAGGCCACTCCCTCCAGGGGACAGAGCTGGTGGTTCTCAAGATAGCGCCACCCCTGTCTGCACAGGAGGGCCAGCCTGAGAGGCAGGAGTACTGGGAAGGAAGCGCCTTGGCACCAGGCCTGCAGCGCAACTCACTGCATGGGGAAGCTCATCGGCATCTGGAGCCTCCAGCTTGAACTTCTTGCCATCCTTGCCTGTTAGGAAGTCAGTCTCTGGGTTGAACTTGAGGGTTCCTGCGATGGCCAGGGCTGTGACAATCTGAAACGGAGGTGGCTGGTTTGTTGGTCAGCACCAAACACTACTCCTGTGGCCCCCACCCCAGCAGAAGCCCAGACCAAGGCTGAGAATGAACCCAGGAAACTTCAAAGTTCTGCCCAGACCCCTCTTCTCAGAAGCCAGAGCTGCAAGACCATCTTTTGAACTATAGGCCCTAGGCCCTACAGAGGACTCAGGAGCTCAAAGACAATCTAGCCTCTCCCACCAGACCCTTCTCCCAGCGCTTTCCACATGGGAGCAGGGCCGAGTTTCACTACTACGCACATTCCTCTCAGAGGTGTCCTGGAGAGAACCCTGCCATGACAAAAATGTCCCTGAAAACGGATGAGGCCATTCCCTTGCTCATTAGCAAGCAAAAGTATTTCTGGAACACTGAGGTAAATACTCATGTCAGAAAAGCCTGGCCATGTGCTAGTAATGGCTGAGGCTGAATCATCACCAGCTGCCTGGGGCCCTCAGCCCACTTGGTGTCCACAATACTACACTCTTAACTTGGGCCAGAAACCACGAGCGCACCACACACTTTCTCAGGTAACCCCACCAGAATGACTGGGACACAAGGCAGATAACCTGGCTACACTCACACAGCTAGAGGCAGCGCTGGGATTTGTCCCAGGAAGTGAGGTTCTAAACTCCATGTCATAACCACAAACTGTACTAAACAAACATCTCGTGTGACAGGAGGGAGACCCAGGCAGAATGTGCCAAGGGAACGTGGAGCTTTAGGGCTGGGAGGGCCTGGGGGTTGGGTGTTCTTGCCCCAAGTCCCTCTCCTCCCAGGAGGACCCCTGACCCGCCAGGAGCAGGGCTCATAGGTGCAGTCCCAAGACAGCCCTTGGCTGGGAAATTTCACCTCTGGGGATGTGACAAAGGCGTGGGTCTCAGGGTTTGCGTCATTGCGGCCTGTGAAATTTCTGTTGTAGGAGGTGACAATTGTGTTCTTCTCCCCCTTCTTGATGTCCTTTCTGCCAAGTCAGAGGGGACAAGGTTAGGGACATGTGGTCAGATAAGCCACATTCCTGCAGCACACACCTACCTCCTGACAGAAGGCTGCCTCCTCCCTCTAGGACCACACATATGTAAAGAGTGGGAGGAGAGCTTGGGATCACTGGGCCTTTCCTGAGACCAAATGAAGGCAGAGTCAGTGCCCTGGTCACAGTCTGAGATTCCTGACCTGGGACCACTGTCTCTTCTCAAATGGCTCCCTCAGAGCTTGCACTGTATCCATTAGGACAAGATCTTGTTCGTTGGCTTCTTCCTGCCAGCCCAGGCCCAGCCTAGTGGCCATTCAGTGCCTCTGAGTGCTCTTCCTCTTTTGAGCCCAATTTCCCAGCCATGCCTGGCACAATCTTCTAACATGCAACAGCCCCTGGAACCAGAGGCCTTGGGCTTGGGTCTCTTTTCTCCACCCCAGTCCCGTCTACCTTAACTTCTGGGGCTCTGTGCCTAGGCATAGGGGGCTGTCCTATCAAAAATGTGCCTCTCACCTGTCCCACTGGCCAATGCATGGGCCACAGGCATTGGCCAGGACGATGCCGCCCACATCCCGCAGGATCTGTGCCTGCAGGGAGAGAAGAGAGACAAGAACTGTCAGGGGCAGGAAAGTGGCTGATGGGAATGGGTGGATCAGCAGCTTGGAGGATGGAACCCTATGGCAGCCACTGGGACTTGCACGAGCCCTGACCCAACAAGCCTATGGCTTTTTCCACCCTGATACCACATTGTTCAGCAGTGACAGGGGTACACGAGCACTTACATAGCCATCTCGCTCAATGGTAGCACGGATCTGCTCGGAGCCTGGAGTGATGGTGAACTGAGACTTGCACTTGAGTCCATGGGCCAGCGCCTGCTTGGCCACAGCTGCGGAGCGCCCCATGTCCTCATAGCTTGAATTGGTGCAGCTGCCGATCAGTCCTGGTACATTGTGAGTGATGGGGTCAGGGGTCAGCAGGACAAACCAAGCAGGAGTCTCCACCTAACCTCAAACTATCCAGACCTGGTCAAAAGAATTCATCATCTGGGCTGGGTCAGAGACTGTTTTTCATAGCGATAAGCTGGAAGCAACTTCAATATCCAACAGTAAAGGACAAGCTGCTCATGACCCAGTTGTTTGAGGGAAGATACTGTAGCCATTAATCCTGACACTGAGCACACAATAGAAGTATAAGCCCTTTTAACAACAGCAGGTGCATGTGTATTGAGGGCTGATGCTAACATGGTAACAGTGATCCTAGTTGCATGGGGGATGACAAGAGATGCTTTTTCTTCTTTTATACTTTCCAGTGTTTTCCAGGTTTTTTAAATTGCTTTATAATTAAGGTAATGAGAGTTCCTTTAAAAAAGTTTATCAGTTATTTAAAAAGTCAATAAAAACTGAATGACACTGCGCTGTCTATAGATATCAAGATAGTCTCTCATCAATTCAATAATTTATTTTCTAATTATCAAACGACCAAAGACTTTCTAAATTTGCCTTGAGGAATAAGGGTGAACATATTATACTGCACTCATTTTTTTTTTTCTTTTTGAGACAGAGTCTCAAGCTGTCGCCCTGGGTAGAGCACTGTGGAGTCATAGCTCACAGCAACCTCAAACTCTTGGGCTCAAGCAATCCTCTTGCCTTAAGTTTTTCTTTTTTCTTTCTTTTTTTTTTTTTTTTTTTTGAGACAGTCTCAAGCTGTCACCCTGGGTAGAGTGCTGTGGCATCTTAGCTCACAGCAACCTCCAACTGTTGGGCTCAAGTGATCCTCTTGCCTCAGTTTTTCTATTTTTAGTAGAGACGGGGTCTCACTTTTGCTCAGGCTGGTCTTGAACCTGTGAGCTCAAGCAATCCACCCACCTCGGCCTCCCAGAGTGCTAGGATTACAGGCGTGAGCCACCATGCCTGGCCTATACTGCACTCATTTTATGTGACACTGCAGCAAGCTCTTTTTACATATTAACTTGCTACTCCTTCCAAAACTTTAAAGAGGTCAGTACGATGACTATTCCTATTTCACGGGGGAACCCACACGCTAACAGTGAAGTGGCTTGCTCAGGGTCACCCAACTGTCAAGTGTCAGGGCCAGAACAGATTCAAACTGAGGCCACTTGGTTCCAGTGCCCACACTCTGCACAGCCACAGTCTTGCCTCTTGACAGCAACAGATGCCAGCACCACTGACGTGCCAGAATGTCTGTGTATGTAAAGCGTGTAATGTCAAATAAAAGCAAATGGCTGGTATTACATGTCTGTAAAACAGAGAAACACGCACATAGTATACGCCTGTGCAGAGAAGCCTAGCACACTTCTCTAAGAGTTTCCAGAGCTTGCTTCTATTTGGAGTTAACAATAGGGGTGTTTAAAAATGCTTCTTAGTGCCTATAGCTCAGTTGTTAGGGTGCCAGCCACATACACCAAGGCTGGCAGGTTCAAACCCGCCCGGGCCTTCTAAACAACTATGACAACTGCAAAAAATAAAATAAAATAAAAAATAGCCAGGCATTGTGGCAGGCACCTTATAGTCCCAGCTACTTGGGAGGCTGAGGAAAGAGAATCGCTTAAGCCCAAGAGTTTGAGGTTGCTGTGAACTGTGACGTCATGACACTATATTGAGGGCCACATAATGAAACTCTGTCTCCAAAAAATAAAATAGGCTGGGCGCCTGTGGCTCAAGCGGCTAAGGCTCCAGCCACATATACCTGAGCTGGCAGGTTCAAATCTAGCCCAGGGTCACCAAATAACAATGACGGCTGCAACCACAAAAAAAAAAAAAAAAAAAAGCCAGGCGTTGTGGCAAGCGCCTGTAGTTCCAGCTACTTGGGAGGTGGAGGCAGTAGACTCGCTTGAGCCCAGGAGTTAGAAGTTGCTGTGAGCTGTGATGCCACAGCACTCTACCCAGGGCGACAGCTTGAGGCTCTGTCTCAAAAAAAAAAAAAACTTCTTGTCAATATTCCTACAATAAGCACGTGCAATTGTCTATAGCCCTGGGCAGAGCCTTGGGCCCTGAGACCTGCTAAACCAGCATTGTGGAAGGTACTCACCCACTCGGATGTCTACCGGCCATCCTTCCTTCTCTGCCACAGCACCCACTTCTGCCACAGGGTGAGCCAGGTCAGGGGTGAAGGGCCCATTGATATGTGGCTTCAGCTGAAAAAACAAAGATGCAAGAACAGAAAAAGAGAGGAGGGAAAAGAGGGTGATGTGTGGACAGCCTCTGGTCACTGCCTTACCAAGTCCCTATGGAGGCAGCCATACCTCATCTCAGCAAACACCTAAGCAGTTGGGGCTGTACGCGCACCAGCTCCCTCCAATCCTACAATGTTGGTCTTATCTCCCTCTATTCTGCAGATGAAGGAACTGAGAAGTGACATGCCTCACTCAAGGTCACACAGCTAGGAGATAGCAGGGGCATGCAACGGATCAAGGCTGTCAGCTTCACGAAGTCCACAGTCTCCTACATGATGTTGCTTTTGCAATCTTATGACAAAAATGGACTCACAGCCAAATGCTTCACGTGTGATAATACTTATTAACAAATGTGAAGCACCTAGCAAAGATCCAGGCCCACAGTAATCACAAAGTAAATGTTAGTGATTCTGTAAGATAAAGTAAAGCCCACAGAGGTGAAGTGATGTGACCAAGGCCACACAGCACAGGCAGCAGAGCTGGGATTTGAACTCCTGCAGACTGGCTTTTGTTCCTCGAGCCTGCCTTTCCTTGGGCTCCCCAAATGCCTGCTCTGGTCTGCAGGTCTCAGACTGTCATACCCTGCATGGGCCTTGCATTCTCAATTCTGAAAACAAAGCAAACCTTTCAGGGTGAAATCTTGGTATCTGCTAAAGCTCACACCTGTTTCTGATTCACAGCCACTGCTGTTCTTCCCATGACTGAATCTCCCTCCTCCCCAGCCCCCCCACCCCAGCTAGATTCAAGAAGCAGTTTATAGGGCTAATGGGAAACCAAAGGCCCACAAACCCTACTCAGGGCTTGTGAACCATGCTGGGCCCCAGTGACAAGAAAGCAAGGTCCCATTCTCAGAAGTTCCTTGAATCCAATTGCTTGCCTCACCTCGTTGAGATTGATTTCAATCAATTGGTCATAATGGCAGCCAGGGTCAGGTACCAAGTGATCCTTGAATTCATCAGCTAGACGGGCGATCTCTGAAATCAACCAAGGAGGAGACTGAAGCATGTGAAACAAATTGGTCCTGAGGTCTCATCCTTCTAATACACCCTGGGCACTGACTTGGCCAAGCCAACAAAGGAACCAAGAGAATGGCTCCGAATACTGTCACTGCCCTCAAGACCTCAAATCTAGTGAAAGAGCCTATCAATGAACCAAAAGTTATCACATGATACAAGAGGCCAGGCAGGAGAAGCATCGGCTAAGGCTCAGAGTCTAAGAAGGCTCTGGCTAAGTCAATGGATAAAGAAAGGGAGGGAAGAGCCCTCCAGGAAGGACTCCAATGCTCAGAGCTTGGGGGATAATGGACACTCTCCCACTTATCCTCACTCGCCCCCTTCAGAGACTCTAATGGCCTACCTCCCCCTCTGAGCTTCAAAGAAGCCAGCTAGAACCTCAAGGACATTGTTGGGGAAATCTGGGAAGGTGGCTCTTGCTCCAAATGTTTTTTCTTCCACCCCTTTACATGGCAGGAATTATAAACACAAGAGATCAATGTCATATCCAGAGCTTCCTATAGAGGGCATCAAGGACCAGGTGGAGAAGGACGGAATTCCCAGTCCCAACCCTGAGGCGGAGCTATCTCAAACCCAGATGCCCAGCCCTGCCAGAAGCTGAATAGAGCTGCAGACACCACACTCAGAAACAATAACCCACACCTTCTGGGGTTTCTCAGAACCTCTGAAGCCAGACTGCAAGCAGCAGGGTGAAGGACCCCTGCCCTACGGGGAAAGGTGCAGCTCTCTCGGCAGGAAAAGTGCGCAACTTGATTGTTCTACCCACACCACCGCACCCTGCCAGTTCACCTGCCCGGCCTGTCTTGCTCAGGTACTTGTTCATCCTGTGGTTGTAAGGGAACACTGAAGTGGTGGCCCCAATTTCTGCGCCCATGTTGCAGATTGTCGCCATGCCTGTGGAGAAACAGAGCCCATGGGCTACCTGGGCAGCCGGGTGATGGCCCCAGACCTGCTGGATGGGCACCCCTATTTTCACACCGGGCAGCTATATCTTTTCTTCCTTCACCCACAGGGCCTCCTAGTCACAGTGGGCAGATGCATCCCTGAGGCTCAGTGAGAAGCCACAAGGCCCAGAGTTCAGCATCCCCCCAACTCAGAGTGGCTGTGGATAGCGTGAAGAGGACACAAGATATGCTCTTGTTCTGGGCCCAGTTGTCATGCTGAGCAGACCAGACAGGCACCGTGTACTGAAGAGTGACCCAGCCAGACCCTGCCCAGCTGTTACTGTGTCCATTTTCCAGTGAGGGAGCTAACTTAGAGAGGTTCAAGGTCAAGCCATAAAGCAAATAAATGTAGCTGCAGACATTCAGGTCTGGGTCTACCTGCCTGATGTTCTGCCCACTTTTGGCCACACTATGGTGCCATGTGGACAGTTTTCTGGGTTTCAGGTTTTCCAGCAATAAAACTGAAAAAAACATTTCCACTGTCTATGCCATGAAGCATCACACAGGACTGGTGAAGCTCACAGATACCCTGACTGCTACTAGGACACCTGTGCCATGGTGGTAAAAGAGTGAGCCTCCTATCACTAGAGGGGTACAATAGTTCTGTGGGGCTGCTTTGGAGTTGCGGCAGGCACCCAGGAAGTCTGGACTTGGGTCATCTCTTAAGACTGTTCCAAGTCTGCCTGGATTTCTGAGGGTCCAGGCATTAGGCCAGGTCACCAGGAGTGATAGGTATGAAGGGACCAGCCCCTGCCTGGTCCTGGAGATAACAGGCAATAATCTCTAATCCAGGCATCCTCAAACTTTTTAAACAGGGGGCCAATTCACTGTCCCTCAGACTGTTGGAGGGCTGGACTATAGTTTAAAAAAAACAAACTATGAACGAATTCCTATGCACACTGCACATCTGATTTTGAAGTAAAAAAACAAAACGGGGGCGGCGCCTGTGGCTCAACGGGTAGGGCGCCGGTCCCATATGCCGGAGGTGGCGGGTTCAAGCCCAGCCCCAGCCAAAAATAAAAAAAACAAAAAACAAAATAGCCGGGCGTTGTGGCTGGCGCCTGTAGTCCCAGCTACTCGGGAGGCTGAGGCAAGAGAATCGCTTCAGCCCAGGAGATGGAGGTTGCTGTGAGCCGTGTGACGCCACGGCACTCTACCCGAGGGCGGTACAGTGAGACTCTGTCTCTACAAAAAAAAAACAAAAACAAAAAAACAAAAAAACAAAACGGGAACAAATACAATCACACCACCTCATGTGGGCCGCGGGCCACAGTTTGAGGACCCCTGCTCTAATCCAAAAGAGGACAGCGAGACTCCAGCTCCAGCCTAGGGAAGACGTGGGACTGCAGCTGCTTCATGCATGAAGTACTGGCTCTAACTGCCCAGTTCCACCACGGCCTCTGGCCTCTCTGGGATTCTTCGGGATCACCCAACGCGGCCCCACGTGCTGTGGCCAGCAACAGAAGCTGGCTGGCCCCTAACTCTGTGGGGCCACAGGGGAGTTACCTGCCTCCCTGAGGGGGGTATAAAGGAGGATACAAGTGGAACAATCTCTAAGGCTGTCTCCAATCAACCTTCTACCTCTAGGTGTCCATCCCAAGTCCCCAACTGAACAGATTCTCAGGGGAAGGCCATTCACTGTTTCTATGGCTCAACTGCAGGTCCCATCAGGCCAAGCACAGAGTGAGGAGCACATCACGCGGCCACCTTTCTCACCAGTGCAGGAGATGGAGTCCACGCCAGGCCCGTGGTATTCCACGATAGCACCTGTGCCGCCCTTCACTGTGAGGATGCCTGCCACCTTCAGGATCACATCTTTGGGAGAGCTCCACCCAGACAGGGAGCCCGTCAGCTTCACGCCAATCACCTGCAGAGAAGGGCGTGAGCTGGCCATTACAGGGTCTGTGTGATGTGTGCCATGTCCCATCCAGGGAATCGCAGAATCAACCTGCTGGCCTTCCCATTTCTGCTTCCTTATCCCCTGCTTCCCTCCCAAAGAGATCTGAGTCCCACCTATTCCCTCTTCCCTTCTGGCACCCCCAGTCTCAGAGTCATCTACACCAACCACCCGCTACGGTCACTTCCTAACCCTGCCCCTCACCTTGGGGCACTTGAGCTCCCAGGGGATCCCAGCCATGACGTCCACTGCATCAGCACCCCCAACTCCGATGCAGATGCCCCCCAGGCCACCACCATTGGGGGTATGGGAGTCAGTGCCAATCAGAAGAACCCCAGGGTATGCATAGTTTTCCAGAATAATCTGAAAAGGAATTCAAGATCTTAAGTTTAGAAGACCCTAACAGAAAATGAAGGTCTGCAAAACTGTCCCCACGGACACTGGCTACCCAGTCATGCCCAGCCACTCCTCTAGGACGAGACCTACATCATTCAGGCCATCTCCAGAGTGGCTGAAAAGAGCCGGAGTCTTGGGAGGCAGATGGCCTGGGCTCATGAATGGCTCTGGACAGGTCCTACTGTAAGGATTGGGCCTGTAAATGCCTCCCTGTGTCTCAGTTTCCTCATTTATAACATAGTAATCGAAACACCCACACCATCATGGCCCAGAATGTGGCAAAAACTGCCACAGTATGGAGGGCGCCACCCTGGCCCCTCATCAGGGTGGACAGTTCACTCATGAACTGGCTCCAGCCCCCACAAAGTACCTAAGGCAGTAGTACCAGGCACCCGGGGGACACAAAGTCCTGAGTTTTTCCACCACTCAGCTGAAAAGCACAGGTGTTGCACATGCTTGGGGCAAAAAGAAGAGAAGCAAAGGTGATGCCCCCCAGCCGCAGCTCCTGAGGGTTCTCCTGAGAACTGAAGTGACTTGCTCTAGGAAAGGCGGTGACTTCTCTCATCACCTGTCCTATTTCACAGCATTCTCTTCACAGAGGTGCTCCTCCTAGCTGGGGTTAAGTGTTTCCACCAAAAACATTTGATAAGAAAAGCACGATTTGTGGAGGGTCAACACCCAAGTGTGGCCCTAGACATGACCCAGGCACCTCTCAGTGCTGACACTGAGGTGGCAGGACACTGCTGACGCAGCCCTGGGTCTGAGGCCCGGCCCTTCCACCAGCTAGTGGTTGTGGGACCCTGGGCAAGTCACTTCACTTCTCCCAGCCTCAGTGTTCTCTTCAGTAAGAAATGGCTGACCAGAGTACTCCCTGCCCCACATCACTGTGGGGGACAAAATGAGAACATGTCAATTAAGCAGGTCACAGGGCCTGGAAGAGGCAGTGTTTTCATTTATTATTTCATTGCAAGACCCGTCATTTGAGGTTCTCTCGCTCACTGTCAGATGGCTATCAGGCCCCCAGCCATGGGTACTGGGAAGAACCAAAGATATCTGAGGATATGAAAGGCTCTATCAACTATCGGGCCACCTGAGTGGTGGGCAGGCTGCCTGGACTCAAGGGCCCTGCCTCAGGGCAGGCATATGACCAGCAGGTTCAGCAGGGCACAAAGGGTCTCTCTCTTGGAGATATAGAAAGTGGGAAGACCTGGCTGGGAAGAACAGGAAGAACAGGTCATGGCTGCTTAACAATTCCATTCTTTGACTCTCCCCTGCCTCAGCCATGTACAAAGATTTCACAGTTGTTTTGTTGTTTTTTTTTTTGTGGTTTTTGGCCAGGGCTGGGTTCGAACCCGCCACCTTTGGCATATGGGGCCAGCGCCCTACTCCTTGAGCCACAGGCGCCGCCCGATTTCACACCTGTTAATCCTCAAAGCTTCTTGAGGTTATGAAAGTCTGATCCACGAAGGCTAGATGTCAAGAATCATAGAATCGCTCTCCCCTCTCTCTCTGTCTCTCTTGGTCTCCGTCTCTCCCCCCACTTTCCTCTCTCTCTCTCTTTTCTCCCCTCTCTCTATTTCTTTCCTCACTCCTCCTTGGTGTTGTCCTGCAACATCCCCCCCTCACCAATAAAGACCTTTCATACAGAAAAAAAAAAAAAAAGAATCATAGAATCTGGGGTGATCTACAAGGTGTAGGCACAAATGTGGTCCATGTCCACAAGGGAGAGGTTACTAATGAAGACTGGAGGACTGCGGAACCTGTCACAATGAAGCTGGCTGTGACAGTGACCTCACCAGTCACGGACATGGCTGAGGAGATGGGAGGGAGAGTGGGGAAGAGATGCATTTTATTTTATTCATTTATTATTTATTTATTTTTTTTTGAGATAGAGTCTTACTATGTCGCCCTCAGTAGAGTGCTATGGCGTCACAGTTCACAGCAACCTCAAACTCTTGGGCTTAAGCAATTCTTTTGCCTTAGCCTCCCAGGTAGCTGGACTATAGGTGCCCACCACAATGCCCAGCTATATTTTTTATTTTTTTATTGAGACAGAGTCTCACTTTGTCACCCTCAGTAGAGTACCATGGCGTCATAGCTCACAGCAGCCTCAAACTCTTGGGCTCAAGTGATTCTCTTGCCTCAGCCTCCCTAGTAGCTGGGACTACAGGCGCCCACCACAACGCCCAGCTATTTTTTTTGTTTAGCAGGCCCAGACCAGGTTCGAACCCACCAGCCCCAGAGCATGTGGCTGGCGCCCTAACCAGTGAGCTACAGGCGCCCAGCCGAAAGAAATGTATTTTAGCTGGACTAACATCTATAACACAAAACTGGAAATTTAGCCATCTATCCACACAGTACATGTATGCTAAGGACCTACTCCATACTGACCTGGTCCAGGCACAGAGCTAGAGAGGAATAAATATGCCATAGTCCCTGTCTCCACAGAGGACACAGTCCAGTGGAGAAAGCACACACCAGGGACATACGTGCAGGGACCTCCAGTGCTGGGCATAGGGAGGGCAGGAAGGCTTCACAGAGGAAACCAACCTGAAAGCTGAATGTGGAGGACGGGCTGCCAGGCCAGCTGCAGACAGGGCATTAGAGACAGAGAGAACAGGATCAGGGTTGCTGTAGATACGGTGTGTATTAAAACCGCTGATAGCCTGACATCAAAGGGGAGAGAAAAGTACAGCTGCACAGTGATCACATGGTCCCTGCAAATATTTTTTAAAGAAACAAATACATCAAGCTGTATGCTTGGCAGGTGGCCAGTGACAGGTGTGAGCTGCTGTCACTTCAGCCCCAAACTTTGGCTCGGAAGCCACCAAAGAGCCCCAGGCTTTGTACTGAGGTGGAACTGGGGACAGCTGTATTGGGGTGCTCTTGTTTTTCTTTTGGAGATAGAGTCTCATTTCGTTGCTCTCGGTCGAATGCTGTGGCATCATAGCTCACAGCAACCTCAAACTCTTGGCCTCAAGAGATCCACTTGCCTCAGCTGCAACTACAGGTGCCCACCACTGCCTGGCTATTTTTTTAGAGAGAGGGTCTTGCTCTTGCTCAGGCTGGTCTCGAACTCCTGAGCTCAAGCAATTCACCTGCTTCAGTCTCCCAGAGTGCTAGGATTACTAGGATTGGGGTGTTCTTTATAACAAAAAGCCAAAGCTGGGATCACCTGACTCCCTAATCCTGGTTTAGAGAGGTTTTCTGGCCCCTGCAGGGTGAGGAGACCTGCCATTCCCAGGCAGCCCCTTCCTGGCAAGACAATGGTTTGAAAGGGCAGAGCAGTGATCCATTGCAGGGTCTGGTTTCAGAGTGGGGCAGTGTTGGGAACCCATGCAGGGTCGGATTACAGCCTGACTCAGCTCATCTTGAAGGAGGCCTGGGATGGAGGTGGGGAGAAGGGTCACCTTGAAAAGGTGCAAAGCGGTGGGTTTCACACACGAGGATGGATGGTAAATAGAAACACACAAACCTAATCCGTAGCCCTAAACAGTCACCTTGGATGAAAGCAAAGCACACACTCCCCACACACATATTTAAACTTCTAGAAAGAAAATACTGTTTACCAAAAGAAGAACCCCTGCCTGACATGGCCATGTGACCTGTGGTACCTTCATCTATAGAATACCAAGGAAGTGGCTCAGCGCAGCACAGTGGTTAAGGCACTGAACACATCCACCGGGGCTAGTGGGTTCGAACCCAGCCCAGGCCTGCTAAACAACAACAAAAAATACTCGGACGTTGTGGCAGGCACCTGTAGTCCCAGCTACTTGGGAGGCTGAGGCAAGAGAATCACTTAAGCCCAAGAGTTTGAGGTTGCTGTGAGCTATGACGGCACAGCACTCTACTATGGGTGACATGGTGAAACTCTTGTCTCCAAAAAAAAAAAAAAGAATACCACGAAGGGGCCGAGAAGAGGCTGAGGAGAGCTCCATGGAGACACAGGGAGGGATCCTGGGGTGACAGAGGCTGCAGAGTGCTCAGGTAGGGCACCAAATTCTGCTCCACAATTCACCACTGGATCCCCCTGGGCAAGAACAGTAACAGCTCTGTGCCTCCGTTTCCTCGTTTGTCAGGTGTGGATAATAACCTTCCTCACAGGGTTATGGTGAGCACTGAGTAAGCTGACATCTTTAAAGTGCTCAGTCCAGGACCTGAACCAGCGTGCTCACTACTCGTCAGCTGTCCATGCAACAAGGTCTGACGAAGCAGCACAGAAAATAATACAACGCTCTGCATCACAGTAGATGGGACTTGGGTGCTGGAGGACACGCTCACAAGGTGGCGAGAGAAAACACATCAACTTAAAATGCTGGCTATCTGGGATATTTTCACTTCTTACCCAGAGAATGAGAACATGTAACTTGACAGGTGAGGATTAAGTTAAAACAGAGGATAGGTGGCACCTGTGTCTCAGTGAGTAGGGCACAGGCCCCATATACCAAGGTGGCGGGTTCAAACCCAGCCCTGGCTGAACTGCAACCAAAAAATAACTGGGCGTTGTGGCAGGCGCCTGTGGTCCCAGCTGCTCGGGAGGCTGAGGTAGGAGAATCGGGGAAGCCCAAGAGCTAGAGGTTGCTGTGAGTCCTGTGACATCATGGCACTCTACCGAAGGCAGTAAAGTGAGACTCTGTCTCCAAAAAAAAAATAATAATAATAATAAAACAGAGGAGGAGGAGCCTAAGAGCTGACTGAGGTGCCACCTAGTCCCCCTCAGCCCTCCTGAGCCTGCAGTCCCTGACCCTGTAGCTGGGGAGGTGCTATCTGGTTGCCTCTGTGCAGCCTGGGCCCCAAGCCCTGCTTTACCTGGTGAATGATTCCAGATCCAGGCCTCCAGAAGCCCACACCATATTTGGCACCTGCAGTTGCCAGGAAATTATAGACTTCCTGGTTGATGTCCTATTGGGACAAATCAATAACCAGAGCATTAGTAACACAGTTTGTGTCAGGGTAACCCTTGCTGAGCCCTCCTTCCTCCACAACACCTCCCTTACTACTCTGAAATGCTGGCTTTGTGAAGACAGAACCTCTTTTGGAAACCTTCTAAAAATAATTCCATAAGGGTAAGGACGTTGGCCCATGGTCCCAGCTGGCAGTCTCAGGGAGAAAGACCAGGGAGCAGAGATAGAGCCCCAGTTCTGTGACACCTGGCCAAGAGGGTGGGTTTGGGGTAAGTCCCTGCCCTGCCTTGGGTCTCAGTTTCCTTATCTGCAGAAGAAACTGAGCTCAATAATTGCCCAGGGTCCCTGTGGCACGTAACCAGCCCAGGCCAGCAGTGAAAGGACATGTCATAAGATGGTCTGACCAGGCCAGGGCATCAAGGAAGGGAGGATTCTCACAGGGAAGCACAGAATCAAGTAGACATCCTGGCCCCCACCCTGCTGGGGTGTTGCTTCTCCACCTGTGTCTCAGATGCTTCATCTGTAACCCTGGCTAGTATCACCGAATGCCCGCTATGGAAAATGCACCATGCTAAACATCCTTACTACTCACCAGGGAGGAAGAGATGACTGTTACCAAATTCATTTCATAGATGCACAAAGGTTAGTTCCAGAGGTGAACTAACTTGCTGGGGATCCCAGAGTTAAACAGGAGCCAGGGTTTGAAACTGTTTCTGCCCAAGTATAGAGACCAAGTGCTACACTCTAATTTAAAATAAAGCTGCCTAGGCCAGGTGTGGGGGCTAATGCCTATAATCCCAGCACTCTAGGTGGATCCCTGGAGCTCAGGAGTTCGAGACCAGCCCGAGCAAGAGTGAGACCCCATCTCTACTAAAAACAGAAAAACTAGCTGAGAATTGTGATGGACGCCTGCAGTCCCAGCTACTTAGGAAGCTAAGGCAGAAGGATGGGGGGGGCGGGGGGGGGGGCGGGGGAGTTGCCTCCTTCTGCGGAGGAAGGCATGGGGCTACATCTGAGCATCTACAGACCAGTCTGCAGGCAGCCCCTTCCTGGCAAGGCCAATGGTTTGAAAGGGCAGAGCAGTCTGGTATGAGCCCCAAATCAAAGGCTATCAAATGGACAGCTGTTCTCAAAAGGTTTCAACAAACAAAATGATGGGATGAGCCGGGTGCGGTGGCTCACGCCTGTAATCCCAGCACTGTGGGAGGCTGAGGAGGGAGGATTGCTTGAGCTCAGGAGTTCGAGGCTTGTCTGAGCAAGAGTGAGACCCCGACTCATGGAAAAAAATGGAAAAACCCAGCCGGGTGCCGCGGCGAGCGCCTGTAATCCCAGCGGCTTCGGAGGCTGAGGCAGCAGGATGCCCACAGCCGGAGTCTGAGGTTGCAGTGAGCTACGATGCCATTGCCCTCTGCTCAGGGCATAGGGTAGAACTCTGTCTCGACAAAAAAAAACAAGGCAACAAAATGATGGGATGAGCTGTAGTCATTCTGCCTGTGAAGGGTGCTTTCTGGAGAGCAAGAAGGTTCCATAGTACAGCTAATATGAGGAAGACAAGGCATGTCCCTGAGCAAGTGAGACTGTCCCCAGTGACAAAAGGGATGGAACCATGACCCAAATCCACAGAGTCCCAAAGAAGGAACTAAGAAGCCTGTGGGTGTGGGAACGCCATGCGCCATGGCATGGGTGCCCCACTGTCAGCTCCCTCAGACCCTGATAAAATACTCTTGAAACCACATAACCCCCTCATTTAAACTATGGACCCACCATGCAACCTTCTGAGGGTCCTTTTGGATCCCCCAAAGGGAACAAAAAAGGCATACAAAGAACTTGGGTTGCCAGAGCAGTCTCTTTCTAATTAGTAATTAATATACTGGCTTTTTTACTTACAAATCAGTCACTTATGAAATCAGCACAGAGGGCAGGAGGCTGCAGGTGTCTGGGAGCATGTGTGCATGTGTCTACAGGAGTGTGGGGCAGCCCCAGGGCAGTGGCACAGAATCTTGGCCCAAACTCAGCCTGGAACCCTCTCTGGCTGTGCCATCCCAAACAAGTCATTCTGCCTCTCTGGACCCCACCCAGAGGGATTCTTTACAAATACATGTGAAAGAGACCATATCCTTCTCTGGCTTAAATCCTTCTATGACCCCTAGGATGGTACCTATGGCTGTTCCCGCAGTCCTCCAGGCCTTGCCTGGCCCACACCTGCCCACCTCATACCACCTTCTTGTCCACATAGAACTCCAGCCCTACAGATCCCCTTTAAATTCCACTAACACATCAAGTTTCTTCCAGCCCCAGGACTTTAGTGCATTTTTTTCTTTTCTTTTCTTTTTTGAGACAGCCTCACTTTGTCACCCTTGGTAGAGTGTCGTGGCGTCGTAGCTCACAGCAACCTCTAACTCTTGGGCTCAAGAGATCCTCTTGCCTCAGCCTCCCAAGAAGCTGGGACCACAGGTGCTGCCACAACACTCGGTTTTTTAGAGACAGGGTCTTGCTCTTGCTCTTGCTCAGGCTGGTCTCAGATTGGTGAGCTCAGGCAATTCACCCACCTCAGCCTCCCAGAGTGCTAGGATGACAGGAGTGAGTCACCTTTTGTGCATTTTCTTTCTAGAATGTTTTTTCTCTATTATCATCAATATATCCGTTTAGGTATCAGTTTCTTTTTTTTGTTGTTTTTGTTGCCCTCGGTAGAGTGCCGTGGTGTCACAGCTCACAGCAACCTCCAGGCTCTTGGGCTTAGGCAATTCTCTTGCCTCAGCCTCCCGAGTAGCTGGGACTACAGGCATCTGCCACAACACCCAGCTATTTTTTGTTGTTGTTGTTATTGTTGTTGCAGTTTGGCAGGGGCCAGGATTGAACCCGCCACCCCCTCGATATATGGGGCCGGTGCCCTACCCACTGAGCCAGGTATCAGTTTATATGTCTATCACATCCTGAAAGAGGCTGGCTTTTTCCCCCAAAAATCTAAACCCGACTTCTTTCTTACACTCTGATTCCTACACTTTCCCTTCCTAACACACATCCAAATTTGCAGTTATTCATGTCTGTGCTTATTTAACCTTATCCCTCTGCTAGCTCCAGGAAGGCAGGAACCTATCTTATTCCCATGGACTCCAGCATCTATCATAGGTCCTGGCACATACAATGTTCCATAAGCATTTGTTGAATAAATGAGGAAATGAATTCTGAAATCCCTTGATTCTGTGAGTCTCATCTCCAGAAGGTAGACCCATAAAGCAAGGAGACAGTCAGCCCCTGAAGGTAGTGGCCGCAGTGGGGAGTTGTCTCAGGGCTAAAGGGGACCCAGGCTCCTGGAATGTATAGCTCTGGCACTGTAGGAACTCCTGCAAGGTTACCTTGCTGCTGCTGCTACTAACGTGGAAACCACCAGCCAACAGGCAGGACTCTCAGCAGAGTCGAAAAGAGCTGCTGTGTAGCTAGGACACACACCAGTGGGCCATGGTGGGAAGAAAGGGCTTGAATGTAAAAGCTGCACTGAGTGTTTTCCATGGGTCTAAGGGGCTCTTTTGAGCCATCGTGACCCTGGGAGCTGTAGCACTTTCAATCACAGGCCCACTCTGTGCCAGCTGGGCCACAGCCCTGCCAGCACTCAGCTCTTGCCAACGACCCTCCCCTTGAGGGATGTCCACTTCCACCATAGAGGGCAGAGAGTGGGGAGGCCCAGAGCTGGGAGAGTGAGGCCTGCTGCTGCCAAGAGTGGGCACAAAGGCACCATAAGCTGAGCCTGGGAGAAGGAGCAGGGACTGGGTTTCATAAGAAAAGGTGGGGGGTATTTAAGGAATAAACTCTTCAGCTCAGTACACATCCACCTCTACCTGGTCAAGCAAAGCTCAGAGCAGGGTCAGGGCCCCCAAAGGAGGGGCCCAGTAGAGTGGGAATTGGGGTCAGCGTTTAGCCCTAAACATGCCCTCATGTAGTTGTGGTGCCTTAGCTGCCTCAAATTTACAAACTGTTGACACTAGGCCCTTGAAGAGGCCAAGTGTGGGAGTGAGTACACGTGTGATGCTGGCAAAGATGCCCTAACAGTCGTCCTGTATCTCTTGCGCACAGAGTGCAATTTACATTAGCCTCTCCAGGGCAACGGCAGTGCAGATCAGCCCCTGGTGTCTACATCATTTTTCTAATATAGCAAGGAAAGTACCTTCAGGGTAGTAAGATGAAGGATAATTTTATCTTCCTTAGGCTTTCTCTGTATATGTAACAACTCCACAATGAGCAAATGGTAATCAGAAAAAAGCAAAAACAAGTTTTAAAAGCAAACTAAACCGAAGAGCGCATTAGAATTTGGAGGTGAGGCAGCACCTGTGGCTCAAAGGAGTAGGACATCGGCCCCATATGCCAGAGTTGGCGGGTTCAAACCCAGCCCCGGCCAGAAACTGCAAAAAAATAAAAATAAAATAAAATAAAAAATAGAGAAGCTAACATTTTAAAAAAGAAAAGAAAAATAGAATTTGGAGGTGATGCCCTGGCTTACCCTCATGTGAGGGCTGTGCCTCTCATCCCATGTCACACTCACCAGGCTGCCCCCAACACCACCAGCTCACCTTGGCCCGGCGCAGGTCTTTATCGCCCCCCAGCTGGGCCTCAATCAGATGGTCGCAGTGGATGGTGGATGGCACAGCCACCTTGGGCAGCCCACTGCTGATAAACTGCAGCATGGCCATCTGGGCTGTGGCATCTTGCATGGCCACACGGTCCGGCCGCAGTCGCAGGTATGTCTTGCCCCGCTCAATATCCTGGTTGGCCGGGTCATCCAGGTGCCCGTACACAATCTTCTCTGAGAGAGTCAGAGGCCGGTTCAATCTGGGGGGAGAAGGGAGAGGTGGCCTGGCACCAGCTACACCACCACCTGTCCACCCACAGCCTCTCCCTCCCAGTGTACTCAGCGACCTTGATAGTGGTCAAGGAAAGGGAACCTGTATGCGGGACCACTCGGAGGGGACTACTGAGTCCTGCTCCCTGTGGTACCTCTAGCACCTTGCGCTCATTAGGTACTCCAAAATTACTCGATTAATAAATGAACAATAATATCACTTACTCGTTTTTCTAGCATATTAACCATTATTATGTAATAAGCACCTATAAAAACATGTAAACCTCATCGTGTCCCTGTCATTTAATAAAACAACCGAGAGAACAGTCTCAGTAGAGTGATGTCATTGGCTCAAGTTTGCAGCAAAAGTCTCATCTCGGATCCTCCACTTCTGTGTTCTCAGCCCCTCTAAGCCTGGGGATCAGTACCCACCTGCATCCCCTTCACCGAGTCTGTCCCTACCACCACCCCACCACCCACAGCCCTAAACCTCAGGGTCCAGTGTTTGGCTACCCAATTGTCAGGCCGAAGCTTTTCCCACTAGCAGCTTTTGTTCCCACCCTGTGAGACAAGGGTGGCTGTCAGCTCTCCATGCCTCCAGCCTCTCACTGGTCCTCCTCTTTCTAGGCCACATTTCCCTGGCAGTCCCACCCCTCTGTTCCCCATTAGACCGGCCTAATTCTAGCCCTTGGGAGGGGATAGCCCCTGCCAGGACTCAATTACCTCTTCCTCACCAACCTCCACCCACCTGGTCTGAGCTCTGTGCAGGGCCACTGCCCCCACCCTACTCCCTGATGACCCCCTGCTGTCCAGTCAACCTGGCCACCACACAACAGAGCATCTGCCCCCACCTGCCACAGCAGCTCTTTCAATCTGCCCACTACCAGTGATGCCCCCATTCTCAGAGCATAGGCCAAACTTGAGACCTCCTAGGAAGAAGCGGAGTGCCACCCTCACCCAATAGGCTATGCTCTACTATCTAAAGCTAAGGGAAAAAGCATCAGACTGGCATGCAGAAGCTCTGGCTTTAACTTTGACCCTATTACTAAACCCACTGCATAACCAGATAAGCAACTGCTCTCAGAAGCTCAGCCAACCCACTTCTGAAGTCTACCACTCGCTCTGGAACAAGGTAGCAGCTCGAACTCATACAGCTTTTGGTTTTCAAGCAGCTTTACTGAAGCACAACTGACATAAATAAACAGCACACATCTAAAGCATGTAATTTGGTAATTGTGGACAACGTATACCCCTGGGAAACCAGCACCACCATCAAGACACTGAACACAGCTGGGCGTAGGGGCTCATGCCTGTAATCCTAGCACTCTAGGAGGCCAAGGTAGGTGGATCCCTTGAGCTCAGGAGTTCAATACCTGAGCAAGAGCGAGACCCTGTGTCTACTAAAAATGGAAAAACTAGCTGGGCATTGTGGCGGGTACCTGTAGTCCCAGGTACTTGGGAGGCTGAGGCAAGAGCATCACTTGAGCCCTAGAGTTTGAGGCTGCTGTGAGCTTTGACACTAGAGCACTCTACCTAGGGGCACAGAGTGAGACTGTGTCTCAAAAAAAAAAAAAAAAAAAGATACTAGGGCAATGCCTGAGGCTCAGGAGTAGGGCGCTAGCCCCATATACCAGGGGTAGCAGGTTCAAGCCCAGCCCTGGCCAAAACTACAAAAAAAAAAAAAAAAAAAAAAAAAGATACTGAATATATTCATCTTCCTTCCCCAAAAAAGTTTTCTCCTGCCCGTTGGTAATTTCTCCCTCCCACCCACTGACCTGTTTTTTTTTTTTTTTTTTGAGGCAGTCTCACTTTGTTGCCTTTGGTACAGTGCTGTGGTGTCACAGCTCACAGCAACCTCAAACTCTTGGGACTCAAGCAATTCTCTTGCCTCAGCCTCCTGAGTAGCTGGGACTACAGGCGCCTGCCACAACGTCCAGCTACTTTTAGAGACAAGGTCTCGCTCTGGCTCAAACTGGTCTTGAACCTGTGAGCTCCGGCAATCCACCCGCCTCAGCCTCCCAGAGTGCCAGGATTATAGACGTTCACCTCTGTGTTCGCCCTTCACTAACCTGTTTTTCGTCATTATGGGTTAGTGTCATCATTTACTTTCAGCTCTGCCTCTTTCTAAGCAGTTTCACTTATATAACTCATTTTCTCCTCATAACACAGATGAGGGGACTGCAGCACAGACAGGGACAGCGCTGGCTCCCAGCTCACAAAGCCAATGAGTGGCAAAGCTACAACACGGGAAGCCGGTGGCCTGCGCTGTCTCTCCACACTTGGAAACCTAGAACAGGGCCCCAAGCATGCTAAGTGTGTAGTCACCATTACTGTTATTCCCAGTAGGACTCTGCTGGGAAAGTAGAGAAATTGCCTCTGTCAGCCCCTCACCTCTCAAAAGTAAGAGTTCCCTAAAGCGCTGGCTGTCAGGTAATAGATCAACTGGCAATTCTGAAACTCTCACTAGTTCTGCCCTGGTGAGAACTCTAAATAAAAATAGAGCTGGCCTGAGGTGCAGCCTGCCCTGTGTGCCGCAGCATCTCCGATGTGACTCACTGCATAAGGTACAGACCCTCCTTCTGGGCCCCAGGGGAGACGGGAAACAGCAAATGGGCTTAAAAACCTAAGACCTTGAAAGCATATGACTGAAGTTGTATAGTTGTATAAAAAAGCTGACAATGACAAAGCCTAAGGATTGGGTCCTTATCACATTTCCTTAAGGATGTGGGTCTTCCATGTCAATCTGTTCCTCTGCTGTTCTAGTCCCAGTTCCCAAGAATAGACAATCACACCCCTTCTGTCATAGACACAGGGTGGAGAAAACAATCCTTCAGCAAGTCCCCTATCAAAAAAATCATTTATGATATAATTCATTTTAAAATAGCTTCACTACTACCTTCTTTCTCTATGTCAGGGTTTTTCTTTTTTTTTTTTTAAAGTAGAAAGGATTTATTTTAGGTTTGGGGTTTGTATTAAATTGTTTTTTTTTTTTTATTGTTGGGGATTCATTGAGGGTACAATAAGCCAGTTACACTGATTGCAATTGTTAGGTAAAGTCCCTCTATGTCAGGGTTTTTCAACTGACATGTGGCCTGGGTGATTTTTTTTTTTTTTGAGACAGAGTCTCACTATATTGCTCCTGGTAGAGTGCCATAGTGTCACAGCTCACAGCAACCTCAAACTCTCGGGCTAAAGTGATTCTCCTGCCTCAGCCTCCTAAGTAGCTGGGACAACAGGTGCTCACCACAACACCCAGGTATTTTTTGTTGCATTTGTCATTGTTGTTTAGCTGGCCCAGGCCAAATTTGAACCTGCCACCTTCGGCGTTATATGGCTGGTGCTGTAACCACTGTGCTATAGGCGCCGAGCCTTTTTTTTTTTTGTAGAGACAGTCTCACTTTATGGCCCTCGGTAGAGTGCCGTGGCCTCACACAGCTCACAGCAACCTCCAACTCCTGGGCTTAAGTGATTCTCTTGCCTCAGCCTCCCAAGTAGCTGGGACTACAGGCAGCCGCCACAACGCCCGGCTATTCTTTTTTTTTTTTTTTGAGACAGAGTCTCACTATGATGTCCTCGGTAGAGTGCTGTAATGTCACAGCTCACAGCAACTTCAAACTCTTGGGCTCAAGAGATTCTCTTGCCTCAGCCTCCCAAGTAGCTGGGATTACAGGCACCTGCCACAATGCGCGGCTATTTTTTGGTTGCATTTGTCATTGTTGTTTAGCTGACCCAGGCCAGGTTTGAACCCACCAACTTTGGTGTATATGGCTGGCACCATAACCACTGTGCTACGGGTGCAGAGACTTTTTTTTTTTTTTAAATAACACAGTCTTACTCTGTTGCCTGGGCTACAGTAAAGTGGCGTCATCACAGCTAACTGTAACCTCAAAGTCCAAGGCTCAAATGATCCTCCTTCCTCAGCCTCCCAGATAGCTGGGACTACAGGTGTGCACCACCACGCCCAGCTAATTTATTTATTTATTTTTTTTCCAGCTAATTTATTTTTATTTTTATTTTTAGAGACACAGTCTTGCTATATTTCCTAGGCTGATTTAAAACTCCTTGGCTCAAGCAATTCTCCTGCCTCAGCCCTCCAAAGTGCTAGGAATACAGGCATGAGCCATCACATCCGGCCTCACATGATTCTTTTGTTGTGGGGCTGACCTCCCAGTGCCTTAAAGGTCATGTCTGTTGTTAATCATCTAAACCAAAAACTAAATAGTGAATAATACTCTTTTGTCAAGTTATCTCAAAGGAAACCTCTCCATTAGCTTTCTATCCATGCCTGATGAAGAGCGAGGTGGAAGTATTTTGCAGATTAAAGGAAAGTCCATCATTTTCCCACTAAGCTATGGTCTGAAAGCTCCAAGAATAAACAAAATACTGTTTCCTGGGAAAAAAGTACTTGTACAGGGCAGCGCCTGTAGCTCAAAGGGGTAGGGCGCCGGCCCCATATGCCGGAGGTGGCGGGTTCAAACCCAGCCCTGGCCAAAAACTGCAAAAAAAAAAAAAAAAAAAGTACTTGTACAAGGTCCTATATTGAAGGGGACAGTGGTTCTTGGTCTTGACCACACCAGAACCAGCTGGCAAACAAGCCAGCATGCCTCACGTTTTTTTTTTTTTTGTTGAGACAGAGTGCCTTGGTAGAGTACCGTGGCATCATAGCTCACAGCAACCTCAAACTCCTGGGGTCAAGCAATTCTCTTGCCTCAGCCTCCGGAGTAGCTGGGACTATAGGTGCCCACCACAACACCCGGCTATTTTTAGAGACGGGTGTTGCTCTTGCTCTGGCTGGTCTCCAATTCATGAGCTCAAACAATCCACCTGCCTCAGCCTCCCAAAGTGCTAGCGGTCTGAGACTCTGCAGTTCTAATAAGCTCCTAGGCGATGCTGCTGCTTGTGGACCATATTTTGAACAGCAAGGCCTAGACTACTTGCACCAGCATCACCAGGAGTGGGTCATTTTACAAGTTTCCCACCTGATCCTAATACGCGGCCTGAATGAAACCTACAAGAAGAAACACTGGGGGGCTGGAGGCAGAGTGACTTGGGCTTGAGTTTGGGGACAACTATTAAATAGATGCATGGCCTGAGACAGGCTTTTTCCCATCTGACACTCAATTTCCTTATCTGCAAAAGGAGGAGGGAGATGCAACAATAGCCTACAGGGCTGTTGAGTGGAACAGAAATAATGTGCATGGATGAAGTGCGTGGGCAGAACTGGACTACTGGGTAGCTACTGTTATTATGGCCAGGCTTGATGAAGCCTAACAGGTCCTTACCACAACTAGGTGATGCTACACTGGAGGCTACTGAAGATAAAAGGTTAAGATAGTCCCTATCCTTAAACCTGAAGTGAGGATACCAGTAAATAGGAAGCAAAGCGGTCAGAGAGGGGGAGTATGGGATAGTGGTTAGATCCCCGGATGAGGACACAAGACGAGGTACCACCGCGCATGTATCACGTGGCCTTGGGCATGTTGGTTCTCCACCTGAGGCTCAGCTGTCCCTCAGGTACACTCAGATTTGCTCCTCCCAGGTTCACCACTTCAGCATCAAAGAAGCCACCAGACAGATAAGGGCATGGCCCTGTCTGCTTGGTTCAGTTCTGAGGGCAGCGCCAGCTGGTGTGTGCTTCCAGTCCTCACTCCCATCCTCTTGTGATACCTTACTCATCCTTCTGGTGGTAGCGTCTAGCCCAGGACCTGACAGGCAGGACAGCAGGGCAAAGCTGACTGTGCATTTTACCAGGTGAGGAAAATGAGGCCCAGGAAAGAGACATGCTCAGATCCTACTTGGTTTTCTTCTGGGTCTCAGACCTGAGCTCTCCTCTGTGCCTATGCATAGCCATGGTGTCTGATGGCTCCAGGGGGCTGGCCTGGGCTCAGCAGGCTGCCCTGAAAAGGCTGGGAAGTTCAGGTCACAGCACCAAAATGCACCCAAGACTTTGGCTATGTATGGCTCATTTTGAGGCTTCTTGATAACACAGATTGTTCCTTGGCAGAGAAGGCAGAGGTTCCACTACTCATCCAGAATGCCTTTTCTCAACAGGGGCCTTTGTATCCCGAATACCTTAACCTTGCCACCATTGTCACCTGTCCCTCCCCAAACACCTCCTAGGTTGCCTGAAAGAGAGCAGGAGCAGCCCCCTTTAGTAGTCATCATAAGCTGCCACACACAGCTTTACCTTTTGCGAACGATGTTAATGTTTTTCTCTAGCAAGTCATAGTGGATGTACTCGTTGGGCTCAAAGTGGCTCATGGCCACCTTGGCCCGTTGGCACAGGACTGAGGCCACATGATACTGCCGCACACCCAGGGCTTTCTGCAAGAGAAACAACAGTAAATGTCAATGCTGTACTTATGAAGAGTCCATGTTTTTCACCAAAGTGAGGGTAGCTTGGTGCAGTAAAAAAAAGTGAGGTATTAAAGTGTCAAGCACTATTTGGTGTCTGCGGCCTCTGTTTCCTCATCTGCAGCACGGGGATGACACAGCAGCCATGAAAAACACAGCCTGGGGAGGAGAAAATGTGTAAAGGCAGAATTGCTGGGATCAAAGTCAAGTTCTATCATGTAAGCTATATAAATGTAAGAAAATCCTCTCCCATTGTCTAAGTTCCAGAGGAGACAAGACATAAGGATATCCCCAGCTCTAGTGATCATACACGGGTACTGGGAAGGTTAAATGAGACCACCTGTGAAGTGCTCAATAAGCTGTCATGAGCTGCCTGAATGACAGCTACTGTTCCAGGGGTCCTCAAACATTCTAAACAGGGGGCCAGTTCACTGCCCCTCACACCGTTGGGAGGGCTGGACTATAGTTTAAAAAAAAAAAAAAACCTATGAGGGCAGCACCTGCGGCTCAAGGAGTAGGGCACCGGTCTCATATGCCAGAGGTGGCGGGTTCAAACCCAGCCCCGGCCAAGAACCAAAAAAAAAAAACAAAACCCAACTATGAACAAATTCCTATGCACACTGCACATACCTTATTTTGAAGTAAAAAACAAAACGGGAACAAATACAATCACAATCCACTGTAGTTTGAGGACCCCTGGATAAGTTCTTTGAGGGTTGAGATCATGCCTTATTTATCTCTGTATCTGGACCACCTGGCACACACTAGAGACTAAATATTTGTTGAGCAGGTGAAAGAATGAATGAGGAAAACTCCATGTGTGAAGTGAACTCTGGATGTTCATTCATTCAAATGGTGGCTTCTAATTCCCCTTCCCCTGCATGGGTGGTGGACTTGTCCATTTACTTCTAATGAACAGAATGACAAGTGATGCTATGTAACTTTGGGGCTAGATCATAAAAAGGATGGCTGCTGCCTGGTTTGCTCGCTGTCATTGCTCTGGTGGAAAGATAATCACCAAGTATGTTAGCAGTCCTGGGAGCTGCCCACCTAGAGAGAAACAGAGGCCTCTTACCAAGCACCACCACGGCTGCACCAGGCAGGTGAGTGGGCCACCTGGCTGGTAAATGCTCCAGCCCCCACCCAGGCCTTTGGATAATTGCAGCCCTGGCTGATATCTCAACTGCAACTTCTTTCTTTATTTTTTGACACAGAGTCTCACTCTGTTGCCCTGGGTAGAGTGCTGTGACATCACAGCTCACACCAACCTCCAACTCTTGGGCTTAAGCAATTCTCTTGCCTCAGCCTCCCAAGTAGCTGGGACTATAGGTGCCTGCCACAACATCCAGCTATTTTTTGGTTGTAGTTGTCATTGTTGTTTGGCAGGCTTGGGCTGGGTTCGAACCTGCCAGCTCCAGGGTATGTGGCTGGTGCCCTAGCAGCTGAGTTACAGATGCCGAGCTATAACTGCAACTTCTTGAGCAACCACAAGCCAGAATCACCCAGCCAAGCCACTCCGAAATTCCTATCTAGCCCACAGAAACTGTGACAGATAAATGTTTATTATTGTTTTAAACCTGTACGTTTGGGAGTAATTTGTTAAGCCCCAATAGATAAATGACTGCTATGATGGGATCTGGGATCTAATTTTTTTTTTTTTGTAGAGACAGAGTCTCACTTTACTGCCCTCGGTAGAGTGCCGTGGCGTCACACGGCTCACAGCAACCTCCAGCTCTTGGGCTTATGTGATTCTCTTGACTCAGCCTCCCGAGCAGCTGGGACTACAGGCGCCTGCCACAAGGCCCAGCTATTTTTTTGTTGCAGTTCAGCCGGGGCTGGGTTTGAACCCGCCACCCTCGGTATATGGAGCCAGCACCCTACTCACTGAGCCACAGGTGCCGCCCAAGGGATCTGGGATCTAATTTTAAACCACGGATGCCAGCCTTCACAGGACAGCAGCAAAGAGGGAGCTGAGTCCCTTCCAAGTGGTTGGTGTTCTCTGTCTAGTAGGGGTCCTCAAACTGCGGCCCGCGGGCCACATGAGGCGGTGTGATTGTATTTGTTCCCATTGTGTTCTTTTACTTCAAAATAAGATATGTGCAGTGTGCATAGGAATTTGTTCATAGTTTTTTTTTTTTAAACTATAGTCTGGCCCTCCAATGGTGTGAGGGGCAGTGAACGAGCCCCCTGTTTAAAAAGTTTGAGGACCCTTGGTAGAGGGTCATACCCTTGGATAAAACCACTACCCAAAGGTCCTTCTTTGTGTCACCTGAATATGTAAATCCATACCCTGCCAACCTTGGCATCTGAACCCAATTTGGGATGATAGTTGCCATTCCCTGTTCAGGTCACCTAGGAGTAAGAACAGGACACATTTTGAAACACCACTCCCAGCCATCTCTCATTCTAACCTACCTGTGGCAGGGGTGACCCCCCAGTGCGGAATTCCCATCCACTTGCCCTCCAGCTCAACCCCACCAATAACACATCAAAGGACTTTCAACAGTGCCCATGCACAGAACACAGTACACTTCAGCTGCAGACATAACTATCACCCCTGTGACAGGGGAGGAGCCCAGTGCAAAGGACTGGAGCAGCAGAGACCTGGGGCTTAAGACTGACCCCACTACTTACTGTCTCACTGATCTTGGACAATCTAAACTCTCCAAGCAGACATTTCTTCCCAAACTATTGAGAGGATCAGGAGAGATTACAGCAAAGTACAGAGTGAGGTTTCTGTTATTGCCTCTGTGCATTTATATACACGTGCTGCCCCCACCCCGATCTTCACACAAACAAGAAACCACACAAGCTGTTCTACACCTCGCTTTATTTATTAACACAACTTAGACATCTTTCTAACGTTTATATATAGACCTATTTCTTTTTTCTTTTTTTTTGTAGAGACAGAGTCTCACTTTATGGCCCTCGGTAGAGTGCCATGGCCTCGCACAGCTCACAGCAACCTCCAACTCCTGGGCCCAAGCGATTCTCCTGCCTCAGCCTCCCGAGTAGCTGGGACTATAGGCACCCACCACAATACCCGGCTATTTTTTGGTTGCAGTTTGGCCGGGGCCGGGTTTGAACCTGCCACCCTCGGTACATGGGGCCGGCGCCCTACCGACTGAGCCACAGGCGCCGCCCTATAAACTTATTTCTTTTCCTTTACTTTTTGAGACAGTCTCACTTTGTTGCCCTTGGTAGAGTGCCAGTAGCATCACAGCTCACAGCAACCTCAAACTCCTGGGCTTATGTGATTCTCTTACCTCAGCCTCCTAGCTGGAACTACAGGTGCCCACCACAATGCCTACTTTTTTTTTTTTTTTTTTTTTTGGTTGCAGTTGTTGTTGTTGTTTGGCAGACCTGGGCTGGTTTCGAACCTGCCAGCTCTGGTATATGTGGCTGGCGCCCTAGCTGCTGAGGTACAAGCACCAAGCCTATTTCATTTTTTACAAATTAAGCTTCTGTTTCCTTAGAAATAAAGGCAAGGGCCAGGTGCAGTGGCTCATACTTATAACCCCAGCCCTTTGGGAGGCCAAAGCAGGAGGTTCACTTGAGACCATGCATCACATTAAGACTCATCTCTAAAAAAAAAGAAAAGAAATTTTTTTTTTTTTTTTGTAGAGACAGAGTCTCACTGTACCGCCCTCGGGTAGAGTGCCGTGACGTCACACAGCTCACAGCAACCTCTAACTCTTGGGCTTCCGCGATTCTCTTGCCTCAGCCTCCCGAGCAGCTGGGACTATAGGCGCCCGCCACAACGCCCGGCTATTTTTCTTTTGCAGTTTGGCCAGGGCTGGGTCCGAACCCGCCACCCTCGGCATATGGGGCCGGCGCCCTACTCACTGAGCCACAGGCGCCGCCCAAGAAAAGAAATTTTTTTAAACTAGCTGGGTGTGGTACCATGGCCTGTACTCCTAGCTACTTGGGAGGCTGACATAGGAAAATTGCTTGAGCCCAGGAGTTGAAGGCTACAGTAAGCTATGATCACACCACTATACTCTAGCCTGAGAAACAGAGTAAGATCCTGTCTCTATAAAAAATAAAATAAAATAAAATAAAAATACAAAAGAAGTAGGCAAAACAGCAAATTGTAATCCTAATCATAGTACTAAGAAAAGTCCCAATTCCCAATAGCATGGGCACAGCTAAGCAAACTATGGACTAGGACTACATAACAATACCCCAAAACAGACTTAAGAAATTCTGCTCATTGAAAAAAAAAAGAACAAGGGCGGCGCCTGTGGCTCAGTGAGTAGAACGCCAGCCCCATATGCCGAGGGTGGCGGGTTCAAACCCAGCCCCGGCCAAACTGCAACAAAAAAATAGCCGGGCGTTGTGGCGGGCGCCTGTAGTCCCAGCTGCTCGGGAGGCCGAGGCAAGAGAATCGCGTAAGCCCAAGAGTTAGAGGTTGCTGTGAGCCGTGTGATGCCACGGCACTCTACCCGAGGGCAGTACAGTGAGACTCTGTCTCTACAAAAAAAACACTTAATACTTAATATTAATGAACTATAATTAAATTTAAAGTGCCATGGCTCGGCGCCTGTGGCTCAAGTGGCTAAGGCGCCAGCCACATACACCTGAGCTGGCGGGTTTGAATCCAGCCCAGGCTCGCCAAACAACTATGACATCCGCTGGGCATTGTGGCGGGTGCTTGTAGTTAAAGCTACTGGGGAGGCTGAGGCAAGAGAATCGCCTAAGCCCAGGAGTTGGAGGTTGCTGTGAGCTGTGATGCCATGGCACTCTACCCAGGGTGACAGCTTGAGGCTCTGTCTCAAAAAGAAAAAAATAATAATAATAAATAAAATAAAATAAATGTAAAGTGCCATGTAGGACAGCTTGGGTTTATCCGTTAATAAGGATGGCAAACTTTATTAATCTATCTATTAATCTCAACAAAAAAATAAAGAATGCTGGTTTGGCTTCATGCTTTAGGCAACTCACCTAACTTCTTTGGGCCTTTGCTTTTCACACCTGAATGGGGAAAATTCTCAGCCTTGCTCCTTGCTTCACAGCAGTACTGTGAGAGGTTTAAAGTGCATGAAGTATCATATGTAAACTCTGAGGAGCTCAGCTATAGCAATGTGTACCTTGTAGACTGACTTCAAGGGCAAAGCCACATGTGCTATGGTCTGAATGTGTCTCCCAAAGTTCATGCACTAGAAACTTAATCTCTAATGCAACAGTGCTAAAAGGTGAGACTTTTAAGATGTGATTAGGTCATGAAGTTTTTGCCCTCAAGTATGGAATGATGCTGTTATTGCAGGAGTGGGTTAGTTATCATGGGAGTGTGTTCCTGAGAAGAGGCTAAGTCCATCCTCCATCTTACCCTCTCGCCTGCTTTCTTGCCCTTCTGCCTCCTGCCATGGGATGACATGCATGTGAGATGTGGGCCCCTTGCCAGATGTGGGCCCCTGGATCTTGGATTTCCTGGCCTCCAAAACTATAAGAAATACATTTCTTTTCTTTATAAACTACCCAGTATGTGGTATTGTTTTAGTAACACAAAACAAACTAAGGCACCAAGTCTCATTCATCTATGGGCCACTTATCTCTCTTATGTAAGAAAGAGGCTAACTAAAGGGGCCCCACTCCTACTCTTAGAAAAAAGAACAATTACTTATTAAGCACCTGTCTGTGCCAAGCACTTTCTGTGATCATTCTGAATTCCCAATATATCAGTACAAGGTAATTGTTATTCCCAGCTCATGTTGTTTCCGATCACAGAGGTATCCGCTCCCAGTACCATGGGATAGTTCAGATGGAAGAACTATAGTCAGATGGCCCAACCCAGCTCCACCACTTACCTGCTGTGACCGTGGGCAAGTTTTAACCTCTCCTAATCTTAATTTTGCCATAAAGAAAACTAAGATAGCCAGACGCGGTCACTCATGCCTATAATCTCAGCACTCTGGGAGGTCGAAGCGGGCAGATAGCCTGAGCTCACGAGTTCAAGACCAGACTGAGCCAGTGTGAGACAATGTCTCTAAAAACAGCTGGGCACTGTGGCGGGCACCTGTAGTCCCAGCTACTCGGGAGGCTGAGGCAAGAGAATCGTGTGAGCCCAAGAGTTTGAGGTTGCTGTGAGCTATAATACCACAGCACTCTACCGAGGGTGACAAAGTGAGACCCTGTCTCAAAAAAAAAAAAGAAAATGAAGATAAACTTCATAGCATTTTAGTATCAAATGAACTGTTCTTCATAAAGTGCTCGGCACACGTTCCGTTCATGGCGTAAGCGTTCGGTGTGTGTCCTACTGTATTCTTTTCCTTTTTTTTTTTTTTTTTGGTAGAGACAGAGTCTCACTTTATGGCCCTCGGTAGAGTGCCGTGGCCTCACACAGCTCACAGCAACCTCCAACTCCTGGGCTTAAGCGATTCTCTTGCCTCAGCCTCCCAAGTAGCTGGGACTACAGGCACCAGTCACACCACCTGGCTATGTATTCTTTTCCTTCATGGAGGAGACGCCTGCAAAAGCAGAAGTGGTGACATTGTGTTCCTTCTCTGGATACTGCCAGAAAAGCATGCCTCTTCTTGTTTTTCTCACTGCAAACAAAGCTTTAAAGGTCCTTTTGATTAGCATTTTTCAGAAGACTTAGTTCATTTGGGCCTTTGGCATTCCTGCCACCAGGCTGCTCTGTAGTATTCCTCCTTGGTTACTTGTCCTCCTCTGACTTTGAACATGTCATTCCAAAACTCCAATCTGACTTACTTAGGTGCCTCTTTTTCTTATCTCCTTCAGATCATTGCAATTTGTTGGTATTTTCCTCAGAAAGCCTCCCCTCCCACTGAAATCCCTTCTGCTTATTGGGCCCCAGTGGTGTATCTCTTTTGGTCTGTCAATAATTCATAATCTGCCTTCCTCAAGGGCACTGAACGTGATGAAAGTCCTTTGCCAATATAAATTCTAAAGGGACCTACCACAGGGCCTTTACATATGCTATTTCCTCTGCTTAAAATGTTCTCTGCCTATCCCACTCTCAATGTACACTTTTTCTAAGGGATTGTCCACTGATCCTTCAAAATCCAAATAAATTTCATTTTCTCTGGGAACATAGTCCTAAGCCCCCAGCCCAATCAGAGTCTCCTAATATATTATAGGTACCCTTTTGCCTCTTTTTTTTTGGGGGGGGGTTATTGGCCGGGGCTGGGTTTGAATCTGCCACCTCTGGCATATGGGACCAGCGCCCTACTCCTTGAGCCACAGGCGCCGCCCCCTTTTACCTCTTTTTAACATTTATTTATGAGATGATATCTGTCTCCACTAGTCGTAAGCTCCACTAGGGAATGGGAAGATTGTGTCTGTTTATTCATAACTTAAACTCCTCATGTTTAACTAATTCCAATTAGTTAAACCCAGGAGTGTTGCTTCTACTTTACCAATCAGCTCTTCCTTACTGAGCAGGGTTAAATAAAGAGTTCAGTTAACCTTGTGTGAGCAAACAGTTATTAAAACAAATCTATAATTTAGCAGTCTTAGATGCCTTTGGTTAGAGCTTAAAGAGGTTTAAAATTTTTGAAAGACATTAGCCAATACCAATTAAAATGTAAAATGTTTGCATATTTTGAACAGCTTTTCCTCTTCCAGAAAGCTATCTTATTAAAATACATAAATGTGGGCAGCGCCTGGTGGCTCAAAGGAGTAGGGCGCCAGCCCCATATGCCAGAGGTGGCGGGTTCAAACCCAGCCCTGGCCAAAAACTGCAAAAAAAAAAAAAAAAAAAAAAAAAACATGAACATGCAGAGAGGCAGGCAAGGATGTTCTCTGCCACACTGTTTTTTTTTTTTTTTTTTTTTTTTTGAGATAGTCTCACTATGTTGCCTTTGGTAGAGTGCTACGTTGTCACAGCTCACAGCAACCTCAAACTCTTGGGACTTAAGAGATTCTTTTGCATCAGCCTCCCAAGTAGCTGAGACTACAGGCACCCACCACAACGCCCAGCTATTTTAGCTGTAGTTATCATTGTTGTTTGGCAGGCCCAGGTTGAATTTGAACGGACCAGCTTCGGTTTATGTGGCTGGTGCCCTAGCCACTGAGCTATAGGTGCAGAGCCCACACTGTTTTTTAAAGAGAACACTATTGTCCATAAATAGGGCACTGACTCAATAAATTGTGGAATGGAATACCTACCATTCTACGGCTGTGTAAAAAGATGGTAGTGATGATTACACATTATGAATGTAATTATTATTATTTTTCTTTGAGATAGAGTCTCACTATATTGCTCTCAGTAGAGTGCTGTAGCATCACAGCTCAGAGCAACCTCAAACCCTTAGGCTTAAGTGATTATGTTGCCTCAGTCTCCCAAGTAGCTGGGACTACAGGTGTCTGCCACAATGCCCAGCTATTTTTTTGTTATTGTTGTCATTGTTGTTTAGCTGGACCTGGCTGGGTTCAAATCCACCAGCCCAGGTGTATGTGGCTAGCACCCAAAACACTGAGCTACGGAGCCTATGAATGTAATTAATGCCACTCATTTGAATGCTTTAAAATGGCTAAATTTTGTGATATATTTGACCAGAGTTAAAAAAAAATAATAAGATAAATCAAACCGTACTGACAGGAAAACTTCCATGACTTATTCAATGAAAATAAGTAGGAAAACAGTATTACAGTATGAGCTCACTTCTGTATAATAGTAATTAACAAATGTAAATACGTTTAGAAAAAAATGAAATGATATGCCTAACTGTTCGCAGCAATTATCTGTGTAGATTAGAATGACAGATATTTTTACTTTGTATGCTGTGTTCTTCTGCAACTTTTAAATGTATAAAAATTTCTTTTGTAATCGAGAAAAAGAATGAACCAGGCAAATAGGTACAGAAAAGCATGCTAGCTTAATTGTAGAGCAGCATAATTGTTTAGCGGCAATTTGACAGTAATCAAAAGTTTTTCATTCTTTTTCAATGTGCAAACCCTTTGTTTCAGCAAGTTAATTTATAGGAAATTAGGAAAAGGAAAAAGAAATGTACCTTTACAACAGCTAGATCTTTTCACCAGCATTATACCCAGAGATCAAACTTAGCATCACCAATAACACAACAACCGGACACTGGAGTCTCCTGGTGGCACAGCATTACCTATGCAGAATTCTTGCCCAAAGTGGTTAACCTGAATCTAACTAAGCTTTGGGATTTTACCTCCAGTGTAAGAAAAATGCAGAGGACCGAAAAAAAAAAAAATCAAATTCAGAAGGTGGACATTCTACAAGAAACTGGGCCAGACTCTTTAAAAAGTCAATGTCATGGGGCTGAAAATGAAGGGCAGGTGCTGTTCTAGACTAAGAGACAAAAAAGGTAAAACCAACACAATGCATAATTTTTTTTTTTTTACTTATTTGAGACAGAGTCCCACTACGTTGCCCTCGGTAGAGTGCCTTAGCATCACAGCTCACAGCAACCTCAAACTCTTGGGCCTAAGCTATTCTCTTGCCTCAGCCTCCCTAGTAGCTGAGACTGTGGTCGCTTGCCGCAATGCCTGGCTAATTTTTTTGTTTGTTTTGCTTGTTGGTTTAGCAGGCTCTTGCTAGGTTCAAACCCACCAGCCCCAATGCTTGTGGCCAGTACCCTAACTGCTGAGCTATGGGCGCCGCGTCATATTTATTTATTTATTTTGAGACAGAGTCTCAAGCTGTTGCCCTGAGTAGAGTGCCATGGGTCATAGCTCACAGCAACCTCCAATTCCTTGGCTCAAGCGATCCTCCTGCCTCAGTTTTTCTATTTTTAGTAGAGATGGGGTCTTGCTTTTGCTTAGGCTGCTCTCTAACTTGTGAGCTCAAGCTATCCACATGCCGTGGCCTCCCAGAGTGCTAGGATTAGAGGTGTGAGCCACCGTGCCCAGCCAAAATGTATAATTTTTTATACATTATGACTGGAAAAAGACAGCTACCAAAGACATTCTGGGAGAAATTAAGAATGTGGGCAGGGCATGATGTCTCACACCTGTAATCACAGCACTCTGGGAGGCCAAGGCAGGAGGATTATCTGAAGCCAGGAGCTTGAGACCAGCCTGACCAAGAGTGACAGACACCCTGTCTCTACAAAAAAATAGAAAAATTAGCTGGGTGTGGTAGTGCCTGTAGTCCCACTTACTTGGGAGGCTGAGGCAGGAGGATAGCTTGAGCCCAGAAGTTTGAGGTTGCTGTGAGCTATAATGACACCACAACACTCTACCCAAGGTGACAAAATAAGACTCTGTCTCAAAAAAAAAAAGAAGAAGAAGAAGAAGAAGGTCACTGCAGTTTGGGGCCTGAGTATTGGAAGACTGGAATTACTACGAACTGAAATGGGTGACAGAAGAGAAGGCTTAGGAGTGTGGTTAGGGATACTGGTCTCACCCACTGGGTCCCCACCCAAGTGGAGAGGACAAGTAGGCAGCTGGATACCCATCCTAGGTCCCATCCCTCCAGAGTTCTGCTAATTAGATAGCTCATTATCAGAACCCCAGATCACCAAGAATTTTTTCTTCATTTGACAGATGAGCAAAGAATGCCCAAGGTTACACACCTAGTTAACAGCAGTTAGGAGCAGAATTCAAGCCACCAATTTTTAAGTTAACACCTTTTCCACCATACTACATCCCCAATTTAAACGAAGGTGTTACTGATTCACTAAATATTTATCCAGTCCCACACTTGTGGTGCCTGAATTAACCAGGTAAACAAGATTGACACAGTTTTCGCCCTCATGGGGCTCACAGTTTGGGGGAGAAAACAAATATCACGTGAACACTCAGGAGACTAGAGAGAGGAAGTGCTACCAAAGAAAAGAGAGCAGCTACAAGAGCACGTAGCTGGAGAGCCTAATGCAGAATCTGAGAACAGCTTCTCCAAGAAAGTGATGTTTAATCTGAGAACCGAGAGATTACCAGAGATAAAGCAAACTCATTAAATGGGCTTTAGAGTAAGGAATCCAGGGAATCAGGAAGACAGAATAACACGTGCAAGGGCCCCAAGGCAAGAAAGCACTTGCATTTGAAAGAGAAAGCCAGCTTGGCCATAGCAAAGCAAGCAAAGTGCAGTGAAAATGGAAGAAAATATAAGGCTGAATAAATAAAAAGGAACCAGGAATCACAAGGGACCTTGTCGGTACAGAAGAAAAGCTAGCAACGGTGTCCTAATAACTGAGCCACAGCCTATCTGAGTCTAGGCAGAATACCTTGTGATCGACTGCCACATGGAAGGAGCTACCATGAGGCCTCTCCCTGCACCTCCCTATCTCTCACGGGAGGTTGTTGGGACAGTTCCCTCTGGCCTCCGGTTCTGATAATGTGTGGAGCTTTCAGCCCTGGCCTCCTTGGCTAGAGCTGTAGGAGATGAACCCCTAGCTGAAGCCTGGATTTGGCTCTTGGCAACAGGATGTTTTCCACAATTCATGGTGCAGTCATTGGCATCCTTTTGTTGTATGGGATTCCAGGGAGCTGGAATTTATGCCTTATTCCTCCTTCCATGTTCTATGAAAGTAATAAGCAGTGTGAATATGAAACTGGCTTGTTGCATCTTTACTGTTCCAATCAGGCCTTGGCCTTGTCTCGTAAGTGTGTGTGAGCTTGACAGGGACATGTTAAATGTTTATTGGAAGCCACTGGACATTTATGCAGGCTCATGGCAGGATCAGATTTGCATTAAAAATAAAACTCATGGCCAGGTACAGTGGCTCACACCTGTAATCCTAGCACTCTGGGAGGCTGAGGTGGAAGGATACCTTGAGCTCAGGAGTTTGAGAACAGTCTGATCAAGAGCAAGACCCTGTCACCACTAAAAATAGAAAAAAATTAGCCAAGCGTGGTGGTACATGCCTATAATCCTAGTTCCTGGGGAGGTTGAGACAGGAGGATCACTTAAGCCCTAGAGTTGGAGGTTGCAGTGAGCTACGATGATGCCACTACACTCTAGCTAGGGTGACAGAGTGGGATTCTGTCTCAAAAATAACCCCCAAAGCAAACAAAAAAACCCTCCTTAGGAGTAAGGAAGGCTGTGCTGATCTAACAGTTACCAGCACAGAACAGAACACTGGGCAAGTGGTAAAGAAAGGAACATACCCGAAGTGGACCTTACAGAGTGGCAAGAAAAGCAAAGAAAGTATCCAGCATAGTGGCTCACACCTGTAATTCCAGCTCTCCAGGAGGCCAAAGCTGGAGGATTGCTTGAGGCCAGAAGTTCAAGACCAGCATCAGCAACATAGAGCCCATAGCTACAAAAAATAAAATTAGCTGAGTGTGGTGTCCCAAACCAGCTACCTGGGAGGCTTACATAGGAAGACTGCTCGAACCCAGGAGTTTGAGTTCAAGGTTGCAGCAAAGTAAGATGGGTGACAGAGCAAGACCTGTCTCAAAAAAAAAAAAAAAAAGTAAAGAAAGAAAACTACTGGGCAAGATGACAAAGGCTATCTATGCCATCCTTCCAACAACTGTGCCGAGTGGGACTGTATAGGTCATTTTGTCCCTTTTTTAGATGAGAAGACACAGACTGAGACAGAGGGGAACCTCCACAAAAACCTAAGCTCTGTGAAGCCAAAAAAACTGTCTATTCCAGCCTGAGCCAGAGTGAGACCTGGTCTCTAAAAATAGCCAGGCGTTGGGGGGCACCTTAGTCCCAGCTACTCGGAGGCTGAGGCAAGAGAATTGCTTAAGCCCAAGAGTTTGAGGTTGTTGTGAGCTGTGCGGCCATAGCACTCTACTGAGGGCAACAAAGGGAGACTCTGTCTCAAAAAACAAAAAAAAAGGGCGACGCCTGTGGCTTAAAGGAGTAGGGCGCCGGCCCCATATACCAGAGGTGACAGGTTCAAACCCGGCCCAGCCAAAAACTGGAAAAATAAATAAAGAAAAACAACAACAAAAAAACCTAAAAACAATATTGGAGATTTTGTATGCTGGAAAAAAAAACAACAACAACTGTCTATTCTGGTCACTATAATATACTCTAAGCCCAAAACAGTGTCTGACACATTAAGAAGTTCAGTGATAAAATGGAAGAAGGCAGAGCCATGATTTGAACAGAAGTCTCCTCCATTGTGCTTTCCAGGGAGTGCTCTGGCAGGGGCTTTGGGGAGCCATTAGTGCCGGTTCACAGAGCCAGGCACATGGAAAAAGACCTGCCCCATGGCATGTCACATGGGTATCTACTTAAAACTCTGACCCTACGCTGACTCAGACAAGGTCAAACATACCGCCCTCTCTTCCCAAAGAATGGAGGGCTTCCTTTGGGACGATTTGTATCCAGAGAACAGCCCAATCCAAAGGGACTGACATATTCTCAGGCAGGATTCCACCCAACCTGTCAAGCATGGCACACGCTGAGGTCTCCTGTCAGGGGCCCCAGCACTGAGAGCAAGCTGAGAGTGGAGGTGGCTAAACTGCCCTTACAGGCTGGGCTCCTGAAGGAGACCAGGTCTCTTGAGACAGTTGCTTCAGCAAGTGACAGAGAAGTTACTACACACCTGTCAGAGTGGCAACAGAGTCCAAAACAAGTGCCCAGTCACAGGAGTGGCATCCATTCTGCAGTTCGAGAGGTCTGGTTTCCCTAGCTTCCCTAGCTGTGGGATTTTCCCTCTCTGAGCCTCAATTTCTCTTCTGTAACATGGGAATAAAGAGCAGAGATTTTGCGAGGATTAGAAATAATATCTGGTAAATAGAAAAGTTTAGAGCAATAAACACAAAATTCCTATCAGTGGTTGCCTTGGGGACTGGGATGAAGAAAAGGAGAGAGAGTATTTATGCACCCTATAAGGAGAAGCTGTAAGGTGTGGCGCCCGTAGCTCAGTGGGTAGGGCACCAGCTACATACACCAGGGCTGGCAGGTTTGAATCCGGCCTGGGCCTGCTAAAACAACAATGACAACTACAACCAAAAAATAGCCAGGCATTGTGATGGGCGCCTGTAGTCCCAGCTACTTGGGAAGCTGAGGCAAGAGAATTGCTTAAGTCCAAGAATTGGAGATTGCTGTGAGCTGTGACGCCAACAGCTTGAGACTCTGTCTCAAAAAAAGAAAAAAAAAAAGGAAAAGCTATGAGGAAAGCACAGAGCTCAGCAGCTGCGTTTCTGGCAAGCACTGGAGAACATAAGCTGCTATTAATCAGTTCTCCTGGAGAATGGGATGCTGCCACCAACACACCGCCTGCCTATGCGCTGGAGAAAAGATGATGGCTGCTGTTTCCACTGTGCCCTCCACTTCTCCCTTCCCAGCTACCAAAGATGACAGCCCCAGAGCAGATGGCAAGCACCAGAACAGCAGGTCTCAGCAGTGAAATGGTGAAGAACTAACTACTTTCTGAGGCAGCCCATTTGACCAGAAGATTACTTCTGGGTCTCTGTCCGGACGGACCTCTGGTTCTTCTGATCTTGGCCCTCAGCATGCCATCAGAAGCCACGATCAGGCTCACAGCTCTTAGCAATGAGGTGTGGTTCTTCCCAGCAGGGAAGCTCAGGTGGGCTCTAAGTGGGCAGCATGGGAATGCACGTCAGCCAGCACCCTCCTAAGGAGACGCATCCTCCCACACCTCCACCAGGGGACTGCTAACAATCTTCTCCCATTGCTGGCAGGCAATGCCTGGCACCTCTCTTAAGAATCCAAAGCTAAACAATTCCCTCCTGCCAGCAGGCAATCAGCTAGCTTGGTTGCTATGCAACTGGCAGGAACAAAAGTGATGCAGCCCTTTACAGAGGATTGGAGAGGGGGCAAGGAGCCATGTCCATCTAAGTCACAGCTTCTAAATGGGCACCAAAGGCAGTAGGGGCTCCTTTAAGGAAGCAGCTGATAGATGCACTCATTTGCCATTCTCCTCCGCTGCCCACACACAAAGCAGAGAATCCTGGCACAAGCGAATTGCGTGCACTTCCCAGGCCAGCTCTGGCCCCACAGGCTGCAGCTCCGCACCAGCACACCAGAGAAAGACGTCCTCTGCAAGCTCCACAGGCAGCCAGTGAGGCTGACTCCAAGTTCAGCCAAGGAATAAAGCTGCCTCTGGGAGAGCCATACCTCTAGCCTCTCCTCACCAGTCTCACTGGTAATTAGAGCAGGAGGCAGTCACAGTCCCAAAGGAACAAAGGCCCAGACAGGCACTGAGCCATCTGAACTGTGTCCCCTACATCTAGCCTACTCCACACATACCTAGTTTCCACTCCCTGCCCCCTGGGGAACACTCCAGGGAAACAGTTTGGCTAAGCAGTAAGACTGGCCTCTGTGGTCAAACAAACCTGCATTCAAAAACTGGCTCTGCTGTGCACTGCTGTAACCTCAGATGAGTGTCTTCACCTTGCTGGGCCTATTTCATCACTGTGAAGACAGTCTTATTATTACATGTTTGTAAGGGCTATTGTGAAGGAGAAGCAAGGCAACATTTGTAAAACAAGATCCAGTTCTGTGACGTGTGTAGCAGGTTTGAAAGCTCAATACAGGGTGGCTGATGTGGTTCTTCTGTCTACCCAGACCTATTAACCCACAGCAGCGGGCACACCAAACACACCACTAACTACGCTAAGTCTGTGTTTAGCCCCACCCAGCAAATCCCCCAACCCATTCCTTGCTTCAGCCTGATGTATTAAAGTTACTTAAAAGACTTCTTCATTCCACCGGCAGGGCCCTTGCCTTAAGTCAGCTAAGTAGTTCTATCAGTGACCACAGTCATGACGCAGTGAATGCTTATAAATAACACCACCACCAATGTCAGCAGGAGAAGGTGAAGGAGCCCAGCCACAAGGCACTGAAGAAGCTAGTGGGTGTTGAAGAAACACCTGATATTTCTTTGGTGCCTCCCACAAATACCCACAGAATTAAAAGTTCCCGGGCGGCACCTGTGGCTCAGTTGGTAAGGCGTCGGCCCCATATACCAAGGGTGGTGGGTTCAAACCCGGCCCCGGCCAAACTGCAACCAAAAAATAGCCGGGCGTTGTGGCGGGCGCCTGTAGTCCCAGCTGCTCGGGAGGCTGAGGCAAGAGAATCGCATAAGCCCAGGAGTTGGAGGTTGCTGTGAGCTGTGTGAGGCCACGGCACTCTACTGAGGGCCATAAAGTAAGACTGTCTCTACATAAAAAAAAAAAAAGTTCCCTCCCTGCAGGGTGAAAGCACAAATACTCACTGGGCCCAAATTCACCAAGGACCCAGACTTTAATATTTAATGATGAGAATACTGCAAATGTTAATTCTAAAGCTTGCTTTCCAAATGTTGCCCCTCAACTTAGAGAATAAAAATAGGAAATTGGGGTGGCGCTTGTGGCTCAAGGAGCAGGGCGCCAGTCCAATATGCCGGAGGTGGCGGGTTCAAACCCAGCCCCGACCAAAAAAAAAAAAAAATAGGAAATTGGCAGATTAATTTCTACCTCTTTCCCCAACTCATTTACAGTGGTACCAAAGAGTTTTTTTTTTTTTTGAGACAGAGTCTCATTTTGTTGTCCTCGGTAGAGTGCTCTGACATCACAGCTCACAGCAACCTCAAACTCTTGGGCTTAAGCAATTCTCTTGTCTCAGCTTCCTAAGTAGCTGGGACTACAGGCACCTTCCACAATGCCCGGTTATTTTTTGGTTGTAGTTGTCATTGTTGTTTGGCAGGCCCGGGCTAGATTCAAACCCGCCAGCTCCACTGTATGTGGGGGGCACCCTAGCTGCTTGAGCTACAGCCGTTGAGCCACCAAAGAGGTTTTCTTTTTTTTTCTTTTTTGCAGTTTTTGGCGGAGGCTGGATTTGAACCTGTCACCTCCGGCATATGGGGCCAGCACCCTACCCCTCTGAGCCACAGGAGCCGCCCCAAAGAGCTTTCCTTGAACAACTACTACTTATCTGCTATATAGGGAGTCTGTGGGAAGAACAGCAATTTCCTTAGAACTGGGCTTTTTTAAACATATGAACTGAAGATAAAGGTTGGGGCAATAGAGACTGCAGGCCATCTGCAGGAGCTGGGGATAGAGACTGACATTCCCCAGCTGCCGGTTAGCCCCAAGTACTTTATACACACAATACCACAACTACCTTGGGAGGCAGAAGTCACTGTGCCCAGAAGAAGAACGAACTGAAGGTCTGGTATGTCGACTATTTTGCCCATAGCAAGGTGGAATTCCAGACTTGCACCAAAGCTGATGCCCTTTCCTCTTGTCCAGGCTTTGCTGAGTGAACCCAAGAAAACCATTCTCCACACTCTTCATGACTTCTAAAATAAAAGAGATCCATTCTGGGACAATTTGAGGGAAAAGATTACCTTATTCTCAATATTAGAAAAGGTCTGGGTGGCGCCTATGGCTCAGTGAGTAGGGCACCGGCCCCATATACCAAGGGTGGCGGGTTCAAACCCAGCCCCGGCCAAACTGCAACAAAAAAATAGCTGAGGGCGGGGCCTGTGGCTCAGTCGCTGAGGCGCCGGCCCCATATACAGAGGGTGGCAGGTTCAAACCCGGCCCGGCAAACTGCAACAAAAAAATAGCTGGGTGTTGGGGCGGGCGCCTGTAGTCCCAGCTACTCCAGAGGCTGAGGCAAGAGAATCGCTTAAGCCCAAAAGTTGGAGGTTGCTGTGAGTTGTGTGATGCCACAGCACTCTACTGAAGGCCATAAAGTGAGACTCTTGTCTCAAAAAAAAAAAAAAATAGCTGGGCATTGTGGCAGGCGGCTGTAGTTCCAGCTACTCGGGAGGCTGAGGCAAGAGAATTACCTAAGCCCAAGGGCTGGAGGTTGCTGTGAACTGGGACGCTACAGCACTCTACAGAGGGTGATAAAGTGAGACTCTATCTCAAAAAAAAAAAAAAAGAAAGAAAGAAAGAAAAGGCCTATTCCTAAAATAACACCAGAAAATATTCACATATCTTTATAGTGCATTAAACAGAGTTTAAGAAACTTTTCAAACAGCCGGGCATTGTGGCAGGTACCTGTAGTCCCAGCTGCTCGGGAGGCTGAGGCAAGAGAATCACGTAAGCCCAAGAGCTGGAGGTTGCTGTGAGCCATGTGACGCCACAGCACTCTACCGAGGGCAGTAAAGTGAGACTCTGTCTCTACCAAAAAAAAAAAAAAAGGAAACTTTTCAAATATTGTTAGGCCCTCAAAACACTTCTGTATTAGAGGACAGCTACTAATTACTCCATTTTGCATTTGTGTAATCTGAAAGCCACAGAGAGTTGAGACTTTGCCTGAAGCTACCCGGTAAGTCAGTGGCACAGGAAATCTCCCTAAGGTTCCTGATATTCCATGTCCTGCTTTATTTTCTTACTTATTTATGCATTTTTCGGAAATAGGATCTCACTCTGTTGCCCAGGCTGGAGTGCAGTGGTGTGATCACAGCTCACTGCAGCCTGGAACTCCTGGACTAAGCTCTTTCCACCTCAGCCCTCACCAGGTCACCCACACTGCTTTTTAAAGACCACAGGAAGGGGCGGTGCCTGTGGCTTAGTGAGTAGGGCGCCAGCCCCATATACCGAAGGTGGCGGGTTCGAACCTGACCCCGGCCAAACTGAAACAAAAAATAGCCAGGCATTGTGGCGGGCACCTGTAGTCCCAGCTACTCGGAAAGCTGGGGCAAGAGAATTGCCTAAGCCCAGGAGTTGGAGGTTGCTGTGAGCTATGATGCCACAGCACTCTGCCCAGAGCAACAAAGTGAGACTCTGTCTCAAAAAAAAAAAAAAAGACTAGAGACAGAACAGGGCTCACTTAGGACACGATGCTCACACTCAAGTGAGGGCCCCTGGGTAAGACACTTGACCTTATCTGGCTTTCTGTGAAATAAAGCACTTGAGAACTGGGTAAAAGGATCAAGAATTTACATATGAGTTTCTGCCCATGTCTGAGTTTTAGAAGAACTATGTCAACACGTGACTACTGAATTCAAGTTCACCCCTGCCTCAGTTGCTAAGGCCTCAAAACTAGGAGTTATATTTATTCTTTGTCACATTCTTTTTTTTTTACTATTTTTTTTTAATTATTTTTTGTTTGTGTTTACTTATTTTTATTATTTCAGGTTAATTTGAATCTTTGTCACATTCTTTATCTAACCCATCTGCCTCTAAAATATACCCAGATTCAGAATACATCTCATTATCTTGACCCAAACACCTTCACTGCTCCCTGGACAAGTCCAGCAGTCCCCACTGGTCTCCCAGCCTCTTCTTTTGACCGTCCCTGACACATCAACCATGCAGCATCCTCGATAGTTTTTCTTAAGCATAAATCAGATCATGTCACACCCTGGCTTAAAACCTTCCAGTGGATTTTCACTACACTTAGAGTAAAACCCAATTTCCTTACAGAAGACCACATGGCCCTGGCCCCAACTTCTTCCTGAGACCTTCTCCTCCTTGTGACACCTACATCAGTCACACTGGCCTTAGTTCTTAGCCTTAACACACTAAGGTCATACCTAACTTAGGAGCTTTGCACATGCTCTTTCTACTCGAAATCTCTTTCCTCAAAATGCTAAATAGCTGTCTTCTTATCATTAAAGTTTCAATTCAAACCCTTCTGTGAGGTCTTCCCCAGCCACCCAGTTAAAGTCACCCCTCCTCCCTCTACCTCTCTATCCAATTTTATCTTCTTTATAGCACTGAGTAGCTACAATTTTCTTATTTTTCTACTTGTTTATTTTCCCCAGGACTATAATATAAACTCCATTATTTTTGTTGACAACTGCATTCCCAGGGTACAGAACAGTGCTAGGCAGCATTAAGCTTTCAATGAACATTTTGAAAGCAGTTGGTCTAGAAGGCAATGTTGTGCTCCCCTAACCCTCAGGACAGCATCTCTATTCCTTCCATTCACAGTTGAGATCATAAGTTTACCAATTCATTCATTCATTCATTCATTCATGCCTCAATTCAAATCAACAGCTGACATCTGGGAAGGTATCATGGTGACCATGCAACCAGAATAACCTATTTCACAATTCAAACCAAGATTTTTTTAAATGTGGTGTTTATATGAAGAACTTCTGCCAAATATGTCAAGACTTCTCTGTAGTTAACTGCCATCCCATACTTAAGGGCACTTCCCCAAGGTCACATGAGACCTCAGCACTCCAGTATCTCAAGGCAAAACCAAAGACCCAACAAACCATACTTGGAAGTACCAAATCCTTCTCATGTACCATCCATAGTCACATGGAAAAAAAATAAATTTTTTTTTTTTTTTGAGACAGAGCCTCAAGGTGTCACTCTGGGTAGAGTGATGTGGCATCACAGCTCACAGCAACCTCCAACTCCTGGGCTCAAGCGATTCTCCTGCCTCCGCCTCCCAACTAGCTGGGACTACAGGTCCCAGCTATTTTTTGATTGCAGCCGTCATTGTTGTTTGGTGGGCCCTGGCTGGATTCGAACCCGCCAGCTCAGGTGTATGTCGCGGCACCTTAGCCACAGGTGCCAAACCAATTTTTTTTCTTTTGAGACAGAATCTTACTCTGTTATCCCATGTAGAGTGCTGTGGCATCATTGTAGCTCACAGCAACCTCAAACTCTTGGGCTAAAGTGATCCTCTTGTCTCAGCCTCCCAAGTACCTGGTGGCTCCTGCCACCACAATGCCCAGCTAGTTTTTCTATTTTTAGTAAAGACAGGGTCTCACTCTTGCTCAGGCTGGTCTTGAACTCCTGAGCTCAAGCAATCCACCTGTCTTGGCCTCCCAGAGTGCTAGGATTGTAGGCATGAGCCACCGCGCCCAGTCCATGAAAATAAATACTAAAAGCCAGAAGTTAAATGTGGCTTTTGAAAACTCTTACCTCCTGTTTTCTTCTCTTTTTTCTTATCTTACTACCTGTAAGAACTGTCAAACAATAACGCACTTTCAAATCACCACTGATCTCAGGTTATGGAGCATCAGTAGTCTGTGGTCCACAGGCTGAGTGTTGATGCCTAAGGGAAGCAGTACAGTACCAGTTGCTATGCCATCAGGCTTTGGAATCAGAAGTGTACACATTCAAGTCACATCTGCTAACAGCTAGTGATAAGGCCCAAGGCAAATTTATCTTAAACAATTATTCAGCCTTACTAGATATTGAGCAGGGTTCTAAATACTTTGCAACTATTTTATGATTAAAACAGATGTACTATTACCAACACATTCTAAATGAGGAAACAGGCTCAGAGAGGTTGAATACCTTGCCCAAAGTCACAGCTACTGAGTATTAGAATCAGGATTCAAATCTAGGCAGTCTGATGCCAGAGTCCATGATGATAACCATTACTCTATGTTCCCTCTCAAATCTTATTTTTTCACCTAAAAAACAGGCTAGGGCGGTGGGTTCAAACCCTGCCCAGGCCTGCCAAACAACAATGACAACTATGGCTTGGCGCCCGTAGCACAGTGGTTACAGCTCCAGACACATACACCAAGGCTAGAGGGTTAAAACCAGGCCTGGGCCAGCTAAACAACAAAGACAACTGCAACAAAAAATAGCCTGGTGTTGTAGCGAGCACCCACAGTTCCAGCTACTTTGGAGGCTGAGGCAAGAGAATCACTTAAGTCCAAGAGTTTGAGGTTGCTGTGAGATGTGACGCCACGGCACTGTACCAAGGGTGACATAATGAGACTCTGTCTCCAGAAAAATAAAAAAAAAGAAAACAAGGCTAACAGGTCTATCTTATCTCTCAAAATCATACAAAAATACTAACACACTATAAGGTAAATATTAGTAATAGTAATAATACTCATCATTTTATTATCTACTATCACCTTTGGTCCAGCCAAGGGCAGAAGAAAAACATTATATTTTGGTTGAGAAAGATTTCCAAAGCCTTTTGAGGAGGGTACATTAGAATATAGTGGAAGCTCCATGAGAAGAAAGATTGTCTTATTTGCTTATCAATGTATCTTGAGCAAGGAGTGGCTGCTCAGTAAATATGTGGTAAATGAAGTAGGAATGAATTGACTACATGGATAGGGTTTTGCAAATATGACTACTAAGGCAGTAACCATCAATTCTCAAAATTTATCACAAGAGAGGTAAATTTACAAGGTTCTCAGACGACAGTGTTAGCTGATCATTACTTGAATAGCCATTAGTAAGCAGTGTGATACAGTGTGCCACTTTGCCCTATCTTAACTGAAGAGGCTTGGCGCCTGTAGCTCAAGCGGCTAAGGCGCCAGCCACATACACCTGAGCTGGCGGGTTCGAATCCAGCCCGGGCCCACCAAACAACAATGATGGCTGCAACCAAAAAATAGCAGGGTGTTGTCCCAGCTAGTTGGAAGGCAGGAGAATCAGTCGAGCCCAGGAGTTGGAGGTTGCTATGAGCTGTGATGCCACAGCACTCTACCCAGAGTGACAGCTTGAGGCTCTATTTCAAAAAAAAAAAAGTCTCAACTGAACAAACAGGGAGACCTGGGTTTTAATCCTGACCCTGCTTCTAGAAGTCACACGGGCTCTCAAGATCTTGGATTCTCCATTTGTAAAAGATGACCCTGGGGTACATGATGGTTGAAAATACATTCTATTTGTTCATCACTTTACAATAATCCAAGTACTCAATAAACACTTGTTTAATAAAGATTATCCCCAATTGATAGATGGATTCAGGAAGTAACTTGTTGAAGGTCACAGGATCAGGAGATACAGCATGAATCATAACCTAGATCTTTTTCTACACCAGTCTAATACTTATACTTTCCAAGATCCTTTTCAGTTTAAATGTTGTGATATTCCTCTCTTCCAAGCTCAATAATCCATAACCATTCTTCTTAACAAATAATCCTGCCTGATTCCATTAAATCTTGGGAAAGCAGAATCATAAAGAAACAACCGTGAGGTGAAGGCTGTGTTAACCAGTTTGATGTAAGCATTCCAAATTGTTTATAAAATTGGCACACTGTACCCCATAAGTGCATTAACGTATACAGTTACGATTTAATTTTAAAAAGAAACAACTATTTCTTCATTATTAACCTAGAGAATCAGAAAACTTGAAGAGATAATTACACGCAAATTTGTTGCCTTTCCCTGGAATTGACATTAGAAGTACTTTCAGATAAATGATAGTTTTACACTATCCCATACAGTTGAAATTCAATTGATGTGATGAAAAATAACTTCAAGTAACACAATGCTTCCTGAGTCTAACACATAACAACTTATAAAATTCCATAGTCAACACCCAGGTTGTGGTGGGCCCCTAAAGTTCCAGCTATTTGGGGAAGTGAGGCAAGAGGATCACTTGTGCCCAAGAGTTTGAGGTTGCTGTGAGCTATGATGCCATAGAACTCTACTGAGGGCGAAAGTGAGACTCAGTCTCAAAAATAAAATAAAATAAAATAAAATGAAATTCTATAGTCAAAGTTGTGTCACTTGATCAAGAGGAGATTCACAAAGTTAATCATAAAAGGCTGGCAGAGAACTCTACAGACACTTGCTTTCTTTATTTTTATTAACAAAAGATACATTTGACATTGAACCCCCTACTAGGATTGTCAAGTTAGAAGTGAAAAAACCACCTGGCAATCAGTCAGATTTCTAGATGGCTCATAACAAGAGTCAAGGTCAAACTGTTAAGTCTCCTTACCCTTCCATCTATAACGTTTTTGAAAAGGAACTAGGAGCTCAAAATACTGCTTTCTGCAACTCTCACAAATACAAATGATCACACCCTGGCTCAGGAAGTTCTATGAGGGCAGGATAATGTGAAAAAGGAGAACAGAGAAGAGTGGTGGGGCCAGTGCTCAAGCCATAGCACTTCAGGGACACTCTGAAGAGGTAGAACTTTCGTTTACTTTCTAGCAGTTTCATCACCAATCAAATGAGATAAATCATCTCACTCCTATCTCATTAGATGACTATAAGTATCCAATGATATTATGAGGAATTAAAACAGTCCTGGAATCTTGTCAAAGGTGAGAGGCAACTATGAACTCTATTATATTCTATGTAGGGACCTGGACGACTCCCCCTAGACATTCCTGGCCTTCTAAAGGTGGTAAGGGGCACTAGTTTCTTCTCCAGACTCTACGCGAGGCAACGGAGCCGCATGTGGCTGGCAAGGCTCTGTTGCTGAGAGATGGGAAGTGAGGACTTCAGGCACCGGACCTAGAAGGCTCAACAACGACCGCGCCCCCCAATCACCTTGTCCTCACCTTGAGGAACTGAAAGAAGTGTTCCTACAGAAGCGGGGAGTGCGATCCTCAAGAAGGAGAAAGAGGTGCCTTTACTCTTCACCCGGCCGCTGCTGCTGGAGCCCATGTTTCTCGTAGGGCGGGAATGGGGAGTGCTAACTGTACCAGGGACGCTTTGACCTAGGGCACCAGAGGAGCGGGCACAGTGCCGTGAAAGCCAAATAGAACAGGTACACGAAAAGTTGGCCCAATGTCGGGCCCGCCTAGCCCTGCCTCGCCCACAGCCGCAAGCACAGTAGGAGGCACCCCGCCCCCAAGAACCTAGAGGGCCCTGAATTCGCTCACCTGTAGCCGGGTCACCAGTAGGCTGTAAGGCGCCATTTTGTGCACTGACAAAGATGAAGTCGCTTGAAAATGACGTAAACCTGGCTTATTTAAAGATTTCCACGGGGGCGTGGCCTGAAGAGCGACGCGTCACAGAGAGGGCGGGGGCTCCACAAGAACACAGTTCTGCCAAGGCAGTGGGTGGAGCTCGCGTGTAAGCAACTGACGCTGCATACAAAAGAGCTCCGTAAAAACATTTCTAGAAATAAACGCCGGGTACAAAGATCTTAAACAAGAGAAAATTTCGGTGATCTCTGCCATCCAAATCTAAGAGAAGTCTTTTTTTTTTTTTTTTAAGGCTGTCATTGCACCTGCCAGGACCTGGCTCCTCAGCAGCGATGGAAACTAAGCGCGAGAGCGAGCGAGGTCAGGCACGATTGTAAACGCTGATGGACGCCTAAAGGGCCAATCACGGCGACATGGAGGCAGGCACAATGGGGGTTAAAGGTCGAACGGATGTTCCTGAAGCTTCTGGTGGCCGGGCGGGCTTGGAGCTATGGCTAAACATCATCCAGATTTGATCTTTTGCCGCAAGCAGGCTGGTGTTGGTGAGGCGGCGCCCTACCCTCGGCTGAAGGGGTTGAGTGGTATTAGGACCTGGGGGATCGGGGGTTCCCATTATCTCCGTAAGATCTTGTTTCGGAGACGCCTCGTTTCCCGCCTAAGAATCCTGGGGGGAGCGGGTTTCTGGCCTGTGATGAGAGAAAGCGCAGGCGCCCATGCTTGGGAGACAGACGCAGGCTGGATGGGGTTCAGGCCAGATCCTGAGAAACTTGTCACATATTGTCTAGGACCCAGGAGGGATACAAGAGGATGCTTGGGGTGGCGCCTGTGGCTCAAAGGGGTAGGGCGCTGGCCCCATATGCCGGAGGTGGTGGGTTCAAACCCAGCCCTGGCCAGAAACTGCAAAAAAAAAAAAAAAAAAAATGCTTGAAATATGTGAGGTTGTAAGATAGCCACCCTGCAGTGCTTACCGCAGTCCCTGCTTATGTACTTACCCTCTTCGTCAAAACTTTTATTCTAATTGTAATCTTTACTTTCTTTGATCTTGCAGCCATTGGAAGACTATGTGAAAAATGTGAGTGGAACACGCCTTCTCAGCACCCCACCCCTCACTCCCCACTTCAGTTGCTGTGGATCAGCAAAAGTGCTACAGATTGGGCTTTGAATTGGTGTGCCTGGAAGTATGTCAGCAATGCCAAAATACAACCGAAGGCTTCTTTGATCATCCCACTGGAACTTGCACCTTTTTATTTATTTATTTATTATTTTATTTTATTTTTTATTTTATTTTTTTTTTGAGACAGCCTTTAGCTGTCGCCCTGGGTAGAGTGCTGTGGCATCACAGCTCACAGCAACCTCCAACTCCTGGGCTTAAGCGATTCTCCTGCCTCCACCTCCCAAGTAGCTGGGACTACAGAGGCGCCTGCCATATGCCTGGCTATTTTTTTGGTTGTAGCCATCATTGTTTGGGGGGCCTGGGCTGGATTTGAACCCGCCAGCTCAGGTGTATGTGGCTGGCACCTTAGCTGCTTGAGCCATAGGCGCCCAGCCGTTTGCACCTTTTTAAACACTATATTTAGGTTTTAAGAACATTTTGCCTTGAACAGGAAGAATTGCCAGAATAGCAGGACTCTTTCTGAATATACACACAGTTTATTGCCAGCAATTATATAGCCATAACATCTCCCAGGTTCAGCTCTTTACATGTGTTAATTGGTTAATTTTTTTCTACCAGTTAATTAACTCCTTGTTCAGGGAATTGAGATGGACACTGTATAAGCTGAGTTTTGTGATGTTAAAGTAGAGGAGGGATCTAAAGTCACCATCAAAGGAAAGTAGTGTATTTCCCTGTGGCAGAGGAAGGGCAGTGGATGTACTTGGTAGTGAAGATGATTCCATTCTCTTTTCCTTACAGGTGACGGCAAGTGTGTAATCTGTGACTCCTATGTGCGTCCCTGCACCCTGGTGCGCATATGTGATGAGTGTAACTATGGCTCTTACCAGGGGCGCTGTGTGATCTGTGGGGGCCCTGGAGTCTCGGATGCCTATTACTGTAAGGAATGCACCATCCAGGAGAAGGATGTGAGTGTATACAAAGCTTATCATCTGAGCCCTTTCTTCCTTTTATTTAGTAACACTTTTCCATCCACAGCAATCTCCTGTGGTCTTTGGGGATTAATGTGTTCAGCTGGTCACCTAGGTTATAGTTTTTTCAAATTTGGTGAGGCAAACTGGGCATAGTCCAATAAAAGGCACTTATTTTGCACCAAGGGCAAAAATGCTAGAAACGCAAATCTTTGTCAACACCAGTAATTTGGAGAGGCTGCTCTCTATTCCTTTGATGTCTCTCTGTGATTATTCTTTTTTTTTTTGAGACAGTCTCACTTTATCACTGTGGCAACACAGCGCACAGCAACCTCCTCCAACTCCTGGGCTTAGGCCATTCTCTTGCCTCAGCCTCCTGGGTAGCTGAGACTGCAGGTGCCCGCCACAGCACCTGGCTATTTTTTGTTGCAGTTTGGTCAGGGCCAGGTTCGAACCCACCACCTTCAGTATATGGGGCTGAGGCCCTACCCACTGGGTCACAGGTGCCGCCCTATTCTTTTTTTGTTGAGACAGAGTCTCAAGCTGTCGCCCTGGGTAGAGTGCTGTGGTGTTATAGCTCACAGCAACCTCAAACTTAAGCTATGCTATGGGCACTGCCCTTTGTGATTATGCTTATTCATAAACAGCATCCTGTATTTGTAAGTCCTAGCACAGTGCATGGTGTGTAATAGTCACTCAGTAATTCTCTTCTACTATCATTAAGCACTGTTTGGGTAGATGTGGTGGCAGAGTTGAGTTTGGGACAATTTAGGTTGATTTCAGCTTTAAGCAGCTAAGGAATACTTTTAGTTTAATATTACAGAATTGATTGTAGGTCTATTTTTGTCCCTTGTGTAGTGGCAGTGGCTAGTTATGACCGATGAAACAAACAAATGCCAGGAGAGAGGGTTTGTAGATCAGTGCCAGAGGCTAGTTTTACCTTTTCTCTTTAGATTAGTATTGGCAATGGGGTTCTTTGAGGGGCAGGAGGGGGAACTATATAGATCAGCTTATTTTCTTCTTATGACAAACAAAAGAGAAGTCTCTCAGACTAGATAAGCCTAAAAATTAAATACAAGGAGTTATGATATAGGCACACTAGGGTAATAGTGGGCACTCAGACCCTTAATTTAAGGTAAGGCAACAGATACATAATTCTTCATATCCCCATGAGTTAAGAGTAGGTAATTTGTAGATAGTATCTCCTTTGTGCCTCTCAATAACTTTGTTGAATAGGGATTTTTTTTCTTTCTTTTTTTTTTTTTTTTTTGTAGAGATAGAGTCTCACTTTATCGCCCTTGGTAGAGTGTCGTGGCATCACAGCTCACAGCAACCTCCAGCTCCTGGGCTTAGGTGATTTTCTTGCCTCAGCCTCCCCAGTAGCTGGGACTACAGGTGCCCGCCACAACGCCCGGCTGGTTTTTGTTGCAGTTTGGCTGGGGCCGGGTTTGAACCTGCCACCCTCGGTATGTGGGGTCGGCACCCTACTCATTGAGCCACAGGTGCCGCCCGGATTTTTATTTATTTATTTATTTTTTCTTTTACTTTTGAGACAGTCTCAAGCTGTTGCCCTGGGTAGAGGGCCCTGCGTCCCAGCTCACAGCAACCTCAAACACTTAGGCTTAAGCAATTATCTTGCCTCAGCCTCCCAAGTAGCTGGGACTACAGGCGCCTGCCACAACGCTCAGCTATTTGCTGTTGCAGTTGTTTAGCTGGCCCAGGCTGGATTCGAACCTGCCAGCCTCAGTGTATGTGGCTGGTGCCGTAACCACTATGCTATGAGCACAGAGCCTCAGGATTATTATTATTATCATCCTCATTTTATAGGGTTTTTTTGTTTTGTTTGTTTTTTCCTGCTTCCACTAACTTTATTTTTTTGGTCAAGAGGGGTCAAGGAAACCACCAGAACACAGGTCAGGACTAACAAGCACTAATATAGGTTGACTCTTCCTCCAAAGGCACTTAACTTGGCAGAGGCCTGAGCAGCTACTCAAATGGCTGAGTCTGGTCCCTACTAGAGAGGATGACTTTTCTTCACTTCCACTGAGGCTGCAGCACTCTCAGTGGAGTCAGACTGCTGGGTCTGTCTGGCTGGAGGTGTGGCGTCAATGACAGGTGATGGGATGTCAGGGAGCTCCTGAGATGGTTTCTGGCTGGGCTGTGGTGGAGTCTCAAAACCCTGAGCAACCTGATTCTTAGGAACCTGGGGGTCATAGGAAGACTGCTTTATAAAAATCTCTGGGATCAAAGGTGCTCGGGGTGCCCTCCTAGCAAATAAGTAGAAAGCTCAGGCCATCTGACGCAACCTTGTGTTCCCATTACACCATTCTGTGTTTTTTGTTTTGTTTTGTAGACAGAGTATCACTTTGTCACCCTTGGTAGAGTGTTCTGGGGTCATAGCTCACAGGAACCTTCAATTCTTGGGCTCAAGAGATCCTCTTGCCTCAGCTTCCCAAGTAGCTTGGGACTACGGGCATTCACCACAACATCTGGCTTATTTTAGAGATGAGGTCTCGCACTTATTCAGGCTGGTCTTGAACTCCTGAGCTTAAGTAATCTGCCTCAGCCTCCAGAGTCCTATGATTACAGGCATGAGCCACTGCGTCTAGTCCCCGCGCTGTTTTCCTACACCCTTTTGGGGATATGCCCATGTGAAAGGAAATGGCCTCATCACTTCAGCAGTCCTTGCATTTAGATCCTGCCTATTCCCAAGAATGGGAGATACTGGGCAGAATAAGACTGTTTCTTACACCACGAAACCTGCTGTTGTTCAGTGAGATGACAAAGGTCCTAAAAGTACCACAAGGTAATTTCAGAGACATGAACATTCTCCTATCCTAGATTTGTATTTACCTTTGACATGAAGTTGTATCCTGCTTTCTAGAAATGCAGATCTGGGCCAGGCACAGTGGCTCACACTTGTGATCCTAGGACTCTGGGAGATTAAGGTGGGTGGACAGCTTGAGCCCAGGAATTCAAGACTAGCCTGAGTGAGAGTGAGACCCTGCCTCTACTAAAAACAGAAAAACTAACTGGGTGTTGGGCGGCACCTGTGGCTCAGTGAGTAGGGCGCCGGCCCCATATGCCAAGGGTGGCGGGTTCAAACCCAGCCCCGGCCAAACTGCAACAAAAAAATAGCCGGGCGTTGTGGCGGGCGCCTGTAGTCCCAGCTGCTCGGGAGGCCGAGGCAAGAGAATCGCGTAAGCCCAAGAGTTAGAGGTTGCTGTGAGCCGTGTGACGCCACGGCACTCTACCCGAGGGCGGTACAGTGAGACTCCGTCTCTACAAAAAAAACAAAACAAAACTGGGTGTTGTGGTGGGCACCTATAGTCCCACCTACCCAGGAGGCTGAGCCCAAGAGTTTGAGGCCATGGCACCCTATTCAGGGCAACAGTGAGACTATCTAAAAAAAAAAAATGCAGATCTGTTCCATCAGCTAGATTATACTCCATTAGAGGCAGGACTTTGGTTTGTGTATCTCCCCTTTCCCTAGGTCTTGCTACGGTGCCTGACACATAGTTACAAGCATGGATTGTGGTTCTTGATGCTGCTCCTATAAATCATCCAACAGGAGCCCCACACACACACCCAGGGTGTCTGGTACACAGTAGGCATTTGGGAATTACTTTTAGTGTATAAGCAGTGAGATCATGGTAAGCAATGGCAGTGAAGAGAAAATACAGACAGTTCCTAAGCTAACTTGAGTCCATGGAAAGCAACATTTTCTTGAATTTTGTCCTGATTGTAGCCAGAGTTCTTATCTGGCATAAGCTTGCAACCAGAGAATGCTTAATAAATGTTAATCGCTGTCTGACGTGTCTGCAGGTGGTGTGTGACCTGATATCTTTGGATCCTCATACCTCATTCTGTCCCTGACGATTATTCTAGAAGTCACTTCCCTTACTTCCCATTATACAAGAATGTTGTGAGGATATCTGAGATGGCATCTAGCTCACATTTATTCAGCACTAGTTGCCAAGGAGTACAAAGCAGTCCAGTGATAAGATCCAGCCTCTCAGCCTTACAGATCATCATGTAGATTAAGTGCCCACGGTTTTTTCCTATGCAGAAATCTTCTGCAAGCAGAGCAACCCCCATTATGTTCTCTTCCTGCACCTTTCATAATTTATAATGGAATTAGACTAGTAAACTAAGCTAGGTGTTCTCATTTGTAGTTTTTCTTTTTTTTTTCTTTTTTTTTTTTTTTTTGTAGAGACAGAGTTTCACTTTATTGCCCTCGGTAGAGTGCCGTGGTGTCACACAGCTCACAGCAACCTCCAACTCCTGGGCTTAGGCAATCCTCCTGCCTCAGCCTCCCGAGTAGCTGGGACTACAGGCGCCTGCCACAACGCCTGGCTATTTTTTGTTGCTGTTTGGCCAGGGCTGGGTTTGAACCCACCACCCTCGGTATATGGGGCCAGCGCCCTACTCACTGAGCCACAGGCGCCGCCCTCATTTGTAGTTTTTCAAAGCCACAAGAATAATCAGGAGTCAGGGATAATATCTATAGAAGTTGTAAGAGGACTATTTGTAGTTTCATATGGTGTAGCATCATGTTAATTCCCTTAACCACTCATTCCTTTACTTCTTTTTACCATTTTCCTCAATTCTCCCAGTCAGAAAAGAAGGAAGGACAATTGCACTAACACTTAGGGAGCTCTTGCTATGTGCCAAATGCTATGTTAAACATTCTTTTCCAAAAATTGTATGTGATAACACAGGAGGAAGCTAAGGCTTAGAGATGTTAAGTAACTTGGCCCAAAGTCTGATGGCTAATGAGTGACTGATCCTAGGATCAGTAGGTCAGTCTGATTCAGTGTTACTCAGCCTTTCCCCCTCCTCCATTGTTGCCGCCTTGATGAGAAGAAAATTGATTTAAAGTGCCTCTCCCTTGTATGCTATTTCTACCATTCTCCTCTCCCCATTTAAATGAATAGCAGGGCAGTCAGATGGAAAAATATTTTTATTTTATTTTTTTAAGACAGAGTCTCAGGCTATCTCCCTGGGTAGAGTACGATGGTGTCACAGCTCACAGCAATCTTAAATTCTTGGGCTTAAGCGATTCTCTTGCCTCAGCCACCCAAGTAGCTGGGACTACAGGCACCCACCACAACACCTGGCTATTTTTTTCTTGCAGTTGTCATTGTTGCTTCAGCTGGCCTGGGCCAGGTCCAAACCCGCCATCCTGGGTGTATGTGGCTGGCGCCGTATCTACTAAGCTATGGGCGCTGCTTTCTTTTTTTTTTTTTTGACAAAAAAATAGGCAATACTTTGTCACCCTCAGTAGAATGTGATGGCGTCATGGCTCACAGCAACCTCAAATTCTTGGGCTCAAGACATCCTCTTGCCTCAGCACCCTGAGTAGCTGGGACTATAGGCATTTACCACAATACCTGGTTGATTTTTCTATTTTTAGTAGAAGACAAGGTCTTGCTCTTGCTCAGGCTAGAGTCAAACCTGTGAGCTAAGGCAATCTCTCCTCCCCGGCCTCCCAGAATGCTAGGATTACAGGTGTGAGCCACCGCATCTGGCCAGAAAAATATTTTTGAAACTTTTCCAAATTAATTCACAGTTTGCCATTCTTGACAACTTTCTAAACCATAGTGAAGTTTTGGGTTTTACCTTTGAGAACCTATTAGAAAAAAAAAAAAACAACCAGGCTCAGCGCCTGTAGCTCAGTGGCTAGAGCGCCAACCACATACACTGGAGCTGGCGGGTTCGAACCCATCCGGGGCCTGCCAACCAACAATGACAACTACAACCAAAAAACACCCGGGTGTTGTAGTGGGTGCCTGTAGTCCCAGCAACTCAGGAGGCTGAGGCAAGAGAATCGCTTAAGCCCAAGCGTTTGAGGTTGCTGTGACCTGTAATACCACGGCACTCTACCCAGGGTGACATAATGAGACTCTGCCTCAAAAAAAAAAAAAACAGACTGAGAAGCAGAAAGTCCATGTTCAAGTCTTGACTTTGCTACTGAAATGCTATGAATTTTCAGAAAGAAAATGTGATGCTGGCTGGGCGCAGTGGTTCACACCTATAATCCTAGCACTCTGGGGGGCCGAGGCGGATGGATAGCTTGAGCTCACAAGTTTGAGACAAGCCTGAGCAAAAGCGAGACCCCCATCTCCACTAAAAATAGAAAAGAAAACTGAGGCAAGAGGATTACTTGAGCCCAAATTGGAGGTTGCTGTGAGCTATGATGTCACAGCACTCTACCCAGTATGACAAGAGTGATACTGTGTCTCCAAAAAGATTAAATATATATATATACACACACAAAAAAACAAAGCAAATATTTCTGTCACCCATTCATCATTCTTTGTAAGAAATAGAGCTGTCAGCTAATTTTCAGGAATTATGTTTTTCAGATTGCTTCAGATTTTTTTTTTTTGTTTAGGATTTTATTTTATTCATTTATTTTGCCATTGTTGGTTAGTAGGCCCAGGCTGGGTTTGAACCCAGCAGCCTTGGTGTGTGTGGCCGGCGCCCTACCTACTGAACTACGAGCACCACCTAGATTTTTTTTTTCTTTAATTGGTTTTTCTCAATCTTTCAGTTTCTATGCAAGTTTCCTTTTGGTATGTTGTATTTTACTACATGGGTTTTGTTAGTAAAAGTCCTGAGTTTTTATCATTGGTTCAGGGTAGTTTTTACGATAGCTTGGTTTTCCTGCCATAGAATGGACTGGGTAGAAACAGCCTTCTTGAGGATAGACACCTAAAGTGACTGAGTCCTCTATAGTGGTTGCTATAGAAGCCCAGCTGAGATTTCTTTCAGACAGTCACATTATGTCATCCTGGGTAGAGTGTGGTGACATCACAGCTCACAGCAACCTCAAACTTTTGGGCTTCAGCGATTCTCTTGCCTCAGCCTCCCAAGTAGCTGGGACTGCAGGCACCCGCCACAACACCCAGCTATTTTTTGGTTGTAGTTGTCGTTGTTTGGCAGGCCCAGGCTGGATTCGAACCTGCCAGCTCCAGTGTCTGTGGCTGGTGCCCTAGCCGCTGAGCTACAGGCACCAAGCTGGCACTTTCTTATAACTTAATGAGGACCAACTATATGCCAGGCACTGTTCTAAGTATTTTTATTGAGCCATTTAATTTTCAGTTCTTTAAGGTTCTGCCATTGTAGTTATTTTGTATGTGACTAAATTGAGACACAGTAAGGTTAAGTAATTTACCAGAAGTCAGGTAGTCAGGCTGCAGAACCTGCTCTCTTAACCTAAGCTGTAAGTCAGAACCAAGCTGTGCACACTGGGGGACTGCATTCTGCCGCCACTTGGTATTGCTTCAGAATATTTAGGGCTCTGTAAATATAGTTTGTAATCCTTGACCTAAGTCCAGGCCCTTTATTTTGCAGAGGAATATGTGTCCCAAGAGAAGGGACTTACCCAATCACACAGGTCAATAGGCACAATTTAGGCTGTCATCATACTATAAAATTTCATAGCATATGCCAGGTGCAGTTGCTCAAGCCTATAATCTTAGCACTCTGGGAGCGTAAGGTGCGTAGACAGCTTGAGCTTAAGAGTTTGAGATCAGCCTGAGCAAAAGAGGCTCTACTAAGTAGAAAAACTAGCTGGGTGTGGGCTCGGCACCCATGGCTCAGTTAGTAGGGCACCGGCCACATACGCCAAAGCTGGCGGGTTTGAGCCCAGCCCAGGCCTACTGAACAACTATGACAACTGCAACCAAAAAATAGCCAGACTTTGTGGCAGGCGCCTGAAGTCCCAGCTACTCGGTAGGCTGAGGCAAGAGAATCACTTGAGCCCAAGAGTTGGAGGTTGCTGTGAGCTGTGATGTCATAGTACTCTACTGAGGGCGACATAATAAGACTATCTCAAGAAAAAGAAAATAACTGGATATGATGGCATAAGCCTGTAGTTCCAGCTACTTGGGAGGCTGAGGCAAGAGGATTGCTTGAGCCCAGGAGTATCGAGGTTGATGTGAGCTGTGGCCACAGCACTCTAGCCTAGAACAGAGGCTCTGTCTCAAAAAAAAAAAATTCATAGCATCTCTAAAGAGTTTTGAGTGCTGCCACGATTAATGTCAGGCCTTTTAAGTCTTGGAGAGGCAACTAATGCCTCATTTTCACAAGCATCTTAAATATAGATTACATTGCTTACTTGAGCTCACCTAGCAAAAGTTATTGCTGGCTCTGGCCTCCTTCAGGACACTGGGCTCCATGGATGGGAGTCCTCATCCAATGTAATAACACAGCACATGTTTTCTAGAAAGTCATAAAATACTATAGTTGGCCTTGTGTTTTTTTTGGAGATTTTTGTAATTGTTGATTATCGGCCCCCAAAGAAAGAAATTAGCTGAATTAGAAATAAGATGGCTAAAGATTTGATTAAATCATTCTGTAGCCTAATATCACAGGAATCAAACTCCTCTGACAGGAGTGTTTAATAAAACCTGTGATGGTTTTTTTTTAGTTGCAGCTTCCTAACCTTTTCTCCCATCATCCCATATCAACTAATGAGTCATCATTTCTCAATATACAGCTTCCCAGGGGCTTCATCAAAACCACTCAGGCTCACCGAACAGTAGGGCAGTGTGTCATGAAAATCAACAGCAATCTCTAGCACAGGAGCACTTTCTCCCCCAAGACCACATGCCAATTAAGTGAATTAATAAGGGCGTATAAAACCCAGTATTCTACAGTATTTAAATTGTAGGTACTATTTCCTAAAGTCCTTAGGCCTTTCGTCTTTTGTGGTATTCTCTCCTTTCTTGGGTTAGTGCAGGAGAGCTAGAGAGCTTGATGTGCAGGTGATTTTTACTGTTCTTTACCCTCATTCGGAGAAACCCTTTTGGACATTTAAAGTCGCATACCAGTGCTAGGGGCAGTCGGAGACAGTTTATTTTCCCATGTCCTGACACTCCCCCATTAGTTGACAACTGTTAACCAGGTGTGGTGGCTCACACCTGTAATGCTAGCACTCTGGGAGGCAAAGGAGGGTGAATTGCTTGAGCTCATGAGTTTGAGACCAGACTGTGGCTCAGTGAGTAGGGCACGGGCCCCGTATACCAAGGGTGGCAGGTTCAAACCTGGCCCTGGCCAAACTGCAACCAAAAAATAGCTGGTGTTGTGGCAGGAGCCTGTAGTCCCAGCTACTCAGGAGGCTGAGGCAAGAGAATCGCCTAAGCCCAAGAGCTGGAGGTTGCTGTGAGCTGTGATGCCACGGCAGTCTACCATGTGCAGTAAAGTGGGACTCTGTCCCTAAAAAAAATAAAAGGAAAACTGAGGCAAGAAAATCACTTGAGCCTGCGTTGGAGGTTGCTGTGAGCTATGACATTACGGCACTCTATCCAGGGCGACAGCTTGAATCTCTGTCTCAAAAAAAAAAAAAGAATTTCAGATTCTAAGTAACCTAAATGCCTACCAATCCAGGAATCGATTCACAAGCTGTGGTGTATGTATACCATGGAATATTATTCAGCCACTAAAAAAGATGGTGACTTTACATCGTTTGATCCTGGAGATGAAACACATTCTTCTCAGTAAAGCATCCCCAAAAATGGAGAAGCAAGAATCGAGTGTACTGAATTCTGATATGTGGATAATTGATGCTAGTACATGGTGGGGGGGGATGGGGGAAGGAGAGAGGTGGAGGGTCACGGGTGTAACGCACCTCTTGAGGGCAGGACACAAGTATAAGAGGGATTTTACCTAACAAATACAAGCAGTATAACCTGGTTCTTTGTACCCTCAACGATTCCCCAACAATAAAAAATAAAAATTTCAGATTCTACTTTAGCTGTATATTAGCATCACACATGGGGTGAAGATCGAACATTCTGAATGTAATTTCAGGTCACACTAAAGAGGGTAGGCAGGCCATAGGCACATTCTAGGTATTTAGTAAATTCTCGATAACTAGCAAGATGAATGAAATCATGAATCCAAAAAGTTACACAGTAGATAAGAAACATGCTGATTGAAATGCACACATTTGCAAACCATTTATTGGGGTGTTGGAGGTGGGAGGATGCTTGTTTCTGAGACAGACTTTTGCTTTTGTCCAGGCTGGAGTGCAGTGGTGCAGTCATAGCTTACTTACAGCCTTTAACTCTTGGCTTAAGTGATCTCACTCTTCAGCCTCTGAAGTAACTAGTATTACAGGCTTGTGGCACCTCACCCAGCTAATTTTTATTTTTTAGAGATGGGGTCTAGATATATTGCCCAGGCTGGTACCAGACTTAGAGTTAGGGGCTGAAGCATTCATCCTACCTTGGCCTCCTGTCATTATAGGCATGAGCCACTGAGCCCATCTCCTGGGATCTTTGAAAACTAAGATGAGGAGTTTAGCACCTCCTGTGACCATGTTTGTTTTGAGGGTTTTACTTTGTTGCCCCAGGCTGGAGTGCAGTAACTATTCCCAAGTGTGATCCAAGCTCCCTGCAGCCTTCAACTCCTGACCTCAAGCAATTGTTCTGCCTCATCCTCCCAAGTAGCTACATGTAACAGGCTTAAATTTTTACCTTAAATTTGAATCTCTTGATTCAGGCTCAGAGACTTAGCAACTTCATTGTTCTATTTTCCAGAGAGATGGCTGCCCCAAAATTGTGAACTTGGGGAGCTCTAAGACAGACCTCTTCTATGAACGCAAAAAGTATGGCTTCAAGAAAAGGTGATTGGTGGGTGCCCCCTTCCTCCCCACATCAAGCTGCTGCAGCTACCAGGAAAGATGCTCACTACTACCAGCAGAGAGGGAACGGAGCCCAGAGCATCGCCGGAATTGCCTGCTAGTGTCCCATCACCTTGACACCCCTACTTTTCCCCTCATCCAGACTTGTTAGGAATGGAAACACCCTGGCAGACTATGCAAGGGAAAAATAGATTGTTTTTTCTTGAATTTGGGAAGCAAGGCTCTGTTCTCCACAGGAATGTGTTCTCTCTACACCAAGACCTTCTAGAAAGGAATATTTCAGCCTTCTCTTTAAAGGACTTGACTATAAAGCACACACAGTGGAAAACACGTTCTTGCAGCAGCTCTGATGGCAACTGTACTTGAGGGGCCTTCAGTGTGTGGTGGGGAGCTACCAGAATGTTAAATGTGGGCATTAGGCTTGTACTGCTTACCAGGGGGTGCTGCTTTCATGTTACTTTCCTTCTAAGAAATTTGAAACCCTGTCTGTTGCTATTATGTTAATAAAGTTGTGGCTTATTTTCTGACAGTCAGTCACCTCTCCCCATTTGACTTTAACTCCAAGAATTTATTTTAGCCACCCAGGAATCTGTGATTCAAAATAGAGGTATGGGGTTCCTTAAGCACCTTGTCCTATTACCACTGAAAGGAATTCAAAACCACCCATACCTTTCAGTTATATGTAAATCAAAGTCATTTTTAGAAACATACTATTTTTTCCTTCCTGTCCAATTTTAGTTTTGAACTGAAGAGATGGCTTCCAATAATGGAGAAATTAAAACAATTCATATAAATTAGGAGGATTCAACTATGATTATAAACTTTATTTTTTTGAGACAAAGTCTCACTGTGTCACCCTGGGTAGGGTGCTGTGGCGTCACAGATCACAACAACTTCAAACTCTTGAGTTTAAGGGATTCTCTTGCCTCAGCCTCCCAAGTAGCTGGGACTACAGGCGCCTGCCACAGTGCCCAGCTATTTGCTTTTGGTTGCAGTTTTCATTGTTGTTTAACAGGCCTGGGTGGGGTTCGAACCCTCCAGCCTCAGTGTATGTGGCCAGCACCCTACTCACTGAGCTACAGGCGAAGAGTCTCGCTTCATCGCCCTCAGTAGAGTACTGTGGTGTCACAACTCACAGCAACCTCCAGTTCTTGGGCTTAGGCGATTCTCTTGCCTCAGCCTCCCGAGTAGCTGGACCCACAGGTACCCGCCACAACACCCGCCTATTTTTGTTGTTGCAGTTTGGCTGGGGCTGGGTTTGAACCCGCCACCCTCAGTAAATGGGGCCAGCACCCTACTCACTGAGCCACAGGCACCACCCAAGAAAGCATTTCTTTTTTTTTTTTGGCTGGGGCTGGGTTTGAACCTACCACCTCCGGCATATGGGACCAGCGCCCTACTCCTTGAGCCACAGGCGCCGCCCAGCATTTCTTAAATGAATAGACCAGGGGCAAATTCAGACATATCCTTTACCCAGCCTCAACTGTGGTCTCTGCCCACTGAGGTGATGAGTATCCTAAAGAGACATCCAGCCCAGGAGGTCTTTGACACCATAGATCTGAAAAAGAGATGTCACATCCTGAGCAATCCAGAGACTTGGGTCGGGGTTTTACGGCAGTTTATCAGCAAAGTCAAGGGAGAAAAATGAATCCTTTGACTTGTCCAGGGTTTTAGTTTAGTTCAACAAAATTTTGGTCTTCTCTGATTTATTGAGTGTCCAAAATTGAATTAAAAGAACCTCCCTTCGGGCGGCGCCTGTGGCTCAGTCGGTAAGGCACGGGCCCCATATACCGAGGGTGGCGGATTCAAACCCGGCCCGGCCAAACTGCAACCAAAAACTAGCTGGGCGTTGTGGCGGGCGCCTGTAGTCCCAGCTACTTGGGAGGCTGAGGCAAGAGAATCGCTTAAGCCCACGAGTTGGAGGTTGCTGTGAGCTGTGTGAGGCCACGGTACTCTACCAAGAGCTATAAAGTGAGACTCTGTCTCTACAAAAAAAAAAAAGAACCTCCCTTCAAGGAATTTGGTGGAAGCCTGACAGGAATAGTACCAGTATAACCAGAGGAGGCACAAAGGAAGGGTTCTTGGCCTGGCTTAGGAGCACCTCTGCAAGTTTAGCCAAGGTCACAGCGACCGGCCTAGGGAGTCTCGATGGCTTCCTGGTGTTTCTACCACCCTATTCCCTGTACTCAGCCACTGGGGCTCCTCTTCAGTACCTCAACTGCTTTCCCTCTGCCTCTACTTTGTAATTGTTGAACTGTCTCTAATGCGTGCCCACGTACACATGACACTACCTTTTTACTCAGCTAACTCCTACTCATCCTTAAGACCTTAGCCAAATATTTCCTCAAACATGTCTCTCCCAACTCCAAATCTGAGTTGCCTGTGTACTCCCACATACCATCCTATGTTTTTTCTTAAAGCATTTAGTGATTAGTGACTCACCTACTAGGCTGTGTCCACCAGTCTGCGCTGCCCAATAGGTAGCAGGTGTTCTGTATTGAATGAATGTTTGACGTCAAGGAGATGGAATAAATTGAACTTTGAAGGGTATGTGGGAACCTACAGGCCAAAGAGGGTGGGATGGGCAGATAAAGACATTTGTGCGTGGGAATCAGTTTGAGCAAAGACCATACACTTCGAAAGCATCAGGTGAGAATTACTGCTATAATTTAATGTCCCCTCTAAAACTCATGTTGAAACGTAATCCCCAATGTGGCAGTATTAAGAGATGGAGCTTTAAAGAGATGATTGGGTCTTGAGGGCTCTGCCCTCATAGGTGGATTAACCTATTCATTAATCGATGGATTAATGCAGCAGTTCTCCCTCTGTGGGGTGAACGACCCTTTCACAGGGATCGCCTAAGAGAAGGAAAATACATCCTGCATATCAGATATTTACATTACGATTCATAACAATAGCAAAATTACAGTTATGAAGTAGCAACAAAAATAATTTTATGGTTGGAGGTCACCACAACATGAGGAACTGTTGCATTAAAGGGTCCCAGCATTAGGAAGGTTGAGAACCACTGGATTAATGGGTTACCATGGGAGAAGGACTGATAGATTCTATTGAGAGACCTAAACTAGTACTGAGTAGCTTTAGAATTACAGATTTGTTTGTAGTTTTAATGTGAGTCCACATACTGCAAAAATGGTCCATGTAACATCTTCCATCTACAGATGTTTCTTTTTTTTGTGTGTGTGTGTGTGGTTTTTGGCCGGGGCTGGGTTTGAACCCGCCACCTACGGCATATGGGACCGGCGCCCTACTCCTTGAGCCACAGGCACCACCCCATCTACAGATGTTTCAAAAGGTACTCCTTAGTTTCAGGAAAACACCACCTTAACTGTACTCCATCAGCTTCAATTTGTATGACTCTAAAAGGTCCTTAGGATTTTTGCCCCCTTTGCACTGATAAGCAACTGGCAAATTCAGCCTCAGCCCAGTGAACTCCACTGAAACCTGCTCCTCCCAAGTCATCTAATTTTATAATCCCATTCTTGGTTTGTTTTCTTTCTGATCATCAGACACCAAGAAAACTATAGAATACAAAGAATGAGTTAAGAGCACCTGAGATGCGTGCATCTTACAAGGGTATATGTGAAACTTGGTAAACGGTCTGTGAAGCTAGTGAATGATGCCCCATGATCATATCAATGTACACAGCTATGATTTAATAAAAAAAAAAAAGAGCACCTGAGATAAAGTATCTTGAAGAGTCTTGAAGTTCAAATCCTTACTTTTTATCTACCTTGAACTTTAGAATACCAGTAATTCCTTTTCATTTTAAAAAATTAGGATGAGGGCGGCGCCTGTGGCTCAGTGGGTAAGGCGCTGGCCCCATATACCAAGGGTAGTGGGTTCAAACCCAGCCCCAGCCAAACTGCAACAAAAAAATAGGCACGTGTAGTCCCAGCCATTCGGGAGGCTGAGACAAGAGAATCGCCTAAGCCCAGGAGTTGGAGATTGCTGTGAACTGTGTGACGCCACGGCGATAAAGTGAGACTCTGTCTCTACCAAAAAAAAAAATTAGGATAATGAAAGTGCCAAATTCTCTATTCTATTGGGAAAACATGTACAAGCTGAATTTTAACCTCTAACAGTATACAATCCTGTGATGAGAACTGATCTCTGCCATCTCTGGATGGTCACAAGAAATTAGAACAGTCTTAAAAATTACTAGTGTTTGAGCTCAGCACCCATAGCAAAGTGGTTGCAGCAACAGCCACATACACTGAGGGTGGTGGGTTCAATACTGGCCCCGGCCAGCTAAACAACAATGACAGTTGCAACAAAAAATAGCCCGGCGTTGTGGAGGGTGCCTATAGTCCCAGCTACTTGGAAGACTGAGACAAGACCACCTCTCAAGCCCAAGAGTTTAAGGTTGACACCACGGCACCCTATGGAAAGTGACACAGTGAGGCTCTGTCTCAAAAAAATTACTAGTGTTTGTTTCTATTGTTGAAATTAGCACTACCTACATAGGTCTAGTTGAACTCAGCCTGAGGAAGATGTCCCCTCTCCTGGATTTATGATTATTATTACTATTATGTCTGCTATCATTCATTTATTAATTACATTTATTAACATTTATTAAGAACATTTATTCAGTGTTTGGTATTGTGTTCAGTTCTGGAAAGAATGGGTATCTTGCTGCTTCCAGCTTCTCACTATGAAGAATACTATATTAATACTTATTACATACACTTACTCTAAAGAAAAAAAGATGTAATAAGAAATGTGTGGGCTTTATAATCAAACCTGCACTTGAATTCTGCTCTGTTCCAAGCCGGTCAGTTAGCCTCTCTAAGTTTCTGGATGTTTACCTTTTCGGGTTGTGAAGATTAAGTTTGACTTATAGCCCTGACCCTTACTGGGAAGGCTTTATATTAATGGTAGTTCTTTTACAACTGGCCTCCACTTCATTGACTGAAGATCCTCTAAATAGTTACCTCTCTCCCCTGTCCCCAGGGTTTTCCTCACCTCACTTTGTGCTCCTTACTCCATCAGGCAGTTTCCCCGACATTCTTCGCACAATGCCTGACTTCTCTTTGGCTCTTTGTTTCCTTTGTTCCTTCCACCTTGACATGAACCCCAAATAGGTGCCTCTTCCTTCTAGGATCCTGATATCTCATGAAGGCTTCCAGATGCACCATATCCCACAACAATTTCTCTCATTTGTATTCTATTTTTGTGTCTAGCATCTGCCTATAACAGAAACAAAAGTTTCACGAAACTATTTACTGTGGTTTTTTTGAGACAGAGTCTCACTATGTCGCCCTCGGTAGGGGGCTGTGGTATCACAGCTCACAGCAACCTCAAACTCGGTCTTAATCAGCGGTTTGCAACCTGTGGGTCGCGACCCACTGGAACTGTATTAAAGGACCATGACATTAGGAAGGTTGAGAACCACTGGCTTAAGTGATTCTCTTGTCTTAGCCTCCCAAGTAGCTGGGACTACAGATGCCCACGACAATGCCCAGCTATTTTTTGATGCAGTTATAGTTTAGCTGGCCAGGGCTGGGTTCGAACCTGCCAGCCTCCGTGTATGTGGTTGAGGCTGTAACCACTGTGCTATAGGTGGAGAGCCTTTACTGTGGTTATTGTACTCTGATATTTTCATTTTATTCCATTCTATTCTAAAATTTCTGGCTGAAATCCATTAAATCAGGTAATTTTATGACCCCACTTAATGACTGAGCCACAGGCGCCGCCCAATGACCCCACTTAATGACAACCCAGAGTTTAAAAACAATTAACTACATCATAAATAAGATCTTTGAGTTCCTTTTGCTTCTCCCTCCAAGGCCCAGCACACAATAGCCAACCACTCATACAATTACTTGTTAATTGAACCAAAAAAGGGGTCACAAACTCAGGAGTGTGGGTGAGTAAAAAGGGAGTAAAAGGGAGGGGTTTCCTTCTGAGGGCCATGAGTGAAAGAAAAAAGGAAAAAATATAGTAAGAAAGATGCAGTATTGAAGAAATGGTTTGAAAAATATACATACATATATATATAGAGAGAGAGAGAGAGAGAGAGAGAGAGAAAGAAAATGGAGAAGTCTAAGAAGAATACCCCAAGAATGATAATAAATGGTATGTGACCCTCAGCCTCAGTGTCTGGGAGTGGTAGGGACCTGGAGGAACCAGAGACACAAGCCCTGTCTAAAAGAGACAGTTGGGGCAGCGCCTGTGGCTCAAAGGAGTGGGGCGCTGGCCCCATGTGCCAGAGGTGGTGGGTTCAAGCCCAGCCCCGGCCAAAAACTGCAAAAAATAAAATAAAAAATAAAATAAATAAATAAAATAAAAGAGACAGTTGCTAGTCAACTCCAAACAATTGCTACCAGCTTGAATACTCAGTGTTGCCAGATATTTTGAATTTAGGACAAGTGGCAATAAGATATTTTGGGGGGCAATATTCCAATTTTTAAATATTGGAAACTCACTTTTGAAATGTAATATGTCAGTATATGCCAAGAAAATACACCCACCCAGATGTGGACCGTGGCCTGCCACTTAACAGCTTATAAATTAACATTTAACTCATGAGGGAATCAAATGGAATTGACTAAATTTCAGAAGGATGAGATGTCACTCTAATTTGATGGGTAGCTTCTCAATAGTAATTTGAAAGTAGAACATAAAGGTGAAAGATCTTTTCCTTGGCTGAAATTCCTGCCTTAAAAAAGATTCCAGAGGGCGGCACCTGTGGCTCAAAGGAGTAGGGTGCCAGCCCCATATACCAGAGGTGCCGGAGTTCAAACCCGTCCCCCTCAGAAACTAAAAAAAAAAGACTCCAGGCTCGGTGCCTGTGGCTCAAGCGGCTAAGGCACCAGCCATATACACTTGAGCTGGAGGGTTCGAATCTAGCCCTGCCCACCAACAATGATGGCTGCAACCAAAAAAAAAAAAAAAAAAAAAATAGCCAGGCCTTGTGGCAAGCACCTGTGGTCCCAGCTACTTGGGAGGCAGAGGCAGGAGACTCACTTGAGCCCAGGAGTTGGAGGTTGCTGTGAGCTGTGATGCCAAGGCATTCTACCCAAGGTGACAGCTTGAGGCTCTGTCTAAACAAACAAAAAAAAGACCCCAATTATTTCCATCTTTTCCCAATTACTCAGTTCCCTATTTACTCTATCCCCAAGTGGCCTTGCCATCACGAAGGCTAAAACGTTAACTTTCTTTGAATACTGCAATTTAGTGTCTTACCAAAAAGACAGGTTTGTTCACTTACCTTACTTTGCCAGTCTTAACGAATAAATAATCATCTGCCCTCAGCCACTCTTCAAAACTAGTTTCTGTTGTAACTTTTTTTTTTTTTTTTTTTTTTTTTTTTGTAGAGACAGAGTCTCACTTTATGGCCCTCGGTAGAGTGCCGTGGCCTCACACAGCTCACAGCAACCTCCAACTCCTGGGCTTAAGCGATTCTCTTGCCTCAGCCTCCCAAGTAGCTGGGACTACAGGCGCCCGCCACAACGCCCGGCTAGTTTCTGTTGTAACTTTTCCCAGCTGAAGCAGTAGATTGAATCAAATTGAGAAACTATTTTCTTGGATAACTTGGAAGAAAGAATACAAAATTTCTCACCCCATGTTGTGAGAGAGTGACGCATTCCTGAGTTAATTTGGGCCAATTATGACCAGCTTGACTTGTCATGGCACCAAAACACCTGACATAACTTGCTTACTCTCCAACAGGAGACTTGTCCCCACCCTCTCTCCCTCACATGCTTACTTAGGAAGCTCACCATTTTGAAAGCATGGCGTGTGCCTCTCATCATTATTCAAAATGGGAAGGATCTGGAATGCTTGAGTAGGAATTAAGCTCACAAGCCCTGGCAAGATGAAATCACATGTTGGGGGAAAAAAAAAATATTTTCCTTGGGTGGCTCCTGTGGCTCAAAGGAGTAGGGCGCTGGCTCCATATATGGGAGGTGGCAGGTTCAAACCTAGCCCTGGCCAAAAAAATAAAATAAATCACTATCAAAAAAAAATATTTTCTTCACCACACGATGAATGGAGACATCAGCGGTTAAGAAGGGTGTTTACCTTTTCTTAAATTTTATCCTTTCCTATTTATATACTAATTCTTTACCCAGAGGTCCCACCAAGGAGGCTGGATTTCTCATTTTGTTTTAGTGATGCTCAGGGCCGGTGTTTCCAGCATTACATAAGAGATTCGATTAAAAGCACAAACATGCAGAAACTCAAGCCTTCCTCCTAGGGATTCAGTCTGCCTTCCCTCATCTTGTCCAAAATGATAGGAGACATCTACCCTTTATCTGCTTAGATACACTCCATCCGACTTTCCTGAGATACACTAAAACAACTCAGCTCACTCTGACCTTTACCATTCTGTCGTGTAGTTTTCCACTGGAGAATGCACACCAAACTGAGCACTGGATATACATATGTAGGTTACAATTTGGCCCGAATAATTATCTTTAAATTAATAGCAATTATTTCAACCAGGTTTTACATACAGTATCATATTTGATCCCCCACACGATCTCCATTTTATAGATGCTGTAAAGAGATTCCTTGCACTAAATCTAGACCACATGGTAGGTGGCCGACTGGAGTGTAAATCCACCTAGTCCAATGGCACCCTAAATAAATAACTACAAATACCAGCATCCCTTGCCAAGGCTCGCCACATTCCCCAGGGCCTAGTCCTCGCGGTTGGATCGAAAAATCCAATCAGCGCCGCCTTTCCCGCTCCCCGACCAACGGGAAGGCTGTTGCTAACACACCAGCTGTATTTTTAGATTTCCGTGCTCTGGAACGGTGTAGGCTGGTCAATTCTTACCGCCTGGTGGAACACGCTTAGAGGAAAGGAGAAGGGGAGGGAGGCGAAAGAAACGCAGGGTGGAGCCGGGCAAGGCGGAGGGGGCGTGTGCGTGACGCTCAGTCTCTCGCTGACGCACTAGGCAAATAGTCCCTGGAGGTGCCCCCAGGGTTGCAGCGTGGGGGATGGGGACGCTCAGGCTCCTTTCCACCTGCCTGTCCCCGTGGAGTTTGCCCTCCAGCCTCGCATTTCTCTGCTGCAGTCAAGGAAAGCGCGTTTAACCCCCCTCGCTAGCACTACTCTCTGCCCTTGCCAAAAAAAAGCGATCAAGTAAAAAAAAAAAAAATGCCGCTGGAAACTTTCCGATTCTCGCTACCCCACGTGGGTTCGGCTATGGCCGTTGAGCCGAACCGTCTGAAATGAGAATAAAGGTGGGGGCGGGAGGTAGAATTGGGGAATGGGCGATCTGAGGGATGAGACAGGACCTCACACGCAATCAGCCAGACGTCCCGGCTTCGCCTCTGGCAGTTCAGTCTGCCTGTGACCTCAGAGGACAACCTTTGCTACCCCCAACCCTACGTCCTACACAGTCACAAAGAGGTAAAGTGAGTGGCCCGTGTGGCCAGGCGGGTGCAGAGGACCCAAGGCGCGGACTTGGCGCGCCCTGTCCGGGGTTTAGCGAGCCTGGCTCCGCAGCACAAGGGGCCATCGAGCGCACGAGCTCGGCGGCGCCCCTAGCTCAGGCTGGCGTCACTGCGCGCCGGCGGGGCTGTTGATAGGACAGTACTATGACTCTCCCTTGTGCCCCACTTGGGGGTCACCAGCCGGGAAGAGCTAAAGGGGACAGGGGCGCTCTTGTGCGGAAACGGGACGCCAAAAACGGCGAGTGGACGTTAATTATGGCCCTCAGCTCCGTTTCACTGGCTGGCGGGCTCTACCTCGCCTACCCTTCCTCCCGCACAGCGGGCCCCATGCCCCCAATTCCTTTTGGCCCTTACGAGTCCCCCGACGAGGAACGAGGCGCTCAGAAGACGCAGACGAACCCGAATTCAGGTCCGAAGTCTCCAGAGCCCGAGTTGGCCCCCGAGCTCCCCCACCCGCGGACATCCTGTAACTGGGGCGACGCGAGAACTGCGGGACCCTCAGCTCAGGGCTGGAGGGACGCCTCGGGGGACGATTCGGGCAAACATCCGAACCGTCGGCGCCGAGGCAGGTGCTGTGCTGAAGACTCAGCAGGAAGCGCTCCCCGAAGGCCTAGCGATGTCGTCCGCTCTCCCCGCGACACTGGCCCACCCAATACAGAGTTAGTGTCCACTGTGTGCCTGGCCCGTGAGCAGCCCTGTCCAGGGCCGGGCCCAGCTGTCACTGAACGCACCATCTACTGGGCAGACCCCTTACACAATGCTCACGAGTTCAGAGAGCGGCTTGGGCATGAAGGAAATAACTACGGTGCGCGCTGTGACGGGAGAGAAAGGCGGCCAGTCTAGCTAAAGAACCCACACGCGCAGTGAAGTGGGCGACGTGGCCCAGACCGGGGTCGGCCCGCTTGCTTGGCACTAGAAGGTTAAGCCTCTGGCCGGCGGGAAAGTAGTCCCGGCCAGGCGCCCGGCCCCGCCCCTGCACGGCGGAGGGACGCATCACGCAGGGGTGGAGAAGCGGATCCGTGCGCGGGGTTGGTAAGGGTGAAACTTTTCATTGACTTTGCTCACTTCGGGCTGGGGCGCGGGAAGGTGTGGGTCCTCGTGTAAGAAAGGCGAGTGACAGGGGCGACAGAGGCCAGAAGGGCAGGACTGTCCTCCTCTCCGCGACACGAGTCACCCTCTGCTCCACCATCCATCCCCGCGCCGTCGCTGCCAGCCGGCCCGCCCTCCCTTCATTCCCCTGCCACTGATCCCAACCTCCAAAAAGCTGAAGGAATTATTATTGGGCCAATAATACCCTCGTTCGTCCCCCGACCTTCAACAACGAACAGGACACATTGGCTCCCAGCCCGGTGGCGCCCGGCAAGGAAGGGAGAGCAACTCCGCCCCACGCTCAGGACTACCCTGGAGGGAGAAGCCGCCCGGCCGCCGGCAGAGCGCCCGGTCACCGCGCAGACCCGAGCAAGTGAGTGGGGGTGTGCGGGCGGGGGGCCACGGTGAGACACAGCAGGCCCGACCGCCTCCCCCAGCCTCTCCCCACTTCGGCTCTTCGCTTTACTGTACATCACGATGCTGTCGCCCCCCTTCTCCCGCCTGGCAAACATTTTCCTTTCTCTTCTACCTCCCTCTAGACGCCCTCTTCCTTTTCTCCGGGGCTCCTCTACTCACGCCATCGCTGATCCTGGGGTACCCGAGAGTCCCCTTCTCTTCCAGTTCCAGTATGGCCTCTTACTGGGTGGGGTACATTTCCGACCTTCCCAGCTCTTCATATCCCAGATTCTCCCTGGATTTCCCTTGTTCTCCAAAGAAACATAACTCTCCCAACTTAAAATAAATCAAAGGAAGGAAGGGGATCCAGGCCTTGTTCTTCTGCTTCTTTTCCCGTGTGCGGGGAAGAGGGGTGGTAATTATTAATAGGAATGGAGGTTGGACACCCCCACCCCTTTTTGGCAATGGAACGGGTCAGTGGAGATTGTCCTTGGGCCGGTGAGCCAGAATTCACCATTTCAGTTTAAGCTTTTTATACCCTAACGTGTTTGAAGGGAAAACTGGGTGGAAAAAAAGTACCCATAGAGCAACACCAGGGAGTAGATTCTGGTGGTTTCAGTGAAGTGCCTAAGAGAAAGGGCTCGACTCCTAAACTCCTGTCCAGAGTGTCCAGAGAGTGACCTGTGCCCTTGACCAGAAGTCAGACGAAGGGAAGGAGGGTACAGAGACAGCAGCGACAGCCGGCAGGCTCTCTCCTTCCCTCAGAAGGAGCCAGAACGCCATACAGCAAGCTCCAACTTGGGGCACACAAGGTCTGGGGTGCCTGCTCAGTATCTAACATTTTTCTCTCTTGCTACCCTACCCTGGTAGTGGGTCTCATCTCAGATTTTCCAACAGAAAAACACCCCTGTTGCTTCCCTGGGCGTCTGCCCCCATCCTTCTCTGAAGCACAGAGGAAAAGCAGCTTGTGTGGGAGTAAGGATTAGGGAGGTTTAACACCCAGTAGGGGAGCTTTGCCGAGGATCTGGTCTGGTCGTGGAGCAAGGCCTTGAAGTGGAAGGACTCACGCACGGAATTTTAAGTATTAGAAGACGTTCAGGTGTCAGATTTCCATTTTTTTCCTTTCCTGCTCGGGAACCTTTTCCTAATCCTGGTCTGGTTACTTAGACTTGGATTAGAAGTGGGGTGAGGGTTGGCCCTTGCTGGCGTCGGGCCTTTTAGTGGGCCGGCACCCCCACAGCTTAACTGGGAATTTCTGTGGCCAAAAAGATGAAAAAACTGGGTTTAATTTTTGCTTTTTCTTTCCTGGCTGTGAGGGTGCTGGACCCTAGCCTGCTGAAAAAGACTCGTTTTTCTTTGAATCTATGGTCCCTACAGCAACTGCAGACGGACCGCCCAGCCCACGGAATTCGGATGGGGGGGCGGGACGTGACCTTATCTATGCCAGCCCACCCACCCCTTCACCCAGAAAAAGCTCATTAGAAGAAGATCCCTAATTCAGCAGTCGTGGGAGGTGATGAAGAGAAATGGGGGTAAAGTTCAGCCTCTCCTAAAACCTAGAAATGGAGAAGGTGGGGCGGTACAATACGGGGAGTAGGCCTTCTGGGTAGAATTTGTATGAAATGCTTTAGGGCGGCGATGCGGGGGGGAGGCGCCGGCTCCAGCGCGCATGTGCATCGGAAACTTTTCCTTGGTTCTCGTTTCCTCGACCAGCTCCCTTGCCGGGCATGCGTAGTACAGCCGGTCCGGCCTTCGCAGAGCCCGCAGGGAAGTGTAGTGTGCGAAGAAAGTAGGTCACTTGCTTCAGCTTAGTCCTGAGTTGTCTGAGGACTACGATTCCCAGGATACAGAGCGCCTCCCGGCCTCCCGGTCTGTGCTGGGATCGGGTCGAGTCCCGGCTTCTGAGGAACCTGGAGCGCTGTAGAAAGGCTCATCTTAGTCGAAAGGGGCGTTGTAGTCAGAGCCAGTGTTGTCCCAGTGGCCTCTCCTTGGGGCGTGATGTGAGACTGGACGGGGTGGTGCAGTCGGCCGCACGGGTCCTTAGAGGCCTTTCCGTCCAGGCCGCGGAGTCCAGCGGGGCGGGTCCCTCTCCCACAGCATCGAGGCACCCAGTCTGGGACACCTACTGGCCTTGTTAAAATTGAGGGCCCCTCTTCCTTTTCACACATTTATTCGAATCCTGTAGTACTTGACTGTAGAATGATTTGGGTGTTGAGACTTTGAGGGGCCTGAAAATTTTTATTTTATTTTTTAAGAGAGATTCTGCTGTGTCGCCCTCGGTAGAATGCTGTGCCATCACAGCTCACAGCAACCTCCATCTCCTGGGCTTAAGCAATTCTCTTGCCTCAGCCTCCCGAGTAGCTGGGACTACAGGCGCCCGCCACAACTACAGGGCTGGTTCGAATCCAGCCCTGCGCCCGCCACAATGACGGTTGCAGCCGTCATTGTTGTTTGGCAGGCCCAGGGCTGGATTCGAACCCACCAGCTCAGGTGTATGTGGCTGGCGCCTTAGCCACTTGAGCCACAGGCGCCGAGTTGATAATAAGATTCTTACTGAGGGCAGCGCCTGTGGCTCAAGGGGGCAGGGCGCCGGCCCCATATGCTGGAGGTGGCAGGTTCAATCCCAGCCCCGGCCAAAAACCGCAATAAATAAATAAATAAACAAATAAAATGCTTTGGGGAAAAAAAGATTCTTACTGAAACTGGACAGAATTTGCTCTCACGTTTACAATTTAATGTATTTGACAAGGGAGAGATTTTACTACTTTTTTCTTCTTTTTTCCCCCCCTTGGCCATTTGCCCCCAAATCAGTCCTCTGCAGCTTCTTAATGAATCATCTTGTTCCTTTTGCTTTTGTTAAATGGTAGTTATTTCTAAGTTTTCTAATATACGACACTTCTATACAATATTTTTTGCATAGACTCTAGAATTTGTCAATGGCTCTTTAAAAATGAACAAACCCGGCGGCGCCTGTGGCTCAGTGAGTAGGGCGCCGGCCCCATATGCCGAGGGTGGCGGGTTCAAACCCCGCCCCGGCCAAACTGCAACCAAAAAATAGCCGGGCGTTGTGGCGGGCGCCTGTAGTCCCAGCTGCTCGGGAGGCTGAGGCAAGAGAATTGCTTAAGAACAGGAGTTAGAGGTTGCTGTGAGCCGTGTGACACCACGGCACTCTACCCGAGGGCGGTACAGTGAGACTCTGTCTCTACAAAAAAAAAAAAAAAAAATGAACAAACCCATCTGAATGGTCGCTCCTGTCTTTAGGTAAGGACAGCACTGGTGCTTTAATCCTGTGTTTCATAAACTTCTTGAAGTCAAAATTAGATTCTGAGCTGATAGAGCAGAAAATCTTATTCTGGTTGACTGTCATGTTTGTAAAGTTCCACCCCACAGCCACTTGACCTAGCCTGTTCTCCAATTAAAGAGGCAAAGGTGGCATTATATGCTTCCTTATTTGTGCGACAACATCGCTGAGGTATAAATTGGTGTGCAGCTTTAGTTGCTTATGCTGCAGAAAATGGTTAGCTAGGCAGGGCTGATGACAGTGGTTCTATTGTATTTTCGGGTGGAAGGCTTATTTCCCAATGATTTTGGCCTGCATTTAAAATGCTTCCTTTCTGAGGCTGAACTGTTCAGGGGTAGTTAACTTGGAAGGCAATCATGCAGCAAAGTTTAAGGAGGCCTAGAAAGGTATATAGGCCCTTTGCTATGGGTGGAATATCAAGAGGCATATTTTAAGAGGCCATGTGGTACCTTGGGAGAAGTGTCATATGTTAACTTCGGTGTGTCATTTCAAACACACTTTGAAAACACCGTCTTTAACTCCAAGCCCATTCTTGGGGAATCAGTGTCAACTTTCTTCACAATGTTTTAGACACCTCTGACAGACCACTGTGGCCCTTTGAAACCTCCATTCTTAAGAGGAGTTCCACATTTCTGGTGGTTAGCTTTGCATCTGGTGATTAGCTGTATCCTCATAAACAGAAAACCCCTTATTCTTTTTACCATTCTCCATCTTTTTAAACCCAAAAGGGCCCTGGATTTTACCTGTGTTATCATGAGTAGGCATTAGGAGTAAACTCCGTTTGGAAGGCAGAGATAAGGGCATCCTGAGCATTTTTGTGGAGGGCTGAGAGACAGACAGAGTTATTGTGCCTCTGCTGATTCACTATGTGACCACCACTCTGTTCCTCAGACCTGAAATGAGAGTTATCGAGAATCTAGCCATTGGCATATATTGTGCTAGGTTGACCCAGGGTATCTTCTCTGCATGTTCATCCCAGAAATTTTTTTGTCTGAGTTTCTGAAATTCAATACAAAAAATACTCCCTGAAGCCACAGGCACAGGCCTAAGAATTAAGAAGGAAATATCCTGGGACAGGCATTCCAAAAACTCAAGATCCCTAAGCCTAAAATGGGCACTTGGATATTTCCTTTTGAATCCAGAAGGGATTTTTTTTTTTTTTTTTTTTTTTGAGACAAGAGCCTCAAGCTGTCCCCCTGGGTCTAGTGCTGTGGCATCACAGCTCCAACTCCTGAGCTCAAGCGATTCTCCTGCCTCAGCCTCCCAAGTAGCTGGGACTACAGGCACCTGCCACAATGCCCGGCTATTTTTTTTTTTTTTTTTTTGCTTGCAGCTGTCATTGTTTGGCGGGCCCAGGCTGGATTCGAACCCACCAGCTCAGGTGTATGTGGCTGGCGCTTTAGCCACTTGAGCCACAGATGCCGAGCCATTCCAGAAGGGATTTTAATCAAAATCTAGCCCTGAGTTGTTTGCAGGATGGAAGATGGCTCTTGAAAGATCATGGATCAATTTTGTCTCTGTGCTGAGCTCAGTAGCACAACCTTGCCCAGAGGCCTGGACAGGAACATGTTCTGGCCCTGCCACCCCTTAGAGATGTCCTTTTCAGATCAGTTTCTCCCTCAGCAAAAGCCTGGAGCTACCCTTTTGGTGAAAGTCAGATTAGGATCGCTGGCTCACAGATCATCTTCTTGAGGACATAAGGCTGGCCCAGGGCTCAGGAATAAACCTTTTTGACCTCAGTGGGATCTGGCTGTGAGAGAATCCCAAAATAACAATCTGAGTGTTTATCTTGGGCTGCCTTCTCTCCAGGGATCTCCAAACACTTGGTAAATCTGATCCAGTGCCGAGGACAGGTGGTCAGACAGTCCCTGGGGAACTGAGTGATGAAGGGTCCCTGCTGGAGGCTCCGGGATAATGGAAAATTTTTTTCTTCTGCCACCCTCATCACATATACCCTCACCAGAAACTACAAAGATTTCCTCAGGCCACACAGTGCTGCTCTTAACTCTTTGCTGGCCTTCTGGGCTCTGGTTCCTTCTCCCTGGGGCTGTCCCCAGTCAGTAGTTCTTTTTTTGGCCTACATCTCTGGTTGTGACAAGATTTGCTTGCCTTTTTCCTAGGGTTTATGCTCTCATTTTATTCTTGGAGGCTCTCTGGATGCAAATGCAAGCTTTAGTCACTCTGGAGTTCTTTTTTTGTTTTGTTTTGTTTTTGTAGAGACAGAGTCTCACTGTACCGCCCTCGGGTAGAGTGCCATCATGTCACACGGCTCACAGCAACCTCTAACTCTTGGGCTTATGTGATTCTCTTGCCTCAGCCTCCAGAGCAGCTGGGACTACAGGCGCCTGCCACAACGCCCGGCTATTTTTTTGTTGCAGTTTGGCCGGGGCTGGGTTTGAACCCACCACCCTCGGTATATGGGGCCAGCGCCCTACTCACTGAGCCACAGGTGCTGCCCCACTGTGGAGTTCTTAAATTGTTCTGCAAACCCAGAGTGAGCCAGAAAGTACACACACCAATGGCGCCCCAGGTGACAGATGGATGTGATGGGAGTCCAAGTCCCCAGTAAAATGTTGGCAGTGCTCCTTCCTGTTCAGTGACCTGTATCCCTTTCCATTTAAGGAGAACAACCAAATATTTTACACTTACATCGGCCTGTGACATTTTGGAGACATGACTTCACTGAGATATGGTGGAGACAGCAAGAGCCTTCTCTTTTTCCACTTGAATTAGGGACTTGATTTTTTTGGTGGCATTCATACAGTGACCTGAATTTCTAAAAATGGTGGGATCCACAGTTCCCTGATTTCTGTAAAATCACTTTAAAATAATAGCTAACTTTGTCAAGTGCCTACTAATTGCCGGATGCATGAGGGAGTTCACACCCTTAAACTACCTTCATGATAGCCTCATGTTACAGATGAGGAAACTCAGGCTAAGAAGAAAGTGACTTGACCACAGCCGTACAGTTAGGCTAGGCACTGGTGGAGTAGAAACAAACCTCTGGGTCCCGTGTGATCCCAAGTCAGTGCTTTTCTCTGTATCCTTTGATGTTGGTCACCAACAGCTTTCTATGTATCTACTCACGGTGCCTCTCCCTTGTTTCCCAGAGCTGTCTGGAGCCTGAGGCTCCCCACCTTATATCTCTTGCCACTGCCCTTGGCCTGTGCACGTGCTCTGCGCTGATTCTCTGCCTAGGAAAGGACCATGCAGCTGGAGATCAAAGTGGCCCTGAACTTCATCATCTCCTACTTGTACAACAAGCTGCCCCGGCGCCGGGCAGACCTGTTTGGGGAGGAGCTAGAGCGGCTTTTGAAAAAGAAATATGAAGGTCACTGGTACCCTGACAAGCCACTAAAGGGCTCTGGGTTCCGCTGTGTCCACATTGGGGAGATGGTGGACCCTGTAGTGGAGCTGGCTGCCAAGCGGAGTGGCCTGGCGGTGGAAGACGTGCGGGCCAATGTACCTGAGGAGCTAAGTGTCTGGATTGACCCTTTTGAGGTATCCTACCAGATTGGTGAGAAGGGGGCTGTAAAAGTGCTATACTTGGATGATAGTGAGGGCTGTGGTGCCCCAGAGCTGGACAAAGAGATCAAGAGCAGCTTCAACCCTGATGCCCAGGTGTTTGTGCCCATTGGCAGCCAGGACAGCTCCTTGTCAAACTCCCCATCACCATCCTTTGGCCAATCGCCTAGCCCCACCTTTATCCCCCGTTCTGCCCAGCCCATCACCTTCACCACCGCCTCCTTTGCTGCCACCAAATTTGGTTCCACCAAGATGAAGAAGGGTGGTGGGGCAGCAGGTGGAGGGGGTGTGGCCAGCAGTGGAGCAAATGGCCAACAGCCTCAGCAGCAGCCTCGTCTGGCTCGCTCACCCACCAGCAACCTACTGAAGCACAAGAGCCTCTCTTTGTCTATGCATTCACTGAACTTCATCACAGCCAGTCCGGCCCCTCAGTCCCAGCTCTCACCCAATGCCAAGGAGTTCGTGTACAATGGTGGTGGCTCACCTAGCCTATTCTTTGATGGAGCAGATGGCCAGGGCAGCAGCACCCCAGCCCCTTTTGGGGGCAGTGGGGCTGGCACCTGCAACAGCAGCAGCTTTGACATGGCCCAGGTATTTGGAGGTGGTGCCAACAGCCTCTTCCTGGAGAAGACACCTTTTGTGGAAGGCCTCAGCTACAACCTGAACACCATGCAGTATCCCAGCCAGCCTTTCCAGCCTGTTGTGCTGGCCAACTGACCATCCCCACACCCATGGGGCCAGGAGCACCCAAGAGCACAGAAAAGAGAAAAAGGAAAGGCCAAAAAAAAGAGGAAAAGAAAAATATAAAAAGATTTCCAATCTTCTCACTCTCACTTCTAGAAAAAGATCCAGCTTGGGCGTGGAATGGAAGGGGGCTCCCAAAGCACCGTATCCTGTTTAACTCACCACCCCCGACTGTTTGCCTGCTGCCTCTGATTTATTTGGTTGGTTTGGGTTTTATATATTTTTTTTTCTTACGTGTAGTTTTCTATATAACATCTTTAATTAGTGGCTTCCTGTACTAAGAATGGTCCAGATGTGAATTGCTGCTCCCTGTTCCTCCCTCCCTCCTTCACACTCCTGATTTAGGATTTGTGTGTCCAAGCTCACAGGGAAGGAAGAACTGCAGCTGGAGCCTGGCCCTTCCTGGAATGGGGAGAGTCTGGCCTATGTCACTGCCTCTGTCACCCAGCTATCCTCGCATTCAAAGCCATCCAACCTCAGCAGTCCTTCTCAGGTCCTGCCACCAGTAGGTCCGAACCCAGTCCCCACTCCCTTTCAGGCTGGGCCCCAGGGAGCTGCTGGCTGGCCACTCAACACCCTCCCCCTGGAGCTGATGTCTGTGACTACAGGGAGGTTAGCACTTTGTCCAGTTGAATTCCTTTCATCTCTGTCCTGTGGCTCTATGCTCTACTCCCCTCCCCTCCTGGACCATCACCATGGCCCTGGGGACCTGGCTATTAATATGTGTAGCCTCTTTCTCTCATGCAGCCTGTTCTTCCCTGAGCCTGAGGCTGTGGGTAAGGCCAGGGTGGAGGGGGTGTATGTGGGAGCGGGCGTGTGCGCACTTGCTTGCATGTATGGTTTGCTGTCCTCTTTAAAGGTTTCCAAGCCATGTGAAACTTTTCCTCTGGATTTGATTCTGGGCTACAGCAAGTGCTTATTTATATGTGAGGCTGGGGAATGGGTCACAAGTGGTCATAGGTCCTTTGTAGGGCAGAACAGGTGGTGGGTGATGCTGCAGCTGAGTCTAACACTACCAGGGGAAAGCACTGCAGAAGGAACTGGTTTCCACACTGCAAAAAGATCAGCACTTTTGTTTTTTTTCGACAAAAAAAAAAGGGGGGTTCGCTCTGGAAGGCAGAGGGAATACCCAAGCCTCTATGCCTAAGAAAAGTCCCTGGACTCACACCTTCCTGTTGTGTGACCTTCGCCCTGGAGTGGGGGAACTGCTCACCCAAGTACTCTTGGAGGCTGCAGGGAGGTAGGTGGGAATTTGGAGATAGTGCCTATAGTGGGCAGTCCTGAGCCTCTGGTGTTTGGGTTGTAGATGTTATTTTAGTACCCATGAGCCCCTGCCTGATTGAGAGCTTCTTGGTACCTCTTGCCATCCCCTCTCGCTACCCTGGCCCAATCTACTGGACCTTGATGCTGTGAAGAGTTGTGTTCTAGGCAGGCCAGGCTGGACTGCCACTTGGCAAGCCCAGCTGACATCTGGACATAAAAGAGCACTGCTCCTCTGCTTCTGCTTGCAGAGAGGTGGCTTCTCTAGCCCTGGGAGGCAGCTTCCATGCCATGATGCTTTGGCAAGTAGGGCACTTGGCATCATCAGGGTCCCATCACCAGAAAGCACCAAAGCCCCTGGCACTTCACCCACTGCATCCTCCCCAGGGACCCCAAGTGAGCAACTGCTGTGGCAGTGGATCCGGCCCAGATAGACACTGCCAGCTTCCTCTCCCTGCAGTGGGCATCAGCTCTACCTCCCCCAGCGGGCAGTGCCCTGGCTTCTTGGCCTAGCATCTATCCCTCTAGACTTCTCAGGGGCCAGCCCAATCTGGGCCACCCTCTTCCTCATCCTCAGCTCCCACATAGGTGACAGGCCCAGGCAGATGGCTTCTCGCTGGGAAAGGTTGGATGCCGCCTTACCCCTTCTAGGCCTTCGTCCCACTGACACAGGTACCCACCCACACCCAGGTCACTTGTTCTCACAACACATAGGGAAGGGGGGAGACCAACCCCTTTGTGTCTTTTGAAATACGAAGAAAAATGTGTGTTCAGGAGCATGACTCCAGTACTGGGCTCATGGGCCCAGATCAGTCTGTCTTGTCTCAGATCTAAGCATTTTTGCTTCAATTTTATTTTTTTTAAGAAAACAAAAACAAATCTGCACTAACTTAACCTGTTTTCGTAGGAAAACCTTTTTTTTTTATTTTTTACATTTTTTTGGTGTCCGTTTGTATTAAATAATTTGCTACATTTGTAAAATGTAAGAGGTATATATAATATATGTATATTTCTAACGTAAAAATTGTAATTTTCTTTTCAGGATTTTTTCTTAAAAAAATGAAAGAAACGTATTTTTTCAGGAAAAACAAACTTTAAAATAAAAAAAAAGGAGAATAAAACCTTTCTCCCCTTGCCCCATCCTCTCTCTCTATCCCTCTTTCCCAAGAACAAATCAAAAGGTGGATTATTTGTAAAGAATGTAAACCGTAGGCCCAGATGATGGCCTTTTCTCAAGGCAGTGAGCTACAGACTATTCTCTCCCTAGGGACGGGAAGGGGGCCTCGAGGCAAACAGGGAGAGGAGCCGGGAGAGCAGGGTGGTGAACTTTTTCTTTAGTGAAGGAGGGATACATCAAGCATTTTGTATTCAGAATGTTGTGCAATATTTTGGAATGGGACATTAGTGTGTCTAGAGATTTTAGTTTAAAAACAAAACAAAAAGATTGATCAAATCTGTACAGTTTATATTGTTCCAGATTTTTTTAAGTTTGTATTAAAAGCATGATATATAATAGCCTTCTGCCTGCTCCTGGCTTGTTTTATTTGTGGGGTCCCTTTGGGGATGGGGAGAAAGGGAGCCCACCCCCTGCCGGCTTTAAGAAATGACCCACCCCCACCATTTGGTAACTGAGCCTTGGACAGAGATAATTAATTGTTCTGGTGCCCCCTTTTTCACCAACTATCTGTCCATCAACACAAGACATTTTTCTACACTGTAAACAGATTTCGTGAGGTTAGGAACTACTGCCCCAGTTCCCTTAATGAGTAGGTGGTAGAGCCACTGGTGGTGAACCCCTTCAGGAAGGATACTTCGTCATACCTAGCCTATGCCTTGGAGGATGGAGGGGTCAGCCTCCAGCCTGTTGTAGGTCTAGGACTTGCCCACCCCAAATCTAGACCTGGCCACGGGAACAGGCTGGGCTATATGTCTCTGTTTGGCTGGAAGTGGCCTTGTGTCTGGTGGGATGGTCAGCCTGGACTGGGGGTCCTCCCTCACTCAACAGGCTCTGTGGGGGGCAAGAGGCCTATGCAAGAGTTTGGACATCAGGGCACCTGGGAGGCTGGATGTTTGACCTTAGGGCTTCTCAACCCAGTTCACATACTTGGTGCAGAGGGCTCAGTGTTGGCCTGTTTGGGGAATAAGAGGCCTGAAGAGGGTGGCACCTGTAGCTCAAGGAGTAGGGCGCCAGCCCCATATACTGGAGGTGGTGGGTTCAAACCCAGCCCCTGCCAAAAACTGCAAAAAAAAAACACAAAGGCCTAAAGAGATACCACCCCCTCCACCCCCACCAACGCCACAGAAGAGCTCCTTGCTCCCTACCTCAGTGAACAGGTATAGCATCTTGGGCTGTGGTGGCTCATGTTCTTAATCCTAGCACTCTGTGAAGCTGAGGAAGGTACATTGCTTGAGCTCAGGAGTTGCAGACCAGCCTGAGCAAGAGGGAGACCCCCATCTCTACTAAAAATAGAAAAATTAGCTGGGCGTTGTGGCAGGCACCTGTAATCCCAGCTACTCAGGAGGCTGAGGCAAGAGAATTGCCTGAGCCCAAGAGTTTGAGGTTGCTGTGAGCTGTGACACAATATCACTCTACACAGGTTGACAGTGAAACTGTCTTAAAAAGAAAAAAAAAGGGTGGCACCCATAGCTCAATGGGTTAGGACGCCGGCCACATACACTGAGACTGGCGGGTTCGAACCTGGCATGGGCCAGCTAAAATCAGCAATGACAATTGCAACCGAAAAATAGCTGGGTGTGTGGCGGGCGCCTGTAGTCCCAGCTACTAGGGAGGCTGAGGCAAGAGAATCGCTTGTGCCCAAAGTTTGAGGTTACTGGTGAGCTGTGACACTATAGCACTCTACCAAGGGTGACATAGTGAGACTCTGCCTCAAAAGAAAAAGGGTGGCAGGCCCGGTGTGCTGGCTCATGCCTGTAATCCTAGCATTCTGGGAGGCTGAGGCAGGTGGATTGCCTGAGCTCACAGGTTCGAGACCAGTCTGAGCCAGAGCAACACCTCTCTAAAAACAGCTGGGCATTTGGTTTGGCACCTGTGGCTCAAGTGGCTAAGGCGCCAGCCACACACACCTGAGCTGGTGGGTTCGAATTCAGCCCAGGCCCGCCAAACAACAGTGACAGCTGAAACCAAAAAATAGCCAGGCGTGTGGTGGGTGCCTGTAGTCCCAGCTATTTGGGAGGCAGAGGCAGGAGAATCACTTGAGCCCAGGAGTTGAAGGTTGCTGTGAGCTGTGATGCAACAGCACTTTACCCAGGGTGACAGCTTGAGGCTCTGTCTCAAAAAAAGAAAAAAACAGCTGGGTGTTGTGGTGGGCACCTGTAGTCCCAGCTACTCAGGAGGCCGAGGCAAGAGAATTGCTTGAGCCCAAGAGTTTGAAGTTGCTGTGAACTGTGATGTGATGTGCCACAGCACTCTACCAAGGGTGACAAAGTGAGACTCTGTCTCCAAAAAAAAAAAAAAGAAAGAAAAAGGTAGCAGCAGAGGTGACTGGAGCCCTAGGGCAAGGGTGGCTCACTCATTTCTATTTATATTAATATAAACACAGATCCTGACACAGCAAGTGCCCACTGTCCTCTGCTCCCATTCTGTCATGCCCATAGACAGGAGAAGATCCTGGGGGAAGCCCATCTTGTGCTGAGACTTCTTTTCCCAGCCATTTCCTCCAGATGAAGATACGGACACTTCAGATTGAAGAAATCCCCCAGACAAAGCTGCACTTAAGGGTCTGAAGGCCACATGTGGCATTCAGGCCGCAGATTCCTTGCCCCTGGCATAGACACAGAAATGATTCAATCGTACATTGAAGCCTCCATTTCTTCACCACTCACTGGCTCTGAAGAGAAAGAGTGGGAGACCTGAAGGGTAAAGGGCTGCCTAAGGCCCCTGCCCTACAGTAGGGAAAGAAAGAATAGTCCAGTTATCTCAGAGTTCCCTCCAAAAAAGGCTCATTTATTCATTTGACACTCCATGAGCATCTTCTCTCTGCCCTGGGAACACAGGTGGGAAAACAGTTTTGGGACAGGTATGCACAGAGGACCTGGTACCCGAGATTCAGGAAGGCTTCCTGGAGGAGGTGAAGAAGGTACAAGTCGGGGTGGTGCCTGTGGCTCAAAGGGGTAGGGCGCCAGTCCCATATGGCGGTAGTGGGTTCAAACCCAGCCCAGGCCAGAAACTGCAAAAAAAAAAAAAAAGAAGGTATAAGTCAGCCCTGCGGGAGAAAAGCAAGGCCTGCCTTCTCCCCAGGGAGTATCTGCTATGAGGGCACCTGCCTGGCAGGGAAGGGTCTGGACTCTGCTCCTTAGAAGTGCAGGTTCTGGAGCGACATTTGTGGCTCAGTGGGTAGGGCACCGGCCCCATATACCCAGGGTGGCGGGTTCAAACCCAGACCCGGCCAAACTGCAACAAAAAAATAGCTGGGTGTTGTGGCAGGCATCTGTGGTCCCAGCTACTCTGGAGGCTGAGACAGGAGAATAGCTTGAGCTCAAGAGTTAGAGGTTGCTGTGATGCCACGGCACTCTACAGATAAAGTGAGACTCTGTCTCTAAAAAAAAAAAAAGAAGGGGGCGGCACCTGTGGCTCAAGGAGTAGGGTGCTGGTCCTATATGCCGGAGGTGGCGGGTTCAAACCCAGCCCCTGCCAAAAACCACAAAAAAAAAAAAAAAAAGAAGGGCAGCACCTGTGGCTCAGTCGGTAGGGCGCCAGCCCCATATACCGAGGGTGGCGGGTTCAAACCTGGCCCCGGCTGAACTGCAAACCAAAAAATAGCTGGGTGTTGTGGCGGGCTCCTGTAGTCCCAGCTACTCGGGAGGCTGAGGCAAGAGAATCGCTTAAGCCCAGGAGTTGGAGGTTGCTGTGAGCTGTGTGATGCCATGGCACTCTACCGAGGGTGATAAAGGCACTCTACAAAAAAAAAAAAAAAAAAGAAGTGCAGGTTCTAGGCCGGGTGTGGTGGTTCATGACTGTAATCCCAGCACTTTGGGAGGCCAAGGCGGGTGGATTGCTTGAGCTCAGGGGTTTGAAACCAGCCTGAGCAAAAGTGAGACCCTCATCACTACTAATATAGAAAAACTGAGGCAAGAGGATCTCTTGAGCTCAAGAGTTGGAGATTGCTGTGAGCTATGATGCCATAGCACTCTACCCAGGGCAACAACTTGAGACTCAGTCTCAAAAAAAAAAGTGTGGGTTTTGATTCCAGCCCTGCCACTCCCTAGCAGGGTGACCTCAAGCAAACCACTCCACTCTGGTGCCTCACTTCACTCACCTCTAAAATGGAGATCATAGTTGTACCTACTTGTCAAAAGTAAATGATGGGGGTGGGGAATGCTGAGCACAGTGGCTGGCTTGGAGTAAACAACTCAGTAAATGGCAAGTATCATTTTCATCATCATGGCCATTCTTGTCCATCTTTACACACTGCCCACCAACCCAGCCAAGTGTCTCTTTGCATCAGCAGACAGGCTGAAATTCAAGCAGAACTGGGCTGGGGCAGAACAGGAAACTCAGAGCCGGGCCTGGGCTGCCAGCTCTGCCCTCTGCCAACATAGAAAGCTGCTTCTCCCAGCAAGACAATGTCCTGCAAAGTACACTCAATTCTATTCCTTCTCTCCAGGGTCCCAGCTTTCTGCTCAGGATGGGACAGGGCCCGAAATGTGTATCTTTTTTGTGTGTGTGTGTGTGTTTTTTTTTTGGCCGGGGCTGGGTTTGAACCTGCCACCTCTGGCATATGGGACCGGCGCCCTACTCCTTGAGCCACAGGCGCCGCCCATGAAATGGGTATCTTGAAACCTCGGGAGTTTCTCCCTGGACAGGTAGACAGGTGTGTGGGGGTGAGTCATGGTGGCAGGAGAACCCTGCTCCCTTTGTTACTGCCCATTTGACTCAGCACCCCTAGGCCAAGGGAATGCCACTGTCTGGTCCCCACCACTGCCACCTCCTCATGAGTGAGTCAAGAGGTGGAGGAGCTCACTCCCTCCTCCTTCCCCTGAGCCTGACAGTTCAACCATGTTTTGCTTGGGTAAGGCATGTGGACAGGCTGGGACCAGCCAAGAGGTCTCCAAGCCCTGGGAAAACAGGAGCCCGCTCATCCTCTGTTTTTATTTTTATTTTTGTTCTTACTGTCACTCAGGCTGGAGTGCAATAGCATCATCATAGCTCACTGCAATCTCCAAATCCATCTTCCGGTCTCAGCCTCCTGAGTAGATGGCACAAAAGATGCACCCCACCACCCACCACACCCAGCTTGTTTTTCTTTTCTTTATTTTTTTTTTTCCAGTTTTTGGCTGGGGCTGGGTTTGAACCCGCCACCTTGTATATGGGGCCGGCACCCTACTCCTTGAGCCACAGGCGCCGCCCTGTTTTTCTATATATATATATATATATATATTTTTTTTTTTTTTTTTTTTTTGGCCAGGGCTGGGTTTGAACCCACCACCCTTGGCATATGGGGCTGGCACCCTACTCCTTGAGCCACAGGCACTACCCTGTTTTTCTATATTTTTATAGAGATGTGATCTCACTCTTGCTCAGCCTGGTCTAGAAGGGATCCTCCAATCTTTGCCTCCCAAAACACTGGGATTATAGGCATAAGCCACTATATCCAGCGACTCTGGTTCTTTTTTTGTGTGTGTGTGTGGTTTTTGGCCGGGGCTGGGTTTGAACCCTCCACCTCCGGCATATGGGACCGGTGCCCTACTCCTTGAGCCACAGGCACTGCCCACGACTCTGGTTCTTAATTTGGGGAGTTTCTTTTTTTTTTTTTTTTTTGTAGAGACAGAGTCTCACTTTGTCACCCTCGGTAGAGTGCCGTGGCATCATGGCTCACAGCAACCTCCAACTCCTGAGTTTAGGCGATTCTCTTGCCTCAGCCTCCCAAGTAGCTGGGACTACAGGTGCCCACCACAACGCCCAGCTATTTTTTTATTGCAGTTTGGCCGGGACCGGGTTTGAACCCATCACCCTCAGCATATGGGGCCGGCGCCCACTCACTGAGCCACAGGCGCCGCCCCAATTTGGGGAATTTCAATGCTAGCAACATAAATGGGTTCTTGGCCAGGCATGGTGGCTCACACCTGTTAATACTAGCACTCTGGGAGGCTGAGGCAGGTGGATTGCTTGAACTCACGAGTTTGAGATGAACCTGAGCAATAGTGACGGTCTCTAAAAAATAGCCGAGCATGGGGTGGTGCCTGTGGCTCAAAGGGGTAGGGCGCCAGCCCCATATGCCAGAGGTGGTGGGCTCAAACCCAGCCCCAGCCAGAAACTGAAAAAAAAAAAAAAATAGCCAAGCATTGTGGCAGGCACCTATAGTCCCAGCTACTTGGGAGATTGAAGCAAGAGGATTGATTGAGCCCAAGAGTTTGAGGTTACTGTAAGCTATAATGCTACACCACTCTATGGAGGGCGACGAAGTTTTAATATTCTGTCTCAAAAAAGAAAAAAAGGGGCGTACCAGGCATGGTGGTTCACGCTTGTAATCCCAGCATTTGGGAGGCCAAGGTGAGTGGATTGCCTGAGCTCACAAGTTCAAGACCAGCCTGAGTCACAGTGAGACCCCCATCTCTTAAAAAAAAGCCAGGCAGGCTCCACACCCATAGCACAGTGGTTGGGGTGCCTGCTGGCCACATGCACCAAGGCCAACGGGTTCGAACCCGGCCCAGGCCAGCTGAACAACAATGACAACTGCAATAAAAAATGGCCGGGCCTTGTGGCAGGCACCTATAGTCCCAGCTACTTGGGAGATTGAGACAGAAGAGTCGCTTGAGCCCAGAAGTCTGAGGTTGCTGTGGGTGTGACGCCATGGCACTCTACCAAAGGCAACAGGGTGAGACTCTGTCTCAAAATATAAATAAATTAATTAAATAAAATAAATACAAATAAATAAAAAATAGCTGGGCGTTGTGGCAGGCGCCTGTAGTCCAAGCTACTCGGGAAGCTGAGGCAAGAGAATTGCTTAAGCCCATGAGTTTGAGGTTGCTATGAGCTGTGATACCATGGCACTCTACCAAAGGTGACAAAGTGAGACTCTGTCTCAAAAAAAAATAATAAGAAGAGGGTTCTAAGTCCTTGAAACTGCCGATCACCGTACAATTTTTTTTTTTGCAGTTTCTGGCCGGGGCTGGGTCTGAACCCGCCACCTCTGGCATATGGGGCCGGCGCCCCACCCCGTACAATCTTGAGCCCTTTTTGACATTTATCCCATTTGTACAATGACTGACAGTAGGGCTAGGCTCCCCAAGCCAGTGTCTCTTCCTGCCCCATGGGCTCCAAGCTATGGTCAGGGCTTGTGGCCTCTAGGAGGCCCCTGTGCTGTGGCATTTTTCCCAGAGTAGGAAGGAAAGAATGACAGTCCAAGCCGTAGGCAGGACCACATGCTACCAGCTGGGACTCTCCCACCCCAAAATACAAAAACCTAGTCAAACTACTTCTGGGCTCTGACAGGGCTGAGTAAGTCCCGTCAGAAAAAGGCCCAGCCCAGATGCCTAGACATTCAGGTTCTTCTGGCTCTGTCCTGATTCACTATATTCAACATTCAATATTCTGCATTCAATATGGAGCCCCTATAAGTGATAGACATGGTCCTAGGCATGAGGAAAGTAAGGGAGAACAGTAAACAAAATCTCTACTCTCCTGGAGTGGCATTCTATTAACTATAAACAAACTGGAAAATGTCAGGCGGTAAGGATATGCCATTGAGAGAATTACAGTCACAGCCGGGCACGGTGGCTTGGGCCTATAGTCCCAGCTACTCAGGAGTCTGCAGCAGGAGGATCAGCCCAGGAGTTGGAGGCTGCAGTGAGCTATGACCATGCCACTGCACTCCAGCTGGGTGACAGAGCAAGGCCCTGCCTCTAAAAATAAAATTTTTTAAAAATAATAATTACAGCCAGTGACACCTTTAGATGGAGTAGACAGGATAGAGGAGGTCTTCCACAGGAGGGGTTTTTGACCTACAAACTGAAGTATAACATCTCTTGTTACATGCTTAACAGAGTAGCAGAGGGACTAGACATTTCACAGTGTGAGAGACAACAGCAAGCAAGAGGCAAGTAGCACAGGTGAGATGGGGAAGGTTCGGGGCCACACCACAGATCCTGGAGCCCAGATCAGGAGTTTGAATTTTATCTTACATGTGCCAGTTAAGTTTCTTGCCCCACACGGTAACCTCATTAAGACAGAGGCAGTGAGAGAGCTTTTCTTCCACATCAATGGACAAACCTCCAGGAGAACCTCCTTAATGCCAGGTCCTGAGCCCGGACCAGCTGCAGGAGCAGAGCTAGACCTTGCCCTCAGGGGGAATCTAGTAGTGGAAGGGTCAGGCAGAAGACAAACCCAGGTCATCGTGTCTTTGCCACCTCATCAAGGATAGGGCAGAAGGAAGCCCAGGGAGCTATAAGCACCCCAAGGAGCCTCCTGCCGAGCTCTAGAAGGCTTTTCAGGGGTTGATGGATGCTAATGGGGAATACTCTGGAAGGCCAAGGTAGGAGGATTGCTTGAGCCCAGGAGTTGGAGACTGCAGTGAGCTATGATAACATCACCACACTCTAGCCCCAATGACAAAGCAAGACTCTTTAAAAAAAAGAAAAAAGAAAAAAAAAAAGAACAAGAAGCCCAGAGGTATCTGAAGGACTAAAAGCCCCAACCAGCCTTCATGGTTCATTCATTCACCAAATATTGGCTCTGGAGATACAGGAGAAATAAGACAAAGTCCCTGCTCTTCCCAACCTTATGAATGCTAGTGGGCAGGATAAACAATAAATACAACAAAAGAGGCTCGGTGCCTGTGGCTCAAGCGGCTAAGGTGCCAGCCACATACACCTAAGCTGGCGAATTCGAATCCAGCCCGGGCCGCCAAACAACAAAGACAGCTGCAACCAAAAAATAGCTGGGTGTTGTGGCAGGTGCCTGTAGTCCCAGCTACTTGGGAGGCAGAGGCAAGAGACTCGTTTGAGCCCAGGAGCTGGAGGTTGCTGTGAGCTGTGATGCCACAGCACTCTACCCAGGGTGACAGCTTCAGGCTCTGTCTCAAAAAAAAAAAAAATACAACAAAAGAAACAAGAAAATTTATGCAGAGATCTGCATCAAGGACATATGTCCACTCCTCTACAAGGGCAGGGGTGAGAGAGGGCATCTGAGTAGGTGGCAGCTAAACAGATCTGGAAATTACAGAAAAGCCCAGAGGGGTCCTTCTCGTCACTTGTGCCCCCCTCCCATGATACTTCCCCTCTCCCACTGTCTCTACACTGCTCATAGCTGTACTGCTTTGCATGAATCCTACCCTCTCTCTGGGGCACAGCTTTGTAAAGGGGGGAGGCAGGGGGCAGGGCCACCACACAGCTTGTTCTCTGTGCAAGGGGGCCTCTCCTCTTGGCTCAGCTGGCAATTTGGAACATAGACAAAAATGCCAAGGTAGAGAAACAAACACCTTGGGAGCCCAGCTGCCAAGTCCTGTGAAGCATCCTGGGGAGCCAGCCCTTGGGGACTTGTGGTATCTTCCAGAGACAGGGTATGGGTTGGAGGAGGGGCACCACTCTTTAAGCGGGGCTCAGAGTGAGGCAGGAGGAACTGAGGCATTGTCCTAGCTTCTGTGAAGGCAGCTCTGCCCTCCTGCTCATACCAGGGCTGGGGACAGGCCAAATTGGCCTGAGGCCCAGAGGGGTGGGGCAGGAGGTCAGCACCACAGGAGGGGGTGCCTGCTTGGCCCTCTCTCTGGACACAATGTCCTGGACTGCTCACAGCTTGGCTGGCTGACAGGGAACAGTGGCTGGCAGAGGGCATGGGCAGCCGGACGACTGGTGGGGGGGCAGCCCAGCCTGAGCAAAGGGCTTGTTCTTACAACCTGTCCTGCTACCTTGGCAAGGAGAGAGCCAGCTCTCTGGAGCCAGAAGGCCTGGTGCCCTGCAGGAAACTCATCAATTTCTCCCTACCTCATGCCTCAGTTTCTCCATCTCACCAATAACTGCCATCACTTGAGCTAAGTTCTACAAGAATGTTGAATCCTGCAAATGCTGGCCTGAGTGCTTACTGGCTATGTGACCTTCGGTAGGTCACAATCCTTTTGAAACTAAAAATGGCATCTACTTCTTTGGGCATGAATCCATGAAAAGCATCTAGGATAGTGACCATCACAGAGAGAGCACTTAGTAAAAAGTATGCCATTTTTATCACATTAATAAACAACAGTAACATTTATTAAAGGACAAGAGCTTTACCTACGCTGTCCCAAATCCAGGGACAGGCAGGCCTTATCACTCCCTTTTTTTTTTTTTTTAAGGCAAAGTCTCAAGCTGTCGCCCTGGGTAGAGTGCCAGGATGTCACAGCTCACAGCAACCTCAAACTCTTGGGCTTAAGCGATTCTCTTGCCTCAGCCTCCCAAGTAGCTTGGACTACAGGCACTCGCCATAATGCCCAGCTATTTTTTGTCATTTTTGTTGTTGCAGTTGTCATTGTTGTTTTAGCTGGCCCAGGCTGGGTTCGAACCTGCCAGCCTTGGTGTATGTGGCAGGGTATGGCAGGCGCCCTACCCACTGAGCTACAGGCGCTATCACTCCCATTTTATTGTTTTACGATAATCTCACTTTGTCACCCTGCCCCCTAGAGTGCTGTAGCTTCATAGCTTGCAGCAAACTCCAATTCCTAGGCTTAGGCGATTCTCTTGCCTCAGCCTCGAAATAGCTGGGACTACAGGCACACACCGCTATTTTTTAGAGATGGGGGTCTCGCTCTTGCTCAGGCAATCCACCCACCTTGGCCTCCCAGAGTGCTGGGATTACAGGCTTGAGACACTGCACCCGGCCTATTCCCATTTTATAGGTGAGGAAACTGAGCTCCCAAAGAAGCAGAGACACTGACATTAGGAGGCTATGGGGCTCCCTAGGTGGGAACCTGGCCTTACGGTAGGCAGAAGGGTAAGGACCTGTTGGGTGGACCCTGGGGGGAGACACTAAGCAGCTGAACCCCAGACACCTGGCCTCCCACAGGACACTCCTAGAAGAATCCAAACTTAGATCCAGGCACATTAGCCAAGGTGCTCAGGAAGGGCTGTGAGACAGTGAAAGGAATGCATCCATTCATTCATTTAAATTCATTCGCATGGCAAATATTTACTGAGGGCAATACAGTCTGGTGCTGTCATAAACAGGCTCTGAAGACAGACTTTGAACACAGATTGTCACTTACAAGGTGAATAGCCCAGAGATAAGGTAAATCCCAATTTTCCCTCTGAAAGTCCTGAGTTCCTAAACCCCTTAGTCTCTGACAAACCAGGATGTCTGGCATCAATTTTCTCCTTATATTGTTTGAGCACAAAACTTCGGTCTCAGGGCGGCACCTGTGGCTCAGTGAGTAGGGCGCCGGCCCCATATGCCGAGGGTGGCGGGTTCAGATCCAGCCCAGGCCAAACTGCAACAGAAAAATAGCCGGGCGTTGTGGCGCACGCCTGTAGTCCCAGCTACTCGGGAGGCTGAGGCAAGAGAATCGCGTAAGCCCAAGAGTTAGAGGTTGCTGTGAGCTGTGTGACGCCACGGCACTCTACCCAAGGGCAGTACAGTGAGACTCTGCCTCTACAAAAAAAAAACAAAAAAACTTCGGTCTCACAGTACAGGCCAATAGTGGGAGCGGGGATAGTGAGTGGCATTTCATTTTTTTTTTTTATTTTTTTTTGTAGAGACAGAGTTTCACTTTATTGCCCTTGGTAGAGTGCCGTGGCGTCACACAGCTCACAGCAACCTCCACCTCCTGGGCTTAAGCGATTCTCTTGCCTCAGCCTCCCGAGTAGCTGGGACTACAGGCGCCCGCCACAACGCCCAGCTATTTTTCTGTTGCAGTTTGGCCGGGGCTGGGTCTGAAACCGCCACCCTCGGTATATGGGGCCGGCGCCCTGTCACTGAGCCACAGGCGCCGCCCGTGAGTGGCATTTCAAGTCATGCTGGTAGGGACTGAGCAGGAGGGAAGGGAAGGAGGTATGATTATTCCCTTGGAAGATGAAGAGACTGCAATTCCAACAGCGTCTAATCAGCTCAGAGAAGGCCTAGGAGATACCTCCCTCACCTCAAAGACCTCTTAGTAGGTGCTCAAAACAGGTGTTACACAAACGACCTCAGCAAGTTAAGACCATGGGTGGAGCTGCATGGGACCCCCAAGGGGCTCTCGGGGGTCTTGTGCAGAGTGGCTGTGTGGGAAGCCTCCCCTCCCTGCCAGGCCACACAGCACCAGCCCCACCTGCAGCTGCTAGCCTGCTGCCTGTCAGGACAGGCCTGACACCCCATGTTCTCAGGGTAAAGGCCAAAGTTCAGTGAGCTGACTGGCCCAGCTGGGCACCACATACCAGGCCCAGGTCCTGCCCTGTGGCAGGTCCCTGGGAGTGGGGGATAAGGAGAGTCCACAGTCACCTTGCTAGTCACCAAGTGCTGACATGTCTCTGTTCTTCCCTATTAACACTACAAGGAAGGGGCCATTTAATAGGCCCCTTGGCCTATTAAAATTAAGCTCCAAGAGGCAAAATCTGCTCCAGGTCACCCAGAAGAAGGTGGAGAAACCAGCCCCTATAGAACTTCACTGGTGGACTTCAGGATCTAAGAAACTTGTGGACCAGGCATGACAGGGTGGGAGGAACAGTTGCCCAACGCTTCCTGAGCCGGGGACCTTCAGAGCCGAAAAGTCCAGGCCGTTCCAGAGAAGGAAATCTTCATACAGAAACAGCAGGACCTCCTAGCGGAGGTTGGGCTCTCTTGGGGACACAATGATGCCGGCGAGGGGGCCCACGGCCATCTCTGCGGACAATTCCCCACTCAGCGGTGTGTCCCGCTGGAAAGGGGCTTCAGTTTCCCTCTGAACGCTAGCGACAGAAGACAGCCACAATCCAAGACAGCCCGCGCCGAAATGGGATCCGGGCCCCTCCTTGCCGGCCCAGCGAGGCGTGGGGAGGAGGAGGCAGTTACGCAACGGGCGGAGCCGGGGACGCGGCAGTGCGTCAACACGGAGGGGGAGGGGAGCCAATGAGGCGACTCTTCCTTTGAATAGCCCGGCTGTTCCGTCCTCTTGACTCTAGAACGGCCCCCCTCCGCGCCCGCTGTGCCGGCCGCGGAGCCTGCCGGAGCTGGGGGTGGGGCGAACACCTGGAGAGCCTGGGGCTGGGGAGGGCTGGGCCTGCAGGTCACTCCGCTGCCCGAGCAAGCTCCCCCGGGTCAGGCTGGGCCTGGGGAAAAGCTGGGGCGGGGGCCCCCCTCAATGCAGCCTCTCACTGGTTCCCCAGTGTACGGCCCCGGCGTTCGTCGCCCCCAGGCTCCTTTCCAGCCCCTTGCAGCCTGCAAGCCCTTTGCCTTTTCCAGAGGACTTGGGATTTTCACACCTCTCCTCTGCCCTGGCTGGGAGCTCAACCTCGAGGCCCCAAGGCCCTCTTCTTCCTCCTCCTCCTCCGAGGCTGCCTCCGAGGCCACTGGGGACCCGGGCGCCTCCGCGCGGTGCTGCCGCGCACCCCTTCCCGGTGGGGCGCGCTTTGGCCGCCCCCGCTGCCTGGCAGCGGTTCCTGCCCCTGTGTCGCGCTTACTTCATCCTCCGTGTTATTTATATCCACATCGTCCCAGCAGTCTGGTCTCTGCGGAGAGGCAGCCCCACTGCACGCAGCTTGTGCAGCGAGTGCGGAGATCGGTGGAAGCTGCTGGCCAGGGTGCCTGCTGTCCCTACGCTGCGGGGCCCCTTGGCCAGAGGAGCTGGCTTGTCTCAGCCTTGGGGAAGGAGAAAAGGACAGAAGGCATTTGCCACCTGGGGTCATCCACGGTCCATATCCCACCATCACTGCATTTGCTCGCTCTCCTTGCCCCTGTCAGGTTGTCATGGTGGGCAGGATCACTGCACCCGGAAGCTGCCTTATAAAGCTGACTCCACACCAGCCCCTCTGAGGGCACCTCCTGAGGGCGAGGCCTAGGCCTCTGCATTTGAAATATGCTCCCTGGGGGAATCGTGGCTTTCTAAAGTTTGGAAAGGTTGGGGAACACAGAGGCTCTGGATGGAGGGAGGGTGGCAGGCAAGTCCTCTGTCAACTCTGACTTGATGGGGCAGGATGGGAAGACCTGGCAGAGCAGGTGAGGGCCTGTGAGGAACTTGGAAGAGAATGCACCAGTCCTGCCCTGGGAGCACCACCCTTGCCACAAAGCGCTTTAATACCTGATGGGGTACACTAGACCCTTTCCTCCAACAATCTTGCAAAGTGGGCCTTGTCCCCGTTTTACAAGGCTCAGGGAGGGGATGTGACTTGGACACAGTTCCTGGTGAGAAAGGGACAAAATCGGGGCGGCGCCTGTGGCTCATGGAGTAGGGCGCCGGTCCCATATGCCAGAGGTGGCCGGTTCAAACCCAGCTCTGGCCAAAAAAAAAAACACACACACACACAAAAAGAAAGGGACAAAATCGGGACCCGATTTAACTCCTTTCTCCAGGTACCAGCTAGACACTGGGCGTGAAAAGATGAATAAAATAACAATTCCTGCCTGAAAAAGGATATTGGTACAGGAAGAGAGAAGGCAGCAGACACGCGACAATCACAATCATGATGGTGGCCTGATGGAGCTTGAGTGCTCAGAACGGAATTCTGAAGGATGAGCAGGAGTTACTCAGGAAGATTCAGGAGGGGGCACACCAGGAGGGCAGGAACATCTTGTTCAAGTGCTCAGAAGCCTGAAATAGCAACCGGCTTCAGGGACCTGAGAACACTTTGGTGAGCCTGAGGCTTAGCACATTTAGTTTGGTGGGAGATGACACTGGATGTGCAGGGATAGTCTCAGGGAGGCAAGGGGGCTGGACAGTGTCCTGAGCGCAGCAGGATGGGTAAGAAGGTGGAGGGATGGGAGGAAAGCCAGAGGAGCAAAGGCACAGCCCCCTACAACCCTGTCCTGTCCCTGTATCCCCATGGCAATCCCTTTCCCAGCCCTGGCTTCACCTCAACTCCAGACCTGTCTCCCTTTCAGCAGCTAAACTGGGACTTCCAGGAGAGCCCAGACCCTTTCTTTCCCAGCTGGGCATCATGTGCCTGCTGGGCAGCCTGATGCAGGCCACTTTTCTCTTACTATGTCTCAGGTTCCTCTAGTCCAGGCGTCCTCAAACTTTTTTAACAGGGGGCCAATTCACTGCCCCTCAGACCGTTTGGAGGGCCGGACTATAGTTTAAAAAAAAAATCATGAACAAATTCCTATGCACACTGCACATATCTTAATTTGAAGTAAAAAACAAAACAGGAACAAATAGAATTCACATGGCTTCATGTGGCCCGCGGGCTGCAGTTTGAGGACTCCTGCTCTAGTCCCTGAGTGCTAATTCCTGCCGAGTAATTAAGTAAGGAGCAAAGGCCAGCATGGGCAAGAAGAGGTCTTCTCTTCTGAACAGCCCCGTGAAGCCTGGTGCTGGGCATTTGCCAATTTGGTGCATCCCTTGCCCTCCTCCCAGGGCTCCTCTTCCCACATGAGCCTCCTCCAGCTGTGCTCCCCAGGCTTCAAAAATCACACCTGAGGGTGGCGCCTGTGGCTCAAAGGAGTAGGGCGCCAGCCCCATATGCCGGAGGTGGTGTGTTCAAAGCCAGCCCCGGCCAAAAACTGCAAAAAAAAAAAAACAACAACAACAAATCACACCTGAGAACCTGCACTGCTGGCTTGAGTCCTAGAGCTGCCAAATCTCTCAAAGTAGAGCCTTGGGCACAGTACAACCTCTCTGAGCCTCCGTTCTCTCACTTGCAGAATGGAATGCTCCCAAGTACTGAAGGAGGAGGCCATGGCAGCCCCTCTGCCCAGAACAACCAGGTTGGCTCTCTTGAAACACAAACAGCTCCCAGACACAGAAAGGGCAAATCAGGACCCCCTCTGCCTCCCCCCTGCCATGTCCCCTCTGCCACCCCCAGCCCCTGCCAGGGACATCCTGTGCTCAGGTGATGTCACCAGGCAGACAGGATTTATTTTTAAACTCAGACCTTGGCTAGCTCCCTACCCCCAACTCATCTTACCCTACCTCACCCTGCCTGGGCCCACATCCTAGCTGGGGCCCAGCCTCATTCTGTGAGGGCTCTCCACACACACTTGGTTGCTGACCTACACCCCTCAGGCTTCCGAGAAGCTGTGGGGGAGCCAGCCCATGGGCCAGGTAACTCTAGTCATTGAATGTAGACTTGCTTGAGTAAAGAGATGGGCACCAACGGGTGGACCCCAGCTTCCTTGTGCCTCTAAGGGGGATCTTGAAGCCCAGAGAAGGCAAGGGGCTTCCCCATGTTCCCAGGGCTAGGGCCAGGGTTCATCAGATGTGCTCTACAGAGACCTGGAACCCCTGGCTGGGACCTCAGAGTTGTCACCAAAGCTTGATTTCAATTCACTTTTTAAAGCTTTTTAAAAACAGCTTTTTTTGTTTTCAGGCTTCAAGTCCTTCTTGGTGCTATGCAGCTCAGACCAGCTGCGGAAATAGAAGGGGTGCCTGGGTGGCGCCTGTGGCTCAGTGGGTAGGGCACTGGCCCCATATCCCGAGGGTGGCGGGTTCAAGCCCAGCCCCGGCCAAACAACAACAACAATAAAAAAAATAGCTGGGTATTGTGGTGGGTGCCTGTAGTCCCAGCTACTTGGGAGGCTGAGGCAAGAGAATCGCTTAAGCTCAGGAGTTGGAGGTTGCTATGAACTATGATGCCACGGTACTCTACCGAGGGTGATGAAGTGAGACTCTGTCTCTAAAAATAATAAAATAAAATGTGTCAGGGCAGCACCCAGCAGTCCCACAGCCCTCGCCAACACCCTGGGCAGGGGCATCAGAATTGGGGCAGGGGTGGGGCTGGCTCAACTGGTCTGGGAGAGAGAATTGCAGAGAAAATGTTGTGGGAGGACTAGCAGTATGGAGAGAGTCCAGCATCAGCTCAGGATCCCCCAAAACCTCAGCAGCCTTTTGCCTTATACTTTTGCCACCACTGCCCCAATCTCTCGAAGAGACATTGCAACCCTTGAGCCATGAGAGCAAGAGTTACCATGGCACACAGATGTGCTTCTTAACAGAAAGGCAGGAGCCAGAAAAAAGGAGTCTGGTCCCCGCTCCCTATTCCTACACTCTGGTTATGTTAGCAGAAAAGTCCACCAGAGCTTACTCTGTGATCTTAGCAAAGCCACTTAATCTCTCTGAGCCTCAGTTTTCTTCTCTGTAAAATTGGCATAAAGATACCTTACAAAAATAAGCTGTTGTGAGGGTGAAATGAACAGGTATATAAAGCATCCAGCACACAATAAGTGCTCAGTAATTACATCTCCTGAGAAGAGAAAGAGCCTGGCTGAATCTCTGGGGATGTGGGGAGTTGGGCTCCTCTAGTCTAATCTCTGGTCCCCCTCACGCTGGAAAGTCCACAGCCTCCTTGACCAGGCAGAACTGTGCCCCTTAGGAGATGGGGATCTGAGTGCAAATCTATGTAAATCCCATGCAAACCAGAAAGCTGAGTGCTCTGTGGGGAGAGGAAGATCCGGCTACCAGAGATGGGGGATGAGGTTGGAACAGCCAGGAGCAGGGTGCCCAGAACCTTCACAGACCACTGCCCCAGATGCTGTCTGGACCCCAGCTTCCTGTGCCTCTAAGGGGGATCTTGAAGCCCAGAGCTGGGCCCTGTGTCCCCATCTTGGTACAGATATGAAAGCCCATGGTCCCTTGAGATTCCTGGACCTCCCCTGTCAGGGTGAGAGGGCCCCTGGGAGTAGATGGACACATACACACTCTCCCTAAAACCCTGACACACACGGTTGGACACCCACATATGCCAGGGTCACTCACAGACACACAACTACACAGACACACAGGCATAGACCATGCCCCATTTGATGACACAGGATGCTGGGCCCCAAGGGGCCCAGGCTTCCTGTCCACCTGCCTTTTCCCCACACTCACACACTACTCACCCTACTCACCTGCAAACACCACCAGCTCTTGGGGAGGCCCCCCTAAAAGCCCCTCAGCCTCAGTCTGGTATAGTGGGCCCGCCTCAGCTCCCTTATATGGGTGTTCATCAGTCTTTACTTACTTTATTATCACTCCCTTATTTTTTGTTTTTTTAACTTTTTATTTTTATTTATTTATTTTTTGAGACAAAGTCTCACTTTGTTGCTGGGGCTAGAGTGTGGTGGCCTCAGCCTAGTTCACAGCAACCTCAAACTCCTGGGTTCAAGCGATCCTGCTGCCTCAGCCTCCCAAGTAGGTGGGACCACGATCTCGGCTAATTTTTCTATTTTTAGTAGATGTTTTTTTAATTTAATTTAATTTTTTTTTTTTTTTGGAGACAGTCTCACTCCATCACCCTTGATAGAGTGCTGTGGCGTCACACAGCTCATAGCAACCAACTCCTGGGCTTAGGCAATTCTCTTGCCTCAGCCTCCCAAGTAGCTGGAACTACAGGTGACCGCCACAACGCCTGGCTTTTTTTTTGTTGTTGTTGCAATTTGGTCAGGGCCGGGTTTGAACCTGCCAACCTCGGTACATGGGGCCGGTGCCCTACCTACTGAGCCATAGGCGCCGCCCAGGAGAGATGAGTTTTTACTCTTGCTCAGGTTGGTCTTGCTCTTGCTCGAGAGATCCTCCTGCCTCAGCCTCTCAGAGGGCTAAGATTACAGGCATGAGCCACTGCACCTGGTTTGGTTTTTGTTTATTTGTTTAGCAGACCTGGGTTGGGTTTGAACTTGTCACTCCCTGTGCATGGGGCTGGCTCTCTAACCGTTGAGCTTAGAGAGCTTTTTCTTTTCGCCCAGCCTTTTTCTTTTCTTTCTTCCTTTCTTTAGTTTCTTTCCCTCCCTCCCTTCTTTCTTTCATTCTTTCTTTTCTTTTGACAGAGTCTCACTTTGTCACCCTTGGTAGAGTGATCTGGTGTCACAGCTCACAGTAACCTCAAACTCTTGGGCTTAAGCAATCCTCTTGCCTCAGTCTCCCAAGTAGGTGAGACTACAGGTGTCCACAACAATGCCCCACTATATATATATATATTTTTGACACAGAGTCTCTGCTGCCCTTGGTAGAGTGCCATGGCATCCTAGTTTCACAGCAACCTCAAACTCTTGGTCTCAAGTGATTCTCTTGCCTCAGCCTCCCCAGTAGCTGGGACTACAGGCACCTGTCACAACGTGTGGCTATATTTAGAGACGAGGTCTCATTCTGGCTCAGGCTGGTCTCGAACTTGTGAGCTCAGGCAATCCACCTGCCTCAGCCTCCCAGAGCAGTATGATTACAGACGTTAGCCACCACGCTGGGCTTTGTTTTTTGTTTTGGGGTTTTCTTTTGAGACAGGGGCTCAGTCTGTCGCCCAGGCTGGAGTGCAGTGGCATTACCATAGCTCCCTGCAGCCTCAAATTCGTGGTTCAAGTGATCCTTCTGTCTCAGTCTCCTGAGTAGCTACAGCCTGCAGCACCAGACCCAGCTAATTGTTTCTATTTCTATTTTTTTTTTTTTTAATTTTTTTTGTAGAGACAGAGTCTCACTGTACCGCCCTGGGGTAGAGTGCCGTGGCGTCACACGGCTCACAGCAACCTCTAACTCTTGAGCTTACGCGATTCTCTTGCCTCAGCCTCCCGAGCAGCTGGGACTACAGGCGCCTTGTTTCTATTTCTAATAGAGACAGAGTCTTGCTCTGGCTCAGGCTGGTCAAGAACTCATGGGCTCAAGCCATCCTCCAGCTTGGTCTCCAAAAGTGCTGGGATTATAGGCATGAACCACCACAGCGAACCTGTTATCCCTTTTTGACAGATGAGCAAACTGAGGCTCAGAGTCAAGCTTGTTGAAAGCTCACAGAGGATTCAAGTGGGATACAAATCCAGGCCCAACAGGCAGACTCCATGTGTGAGGCTCCTGAAAACTGACAGCCAGACACCTCATGGTGCTGAGCTCCAGTCCCTACCCTTCCTTACCTATCTGTTCCCTCCCCAGAAAGAGAAGGCAGCGGCCTGCCTTCCTTCTGGGGCCTCTGTGATACCACAGGCCATGTCTGCCTGTGGCCATTGGAGGGCAGACAGGGCAGCAGCCAGGTCATCTGGTGTCCCACAGCTCGGCCTGGCATGGAAGGTTCTGGTGGCTTTGCTGAGAGGACAAATCTAGAGGCTGGACCTGAGGTCACTGCTCAGGGTGTATCTGCAGCGCCACCTGGTGGTGTCATGGCACCCCTGCCATGCCTGGCTCTGGCACTGTCACTGTCCTCCACTGGGGTAAGAAGAGGTTTAGTGAGCAGCTATTATGTGCTGAGCAGGCTGGCAAGGAGCTGGAGCTAGAGAAGGTTGGGGTGTGCACTCCAGGCAGGAGGACCAAGGGCGGTGGCTGTAGAACAGGAAGGTGCACTGGAGGGGAACTGGGAAGAACAAACAGGGTACCAGGAGCAGAGAAGAAGGGGAGTGGCTTGGCAGGCAGTGCAGGTCTCCTAGGGCCTCTTAGGCTGTGTATGGAGTTTGCTTTTGTTTTTTTTTGTTGTTGTTGTTTTTTTAGTTTTTTGACCAGGGCGGGTTTGAACCCACCACCTCTGGTATATGGGGCCAGCACCCTTACTCCTTGAGCCACAGGCACTTCCCGGAGTTTGCCTTTGTTTCTGGGTGTGATGGGAGCCATGGCATAGGATGGGAGGTTTGTTTGTTTTTTGTTTTTTTTTTTTGAAACAGAGTCTCACTATATCACCCTCAGTAGAGTGCTGTAGCATTACAGCTCACAACAACCTCAAACTCTTGGGCTTAAGCAATTCTAGTGCCTCAGCCTCCCAGGTAGCTGGGACTACAGGTGCCCAGCACATGTCTGGCTATTTTTTGTTGCAGTTGTCATTGTTGTTTAGCTGGCCCAGGCCAGGTTCAAACCTGCCAGTATCAGTGTATGTGGCTGGCTCCGTAACCACTGTGCTATGGGTGCTATGGGCTGTTTAAAGGCTGCTGTGAGAGGCCGGGCACAGTGGCTCATGCATGTAATCCTAGCACTCTGGGAGGCCAAGGTGGGTGGATTGCCTGAGCTGATAGGTTTGAGACCAGCCTGAGTAAGAGTGAGAATAAATAGCCTGTTGTGACGGGCACCTGTAGTCCCAGCTACCGGGGAGGCTGAGGCAACAGAATCGCTTGAGCCCAAGGGTTTGAGGTTGCTGTGAGCTGTGACGCCATAGCACTCTACCGAGGGTGACAAAGTAAGATTCTGTCTCAAAAAAAAAATAAAAAAAAGCTGGGCGGCACCTGTGGCTCAGTGAGTAGGGCGCCGGTCCCATATGCCGGAGGTGGCGGGTTCAAACCCAGCCCCGGCCAAAAACCACAAAAAAAAAAAAGCTGCTGTGAGGAGAGCATCAGGATAATGCCACCATAATTCAGGCAAGAGATGATGACTGTTTGGACACCAGGTGGTGGCTGGATTGTAGAACTGACAGGATTTGCTGATGGATTGGATGGGGCTGTGAGATAAAGTAAGGAATTGAGAAGGACTCTGAGGCTTTGGTCTGCGTACCTGGTGGATAGTGGAGCCCTTTGTTCTGAAGGGAAGATTGGAGGAGCAGCAGGTTGTGGGGACACCAGGAGGTCCCATCTGAGGTCAAGATGCCTGAGTCATCTGAATGGAGAGGCCGGTAGGCAGGTAGACGCATGAGTCTCTCTCTCTGGGGAGAGATTCAGGCTGGGGATATGTGTTTTGGAGGTTATAGATGGACCCCAGGCTTTGATGTAGGGTGAATCACCAGGGGCAAGTGTAGACGGAGAAGAGCATCCGGATGGAGTCTGGGGTCTGACAGAGTTTGGGGAGAAGAGGTGGAATCAGCAAAGGTTCCTGAGCAGCAGCAGCCCCAGAGGGAAGAGAAACTGGAGCTAGAGAAGAGACTTTCAAAAAGGAGGCCAGTGCTGATCAGAAGTGGAGAAGGATGAGCACCAGTACCAGGTTATCGGTGACCATGAGAAGGGTGGTTCCAGCTCCAGGGTTTCAGTGAAGACCACAGTGGAGCCTGTAAACACCTTTGAGGAGTTCCACTACCAAGGGAGCTGGAGTACAATAGGGCCTAGGAATTTGGGTGTTTTATTTCTCAGGATGGGAATTTTTTTTTTTTTTTTGAGACAAAGTCTCACTCTGTCGTTCTGGGTAGAGTGACCTGGCATCATAGCTAACAGGTAGCCCAAACTCCTGGGCTCAAGCTATCCTCTTGCCTTAGCCTCTTGAGTAGCTGGGACTACAGGTGCCTACCACAATGCCCAGATAGTTATTATTTTTATTTTATTTTATTTTATTTATTTATTTTTTTGAGACAGAGCCTCAAGCTGTCATCCTGGGTAGAGTGCTGTGGCATCACAGCTCATAGCAACCTCCTGGGCTTAAGTGATTCTTTTGCCTCAGCCTCCCAAGTAGCTGGGACCACAGGCGCCTGCCACAACGCCTGGCTATTTTTTTTTTTGGTTGCAGCCATCATTGTTGTTTGGTGGGCCCAGGCTGGATTCGAACCCGCCAGCTCAGGTGTATGTGGCTGGTGCCTTAGCCGCTTGAGCCACCGGCACCGAGCCACCCAGACAGTTATTTATGTATTTATTTATTTATTTAATTTTTTTAGAGACAGAGTCTCATTTTATTGCCCTCGGTAGAGTGCTGTGGCGTCACAGCTCACAGCAACCTCCAACTCCTGGGCTTAGGCGATTCTGTTGCCTCAGCCTCCTGAGTAGCTGGGACTACAGGCCCCCGCCACAATGCCAGGCTATTTTTTTGTTGCAGTTTGGCTGGGGCTGGGTTCGAACCCACTACCCTCAGTATATGGGGCTGGCACCCTACACACTGAGCAACAGGCACTGCCTTCAGGCTGGTCTTGAACTCCTGAGCTCAAGTGATCCACCTGCCTTTGGCTCCCAGAGTTCTAGTATTACAGTTGTGAGCCACCATGCCCAGCCTGTCTTAGTCCATTTTGTGCTGCTGTAACAGATTATCTGAGACTGGGTAATTTGGTATTTTTAATTAATGAATTAGATTTATTTTTTTGACACATAGTCTCACTCTGTCACACTAGCTAGAGTCCAGGGGCGTCATCATAGCTAATTGTAACTCAAACTTCTAGGCTCAAGCAATCCTCTTGTCCCAGCCTTGCAAATAGCTGGCACTACAGGCACGTGCCACGATGCCCAGCTAGGTTTTCTATTTTATGTAGAGATGGAGGGTCTCACTTTTGCTTTGGCTGGTCTCAAACTCCTGGCTTCAAGCATTCTTCTGACCTTGACTTCCCAGTATGCTAGGATTATAGGCATGAACCACTGTGACTGTCCTATTTTTAATTTCTATTTTATTTTTTTAGAGATGAGGTCTTCCTTTGTCACTCGGGCTGGAGTGCAGTGGTACCATCATAGCTCACTATAATCTTGAATGTCTGGGCTCAGGCAATCCTGCCTCCCTCTGAGCAGCTGGACTACGGGTGAGTAGTTACAGGTACCCACCACAATGCCTGGTTAGTCTTTCTGTATTTAGTAGAGATGGGGTCTCACCCTTGCTCAGGCTGGTCTTGAACTCCTGAGTTCAAGTGACCCATCCACGTTGGGCTTCCAGAGTGCTGGGATTACAGGTGTGAGCCACTGTCCTCAGCCAGAGTTTTCTTTCTTTTCTTTTTATTTATTTATTTTTTTTATTGACACAGAGTCTCACTTTGTCACCCTCTGTAGAGTACTGTAATGTCATAGCTCACAGCAACCTCAAACTCTTGGGCTCAAGTGATTCTCTTGCCTCAGCCTTTCTAGTAGCTGAGACTACAGACACCCACCATACCACCGGCTATTTTTTTGTTTGTTTAACAGGCCCTGGCTGGGTTTGAACCCACCAGCCCTGCAGCATGTGGCCGGTACCATAACCATTGAGCTATGGGTGCCCAGCCCAGAGATTTTTCTTTCTTCCTTTTTTTTTTGCAGTTTTTGGCCAGGGCTGGGTTTGAACCCGCCACCTCTGGCTTATGGGGCCGATGCCCTACTCCTTTGAGCCACAGGCGCCGCCTCTTTCTTTCTTTCTTTCTATTTTTTTTTTTTGTAGAGACAGAGTTTCACTTTATTGCCCTCGGTAGAGTGCTGTGGCCTCACACAGCTCACAGCAACCTCCAACTCCTGGGCTTAGGCGATTCTCCTACCTCAGCCTCCCGAGTAGCTGGGACTACAGGGGCCTGCTCTTTCTTTCTTTCTTTTTTTTTTTCTTTTTTTTTGAGAGAGAGTCTCACTATGTTAACCTCAGTAGAATGCTGTGGTGTCACAGCTCACAGCAACCTCAAACTCTTGGGCTTAAATGATTCTCTTGCCTCAGCCTTCCAAGTAGCTGGGACTATAGGCTCCTGCCATAACATCCAGCTATTTTTTTTGGTGTTGTTGTTGTTGTCATTGTGGTTTGGCAGGCCCAGGCCAGTTCAAACCAGGTTCAAACCACCAGCTCAGTGTATGTGGCTGGTGCTCTAGCCACTGAGCTATGGGCACTGAGCCCAGAGATTTCTTTTCTCCAACTCCTGGGCTTAGGCGATTCTCTTGCCTCAGCCTACCGAGTAGCTGGGACTACAGGCGCCTGCCACAACGCCTGGATATTTTTTGTTGTTGTTGTTGTTGCAATTTGGCCGGGACTGGGTTGGTATATGGAGCTGGTGCCCTACCCATTGGCCACAGGTATGGCCCTATTTTTTTTTTTTTTTTTGAGACAAAGCCTCAAGCTGTCCCCCTGGGTAGAGTGCTGTAGCATCACAGCTCACAGCAACCTGAAACTCCTGGGCTCAAGAGATTCTCCTGCCTCTGCCTCCTAAGTAGCTGGGACTACGGGCGCCTGCCACAATGCTTGGCTATATTTTGGTTGCAGCCGTCATTGTTGTTTGGCGGGCCTGGGCTGGATTTGAACCTGCCAACTCAGGTGTATGTGGCTGGTGCCTTAGCTGCTTGAGCCACAGGTGCTGAGCCAGAGAGATTTATTTCTTAAGAGTTCTGGAGACTAGAAGTCTAAGACTGAGGGGCTCCATCTGGCAAGGGGCTTCTCACTGTGCATGATAAGATGTAGAAGTCAGTCACCACATGGCAAGAGAGGATTACGAGCTGGAACTTGAGCCTCAAACCCTTTTATATCAGCATTAGTCCATCTATGACGCTGGTGTCCTCACCATCAATGCCTCCCATTAGGCCCCACCTCTCAGCATTGTACTGGGGATTCCGTTTCTGACACATGCCTTTCTGGGGAAGACCCTCCAAATCATGACACCACTCCAGGGTGCCGTGAGGCTGGAGGACACAGGAATGGGGGAAAGGCACTCCCAGTCCCAGCCCCTGAGATGACCAGTTGGAGGCAGCAGACCAAGGCTCCACTGACGCTTCCGCTGCCTACTCCAGTTCTGGACCCCTTGCCAGTTTGGAGAAACTTTGGGGAGGTGAAGCAGTGGCTCGCTGTGTGACTCAGCTCCTGCTGATGGAGTCACAGCTTAAAATAAGTCTCCTGCTCAGCCTTTACTTGATCCTAAGGGGTCTGAGCTACATGGTTGGCAGGATTTGCTGAAGTGGGAAGCTGATGGGAGCCCAGGGAGAGCTGGCTGGAGGTCTGGGGCACCTACCTTAAAACCTGCTGATTTCCTTTGCTGCTCATCCCTATCTCTGCCTGACAGCTTTCCTGGATTAGCTGCTGACGTCAGGAGCTGCCAGCTGGGCTGGACTGGCCTGGCACAGCCAAGGGGAGGTATATGAAAAGCTGTATGGAGGTGGGGTGCGGCCAAGGAAAGGCCTACATGTGACCTGTGTACATCCTCATTGTACAGAGAGGGAAATAGCTCAGGGAAGTTAAGTGACTCCTCCAGGGTCCCAGGGCTGATCTGATCCAGGCTGCATCCCACACTATCTGGTTGACAGCCCTCCTTGATGGCTGATAGCTGCTAGGACTGGAGGTGATCCCCTCAGCGTAGGTCATTACCTTCTACTCCCTGGGGTAAGCATTCCCCCTGTGCTAGGAGCTTTATGTACAGAATCCTTGCAACAGACTTACAAGGCTTTGTTCCATTCTACAAATGAGAAAACAGAAGCCCAGAGAAGGCAAGTGACTTGCCTAAGATCATACCCCAAATTGGTGACGGAGGCAGGATTTGATCCTGGGACCGTGTTATTCCAAAAGCTGGAGTTCTTACCTGCCATTCTCAGCAGGGATTTCATGGCCCATGCCTGTTCTTCCCATGGCTGTGCAAGTATCTGCTTTGAGTGAGAGCATCTGAATGTGGAGTAGAAAACAAAGTGCTTTCAAATGGGTTAAAATAGGTTATCCCTCAGGTTGTCAAATCTCAGGGAAGGGTTTCATAGACCCAGATGAGTCACATGATCACACCTTGACTAATCAACTGTGCCCAGGGCTAGGGTCAAATAGCCTGCAGGGATGGATTTGGGGACAGGCAAAACCTTTGGAGGTCAAAAGTTTTGCTTTTTCAACTGGCTTCTTGGAAGCCTATTCCCAACCCCAGGGACAAGAGGTGGGGGTGGGAGTGGTAGCTGTTTTCCTGGTGCTCTATCCTTTGGTCAGCTGGACAGGTTGTGTCTGCAGGGAAACTGAGGCGCATGGCTCAGGGCCAGAAGTTACTTGCAAGACCCTTGGCTCTGCATTCAGGTCTGTATTAACCTCCGGACAAGTCACTTCTATTCACCCTCCCGGCCTCAGCTTAAATGATCCTCTCACCTCAAGTGATCCTCTCACCTCAACTTCCTGAGTAAGTGAGGTTACAGGTATGCACCACCATGCCCAGCTAATTTTTTCATTTTTTTCCTTTTTCTTTTTTTGTAGAGACAGAGTCTCACTTTATGGCCCTTGGTAGAGTACCGTGGCATCACACAGCTCACAGCAACCTCCAGCTCCTGGGCTTAAGCGATTCTCTTGCCTCAGCCTCCCGAGTAGCTGGGACTACAGGCGCCCGCCACAGCACCCGGCTATTTTTTTGTTGCAGTTTGGCCGGGGCTGGGTTTGAACCCGCCACCCTCGGCATATGGGGCCGGCGCCCTACTCACTGAGCCATAGGCACCGCCCAATTTTTTCATTTTTTGTAGAGTGGGGATCTAGCTGTTTCCCAGGCAGTAATTTTATCTTTCCTAGCAGGCAGTGAGAGCAGGAGACATGGATGTCACAAAACAGACATTTAGTAAATATTTGCTAAGGGACCCTTCTCTAAACTCGTTTCCCCCCATATAAAATGGGGTAACAGCCTTCCTGTGAAGTTTAAATAGTGTTTCATAGCACGAAGCTCAGGCCTGGGATATAGTGGGAATTGTTCACTGTACTGAGGGCTGTGCTGAGGGGGGAAGGAGCTCAGGGGCTGACAGTGAGACTTTGTGAGCAGTGAGGGGCTGGGCAGACCCCAGGGTGCTATTATGTGACTCTGTCCTGATCCAGGGTGGAGAATGGGCCCCTTCCCAGTTGTTCTTCTGGAAATTTGTCACCACATGTCCTACTTGGGGTTTGAATTTAGCTATGCTACTATGATTTAGGGCATATCACTTTGCCTTTCTGAGCCTCAATGTTTCATTTGTAAGATTGTCACTTAAGAGCCCGCCTTGCCAGCATGCCTCCAAACTTCAAATGCATTTTTCTTCTTAGAAACAAAATTACAAATGGTTCCTGGTCCTTCAAACTACAGAGACCTTAAGGGCTAACAACAGGCAGTGTGGGGAGGCCAGAAGGAGCAGCCTTGATTCTAACAGGGCAGCCCCAGGCCTTGTGGAGGAAGCAGGCAAAGCAGGCACCCACTGGCTGCCCACCTAGAGGGAGTGGAAGGAGACTGGAGCTGGACAGGGGAGGTGTTTACAGGGAGTATGCCAGGGGCCATGCACTTCCTGGATAGCTTGGGACTTGTGGATGCCAAAGCTGAGTGAATTGACAATGTTGGCTCTATGCCCTGCAAGTTGCTGCATCCTTGTGTTAAAATTTGTCTTTTTTTGCCATAGACAGAAAATCTGGCAAAGGAGAAAAGGAAACCGCTCAGAATTTCTCCACCAGGACCCAACCCTCCCTGTTTTTTCCATTTTTTCTTCTTTTTTATTTTTTGAGACAGTCTCAAGCCGTCGCCGTAGAGTGCGGTGGAGTCACAGCTCACAGCAACTTTAAACTCCTGGGCCCAAGTGAGTCTCTTGCCTCAGCCTCCCAAGAGGAACTACAGGCACCCATCACAATGCCCAGCTTTTTTTGGGGGGGTGGTCCTGGGCTGGATTTGAACCTGCCAGCTCTGGCGTATGTGGCTGGCGCCTCAGCCATCAGAGTTACAGTCGCTGAGCCACATTTTCTTTTTTTTTTACATATATGCCATTGAGCATTCTCTGCTTGGAAACACATTTCATAAGCAGTTCCTGTCTTTCTGTTAGTTGTATAGCACTTTTACCTGTTCAAATTGCTTTTTGGTCTGATTTTTGTCCTTCCTCAATATAAGCAGGGCAAGAATTACTTCCATCTGATAGCTGAGGAAACTGAGGCACAGAGAGTTAGAGTTTTGGTGTCAAGGACACCTAGATTATGATGAACGGGGTGGAGCCTAATGAAATAGTTTTCTGGCTTGTTTCTCTGGCTCCCAGGCCAACATGCCGAGGAAATGGGTGGCACAGCGAAGGTGGACAGAAAAGACAGTCCCCACATTCTCATCTGAAAATATTTAATTTTATTTGAAAAGGACACATTCCCGGCTTCCCTCCCCACCATGTCGCTCTGGCCCACCAGCAATGACACACTCGCACGCACACACGCACATAAGGCCAATGGGCTGCGGTCTGCTTCCGCCCTCTCCAGCTGGGAAGAAGGGATTTTTCTTTTGTCTCCTTCCCCCAATAAGGGTAAAGGAGAGGGGCCCACTGGAATGCCAGCTCCCAGGGGAGGACACGGAGCCCCACACACTCTTACCATGTCACATGCACTTAGAAAAATAAAACCAAGTGGTGTTCTGGTATCCCAAACACCAAAAGATAGCAATATCCACCTGGAAGTCATCTTTGCCATTTTCTAGAAAAATTTATTGCACTTAATTAGCAGATGTTAAAGGGAGCTCTGGGGCGGAGCTTTGCTGTGAGAACCAGAAGCTCCTTGGCCCTTTGTGTTACAGGGAGCAGAGTGAGAGCTGCCCGGCACACAGGGGCCTTCCTCCACTGGCTCTCACACTGGACACCCTGCCTCAGGCCAGAGGACTATAGAAGCTGCCTGCCCAGGACCACAAGCAGCCCTCTCAGCAGGTGACATGTACCCAGAGTTAAGGTTCACTGTTAAGGTTCACTCCAACCTCAGGAGCCAGACAGACAAACCCCTTCTGTCCACCAAGGCTAAGCTACCCAGGGCCTTCAGAGTTGAAGGCTGTCTTACTAAAAGCTCTCTCCCTCTTGAAACGTACATGTACTCCTAGCCATATATACATTTATAATATGTATATTCTTGCAGTGTTCCAGCTCATTTATGATTTGTCTGTTCTGAGGTTACAGCAAGGCTGCCACAAAGCTGCAGACAGGACACTTAGGAAGTGGATGGCACCTCCAAGTCCATCGTGAACCCATGGAAACCCAAAGTTAAGTCAGCTTCTCTAGCCTCCAGTGCTTTTTAGGTGTCAAGATCTGGGTACAGGAGTCTCTGTCTTCAGTTGTCAGCCCCAAGATGGAGAGGAACCATGGACGGTGAGGGAGACTCTCATTTCCCTGATGGAAAACTGAGCAGGCACCGACCCTTTCCCCCTGCAAGGACTCAATTCTTAGGCCAGGGGAGGAGATGACCTTCCCTGAGCACTTCTCTTCCCTAAAATGTCAACCTCTGTGGACATCCTCTGTTCTGTCCTTGCCAGGCTCCTGACTCAAAAGGGCTCTTCTAAAAGAGTCCAGAAGCCACACTCTTTCCAAGTAAGCACTTTAGGAAGGGGCCCGACACCCACTGCCGGGGGGGAAGAAGGGAAGGGCACCGAACAGGTAGGTGGAACAAAGAGGAGAGACATCAAGCCGTCACCCCACCCACTGGGGTTGGAACATGGACACCATCCAGAGAGTAACTGTCCACCCTTAAAAAAAAATCAAAATAAAAAAGCACAAACCATACACTTCTGGCCAAAGAAAATGAAGAGCTTTTAAGCTTGAGGCTCTTCCACCAATAATATACTGACAACTGTCCTCTTGGTGAGTAGCCAGACCAGAGGGAGAGTCCCCGGGAGGGCAAGCTGCCCTGGGCAGGACGCTGACATGCTGGATGCACCTGCCCTGTGTGGTTACAACAGAGTGAAAAGTGTGTACATAGTTTTTATAGAACCACAAAGTAAAAGTCAGGGGCCTGGAGGGAGGGGTGACCTCCCTTGGCCTCAGGGACCCTTATTAAGTTCCCCAGGAAGGTACGTGTGCAAGCCCCCAGAAGGCTATGGCATTCCCTGGGGGTGCAGCCCACGGCCTGGTCTTAACATCTGTTATGAAAAGTCTTTACACATTCGGCCTGGGACTCTGAGCCACCACTTTAAATAAAGCCAGTGTTATATACGACAAAGCATGCCCGTCACCTCTGTCTCCTCTTCACTGTAGGCTGCCCGCCCTAAGCAAATAAACACACCCATCTTGAGGGTGCTCCAACTGACCCAAATGAGCAGAGGCTTCCACAAATTTCCTCAGTTAATCTTCTGGGCAAAGCAAAACGACGAGTCCAGCCAAACACAGGAGATAGGAGTAGCTGTGAGGCAGAGGAAGCCACGGCTGTGAGAATCCTTCCACCATGGCCAGGCTCGTGTGGGTGGCCCCATCTCCTGGGACCAAGATCAATGGGACTCTGTGTAAATGTCCCAAGAGCCTGCTATTCCCATAAGGGGTGCACAGAACTAGGATGCCCTCTCTGCCCCAGGGGAGAGTGGAATCTGGCCTGGGCCACATTGGTGAATAGGACAAGAAAAAACAGGAGTTTCTCAAGAAACATGCACCAGCTCTCATGCCCACAGTGTAAGGGGGCTGTGGAGGCCAGTTTTCTAAATACCATGAGGAAGCTGCATCCTGGGGTCCAGGAAGTTAAAGCTTCCTAGATAAGGGGGGTTTTCATGTTAAATCTATGATCTGAGATTGATTACTAGGTAAAAGAAACAGCAGACCCCAGAGGCCCAGTCTAGTGGGACAAAAAGAGAGTCTGGCGGCCTCCACAGGTGGCCTGGAGAGGAGGTAAAAGGGCCTCTCTCTGTGCTGGCAGCCAGGGCTTGAGACCAGCTGCCCTGTAGTCTCTCCTCCATGCCCATGAAATGCAGAGAGCGCCAATCACCAGGGCCTCCTCCCTGGCATCCAGATCTCAGAGCCACCATGGAATAGTGGGATGGGGCTAAGAACAGTTGGGTAAACTCCCGCTACAGGCTCCAGATGCAAACCCCACCCAGGCTGTGCAGATACCGGACTCCTGTGGCCTGCCACCCATGCAGACACTAATGGAGGATTTGGTTTGTCCTAACTCCAAGGAAGATGGGAACAGATGTTTCCCTCAAAGACTTTCTGGAGAGGATGAGGTGCATGATAGACTCACCCGAAGTGGAAATACACCCTGCTACCTGAGAAGACATAAGGGTGACAACAATCGTGACTCACTCTTCAGAGACAGCCCTTGGCAGCCCACGCTGGAGACTGAGGGAGTGTCAAGAGAAGCCTGAGTGCCCTGTGAAAGGAGAGATCTGAACTCCAGAGGTCCCATTCCGATTCAACCAGGACATCCCAGAATAGAAACTAAGGCCGATTCATCTGTCTGCGTAGATTCTCTCATGCTCCCCACCAGTGAGGAGGCTGGCGCCCCCAGGGCAGCTGCCACGTGCACTGGCTGTGTGATAATGAAGCTGAGACAGGACGCTCCTGCAGCACGTGTGCTGCCACACGCCCATGACGAGTCATAAGTCTCCACGTGTGTGAGGGGTTTCAGGGAGCCCCCAGGCAGAGGTCTGAGGTGCAAGCAGCACCCCGCCTGGGCGTTGGGCACGGGTTACAAGGGTCCGTACTTGGTTTCATACTTGGACACAATGGTCTTGCACTTGCCCACCTCCTTGCGTAGCTCGGCCACCTCCGTCCGCAGGGCTGTGTTCTCTTTCTCTAAGAAGGCTGCCCGGATGGTGATCTGATTTTCTTTTAGGCGCCGGGCATCCCGTGACCTTTTAGCTGCCACATTGTTCTTCTTGCGTCTTGTCCAGTACTTTTCATCCTGTGGGGAAATGCCTTCTGTGGGTTGCCTGTCTTTCCCCTTGAGGGAACCCAATCTTTCCCCTCCTGCCCCTGGCTTTCCCTTATAGCTCATCTAGGGTGGCCAGAAATGGGAAGCTGGGACACCTTAGGGAAGGAACAGCACACACCAAGGCACACGGGGGAGGGGGGTTCTGCCTTTTCCTCAGGGGGTGGGATGAGAAAGTCCTTCAGTAGGTTACAAGCTAGAGGGAAGGAGACCCATCTGCTGGTAGCTTGCTACGTGCTACAACCTATACCCTTGCCTCACTTAGATGTTCTGCTTATGGTTAAGGGCCTGTAACATGGGGCCAGTTCCCTGAGTTCAAATCATGGCTCTGCAAGATTACTAGTAGTGAAACCATGCCAGGCCTTAATTCTTTTTTTTTTTTTTGTAGAGATAGAGTCTCACTTTATGGCCCTTGGTAGAGTGCCGTGGCCTCACACAGCTCACAGCAACCTCCAACTCCTGGGCTTAAGCAATTCTCTTGCCTCAGCCTCCCGAGTAGCTGGGACTACAGGCGCCCACCACAATTCTTTTTTTTTTTTGTAGAGACGGAGTCTCACTGTACAGCCCTCAGGTAGAGTGCCGTGGCGTCACACGGCTCACAGCAACCTCTAACTCTTGGGCTTACGCGATTCTCTTGCCTCAGCCTCCCGAGCAGCTGGGACTACAGGCGCGTGCCATAACGCCCGGCTATTTTTCTGTTGCAGTTTGGCCGGGGCTGGGTCCGAACCCACCACCTACTCACTGAGCCACAGGCGCCACCCAATTCTTAACGTTTCAGTTCCCTTATCTTTACAATGAGAAATAACAATTATAACTACTTCACAGAGTTGTCTGAAGATTAATATACAGTTCAGATCTGTCCTTTCACAGGGTACCCTTATGTCTGAAGATTAATACAGTTGTCTGAGTTAATATACCAAGTGGTTGTAACAGTGCCTGGCCTGAGTAAGTACCACACTAATGTTTACCATTATCATCATCATGACTCTCAGAAATCCCCTTGAGAGATAGGTTAAGTTACTCCCATTTTACAAACGAGGAAGCTGAGACACAGCTAGGTCAGAGGTAGCAAAATGGAGTTAGGACCCAAGTCTGCTTGACTCCAAAGCTTTAGATGAAAAGTCCTTCCTGTAAGGTTTTCATAGGGTAGAATGGAAAAACGGCAACATTCCCTTTTCCAGCCAATTCTTACAGAGCCATGAGCCTGAAAGCTGCTTGCTCATCCCCAGGGATGGCAACATAGAAGCACTCTTCTGTCCTTCAAAGTGAGGACTTGTTCAGCCACAGTTCTGTTGTCTAGTGAGCACCTGCCCAATGGCTGGGCCACAGCCAGGGCAGCAGGAACATCAATATAGCTGATGGCCTGGTCAGGACAGAGAAGCTGTAGGGAGTCACACTGGGGACAAATGCCACCTTACTCCCCCTTGTTTCTCCCCGAGACAGACTCTCACTCTGTTGCCCAGGCTAGAGTGCCATGGCATCAGCCTAACTCACAGCAATTTCAAGTTTCTGGGTTCAAGTGATCCTCCTGCCTCAGCCTCCCAAGTACCTGGGACTACAGGCACTGCCAAGATGCCTGGCTAGTTTTTCTATTTTTAGTAGAGACAGGGTCTTACTCTTGCTTAGGGTGGTCTTGGCCTTCTGAGCTCAAGTGAACCTCCCACCCTGGCCTCCCAGAGTGCTAGGATTACAGGAGCGGGCCATTGTGCCTGGCCATCTGACTCCCTTTACTTCTACCAAATTCTTGCAGGATGAGGCTCTACGCCCAGAATTCATGTCTTTCTACAAGGAGTCCACAGGGAGGGAGGGTTCTCCAGATAAGGTCAAACGTGAAGAAGCCTAGTCCTTCAGCTCCTGAACCAACGCTGTACCTTTACTTATATAGAATACCAGGTTACCTTCTGCTCATCAGGAACAAAGACCTTCTTGGCCTTTTTGATCATGGGCTGGGGCTTCAGGTCCTCCTCTGCAAACTTGTGCTTCCGAGGGTTGAAAAGCTCCCCACCTGGCACACTGGAGAGAACCAGGTCAGCAGGGTCAGGATTGAAGTTCACATCCACCTCCACACAGTTGGGGTCAATGGGACTGGGAGTCTCCCTTTCTTTTTCCAGGGAAGATTCTGAAAGACATAGAGGCAGGTGATCCTGAAGAAGCCCACTGCACAAAGACTACATCACAAAACAAGATACCTGCCTGAATCTCCAGGTTGCACAAACACTTTCTTATTCAAGAACAGCAAGAAGAAAACTACAACAGCATCTGCCCTAGGTCAGACTGACACTCATGGTTCAATTCAGTAATGCAAACATGGAAAGAATTCTTCGCTTTAGGAAGAGAATGCTCAAAAGGAAAATAGTGGCCCTTGAAAGATTTTCCAGGGCAGCACCTGTGGCTCAGTGAGTAGGGCGCCAGCCCCATATAATGAGTGTGGCGGGTTTGAACACAGCCCCAGGCAAACTGGAACAAAAAAACAGCCAGGCATTGTGGCAGTTGCCTGTAGTCCCAGCTACTGGGGAGGCTGAGGCAAGAGAATCGCCTAAGCCCAAGAGCTGGAGGTTGCTGTGAGCTGTGACACCACAGCACTCTATCGAAGGGAAAAAAGTAAAACTCTGTCTCTAAAAAAAAGATTTTCCAATTGTTTCCCCCCCAAAAAAAATAGTAAATCATGGTACCCCATTAACTTTCTGTGATTTCACGTTCTCAAGTAATGAGAAGCAGGTGAATCTCCGTCAACTCCAATGGATTAGGAACAGACTGAATAACGTAAATGCAAATGATTCCATTTTTGAGTCCCTGAGACGTGTCAATCACTGTGCTCATTTAGTCTTATGACAACTCAGAAAAGAAGACGGGTTTTAACCCTATTCTACAGCTGAGAAAATTAAGGCTCAGAGAAATGAAACAGTTTCCCAGGGTTACACAGATGATAAGTTACTGAACTAAGTTTGAACCTTGGTCTGATTCTGATTCCTTGCTCTTCCCTACCCCATCTGGCTGCCTTTAAACAGTGGACACTGGATTAAAGCCACCTTCAGAATTCAAAGGTTGTGTGTTATCAGAGATAAGAGTTATTAAAAAAAAAAAGTATACCGTTAGCCAACTCATTCAATGCTACTGACAGGAGTACACAAAATAATTAGTCAACAGATACTTATTGAACACCTACTATATGCCAGATTCTGTCTTGGCAAAGACAAAACTGTAATAGTACAACTCAATCTCTGCCTTCATGTTAATGTTAATTTACTGGGGAAAACTGAAATTACACAAGACAAATACAAAATATTTCTAAAAATGGTACATGCCATGTGCATATATGGGAGAAAACTTAGAGTGAGTATCAAAGGCCCTGAGGCAGGCTTGGCTGGTACATTCTAGGAAGAGTAAGAAGGCCAATGTGGCTGAGGTGAATGAATGAGAAGGGAGAGTAATAAGATGGTCTGGAACAGAAATGTTTGGCCTTTAATCCCAATTAAAGCAGTTCTCAACAGGGTAGAATTCTGCCTTTCAGGGATATCTGGCCATTCAGGACTGGAGGGAGTCCTACCCATATCTAGTGGGCAGAAGCAGGGGTGCTGCTAAACATCATACAGTGCACAGATCAGTCTCTCCTCTAGCCCCAACAGAAAACTACATGTCACTGGTGCTGGTGACTTTCACACAGACACTGAGAATGGAAACCATTGGAGGGTTTGGGCAGAAGCATGATAAGATCTGACTTAGGTTTTAACAGGATGCAGCACATAAACTCATTTTATCGGTTGGGTGAGGTGGCTCACACCTATAATCCTAGCACTCTGGGAGGCTGAGGTGGGTGGACTGCCTGAGTTCAGGAGTTCGAGACCAGCCTAAGAAAAAGGGAGACCCCATGTCTACTAAAAATAGAAACAAAAGCTAGAGGGGCATTGTGGTGAGCGCCTACAGTCCCAGCTACCTAGGAGGCTGAAGCAAGAGGATCACCTGAGCCCACAAGGTTGAGGTTGCTGTGAGCTATGATGCCATGGCACTCTACTGAGGGGGGCATAGAGTGAGGCTGTCTCAAAATAAATAAATAAACTCATTGTATTCTATTAGAGGGGGTTAATTACAAGGAGGTCTAACCCTCAAAGGAATGAACAAGGACTGATGTAATGAAGGAATATAGGGGCCTCTCAAACCTCATCCTTTTTTTTTTCTTTTTTTTGAGACAGAGCCTCAAGTTGTCACCCTGGGTAGAGTGCTGTGGCATCACAGCTCACAGCAACCTCCAACTCCTGGACTTAAGCAATTCATTTGCCTCAGCCTCCAGAGTTCCTGAGACTATAGGCACCCATCACAATGCCCGGCTGTATTTTGGTTGTAGCTGTCATTGTTGTTTGGCAGGCCCAGGCTGGATTTGAACCCACCAGCTCTGGTAGTATGTGGCAGGTGTCTTTTTTTTTTGTAGAGACAGTTTCACTTTATTGCCCTCAGTAGAGTGCCGTGGCATCACACAGCTCACAGCAACCTCCAACTCCTAGGCTTCAGCGATTCTCCTGCCTCAGCCTCCCAAGTAGCTGGGACTAAAGGCGCCCGCCACAACACCCGGCTATTTTTTTGTTGCAGTTTGGCCGGGGCTGGGTTTGAACCCGCCACCCTCGGTATATGGGGCCGGCGCCCTGCTCACTGAGCCACAGGCGCCGCCCATGTGGCAGGTGTCTTAACCGCTTGAACTACAGGCACTGAGCCTCAAACCTCATCCTTGAAAGACAAACAGCCAAGGTATCTACCACATGAGGATGTTGTTCAAAGCGATACCAGCAGCAATCAAATGCTAAGATGTGGTTACATTTCAGGGACAGAACAAGGGAAAGCCCAAGAAAAAAAGAGAACAATTTTCAAAGAGTGCATAACAAGAGGCTGGGTGGGTAAGGTTTTTGAGGAATCCTCCCTTCCCAGTGCATAGATCTGTGAACAAATTCTAACAAATTACTATAAGACCTTAAAGTTGGCCGGGCAGGGTGGCTTATGCCTATAATCCTAATACTCTGGGAGGCCGAGGCCAGTGGATTGCCTGAACTCAGGAGTTCCAGATCAGCCTGAGCAAGAGCAAGACTCTGTCTCTAAAAATAGCCAGGCAAGGCTCAGCATGGTGGCTCATGCCTGTAATCCCAACACTTGGGAGGCCAAGGCAAGTGGATTGCCTGAGCTCACAGGTTGGAGACCAGCTTAAACCAGAGTGAGACCCCCATCTCTAAAAAATAGCAGGGTGTTGTGGCAGGCCCCTGTAGTCCTAGCTACTTGGAAGGCTAAGGCAAAAGGATCAGCTAAGACCAGGGCACTCTACCCAGGGCAACAAATGGAAACTGTTTCAAAACAAAAAACAAAAAACAAAAACAAACAAACACCTTAAAATTACTCTGCTGGAGGAAGAGGAAAAAGTATTAGGTCTATTAGTAATATACCTAAAACATTATTTGCTGAGGTCCACCATTACAAAAGATGCCAAAATTAAAATCAAAAGCTGACAACTTCAAAACCCTGCTGATGGGAGTGTAAATGGATACAACCACTTTGTATACTACTTGGCAGTATCTAAAAAACTGAGTGACTGGGCGGTGCCTGTGGCTCAGTGGGTAGGGTGCTGGCCCCATATACCGAGGGTGGTGGGTTCCAACTCAGCTCCAGCCAAACTGCAATAAAAAAATAGCCGGGCGTTGTGGCAGGCACCTGTAGTCCCAGCTACTCGGGAGGCTGAGGCAAGAGAATTGCCTAAGCACTCTACTGAGGGCGATAAAGTGAGACTCTGTCTCAACAACAACAGCAACTAAAAAACTAAGTGACTATATGCATACTCAAGGACCCAGCCATTCTATTCCTAAGTAAATGCCCAAGAGAAATACATACATATATTTAGCAAAAGACATGAACATGAATGCTTGTGACTGCACTATTTCTAAACAGAATGAAAAACACTCCAAATGTTTGACTAAATGGATAACTTGTATGTTCATTCAATGGAACAGTATTCAACAATGAAAAATAACAATTATTGCTACATATAACAACATGGCTGATTTTCACAAACATACAGTTGAGTTAAAGAAGCCAAACACAGGCTCTGTGCCCATATAGCACAGTGGTTATGGTGCCAGCCACATACACCAAAGTTGGCAGGTTCAAACCCAGCCTGGGCCAGCCAAAAAAAAAAAAAACAATGACAACAACAACAAAAAAATAGCCAGGCGTTGTGGCGGGCATCTGTAGTCCCAGCTACTTGGGAGGCTGGAGCAAGAGAAACGCTTAAGCCCAAGAGTTTGAGGTTGCTGTGAGCAGTGACGCCATGGCACTCTACCCAGGGTGACACAGTGAGACTCTTGTCTCAAAAAAAAAAAAAAAAGGAAGAAAAAGAAGCCAGACACAAAAGAATATATATTATTTATATCTTTTCTACATAATTAAGAGGATTCTTTTTTTTTTTGAGAGACAGAGTCTCACTTTATTGCCCTGGGTAGAATGCCGTGACGTCATAGCTCACAGCAACCTCCAACTCCTGGGCTTAGGTGATTCTCTTGCCTCAGCCTCCTGAGTAGCTGGGACTACAGGCACTCACCACAACGCCCGGCTTTTTTTCTGTTGCAGCTTTGCCGGGGCTGGGTTCCAACCTGCCACCCTTGGTATATGGGGCCGGCACCCTACCCACTGAGCCACAGGCGCCACCCCAAAAGGATTTTTTTTTTTTTTTTGTAGTTTTTGGCCAGGGCTGGGTTTAAACCCACCATCTCCAGTATATGAGGCCAGTGTCCTCCCTTGAGCCACAGGTGCCACCCCAAGGATTCTTAATTAAGAGAATTCTGGGGTGGCGCCTGTAGCTCAGAGGAGTAGGGCACCGGCCCCATATGCTGGAAGTGGTGGGTTCAAACCCAGCCCCAGCCAAAAAACTGCAAAAAAAAAAAGAGAATTCTATGTTCATTTCTACTATGTGTATAATTTTTCAATTTAATTCTTACTTCATTTTTATTGTGATTTTTCTGTCAAGAGTATTCCAAAAATATGCTCTATAAAATTTTTTTGTTAGTGTAGTAAAGAAATTCTGGAGCCCACATAACTTATGTGTGTACTATAAAACTAGCTATAGAAAGCTATAAATGGGCTTGGTGCCTGTCACTCAGGGGTTAGGGCGCTGGCCATATGCACCGAGGATGGTGAGTTCTGACCCAGCCAGGGCTTGCTAAACAATGAAAACAATAACAAAAAAATAGCCGGGCATCGTGGCAGGTGCCTGTAGTCCCAGCTACTTGGGAGGCCAAGGCAAGAGAATTGCTTAAGCCCAAGAGTTTGAGGTTCCTGTGAGCTGTGATGCTATGGCACTCTACTAAGGGCGACATAGTGAGACTCTTGTTTCAAAACAAAAAGAAGAAGAAAACTATAAATGTAAGAGTATAAACGTAATTAACTTTTTTTTTGAGACAGAGCCTCAAGCTGTCCCCCTGGGTAGAGTGCCGTGGCATCACAGCTCACTGCAACTTCCAACTCCTGGGCTCAAGAGATTCTCCTGCTTCAGCCTCCCAAGTAGCTGGGACTACAGGCACCCACCACAACACCTGGCTATTTTTTGGTTGCAACTGTCATTGTTGTTTGGCAGATCTGGGCTGGATTCGAATCCGCCAGCTCAGGCGTATGTGGCTGGTGCCTTAGCCGCTTGAGCCACAGGCGCCGAGCCCATAATTAACTTTTAACAGTCAAAAACAAAAGAGGACATAGTGTACAATTCCATTTATAGAAAGTTCAACTATAAGCAAAACTAATATTTGGTGACAGAAATAAGAATAATGATCAAAAATAATGGAGTAGGGTCACAAGGTACCTCAGAGACACCAGTAGTGTCTTATTATCCCAATTTAGGTGACAATTTTGTGGTAGGTTCACTTTGTGAAGATTCACTGAGCTGCACATTTATGATATGTGCACCTGTGTATGACACACTTTATCCAAAAGGTTTACTTAAAAACAAAATCAAAGGAAAGTGCTATCAAGTGTCTAAGGTATAAAATGGAAGCTCATTTCTAGCTATTTCCCCTACCCACACATGGAACCTGCCTTCTCAGAAAACTAGCACAAAAACAACCCACCTTCAAATGAGAATTCTGCCAGAATCAGCAAAAGCCTCTAGATTTAACCAATTTACAGGAAAAAAAAAAAAACAAAAGTACATGGTAAATGACCTATAAGAATACAGCCAGCAAAACCAGAAGACATGAAATTCTATCGATAAATGATTTGGTTTCACGAATAAATAAATTGCAGTGGGCATTCTTCCTCTTTCTTTGGGATGCCACACCCTACCCTGCGCTTCTTTTCTATCACCCTCACCCCCACATCTTCCCTTCCATCTCTTCTCTCTACTCTCTTCCCTCTAATATAAAATAAACTTACACTTTTATATCCTAAAAAAATCCAAATAAATTGCAAAGAAAAAAAAGGAGAAGGGAGACTACATGTAGAAATTTAAGAGACTTACCAACCAAATGCAATGTATATACCTTATTTGTTTTGGATGCTGATTCAAACAAATTATAAAATATTTATGGAACTTCAGAAATTTGAATGTTAATGGGTATGTCAATTTTAGATATAAAATTAGTATTTTGATTATGTATTTTTAAAAAGAATACTTACATTTTATTTATTTATTTTTTGAGACAAGAGTCTCACTTTGTCGCCCTAGGTAAAGTGCCATGGCGTCATAGCTCACAGCAACCTCAAACTCTTGGGCTCAAGTGATTCTCTTGCCTCAGCCTCTCAAGCAGCCCGGACTACAGATGCCCGTAACAACACCTGTGCATTTTTAGAGACGAGATCTCACTCTGGCTCAGGTTGGTCTTGAACTGTGAGCTCAGGTCATTTACCTGTCTTGGCTTCCCAGAGTGTTGGGATTACAGGCGTGAGCCACCACGTCTGGCCTTATTTAATTTTGTTTTAGAAGTGTAATCTTGCTGTGTCATTCCGGCTAGAGTGCAGTAGCAGGATCATAGCTCCCCTCAGCCTCCAACATCTGGGCTCAGAAATCCTCCTTTATCAGCCTTCCAGGTAGCTAGAACTATGGGCATATGCCACCATGACAGCTGACTTTTTATTTTTTTGAGACAGTGTCTCACTTTGTCACCCTGGGTGGAGTGCCATGGCGTCATAGCTCACAGCAACCTCAGTCTCTTGGGCTCAAGCAGTCCTCTTGCCTCAGTCTCCCAATAGCTAGGACTACAGGTGCCTGCCACAATGCCTGGCTATTTTTAGACAGTCTTGCTCTTGCTCAGGCTGGTCTCAAACTCCTGAGCTCAGGCAATCCACTTGCTTTGGCCTCCCAGAGTGCTAGGATTACAAGCGTGAGCCACCACACGTGGCCTTTTCTTTTTTTTTTTTTTTTGTAGAGACAGAGTCTCACTTTATGGCCCTCGGTAGAGTGCCGTTGCCTCACACAGCTCACAGCAACCTCCAACTCCTGGGCTTAAGCGATTCTCTTGTCTCAGCCTCCCAAGTAGCTGGGACTACAGGCGCCCGGCTATTTTTTGGTTGCAGTTTGGCCGGGACTGGGTTTGAATCCGTCACCCTCGGTATATGGGGCCGGCGCCTTACCGACTGAGCCACAGGCACCGCCCGTGGCCTTGATTTTTTTAGAGATGGGGTCTTATGATGTCCTGGCAGGTCTTGAACTCCTAACCTCAAGTGATTCTCTAGCTTCAGCCTCCCAAAGTGCTGGGATTACAGGCATGAGCCTCCATGCCCAGCCAGAACCCTTATATTTTAGATACATACTGAAATATTTATGGATATGATAAGTATCTAGGATTTGAATAAAAATAATTGCTTATGAGTTAAGAACTGTTGAAACTAGTTATATGAAGGTTCACTACTTGTCTTACTTCTGGTAAGGTAGTTTCTTACTTTTGTATATTGTTTGAAATTTTTCCATAATAAAAACTTAAAAAGAGAGAGAGACTATGAGAATTTCCTAAATGTGTGTTCCCTGGGTGACACATCAACTCCCAGGAGACATCAGCCTATATGCTTCTAACTGAACCTGAAAACAAAAAAAGCACTTCCCAGAGGTAAAAAAAAGAGCAAGAAGATGAAGGACAGACCCTGACTAGGGTCTTAGCTAGGCAGTAGGAATGCCTTCTTTAAGCCAGCGCCTAAGCTATGGAGTTAGATATCCTTGGTTTAAGTGCTGCCTCCATAAACTAATAGCTGTGTGACCTTGGGAAAGTTACTTCTCTGTGCTTCTGTTTACTCACCTGTAAAACAGGGATAAAACTATTAATCTCAAAGGTTCTTGTGAGGATTACATGTTAATACCTTGCACAGAGTAAGTACTAACCAAACGTCAGTTGGTGTTAACACTATTGCCTGAGCTTCCGGATAATCTGTGGAAGAGTGCATGTGGGGGTAAAAGAGGATCATAGAAATGGAGAGTGGGATTTCTATCCGGGAAGGGCTCGGTCCACTGTCCCAACCATTTGCAGCATACCAACCAACAGGAAGGCTCCGACTGCTGTTGTCAGTACTATTTTTATCTCCAGACTCAGGGATTGTGCTGAAGGGTGGAGAGCACAGGGCTTCTCCACATGGCAACCCTAGCAGGACTTCCCCTCAGAAATGGGGTTCAATGGATTGGGTGTCGACAGACATACTCAGTGCAAAGTGGATTTCTTTAGGTGGGGCAGGTGGCCCTGTCCACAGGCCTGTCACCAACCTGTGCTGGACACGGTTTCAGAGGGCTGAAAGATGGTAGTGGAGGAGGATGGGGGGGATGCTGTGGAAGAACTGGCAGACTCCTTTGCTTCTAGCTCTGCCACAGGCAGCAGCAGGTTCTGCGCCAGGTGGGTGGGGCTGGCAGGGATGCCATTCTCTAGCAAGAACTCGTCCAGGTCCATGTACTCCAGGTGGAAAGACTCGCCGTCATACGGGATGGTCTTGTCCCAGATGGGTGGCATGAGGGAGGCTGAGACGGCCATGGTGCTGGCAGCTGCTGCCTCATCCTCCTCCAGTTTTTCCTTCCCCTTTTCTTTATCTGCAGACACAAAATCTGTGATGAGACATCACACAAGAGGGTAACTCAATTGTACATGGTAGGCAGTGAGCCTCACAGGCCTTACCCAGCTTTTTCAGAGCCCTGATTCCATCCCATGCATTTCAAGAGCCTACTCTATTGTGCTGATTTTCTTCTTTGGAGATGGCATCATGCCCTTGTCCGTGCCTCGCTTTCCCATCATGCTCATCACATGCTCTGAGGCCTGACATGTCATAGGGTTTATTCACAACAGGCTGTAGGGTCAGCATTTGCAGGACATACTATAAGGGAAGTGGAATTTCTGACCTATCTTGATATTTTAGCATGGAAAGGGCTGAGAATTTTAGGCCAACAACTTTTGAATTCTCCTGTCTTGCTCCCTCTGGTTATGCTCCTCCATGGCAACTCAGCCCAGGGAGAAATCTCAGCTCTGTCACCCACTTGCTGTGTGATGTATGACCTTAGCCATATTACCTAGCTCTTCTGAGCTCTAGTGTCCTCCACTGATAGGTAAGGAAATAAAGTTGTCTCTTCTGTGAAGATTAGAGCTAACAATTTAAAGTGTCTTAGGGAGTTCCTGGCACACCATAGAGCTCACTGAGGGCAGGGACTGTGTCTGAAGCATTTCTAGATCTCAAGGGCCCAGAAAAGAATTAGCAGACAATGGCCTATGAGAAAATGTGTACACAGAATGTAGAATATTGGATTTGCAAACAGATTCACTTTAGGTTTATTTGATAGAGAGGGCCTGGAGCTGTCTTTTCAGGACCCTTTTCAGAACAACCATTTCAAGAGACCTTTATGCCTGATAAGCAGAAAAGACTGAAGATAGGTTGTGTGGGAGAAAGGACAGGGTAGAGCTGAAGAACACAGATTGCTCCTATTCAAAGCAAAACAAATCAATTAATAGGGACTGGATCCTGCTTAATAGTCTCAGTCAAAAAGTTATGCATGTGGATATCCAAGAGCTGGCAATGAAAAAAGACAAGAGAGAAATTTGACAAGGTTGGAAGGAAATCAAAGTGACAGGGAGGCTAATCAGGGAAGTGGGAGATAAAATCATGACAAGTTCATAATGGGTTTTCAAAATTGAGGGAGACAACTTTGAACTCTGGATTTAGAAGTGAAAAGAAGAAATCAAATATGATTATGTTGGAAATAAACCAGTCATGCATGGACTCCTAGACCATAAACAAAAAGCAGGCTGTTGATCCAATAAAAATTGAACATACCCAATGAGTTAAGAAGGTGACCATTTTAACAAACAGAACTTGGTCATGGCTTCTAATACAAATTAACCTGAGTTTCTGCAACTGCCTTCTATATCATGCTTTGATTTAAAATAAATTGAGAAGAAAAAGCCAAGCCTTGATAGGCTGGCTAGGTAGCACCATCTGGCCCACCTGCACTTATCCACTGAGATCTGAACAGACTCCACATTCTGTTCATAGTTTTTTTTTTTTGGCCGGGGCTGGGTTTGAACTCACCACCTCCGGCATATGGGACCGGCGCCCTACTCCTTGAGCCACAGGCGCTGCCCGAGACTCCACATTCTGTTCAGAAATGACTGTGGCCTATGTCAGGTGGGGTCATCTGGGATCAAAGGAGGCAGGAGGAGGAGATAGAAATAGAAAAACAGCCATACTGAAGGACAGGCACAATAAGTTCCACCTTTTGCCTGGACTAAGTGAGGATAGTTTAAATCAACATTTTTTGTAAGGTTGGGTTTTAAATTGTTAAGAGATAAAGGACTAGTCCATCATTCAGATCTGAAGAATTGATACCGGTGTTTCCTAGTGTGATACGGTAGAAAAAGCACCAAACATAGTCAAAGGCCTACCCAACTATGTGACCTTGAGAAGCACCTTCACCTCTCTGAGCCTCAACTTTCCTCATCTGGGAAGTGAGAATAATACCCTATAGGGCAGCGGTTTGGTCGGGGATCACCACATGAGGAACTGTATTAAAGGGTCGTGGCATTAGGAAGGTTGAGAGCCACTGTTATAGGGATGTTGTGGAAGTCTTAATGAAATAGGATATGTCAAAGTGCTTTGTGACCATTCTGTAAATGTAATGTAGACTTGCTGTTATGAATGGTTATTATCTGGTAATCTTAAACAAGAACCTGCCAGATGTGTACTCCTGTCCCTGTAGCTTGTCTCAGCCTCAGATTTGGAACAAAACACAGCCTTAAAAACAATCAAAAGAATTTGGATATGTGAGGTTCCAAAGTAGGAGGAGAGAGCCTGCCCTCACCTGATGTGCTGAAGCTATTTATAAACCCAAAAGTGACAGCCATAGGGATGGGAGCTTCAGAACACACCCCAAAACAGAAGAGAAATGGCATTTTTTAAAAGGAAAATTAATTCCCCAGGACAGGCAATTAACAGAAGACCTATATCCCCTCCCAAATCCCTGAATTACACTGATGGCTCTCAGAAATGAAAAGGTCTCAGAGGGAAGTATACCTCACTGCATCTAAAACCCCACAATAGATGGCATGCCTGCTGCTCCCCGAACCTCATCTCCTAGGCCAAAATCAAGGCCAACCCCAGCTTTCCACATATGCTCCAGGGACCTCTGTGCTATAGGAAATAAGGTGAAGTTCAGCCTGACCCCTATGGCCCCAAACAACCTGGGGAAGGGCCTCAGGGACCTCACTCTGACCCTCACCCTGTTCCTGCGTCACCCAAATGCCCCCTCAAAAGACACCCACATCTTTGCCTGCTCCCTTTCCCCACCCGCACCTCACGGCAGCAGCCGTGAGACAGGTTTCCAGAAGGGCTCCAGCGTAGACCTAGCAGCTGGGGATACTAAGGGAGGAAGCCACGTCCTCCCCCCAGGGGGGGAAGGCTGCACACAACGAAAAGTTCGCCACCTTGGACCAAAGCTTCTCAAACTTTGATGGACTTTGAAATCGAGGGGGTGCGGTTCATTGGGGTGCTCCATAAAATGCAGACTCCCGCCCTATGAGCTGCAGACTGGGTGTGGCCCAGGAACCGGCATTCTGAACCAGCACCCCCATTGAACCGGTGCAGGCGGCCCCAGAGGCGGCGCCCTGGAGCGTCAGTGAAGTGGCTGCTCCCGACCCCCGCCAGCCTCCTCAGAAACCACTAAGAGATCCTCCTACTTGCACCTCCGCTCACACGCTCCCTCCTGACCCATCCTCTGTCGTCTCGCTCCTGACCTCTCCCCCGCACCCCACCTAGTCCTCCAGGATCCTAGTCATTCCTGGCCCCCATCCCCCTCCGCTGGACCACTTCACCCTGACCTCCAACCTCCCAGCCCCGCCCTCCAAGGCCCCGCCCCTGCAGAAACCCCGCCCCCAGGCACGCGCGGACCACCCTCCTCACCCAGGCGCGCCTCACGCGGGGGGTTCTCCATCAGTTTCTTCAGGACCAGGGGAAAGGAGCCCGGCAGGCCCCTTTCTCCAGCTGCGCGCCCCGGCCCCGGGCCTGGTCCAGCCTGCGGCTCCACAGGCGGCTTCTTTCCGCCGCCCGCGTCGGACATTGTGCCCTGAGCCCTGCTCACGCACCTCGCCTCCCCCGCCCGCCCCCCGAGAAGGGCCAGAGCTGTGCGACCCGCTGCAGCTGCCGACACGAGCAGCTACTGCGCAAGCTCTGAGCTGCACCCCCGCCTCCCTCCATCCTTACCCCGCCCGCAGACGGGCTCCGAAACATTAATTATTCATGAGACCAGGCCTGCTTCCTGGGATCGCGGCTTTGGATTGGACCATCGTCCCGGGCCGTAATTGGCTGGGCAACGGGGGGGATGAGCTGGACACGTGCGGGGCCAGGTGAGCAGCTCCAAGCCCCGCCCCGTCCGCTCCTGCGTCTCCTGATTGGCTCCTGCAGGAGTCTGTGGCGGAGGTCGCCGCCGCCACAGCCCCTTCCCTCCTACTAGGTGTGTCCCATTCGCCGCCTTTTGTAAAACCCTCGCCTTCTCTCAGAGCTCGGCATCCTTTCTCTTGGGTCTCAACCTCGCAAACTTCTGGATGCACCAACGAAGGGAGGCGGGGCTGGGAGCGGACAGGCCGGCCAGGGCAGGCCGACAACCCGCGTGTACGTTCCTCCGCGGGTCACGTGGAGCCACACCCGAAGCTAGAGTCGCGTAGGGAGGGGGGAGAGGAGGACGGCGCGGCAACAGCCAATGGAGGGCGGGGGCGGGCCCGGGGCGGCGCACGAGGCGCCGCACGTGCGGGGCTGCGGCGGGCATGGGCGGGCCTGTTGTTTCCGGGACTCAGCCCAGGATCGTGAGAAGGGGATGCGAAGCCCAGCCCGCACTGCTGTTAGATAGAAAAAGGTTAAAACAGGTGACAAGACAGGTAGAGAAAGTGACCAAGAATAAAGAGCCAAAGTCAATCAAAGTACAAAACCTCCCCAAAATATCAAATATTTGTGACTTTTCTCTGTCAGAACATACACGGTAAAGACCTAGTGACCTTAACTGATCGCGGCCTCCTTACCATCGAATGGACATTACAGTTTTGACCCCCAGTGGATTTTTTGTAAAAGATTCTGAAAAGGCACATGAGTAAAAAAAAAAAAAAAAAAATCTTACATAAGCCCAACCTGTTACATAACCTGTTAGGTAACCTTTTATATAACCCCAACTTGTCAATCACCCAAAGGCGGAAAAAAACGACAACCAATCCCACCCAGGAGGAAGGCGCCCCAAACTTGTGAATGCACAGACTGTGTACCGTGCCTCCGAGGTCTTCTCCACCGGCAGAGAGACCGTCTGCCTCTGAGTACTTTACAGTACGTGCCGTGTGCTGTGTGTACCTCTGATCACGCCATCATCAGCTCAACCGGGTACCAATACCCACTCCTGACACTTGAAAACGGAGGATCAGAACAGGTCGAGACAGACCTAACGCTCCTCCCCCGCCCAACCCAGAGGTGGCCTGAGGGCAGGGATGGCAGCGGGCTTGGCCCCAGCTGCAGGGGGTGTCAGGTTGCCCACTGATCCCAGGCTTCGGTGCGGGCCAGGCGGCCAGATAAACATTAGCGTGGAGGAAGCATTCTTGAGGCCCAGCCCTGACCCGACCTGGGTACACACTTCCGTCCTCCCACTTACTAGCTCGTGACCTTGAGAAAGTCCAGTTGCTGCACTTGAGCTTGTTTCCTTGGCCGTGAAATTAAGAGGTTGGGCTGAACGATCTCTCCAGTCCCAAACAGCTCTGAAATTGCTCCTTCCTAGGACTTTCCCTTCCTTTATCTAGAAAAATAACACATCTTTGACATAAGGGTAAAGATCCCACATCTTGTGGGAGAACCACCTCTTCTCATAAAATATAAATACTGCTTGAGAGCTCCTCAGGAAATCTGCAGAAATGTAAAAATGTGAAAGGGTAGACAGAAAGACGTTAGGGAAGCTGCGTCTATGCATCACTCAGAACTTTGTACTCTATAATACAGATCATAATTGCTTCAAACCCAAACAGCACTGGCCTCTCCAGGTTTACTCCCCGAAGGACTGAGACTTTGTTTGGTTATGCCGTCTCCTCCAATGGCTCAGGGCCTTCTAGTAGTGGGAGTGGGGAAATGGTAGAACCGCAGTCCTTGGTTCAGGGGTAGATGCCTTACTGCTAGATAAAAGTTGTCCACCTGATGCAATCAGAATTTTGCTGGGAATTGAGGAAGAAAAAGAAGTTGGGTAGCTGAGCAAGCCTGGAAAGCAAGGGATTTGAAGCACTCTGGGTAGTGGTTGGGACAGGATGGCAGAGTCTGACTTTAAAATTCAAGTTCTCGCAAATAAATAAATAATAAAATTCAAGTTCTCACTGCCACTCTAATGACTTTGGTGATTTTTTTAATCTGAGGCTTCCAACTAATGGTTTCACTTCCCTAAGCTTCTTTTTGCTTGTATGTCAAATGGAAAAAGGGCAGGATCTACTTTATGGGGTTTCTGTGAGCCACTGTGTGTAAATGCCTAACTCCAAGCCCACAACAAGCGGTAGTTTTCGTAATTTTACTAAAACTGTGATAGGTACAAATCCATTAGGTGTTGTATCCATTATCCCAGGGGCCAGTACAGTGTCTGATTTACTCTCAATTTAGTGAAATTAGTCAACTGTGTACAGAAAATCTGTTGTGTTATGGAATTATTGTTTGTGTGAATTCTGTATATGGCTAAACTAAGATATGTTTAGGAGAAACTGACCTAGAGGCTTTTAGAAACAAATTTCAAAGGGCAAGAAAATGAGGTAAAACAATATGGGAAGCTGGACAGGCATGGTGGCTGAACCGGTAATCCTAGCACTCTGGGAGAGGTGGGAGGATTGCTTGAGCTCAGGAGTTGGAGATCAGCCTGAGGAGTGAGACCCCATCTCTACTAAAAATAGAAAACTTAGCTGGGGCATTGTGGCTGCTGCTTGTAGTCCCAGCTATTTGGGAGGCTGAGGTAGAAGGATTGCTTGAGCCCAGGAGTTTGGGGTTACTGTGAGCTCTGACACCATGGCACTCTACCCTGGGTGACAGAGTGAGACTCTGTCTCAAAAAAAAAAAAAAAGGAAGGTTAAAAAAGAAATAGCTGGGCGGCGCCTGTGGCTCAATGAGTAGGGCGCCGGCCCCATATGCCGAGGGTGGCGTGTTCAAACCCAGCCCCAGCCAAACTGCAACAAAAAAATAGCCGGGCGTTGTGGCGGGCGCCTGTAGTCCCAGCTGCTTGGGAGGCTGAGGCAAGAGAATCGCTTAAGCCCAGGAGTTGGAGGTTGCTGTGAGCCGTGTGACGCCACGGCACTTTACCCAAGGGCGGTACAGTGAGACTCTGTCTCTACAAAAAAAAAAAAAAAAAGAAAAGAAAAGAAAGAAATAGCCAGTTTGGCTATGAAGAGACTTGCTGAGTTAGAATTAAGTTGATATTTTGGGGGATTAATATGAAGTTATTGTAGGGGGAAAAATTCAATCTAATAGGATGGGATTAATAACATAACAGTTGAAGGTAAGAACATTTGTCTATGACAAAGATGAGCTATAGTAAGGGGAAGTAAAGCTTTAGATTTTCTTTTTTTGGGTATAGTTATCCAAAATGGATATGCCTACAGTAACGAACGAAACAAGCGACTCTGGTGAGAAGTGAGACCAGCTGTTAGGGCTTCAAAACTTAGTTTTGATTCTGTTCTCTGTACATGTTCTGACACATTCCAGAGAGGGTTTTTCCCCAGGATAACCAACAAGGAAAGGGTGTGTCACAAATATTGGGGGAGCATTATAAACGCGCCCTCTGTAACTCCAAGCTTGGAGGGTAGCTCATTGCCATTTTGCAGTAGACAGCACGATGCTAGGACTGGAGACCCTTTCTGTTTTCTTCATTCTCAACCTGACCCGAGGAGAGCCACAGCAGCCTCTCCCCTCCCACCTCTCATCAGTAAAGTGGGAATAACAGAGTGATCTTGCCCCTCCCCTTAGTGGAGGAATAAATGTTATAAGAAGTGATCAGCTAATTTCTACAGTGTCTGTGAACCCTACAAACTCCACAAGAAGAGCATTTTATGATGTGGTTAGAACTTTAAAGATATGAAGTGTATGGCTCGGCACCTGTAGCTCAAGCTGGTAAGGCACCAGCCACATACACCAGAGCTGGTGGGTTCGAATCCAGCCCAGGCCCATCAAACAACAATGACAACTACAACCAGCTACTTGAGAGGATAAGGCAAGAGAATCGCTTAAGCCCAGGAGTTGGAGGTTACTGTGAGCTGTGATGCCACAGCACTCTACCCAGGGTGACAGCTTGAGGCTCTGTCTCAAAAAAAAAAAAAAAAGATATGAAGTATACCCTAGTATTTTGTACTGAGAGGTTTTCAGTACAGTGGCTTGAAGGACATGTAGGTCTGGGACATCAGTGACTTGGCGGGCTTGGGAGGCTAGTCTGGGGAGAGTCTTCCCTTGACCACTGACCAGCCATATGGAAGAGTGACTTCTCTGTGAACCCAAGACGGACCTGCCTACCTCATGGGATTCTTGTGAGGATTATTGGTTATAAGCAATGTCAAGTGCATTCCCAGAACACAGTGAAGTGTGAAGTGGGTGGGGGCCACCCGTCCACTTCCATGCAGATTGTGTCAGGTCAGGAACAGAACTATTCTGGGTGTGAGGACAAGGCTATAGGCCTGACAGTGGGTTTGGGGTATAAGCTGGAGATGAGATAGGATATGAGGTGCCCATTTTTCAGAGCTGGATTGGCTTTATGTTCTTCTCGTTACTGTTCCAGAAACCTGCTAACCAATCCAAGTTAAAAACTTCATTCAACTGAGCAAATGCAGAACAAAATGATTTTCATTAAGCCCTTTTGCCAATCTGGATTTTTTTTTTTTTGGACAGTCTCACTTTGTTGCCCCTGATAGAGAGTGCCCTGGTGTCATAGCTCACAGCAACATCTAACTCCTGGGCTCAAGCAATTCTCTTGCCTCAGCCTCCCAAGTAGCTGGGACTATAGGTGCTTGCCACAGCACCAGGTTATTTTTAGAGAGGGGGTCTCCCTGTAGGTCAGGCAATCTGCCCACCTTGGTCTCCTAAAGTGCTGGGATTACAGGTGTGAGCCCAGGGCCCAGCCACCAATCTGGATTTTTAAAAACGTTTTTATTCTACTCGGGAGGCTGAGGGAAGAGAATCACTTAAGCCCAGGAGTTGGAGGTTGCTGTGAGCTGTGTGATGCCATGGCACTCTACTGAGGGCCATAAAGTGAGACTCTGTCTCTACAAAAAAAAAAAGTTTTTATTTATTTACTTATTGCAAATAAGGTCTTGCTCTTTCTCCCTGGCTGGAATGCAGTAACTCCATCTTAGCTCACTGCAACCTCAAACTCCTGGCCTCACACAATTTTTTGATTCTCCCTTCAGCCTCCTGGGTAGCTAGGATTACAGGTGTAGACCACTGTGCCCAGCTTGGATTATTATTATTTAAACTCCAGTGTGGAAGGACTTTTCTGAGGGGGGAGGACAGAATCTCAGTCACCCAGGCTGGAATGCCATGGCCTCAACTTAGCTCACTGCAACCTCAAACTCTTGGGCTCAAGTGATCCTCCTGCCCTAGCCTCTTGAGTAACTGGGACGACAGGCACCTGCCCTGACACCTGACTAATTTTTTTTTTCTCTTTCTTTTTTTCGAGACAGAGTCTTACTTTGTCACCCTCGGTAGAGTACTGTGGTGTCATAGCTAACAGCAACCTCAAACTCCCGGCTTGGGCGATCCTCCTGCCTCAGCCTCCTGAGTAGCTAAGACTACAGGTGCTCACCATAACACTAGGCTATTTTTAGAAACAGGGTCTTGCTCTTTCTCAGGCTGGTCTCAAACATTGTGCCTAGAATGGGAGCTCTTGACCAGATATCCCATAATGATCTCTTTGGCTATATATTCAGCATTTGTAGGACAGTCTCACTCTTCTTTTTTTTTTTTTTTTGTAGAGACAGAGTCTCACTTCACTGCCCTCGGTAGAGTGCTGTGGCGTCACACAGCTCACAGCAACCTCCAGCTCTTGGGCTTATGTGATTCTCTTGCCTCAGCCTCCCGAGCAGCTGGGACTACAGGCGCCCGCCACAACGCCCGGCTATTTTTTTGTTGTTGTTGCAGTTTGGCCGGGGCTGGGTTTGAACCCACCACCCTCGGCATATGGGGCTGGCGCCCTACTCACTGAGCCACAGGTGCCGCCCTCTATCTTCTGACTTCCTGAAAAATGAGACACAGGCCTGGGATGTTTATGGGGCAGGATGATGATAAGGCTTCTTTTGAGCTCAAAAAAGCCCAGTTACCTGTGTCCTTTGCCAATACTAAATGTAGGTGAGTACAACATTTTGTTCAGGCTTATACCTCAGTAAATATTTGTTGGCTGGCTTTGTTGGTGGTGCTGGTAGGAGGGTTGATAAAAACTTTTGGAACCAAGTTATGTACATTTAAAGTGTTACTAACATTAAATAGCAGTCATTGTGTTTGATTCCCAATTGAATCAGGGATAACAAACATGAGCCATCCTTATGGCAAGTGCCCCAGCAGTCCCCATGCCAACAACTCTCCTTTCTAGCCCACATACCTGTGGCTGCAAAGTTCGGGGCTCTGTGGTTTATACCTTGGTCTCAGTGTGTTCCAGGGGAGAAGTGGTAGGTTGAGGGTCTTTACTAAATTCTTGCCCACCTCTTCAATACTCTCAAGAGTACTATTTTCCTGCTTGCCTTGCATTTTGCCCACTCCCTGAGTTCAGAATCCAGATGGAGAGCTGCCCCCAAAGTGCTATATCTAAGGAGAAGCCCTCACCTCCAGCCTCCATGAAAACTGAACAGCCACTACCTGACGGCCACAGTTTCTGAGCTGAGAAAGACAGCTGAGTCAGACAGATACCTGCTTCAAGCTACAGTTGACCCTTGAACAACACAGGTTTTAACTGCTTGAGTCCATTTTTTTTTTTTTTTTTTATTGTTGCAGTTTGGCCAGGGCTGGGTTTGAACTCACCACCCTCAGTATATGGGGCCAGTACTATACTCACTGAGCCACAGGCACCCCCCCACTTTTTTTTTTTTTTGAGACAGAGCCTTAAGCTATTGCCCTGGGTAGAGTGCTATGGCGTCACAACTCACAGCAACCTCCAACTCCTGGGCTTAAGCAATTCTCTTACCTCAGCCTCCCAAGCAGCTGGGATTACAGGCACCCGCCAGCACATCTAGCTTTTTTTTTTTTTTTTGCAGTTTTTGGCTGGGGCTGAGTTTGAACCCACCACCTCCAGCATATGGGGTCGGTACCCTACTTCTTAGAGCCACAGGCGCCGCCCATGTCTGGCTATTTTTTGGTTGTACCCTGTTTCCCCGAAAATAAGACATCCTCCAAAAATAAGACCTACTTATGGGAAAGATAAGACGTCCCCTGAAAACAAGACCTAGCGCATCTTTGGGAGCACACCTTAAAATAAGACACTGTCTTATTTTTGGGAAAACAGAGTAGTTGTCATTGTTTGACAGGCCCGGGCTGGATTCCAACCCACCAGCTCTGACGTATGTGCCTGGAGCCTTAGCTGCATGAGCTACAGACGGCACCCTCAAGTCCACTTCTATATGGATTTCTTTTTTCAATAAAAGTTACGCTGAGGGTGGCACCTGTGGCTCAAAGGAGTAGGGCACTGGCCCCATTTATTGGAGGTGGTGGGTTCAAACCTGGCCCCAACCCCCCCGCCAAAAAAAAGTTACACTGAGTGTGCCTGCCTCTTCTGCCTCCCCTCCCACCTCCTCCGCCTTTTTCTGCCAACCTTGAGACAGCAAGACAAGCCCCTCCTGCTCTTCCTCTTCCTCAGCCTACTCAACATGAAGATGGTAAGGATGAAGACATAGATGATGAACTACTTCCACTTAGTGAACAGTAAATATTTTTTCTCTTCCTTATGATTTTCTTTTTCTTTCTTTCTTTCTTTCTTTTTTTTTTTTTTTTGAGACAAGAGTCTCTCTCTGTCGCCCTGGGCAAAGAACTATGTGGTCAGAGCTCATAGCAACTTCAAACTCTTGGGCTCAAGTGATTCTCTTGCCTCAGCCTCCTGAGTAGCTGGGACTATAGGCGCCTGCCATGACACCCGGCTAATTTTTCTATTTTTAGTAGAGACAGGAATCTCACTCTTGCTCAGGCTGGTCTTGAACTCCTGAGCTCAAGTAATCTGCCTGCCTCAGCCTCCCAAAATTACAGGCCAGGCATGAGCCACTGTACCCGGCTCCTTATGATTTTCTTTCTTTCTTTCTTTTCTTTTCTTTTTTTTTTTTTTTGAGACAGGGTCTCCACTCTGTGGAGAAAGAGTCTCACTCTGTCACCCGGGCTAGAATGCGATGGCATCAGAGCTCACAGCAACCTCAAAATCTTGGCCTCAAGTGATTCTCTTGCCTCAGCCTCTCTAGTAGCTGGGACTACAGACATGAGGCACAATGCCCAGCTATTTTTGTTTTGGAGGTGGAGGAGTCTCACTCTTGGCTCTGAGCTCAAGTGATCCATCCCCCTCAGCCTCCCAGAGTGCTGGGATTACATGTGTGAGCCACTGCGCCAGTCATGATTTTCTTCATAACATTTTTTTACTTCACCATGAGAATACATGTAACATATAAAATATGTGTCAATCAACTGTTTATTTTATCTACGTAAGGCTTCTAGTCAACAGCAGGCTATTTGCAGTTAAATTTTTGGAGCATTAAAAGTTATACACAGGGCGGCGCCTGTGGCTCAGTGAGTAGGGCACTGGCCCCATATGCCGAGGGTGGCAGGCTCAAACCCAGCCCCGGCCAAACTGCAACAAAAAAATAGCCGGGCGTTGTGGCGGGCGCCTGTAGTCCCAGCTGCTCGGGAGGCTGAGGCAAGAGAATCGCGTAAGCTCAAGAGTTAGAGGTTGCTGTGAGCTGTGTGACGCCACGGCACTCTACCGAGGGCGGTACAGTGAGACTCTGTCTCTACAAAAAAAAAAAAGTTATGCACAAATTTTCGACTGTGTAGGGTATCAGTGCCCCTAACTTCTGTGTTGTTCAGGGGTCACCTATTTGTAACCTTGGTCAAGTTACTTAACCTCTGTGTGCCTGAAGGTCTGAAGTAAATGAGCCAGGTGAGGCACAGTGCTGAGGACAGGTCCTGGCACAGAGCATGTGCTAAGTTAAAAGTAACTCTTACTATGATTCCATCTTAGGTGGTTCTGGAGATACCTCATTCCTCCCCACCTGGCACTTCCTGGGATTAGTGGAGATGGGCAGGGCCTTACAGACAGGGAAATGACAGCCTCACTCTTCTTTAAGACCTTCAAGGCCCTGCAGCCTCTCACCCTTATGGGTCTCTCCAACCTCACTTGTACTTCTCTTCCCCTTGCTCACTGTCTGCAGCCAAGGCGTTTTTTTTTTTTTTTTTAGACAGAGCCTCAAACTGTCGCCCTAAGTAGAGTGCTGTGGCATCACAGCTCACAGTAACCTCCAACTCCTGGGCTCAAGTGATTCTCCTGCCTCCACCTCCCAAGTAGCTGGGACTACAGGTGCCCGCCACAACGCCTAGCTATTTTTTGGTTGCAGCCGTCATTGTTGTTTGGTGGGCTTGGGCTGGATTCGAACCAGCCAGCTCAGGTGTACGTGGCTGGCACCTTAGCCGCTTGAGCCACAGGTGCCGACCCCACAGCGGCTTTTTTTAATTGTCATTTTTATAGAGAGAGGGTCTCGCTATGTTTCCTAGGCTAGTGTGTAGTGGCTTTTCACAATTTTGATCCTAGCTCACTGCAACCTCAAATTTCTAGGTTCAAGGCTGGGTGGGGTGGCTCATGCCTATAATCCTACCACTCTGGGAGGCTGAGGTGGGTGGATTGCCTGAGCTCACAAGTTCGAGACGAGCTTGAGCCAGAGCAAGAACCTCATCTCTAAAAATAGTTGGGCGTGTGGTTGGCACTTGTAGTCCCAGCTACTTGGGAGGCTGAGACAAGAGAATCACTTGAGCCCAAGAGTTTGGGGTTGCTGTGAGCTGTGATGCCATGGCATTCTACCAAGGGCAACAAAGTGAGGCTCTGTCTCAAAATAAATAAATAAATAACAAATAAATAAATAACAAAAAACTTCTAGGTTCAAGAAATCTCCTTCCTCCACCTCCTGAGCAGCTGGGACTACTGCATGTGTAGCAGTACCCAGCCACAGAGATCTTTTCTTTCTCAGACATTTTTCATGTTTCCTATCCCAGGAAAGGGCCTTTGCAAGTGCTCTTCCCACAGCCTGAAATTTCCTTGTGTAGTTGGTTCCTCCTCACACCTGTAGAGTGGATAATCATACCTCCCTTGCAAAGCTATTGTACAGATAGTGACGTAGAAGCACGTGGCACAGTTCCTAGGACACACATGCTCTAGAAGCAGTGACTATTAGAACCGGGAGTCATTCCTTTGGTGGCCTGGCCTTGAGACAGGCCTGGTGCAGACACATCCGGGAGGGGCACTCTCTGACACTGCTGAGAATGCGTGAGAATGAGTTTCTCACTTTTCCCTGAATTGTGAGGGGCACAAATAGAGAATGTGGCTCTGGAAGAAAAGAGAGGCTAGTCTACATACTAGTCCTAAGGGTAGCCGATCTGAGTTCATTTTCTTACCAGAAGAATGGGGAAAATACGCCATTTAGAAGGTGATATTGCAGATTAAATGAGCTAACACATCCAGCACATAGAGGGCCCCCTTCTCTTCCCTCCTTCCTGAAAGCAAAGACCACAGATCCTTGGTTTTGCAGGCTGTGAGTAGAGGCAGCCACATGATCTCTGCTAAGGCTAAGCTGGGGACAGCCCAGGCTGCACTGAGCTTGCCCTCTCAGCCCATCTCTCTTAATCCAGCAAAAGGGCAATACCAAGGCTTCTCCCCCTGCACCGCTGCTTCTGCCCCAGCATGTCCCCCTGAGATCCTGCCTGTTATCATAAAACTGGCTCCCCTGTCTGATGCAGGGCCGACGGCACACGCCTCTAGGAGCCTCAGCGCAGCATGCGTTTCCAAGGAAACACTGTGTGTGTACAGAAATTTGTAACCTCCATTCTTTAAAGGAAGGTGGAAAGAAAGAAGCCAGTGAGGGTCAGATTCCAAGTGTGATGTAGGTGGGAGGAGCGTAATGCCAGGCCCAGCTGCTCTTTGCCTTTAACAGAGAAAACAGCACAGCACTTCACAGTTTGTAAACACTTCCATGAGGGATAACTCATTTAATCCTGGCAACAAGCTTGTGACACAGGTATTCTTCCTTCCTTTTTCACAGACTGGAGCTGGAGAGAAAGAGGCAGGCCAAGGACTCCTGAGTAGCAGGCAGAAGTTTTGGGATTCACATCCTGTCTCTGATTATGTCTTTCCTGGGCTACATTGCTTCTCCAGAAGGGATTCTGGTTTAGGAGCACCCCAGGGAGAGACCCTGCCTGGCCAGCTCAAAGCCAAGGCCCCACTCAGGCCCTGAGTATGTTTTTATACTTCACAGCTCATTAAAAAGGAGGCCTGAGCCACTGAAGACAGCAGGAAGATGACGGGGCACCTCTAAGCACGGTCAAGCCCCATGGGGTGAGGAAAGGATTAAGTGTAAAGAGCTGGGTGTATGTTTAGAGACGTGGGGTCTCTCTAGAACAGCGGTTCTCAACCTGTGGGTCCTATGGAACTGTATTAAAGGGTCATGGCATTAGGAAGGTGGAGAACCACTGCTCTAGAAACTGGAGGAGGAAGAAGTGAGAAATGGAGTCTGGAACAGAATCTGGTCTGGGAAGAGGATCCTCAGGAGACAGAGCGGGAGTGAAGACAGAGAAAGCAGTCTTCAGGAACCAGGGAGCAGAGACACAGGGGGAAACTGATTCAGGGCTTGGGGCATAGACCCACCCTTTTACTGGGCATGGATTTCTCTGCCCACAGAAATTAGGTGACCTCATGGTCCAGGGTGAGGGCTGCCAAGCAGCCATTATAGCTGACAGCCAAGAGAGTCTGGAGTCTGGTCAGCTCTGCTAGAGGAATTCTGCTTACCCAGCGACAGGAAAGAGGCAGAAGCCTGTGCAGGCTGCAGGCCGGGCTGGGAGCCCCGGGGCAGCAAGAGGGAGTGGGGCCCCACGTTTGGGTCTCAGAGAATCTCTTTGAACTAGAAAGTGGAGGGGAGGCTGCAGAGAGCACACCTGGAGTTTCTCTCACTCCTGACGGCTCCTCTGAAATTCCCTCCCACTGAAGCCAAGATAAGTTCTGCACGTGACTTAAATGTGTGCTGAAGCACAGCCCCTGGGTTGGGGGAGGAAGAGCAAGTGGGGGGTGTGTGGACAGTCCTCCAAGGAGAGGACCATGCGCCCTTTTACACCTACAGGGGCAACAGAAAGTCCACCAAAACTAAGGGCACCCTGAGGGTGTCCCTGTTTTCTGATGCAACTGACCTCTGCTTTCTCCACTGAGCTTCAAGGCTAGAGCAGCGGGAGATGGGAGAGAAGCTGTTTCAACAAGAAGTTTTAAGGCACTCGCTGTACAACTGTTTAAAATCCCAGTCCTGTATAGTGGCTGTTCTCTCTTTCCACCAAGGTATATTGGTTTGCAGGTAGATGTTTTTATAAATAGTCTGGCCAGTCTGACAGCTTTGGTTGGGGGCAGTAATGTGACTGAGGTCTTTGTGACCCATTTGTCTTCTCATTTTATCCACCCAAGTGGCTTCAGGCTTCAGTGAGTTCAGTGGGACCTCATGCTTCAAACCATCAGTGAAATGCCACGTGAAGGAATAGGAGGTGGCCTGAGGCTCTGGCCCTTGGACCTGCTCAGCCCCACAAGACTTACTAATCCTCAGCCGGGGCTCGAAGTATTTGCTAAAGCTGTGCTGAAGCCACAGGCAAGTCCCCTAAGTGCTGGGCCCTGACTTTGCCCATCACAGTGAGAGATGGGGTTCTGTAGACCAGCAGAGAGCCAGAGATAGCAGCTGCTGCCACACTTCACAGGCTTTGTTATGCTCATCCAAGGAGCAGGGCCCTGAGTTGCCTCAAGGATCCTTCCTGCCCAGCTGGGAGCTAGGAGCCCTGTGACTCCTATGCAGGCAGGACACTGTCCTCGGACACCTGGGCAGGGCCAGGAGAGGGCAATACCACTTCTCTGGGTGTCAGACCAAGAAGGGAACCCTTTTACCTTAGCTTCTAGAAAACTTCAGCTTTGGCCACCGAAACAGGCCACTCAGAAAAGGAAAAAAATCTCAGCTGTGGTCTCTTTGTGAGTGTAGACTCCAACTGGGGACTCATCCTCAGGCTGAGTTGCAGAGGGCTTCCCTAAGGGGGTGGGCTGCTCCAGGTGGGCAGCTGCTATCCTAAGTGCTCTGGGGGCACAGGAGCTGTGTGAGCCTCACCTCAGAGGGTAGCCTCGGCTGCCCCAACTTTCAGAACCACGGGTTGTGGTTTAAGGGGCCTGTTCCCAAAGCTCCATGAACAAGCCCATGGGGGCCCCTGCCCCGAACTCTGGAAGTGACCTTCCTCACTTGGACAGTGTCTCTGGAGGAACAGAGCCTTGTCTGACTTTAGGGCAAGCCCACGCCAGCTCTAGATGGGGGAGAAGAGGCTGGGGACTGTGGTGTCCTGATTCCAAAATTTGGGAGTGTGCTAAGAGAGTCCTGTGGAAGGAATTCCTGCAGGGATAGCCAGGGCCTTCTGAGGATGAGCCGTATCAAGGTGCCAGCACAGCAGGATGAGGGAGAGGCCAGAGAAAGTTCCTTGGGGGTCACCCCAGGAGCCTCAGTCAGACTTAGGCAGCAGAGGGCAGCCCGGCCCTCTAAAGGCAACAGGGAGGTTGGTCATTGAGTACCCAGCAGGTGAGTACATCTGGGAACAGAAACGATTTGGTGAAATATTGATCAGGACTCTCCCCAAACTAACCTGGCCTTGGGTTTGCCAGGCAGGACTTGGGGATACCTGGTTCTGGCCAGGTCTGCCCCTCCGTCCACACCCACTCCACCCTCTCGTTTGTTTGGCGGGCGGTATCCTAGGAACAGTGCTGCGGCCCTGTGGTCCTGTTACATAATCACCTCTAGCCCTCTGTGAGTTCAGCCCTCCTGCGGTCGAGCGGGAGCTTCTCCAGACTCGGCTCCTGCAGCCCAAACCCACAGTCTCTGCCGCTCCTCTGCCACCCACCACGTGCAGAAAGAGGGCGCTTAATAAGTGCTCAGTACCTAGCCAGATTCTTTCAATAGGACTATCTTGTTCTTGTCCCACATGAGCATAGCACCAGTCAGGGGCCACACACTGGCCATGGCTTCCCAAAGCTAGCAAGTCTAGAGGGCATCCCTGGAGTGTGTGAGGCCCCCACACACCTCCCCAGTCCCTGTGCACCCACGGCCTTTCCTCCTGCCCCAGGAACCAAGGGCAGATGTGCTGTAGCCCCTCCCTAGCCTGGAGATGCCAGTCCTGCCACTGTGCCTGTGGCTGCCCCAACCCCTCGGGCACCTGGGCAGTCAGCCAGCAAAGACCACCAGTGCTCCTACCTGCCCTCTTCTCTGGCCAAGGCAGAGAGTGCTCCAGCAGGGACTTGAGGACCTCAGGCATGTCCATGGCAGGAGCCACCAACTGCAGCCCCACACAGCCCAGCGGGAGGTGTTTGCTTGGGGGAGTTCAAAAGCAGCTGGAAAGGCAGGGACTTGGAGGAGCTGCAGGCTAGGGAGGCAGGCGGGGTGGGAGCCTGAGGCAGCCAATGGACAACACTGGCTCAGCCCGCCTGGCCACCCCCGCCTCGGCCACCTGCCAGCTCCAGAGCTCTGGCTGCAGCCAGGCCTTCCCTTCCCGCTGCTTGGCAGGGCGGGCCTGGCCCTGTGCCAGCTGTAACACGTGGAGCCACTGCACCAATCCTCTGACAGAGAACCCGGCCTGTTATCTAACTTTGGAAAGGGAAGTTCTTCCCCAGACTGGGAACCGTAAGAGGTCTGCTAGGTGAGAACGGTGAGCTCCACACCCACAGCAAGCACACCTGGGAACACAGGGGCAGAGGAGCCCTGGAGGCCCCAGGCTCGGCGGGAGCAGGGTGTGCCATGGAAACCATCCTGGGTTGGACCTGAGGCCCCAGAAAGAAAGGATGACAGGCCAGACCAGCATCCTAGGGAGCTCAGCACAAAAGATACTCCACGTTGGCATATACAGGACACCAGTGGCACTACAAGGGGTTGTGGCATGTTTTGATGCTGACGTGTGTGTGCCTTGCACACTTGCCCAACAAGGCACATCAGTTGCATGAGGCATGCCTAGTTGGGGCTTTATACCATCTGCAGAACCTGAAGCCTGTTCTCCAAAGGGAAATGACAAAACCTGCTGCCTGAGGTTCTTTGGTCTTCTAGGTGGAGGGGAGAAGAGGCAGGTGCCAAGCACCCAAGTGCTGGGAGGGCAGACACCACCAAAAGGGGGAGCTCAGCGAGCCTGGCTCAGGTTTGCCCTGATGTCTTAGCTGTTCAGGTGGCAACTGGCTGTTTGCTAGTCCCCTGCCTTGGCCTCCCACCAGGACACCATCTGACTTCTGTGGTCCCCAGGCTGCTTGAGTGTTGCAGGAGATGCCAAGATTCTGTATGTTGCCATCTACCTGAGATGGGCATCAGAGCAAAGGCGGACTTTGCTGGGGATGTCAGGCTCTCAATTCTGCCATTCATTGATGTGGGACCTTGGACAAGCTGGGCAGTAATTCTGGGTTTCAATTCCAAAACTACTCAGTGCAGTAACCTTTAAGGTTCCTTTCAGGTCTGGTTTTGTAGTTCTGAAGCTGCAGGTTGGATGCAATAAGGATCTGATTTTCTGCAATGTAGCTGATTTCTATGCAGTGTTTTGTTGTTTTCCAAAATCTCATTTTGCACAGAGTCAAAAATACTCCAGGAGTCTCTTCTGGCTTCTCCCCTTCCAAACCCCCATCTTATCCTCTAATTACCTTTTTTTTTTTTTTTTTTTGAGACAGAGTCTCACTTTGTCACCCTTGTTAGAGTGCTATGGTGTCATATCTCAGCATAACCTCAAACTCTTGGGCTCAAACAATTCTCTGGTCTCAGCCTCCCAAGTAGCTGACACTACAGGTACCTGACACAACCCTGGCTATTTTTAGAGACGGGGGTCTTGCTCTTGCTCAGGCTGGTCTCAGACTCCTGAGCTCATGCAATCCACCTGCCTCGGCCTCCCAGAGTGCTAGGAGTACAGGTGTGAGCCACCACACCCGGCTAATTACTTTCCTTTTCTTCCTAGTAACCCTCTTCAAATTATGTTCTTTTCCTAAATTAACTAAAAATTAATTTTAATTTTTGAATTAAAAAAATTGTACATGGCTCAGAGCTCAAAACCTCTGGCAAGAAATACTTTAGAAGTGTCATTTCTATCCTGTTCCTCCTCTCCTTTACACATTTAATGAGTTTCTTATTTTTCTTCCAATGTTTCTTTTTGCAAAATTAAGCACAGTGTGTGTGTGTGTATATATATATACACACATACATACATATATATAAAATTTTTAAGTGCACTTTTGAAGAGTTGTATATTTCAACCAGTTGAGAATTTGTTCTTTTGTTTTTTTTTTCTTGAGATAGATTCTTATTTTGTCACCTGGGCTAGAGTGCTATGGCTTCAGCCTAGCTCACAGCAACCACAAACTTCTGGGTTCAAGCAATCCTCCTGCCTCAGCCTCCCCAGTAGCTGGGACTACAGGCACCTGCCACAACACCCGGCTAATTTTTCTATTTTTAGTAGAGATCGCAGTCTTGCTCTTGCTCAGGCGGGTCTTGAACTCCTGAGCTCAAGCCATCCTCTGACCTCGGCCTCTCAGGGAGCTAGGATTACAGGCATGAGCCACTGTGTCCAGCCATTTGAGAGTATAATATTATATGTCCTTACTGCTCTGTTCCCAGAGCCCTAGTCAGGGCCCTCTGCCTCTGTGAACCTGGAGGAAAGCCTGGGTAAGACTGACATCCAGCTGCGCCAAGTTGGCCTATGATTTGTAGGCAGGGACTGACTCAGTTTTGGGCTGGGGTATTAACCATTCCTTGGCCTAAAAATCTTCTTGAGTGCAAGACTGGCTTGTTACAAAGGTAGAATAGGCAGGGGCCCACAGAGTGTGATTTCAGATGCAACAGGAAGTACCCTATGTTCCTCAGAAATTCTCACCTGCTGCATGACATTTCATTCTTGGAGACTCATTCCTGTGAGCTCTCTGCAGACTCCTTGTAATGTGCATGTCCTAAGCCTCTAAGACCACGAGTGAGCCTTATCACATATCTGGCACTAGGCTAAACCCTATGAAGAATTCAAAGTTAAATACCATGCCCTGCCAGGCAACTCCCTATCCTTAGACAATGTTCACGCCACTGAAAGTTCACCTTGACACCCCTCACTGTGTGCTCAGACTGCCCGGCTGGCAGCATCACCTCTGATCAGACAGGGACCACATCAGTGGGTTGCAGGGCCAGGCAGCTGAGGAGGACAGAGGTAAGAAGGGAGGGCCAGGGACAGGTAAGAAGGGAGGCCTTTGGAGGGGTCAGCAGGCAGGCAGGGTGAGATCATCTGCACTTCTTGGGTTTCCCAGTTCAGGGGTCTGATGGCCACTGTAGAAGGTTTGAAGTCCATTGGTATCCTTCTCAACGCCACTGAACCTACCCTTGACTTTTCATCAGTTGTATCTGGCTCCAATTTGCTGGGAAATAGGTATCCTTTACATGCCTACAGCTACAGCTCTTGGCAGGGAAGCAGTGATCCCACACAGGAGACTGGGGTCAGAGGAGAAAAAGCCCTTAAGAACACCTGAGGCTTAGTTCAGCTGAGGGGCCCAGACCAAGGGAAGACCAGACCAAGAATGTGCACTGAACCTTGCCCTCTCCGTGGCTAGCATGGCATAATTTACCTGCAGGCCCAAAATGAAGATGACAGAGAGGCTGATACAAACTTACACGTCATCAGCCAGGCAGGTCTGGTGGCACAGGCTGCCCCTTTCCTGAGTCCCTGCAGGTTTTCCTCAGAGGCTGCAGAAGGCTGGGGTGGCATACGTGTTTTTGGCAGAGCCCTCAAGGTTCTTCCTCTCCTCTCCTCCCCTCCCCTTCCCTCCCCTCCCCTTCCCTCCCCTCCCCTTCCCTCCCCTCCCCTTCCCTTCCCTATCCTCTCCTCTCCTCTCCTCTCTCTTCTCCTTTCCTGTCCTGTCCTGTACTGTCTCACTTTGTTGCCCTTTGGTAGAGTGCTGTGGCGTCATAACTCACAGCAACCTCCCGCTCTTGGACTTAGGCGATTCTCTTGCCTCAGCCTCCTGAGTAGTTGGGACTACAGGTGCCCGCCACAACACCCGGCTATTTTTTGGTTGCAGTTGTCATTGTTTAGCAGGCCCGGGCTGGGCTCAAACCCACTAGCTTCGGTGTATGTGGCTGGTGCCCTACTCACTGAGCTACAGGTGCCAAGCCCTGGCTATTTTTATTTATTTTTATTTTTTAAATTTTGCTTTCAATTAAGTTCTTTTCTTTTCTTTTCTTCCTTTGACGATTCTCTTGCCCTTTGTCTTCCAAGTAGCTGGGACTACAGGTGCCCACCACAACGCCCGGATTTTTTTTTTGGAAGAGATGAGGTCTCACTCTGGCTCACTCCAGCTCAGGATGGTCTCGAACCTCTAGAGCTCAGGCATCCACTCACCTCGGCCTCCCACAGCATTAGGACTACAGGCGTGAGCCATGACACCCGGCCCCGGCTATTTTTTTGTTGCAGTTTGGCCAGAGTTCGAACCTGCCACCCTCAGTATATGGGGTCAGTGCCCTACTCACTGAGCCACAGACGCTGACCTCTTTCTTTTTTTCTTTTTTTTTTTTTTGTAGAGACAGAGTCTCACTGTACCGCCCTCGGGTAGAGTGCCGTGGTGTCACGCGGCTCACAGCAACCTCTAACTCTTGGGCTTACGCGATTCTCTTGCCTCAGCCTCCTGAGCAGCTGGGACTACAGGTGCCCGCCACAATGCCCGGCTATTTTTTTTGTTGTTGCAGTTTGGCCGGGGCTGGGTTTGAACCCGCCACCCTTGGCATATGGGGCCGGCGCTCTACTCACTGAGCCACAGGCGCCGCCCTCTTTCTTTTTTTTTCAAGGCCTTTTCTAGAGAGGTGCCAAGATGCCCCCCATCCCTCTGCCTGCAGGTCCCTTAAAGTCACCTGCTTGCCCCCGGGCTCTCTAGAGCAGGGGCAGCTGGTGCGCAGGGTTGGTGGTGTTCACTGAGGCCCCCACTCGCAGAGCCAAAGCCCAGACACAGACCTAATTCATCTCTGTGACCCAAAGTTAGGATTACTGTCAGCCACTAACTAAGATCTGGGTTACACTGGTACATGGAACTGTACGTGTGAAATAAAATTAAGAAAAAAAGAAGGATGCAGAACAGTGGATGCATGTTAAGCGTTAAGCCTCAATTCCAGTTTCACCTCCTCCAGGAAGCCCTCCCAGACTCCCCAGCCTGAACTAGGCTCCTTCCCTGGTACCCCAAGGGTCTCCCACCACTGTGCCCATCACATCACCCTACAATCTTCTGTCAGGTCCGTCTCCCTGGCAGATTGTGGCCACAAGAGAAACCCGTCTCTTCAGTAATTAATCTTTTCCCCCCGGGATCTGGGGTGGAAGGGGTGCTCGGGTAATGCTTAATAAATGAGGATCAGAGGAGAATTTAAGGGAACTTATGAGAATTTATGAATTTAGTTTACCAGGTTCACTGAAGTCCCATTTGTCTTGCTGTCTATAATTCTCTAAGCTCAGGGAAGGTCTTGATGCAGTCTCGTGCTCTCTGCAGCCTGACAATGGGGCTGTGTGTTTCTCCTGCCAACTGTACCTTGCCATGCCACTTTGGTATTTTGCAGTGTGGCAAGGGGTACTGAGAATCCTAGAATGGCAGAGCTGAGGGAACCTTCACCGAAGTCCAGTTCCCAGTGGCTGTTGATCCTTTTCCTGCCTCCTTCCTGAGGCTTCTTGGAAACTTCATGGAACCTCCCTGGGTTATGAAATGTGGAAGGTCTGAGGTCTGTCAGTGTCCTTGATGCCACCAAACCCATCCCTACTCTTGACTTTTTACCAGTTGCTTCTGACCCCGTTGTGGACAGCACACTTGCAGGGTTGTTGTGCAGAATAGACACACTATTTGTATCATACTTGGTACAAACAAGGTGCCCACCCAGAAGGTGGCTGCTTTGTCCCTCATCCCATCACAGTGATTTTCTTTTTTATGAGACAGAGTCTTGCTATGTCGGCCTCGGTAGAGTGCCATAGTGTCATAGCTCACAGCAACCTCAAACTCTTGGGCTCAAGCGATTCTCTTGCCTCTACTAAGTAGCTGGGACTACAGGTGCCCGCCACAACGCCTGGCTATTTTCTTGTTGCCGTTGTCAGTGTTCTTTTGGCAGGCCCCGGCTGGGTTCGAACTCGCCAGCCCAGGTGTATGTGGCCGGTGCCCTGGATGCTGAGCTACAGGTGCTAAGCCCATCACAGTTGATTTTCAACCAGCGTCCCGTGGCACACTGGTGTGCTGTGAGAGGATCTTAGGTGTGGCACAAAAATTTTTAAAGATCATTATTTTTTCTTTCTTTTTTGAGACAAAGATTCACTGTGTTGCCCTCAGTAGAGTGCGTGGCATCACAGCTCACAGCAACCTCAAACTCTTGGGCTTAAGTGATTCTCTTGCCTCAGCCTCCCAAGTGGCTGGGACTACAGGTGCCCGCCACAACCCCTGGCTATTTTCTTGTTGCAGTTGTCATTGTTGTTTAGCTGGCCCAGGCTGGGTTTGAACCCACCAGCCTTGATGCTTGTGGCTGGCACAGTAACCACTTTGCTACAGGCACTGAGCCATCATTATTTTTGAAAGATGTTCGAAGCATAGATATGTGTGTTTGTGTGTGTGTGTGTGTGTGTGTATTGAGACAGAGAGACAGAATGAGACTCTGTCTTCTGGGTAGAGTGCCATGGTGTCATAACTCACAGCAATCTCAAACTCTTGGGTTCAAGTGATTCTCTTGCCTCAGCCTCCCAAGTAGCTGGGACTACAGGTGCCCAAGGCAAAACCTGGACAGTGTTCCTATTTTTAGTAGAGACAGGGGGTCTCACTCATGCTCAGGCTGGTCTTGAACTCCTGAGTTCAAGGGATCCCCCTGCCTTAGCCTCCCAGACATGAGCCACCGCACCCAGCCTATGTTCTTTTCTTTACTTTTTTTTGGGGATCAACATAATTTAAGTGTGCCATAAAAGTTTAACTATAGGTTCAAGTGTGCCATGAGATTAAAAAAAAGGTTAAAAACATTTGTCAAGGGCGGCGCCTGTGGCTCAGTCGGTAGGGCGCCGGCCCCATATACCGAGGGTGGCGGGTTCAAACCCGGCCCCGGCCAAACTGCAACCAAAAAAAAAAATAGCCGGGCGTTGTGGCGGCCGCCTGTAGTCCCAGCTACTTGGGAGGCTGAGGCAAGAGAATCGCTTAAGCCCAGGAGTTGGAGGTTGCTGTGAGCTGTGTGAGGCCACAGCACTCTACCGAGGGCCATAAAGTGAGACTCTGTCTCTACAAAAAAAAAAAAAAAAAAAAAAAACATTTGTCAAGCATCTGAGCACCCACTGTATATTTGGCCCAAATGACTCCATCTTCAGGCAATTCTCAGGCTGTGAACCTCTGTTCTGGGGCCACTCCACGCTGCGGTTTAAGGCTATCTGGTGAAAGCTTGCTTGTGAGCATGTGTGGCCACCCCCCATAGGATGCCCCTTCATCACCTGCAACTACGTACAGTCCAAGGCACTTGAAAAGGTACCTCCCATCCTTGCAGATGCAGGTGAATCTGACTGAGAACGCTGTTCCTTTTAAAGATGAGAAAATTGGGCCCACATGACTTTAGTTGGGGTTGTAGTTGGGATCCTATGCCAAGGCATGTTGTGAACCCTAGCCTTCCTGTAAGAGCCACATCCAGAAAGGGCACGGAGGCCGGCCTCCAAGACCCAGGCTGGCATGCACTAGTGAAGGCAGGCTAGTGTGGGCACCACTGGACTGCCCCATTTGAAAGGCTGTGAGCAGGCAGGCTGCAGAGAGCCAGCAAAGGGTGGCTCACAGCACAGCCTGTCTCTGGCAGATGAGGTGCTGCCTGAGCCAGGGTTAGCTGGGTCTTTGTGTACACAGGGACACGGTCCTGCCCCTCACCCCTTGGAATGTCCACCTGGGGCGAAGCCAGTGCCAGCCAGCTCTGCTCCATGAGTACAGAGCAGCCCAGGCCCTTAGGCACAAGTGCCAGGCGAGGAGGAACAGGAGTGACACCTTGGGGACAGAGGTCAAAGCGCACAAGTTTATTTTCTAGAACAAACGCTAAAAGAAGTAGGTTTCTTTCATTTTATTTTAAGAAGAACAAAAATTGTTATTAAAACATCTACATTATTATCAAGATACTAGACCTTATGAATATTTAAGTGTGGTATTCTTAAATTTTTAATACACAGACATTTTAAAAGGACCATTAAATTGATTACTACTCAGCTGAGAAATGCAGCATCCCTCCCCACTCTATCCCACTCCGCTCACCATGCCATCCTGTCCCAGCCTGCTTGGGGTGGGCACAGGTCCTGTTTCAATGCTCTGAGCCTCCCAACCAGGGGCCCTAGAGGGATCACAACATAGTTACCCTCAATATCAAAAGTATCTTCTTTATCCCCAGCTTCCTGCCCTGCCCCCTGGAGGCCCAGCTCTGGCCAGGAGGAGAAGCCCCAGATCCCAAAGCCCCCTAGACAGATGACAGGCTGAAGATGAAAACTCTACACTAATCCTATTCCTTTGGAGAGAGAAAAATACAAATTGCTCTCTTTCCCTGAGCACCCCTGCTCTCTGCCTGCTAGAGTGGGGGGTCTGGGAAGCTATCAGGCAGAGCTGGGCCCATATCACCTCCAAGCCACGGCTCAAGTCCCTGCCTCCTTCACAAATAGCCCAATGACCCCAGAAGCCCCTCCAAATCACACAAGGATGGCTGCATTTTCTAGCCAAATTCTTTATCTTTAGCCTTCATTAGAAGTGATTCCGTGGATACCACACACATATATAGTATTATATAGAGCGATATATTTAATACCTGTGTATATATGCATCACGGGGGTGACATATATACACGCTAAAAACAAGGCTGGCGACAACAAACTGCAACACCACAGACCAGGGAAAACAAGTATCGTCGACACTCACGGCCATGACCCCCACTTGGGGTGCTTTCTCCTCCTCTCCAGCCATGCCGCCAGCACCCAAGCTCTGCAGTGCTGGCCTGTGGGGGCAGGGAAGAGAGAAGGGTACATGCCACAATTATTGGGAAGGGTCAGGCAGTGGTGCCAGAGGAGCGGGCTCTCTACAACCCCAGGCCCGGTCACTGTCAGCACACATCTCAATCCTTGATGGAGAAGGATGGGACGTTCCTTTCTCTCTGTCTCACCCCCCAGCCTTGGTCCCTGGTTTCTTCCGGGGCTGCCTCACTCCTTGTGCCAATGGTGTGGGGCATCTGGAATGTCAGGGGAGACAGGGGAAGTTGGGTCTGCCCGGGGGGTGTATTGGAGGAGAAGGTGCACACAGACACATCAGACGGGGGACAGAGGGGCCTTGATAGGTAGGGGCAGGGGCTGGTGGTCAGCTGGCGTCCCAGGCACAGCTGGGGACCAGGGAGGGCCTGGGACAGATGGTCGTCACCATGTCTTGGTCGAGGGGAAAGGATCGTGCTGGCTGGATCCCCAAGAAAGGGGCTGAGTCCCACCTGGGGTGGCCTATAGTATCAAAGGTCAAGCCCCTCTTTCTCCACATCCTCCAGTCCCCCCCCCCGCCCAACCCCTATACCTCACTTAGAACCTGAGCTAACAGTGCCCTGCCCTTTGTCACCTCTCCTGGGGTGGACATGCCAAGTACTATCTGCTGCTGTACTCCCCATGACAGTCCCCAGGAGGGGACTGTCCCTCCACAGGAGCTGACATGCCCGGCTCTCCTCTGGGCCTCCCTCCCCAGGCCCTGGGCGGCGCTATCTGGGACCTCAGCTGCACACTGAAGCGGAGACTGTCACAACCCCACTGAAAAGCCTAAGGCTTCAGCCAACAACTAGCATGGAGTTTTTGACCACTGTTTTCATTCCAGCTCAGCTTCATACTGGGAGCCTGGGCAGATCACTCTTTCCTTCTAAGGCTCAGTTTTCCTATCTATAAAATGGGGTTTGGGCTGGGTCATGTCTGCCAGTGCTGAGGACTTACAATCTACATTCACTGGCCAGGAGCAGGGCTGGGGTGGCAGCTCATAAACAAGCCCTAGACTCCTTACTCAGCCTCTGAGGTCACCTAGCCTACTCCTCCCACTCTTCTAACCATAGGGGAAACTGAAGTCCCGAGAGGGAAGTGACCAATACAGTATCCCCAGCTCCATCCTGGGGCTGCATTTTAAAGCTAATCAGGGCATCTTGCCCTCCTGTGTCCTGATCTGCCCTCCCTGGGGAGACAGGGAGAAGGACCCTCCTGCTGCAGATTCAAGTGGGGACCCCAGGCTCCCCAGCCCTGAGCTTTGGGCCCCTTTAGGAGCAGACAGAAGTTAAAGCTGTAGGCTGAAGCCGGAGGGGTGGCCAAGCCCCTCTTTCCCCAACCAGGAGAGGCGTGGGGGTGGGGGAGAGTCTGCCCAGGTTTCAGCAGGACAAGGACCCCAGGAACCTGGAGACTGCAGCATGTGCCCCTGGGTATGCACACTGGGGCATGGAGGCAGAGAGGATGGCCAGGGCCCCCCGGGGGCTGGGGACTGCCTGAGGAGGGCGGCCCCCACCCCCAGCTGCCTGCCCTGGCCCTTCTATCAGGCCCTCTGTCCCCACCCCCACCCCCAACCCCAGGACTTCACCCATGGCCCAAGACCTGGCCCTATTCCCCAGTGGTGGCAGCAGTAGAAGGGGCTTCTAGGGTGGCACCAGCAGTGTCCCCATCCTCTTGCAGCAGGAAGTTGTATTTGCCAAAGTCGTCATCCCGCGGGCACAGAAGCATGTCCTTTCGAGCCTTAGCCAGCTTCTGCTTCAGCACCTCACGCCGGTCCAGCCACTCGTTGAGTTCCTCCTGTCCATGGGCGCAGCGGCACTTGTCCCCGTCCGGGCAGGCCTTGCCCTTCTGGAGCCTGTGGGTGGTGGGAGGCTCACTGCCTGAGCTCTGTGCCCTTCCCACCCAGGTATGGGAACTCAGGCCGGTCACTTGACCTACCCTAAGGCAGGCCTCTCTCTGGGCAGCTTTGGGTCCAGCTCAGGAAAAACCTGATGTTCTGGGCCTCTCTGGGACCTGCCCTTCCAGCACTCCCCCTTCCCCAATCCCACAGCTATACTCACACCTAAGAGCCTCCTCCCCCACCCCCACCCCTGCACATCCTCTCCTGGCCAAGGGGCACCAGAGCTGGCCACCACCTCTATCCCTCAGGCCCGCCCCATGTCCCAGCAGGCCCTGCCCTCCTGGGGAGCACCTGTCGCAGAGTCGGAACTCGCCCATGGGGAAGCGGTAGGCCCAGCCGCTGGCATCGCTGTCGGACGTGAAGACCTTCTCCTTGTGCTTCTCAGACTGGATGTGCTGCTGCCACTGCTTCTTGCTGTTGCTGTTCTTGCCGCAGAGCCAGCAGTGGTAGCCCATCTGGGAACACAGCCACCATGCGTGCCTCTGCCTCCACACGTCTGCCTGGACCACCTCCCCCAGGCTGCCCTCAGGCACATAGGGGTGGGGTGTTACCATGATGTCCGCGTAATCCGTGGGCATCTGGATCTGCTTCTCTCCTTCCCGAGAACTGATTGGGGTCCCTTCTCCAGGCTTCCCAGGGTTGTGTTTTTTCAGCCACATGTCATAAGTCTGCTGCATGTCCAGGACTGGGCAGGGGACCGGGGACAGAGTACCTGGTGAAGGGGGCTTCCCCTTCATACTGCCCCATGATCCCTGCTGGATTTGGGAGCCCTGGGTATCCCAGGCCCTGCTGATGGGCTGCCTGACCCCAGGGCCCAGCCAACTACAGGCCCAGAGAGGGCACGGCCTGGTGGTGATGGAGAACGGCCCAGGCAGCAAAAGGGGGCACAGCAGGTGCCCTTGGTCCCGCTGATGGATTGAGGTGTCCAGCAGTGAGGAACCAACAGAGGAGGCCCCACCCTGCTCAGGCTGCCCACTCACTCTTGTTCTCCTTCATGAATGTCCACATGTCCCTTTCCTCGGGGCTGTGTGCGAAAGAGCAGTTCCCCACGTACTGGCACTTGCGGCCATTCTGCGCGTGGATGCAGAGCTGTGGAGTGGGTGTGGGCAGAGCCTGCTGAGTCCTGCTAGACTGTCACTGCCTTGGTGTGTGGGCAGCCCTGCTAGGACCCCACAGCCCTGCGCCCCTCTCCTGTGCTCACATCGTATTGCTGTGGGAAGTTGCGAATGGATGGCAGTGGCCTCACTGACACCCATTTCCTCTTGGCTTTGGACATCACCAGAAGGACCCGACGCTCCTTAGTCCAGCTGTAAGACAGAGAAAGGAACCGGTTGGGGAGAGGTCAGGGCACAGCCTCAGGGCTGTGTGGCCTCCACAAAGACCCCGGCCTCTCTGTCCCTTGGGTGGGCCCCCATCCTGCCCGCATCCCTGCCTGGTGCCTGGCTCACCAGTGTCGGGCCTTGGCACTGCAGTACTTGAGGTCCTTGTCGGGCTCTACCACCTGCCCGTTCCTCCAGCACTGGCCACACACAAACTTCATCTGCAGATCGAAGGTGCTGGGCCCGTGTGCTCGTGGGGTACCCTGTTGAACAATGGGGAGAGTGGTTGGTGAAACTGTAGGCACCAGGCCGGAGGCCCTGGGGTGGCTTCTTGGAGAGGTGGGGCTGCACAGAGCCTTGGAATGGGCTGGCCTACTCCCTGGTGCTACTAGCAGGCTTCTTAGTGGACAGGGCTCCTGACTCCTGACTGGATACTTTTTGGGTCTTCTCTGCTGCTCCCACCTCGCCTCACCTCATCCCTCATAGGCCTGCTCTGTGGAACCACCACGGCTCCCAGGGCAGACAAAGCTACGTCACACCTCCCTGTCTTTGCGCATGCTGCTCCCTCTGCCTGGAATCCTCTTTCTCCAATCTTTCTCCAGCTTGTTCTAGAATCTGTCTTCCAAAACTCAGCTCAAGTGCCACCTCTTGCAGGAAGCTCCCCTGGAGCTCATCTAAGTCATAGCTGCCCATTCTAGGAGCTCCCATGGTCCCTTATCTGGTTATGGCTGCTAGGCCTGGGCAGGCAGGCAGGGCTTCAAAAGATAGGCAGTGGAACAGATATCTGGGCAACCCTGGACTCTGGCCCCTTCCTCTGGATCAATGTCCCAACAGTCTCTTAGACCCTACACACCATGTCCCTTCCCTGACCTCTGCACCACTCTTCATCTTGTGGGTAGAGGGCCAGCTCTTCTGTACCTCTGGGACAGGGTTGGAGCAAGAGGTAGGAAAAATGCTTACCCAGCCCTGCCCTCTCCCAGCTCTGCTGGCCAACCTGTTGCTCTGTGAACCTGCCAACTGTCCCCTTCTCCTCCTGTAAACTAGAGCTTCCTCGTCCTCCCCGAGCCTCAGGCTCAGAATCATCCCTCACTCTTCCAGGCTGGTGGGTGAGTTGCCTGCCATGAGAGCTCCTCCAGGACAGGAGCTGTGGCCTACTTCCCTGTGTCCCCAGCATTGCCCAGCTCAGAACTGCATTGCTGACAGACCCCTCGCCTGGCAGCGGACACCTAGCTCAGCCCCAGGGCAGCACACGTTTCATCCCAGTAACAAGGTAAAGTCACACCTTTAGGGCTGGGACTCACATGAGCAGGAGCAGGCAGGAGCTCTATCCACAGGACTATTAGTTTCTGGGTGTTCCCCTGGACTCTCACAAGTGTGAGCGGAAGGCACAGGCGGGCGAGTGGAGTACAGGGGTACAGCGGCTTAGCTGCTGCCCTCCTGGAGGCCACTGCTCCAGGGCGTGGTTTCACCAGCTCTGTGCCACAGCCCTGGTTGCGCAGAAACAGGCAAATGGTGTGGGGACACCATCTCTCCTCACACTGGACAGAAACTTGTGCTCCTTGGTGGAATGATGAGCCATGAGCCAATTCTGCCCTGGCATCTCCTCCATGGCTACGTAATGCCGTTGGCCTCACTCTCTGGATGGCAAACCAGTAAGAAGCTTCCTGCCTGGTTCACAGTCAGGCCTGGCACAGAAGCCCTGTTCTCAAGCCAGGCTAAGCATGGCATATTGGGTGGGCAGGGTGGGGCCCCTGGCAAAGGAGGAGGATGAAGCCCCCCTCATGGCAATCTTGGGCAGCTGGGCCTATACTCTGTTCCTGGGTGACCCTGGCAGCATCACTGAGCAGAAATAAAGGGGGCATGGTCAGAGGGAGAGAAAGTGTCAAAGACTCAGAAAAGAGATGGGGTCTCACTCTGTTGCCCAGGCTGGTCTTAAAATCTTGGACTTAAGTGATCTTCCCAACTCAGCCTCCTAGGCAGCTTGGATTGCAGGCATGAGCCACCTGCCTCCCTCAGCTGGTGTTCCCTCTCTCTCTCTATATATATATATGTGTGTGTGTATTTCTTTTTTTCTTTTTTTTATGAGACAGAGTCTCACTCTTGCCCTGGCTAGAATGCCGGGGCATCATCATAGCTCTCAGCAACCTCAGTCTCCTGGGCTCAAGCCATCCTCTTACCTAAGCCTCCCAAGTAGCTGGGACTACAGGTGCCTGCCACAACACTCAGCTAGTTTTTCTATCTTTAGTAGAGATGCAGTCTCTCTCTTGCTCAGACTGGTCTCAAACTCCTGAGCTCAGGCAATCCACCTGCCTCAGCCTCCCAGGGTGCTAGGATTATAGTCATAAGTCACTGTGGCTGGCAAGTGGAGGCACTTTTAATCAAGTTACCAAAGTTTAATCAAAGTGTCACCAGTAATGGGCCACATTGAGATGACATGCCTCCTGACATGTGAGCTGAGCAGGACATGACACCACCTCTTCAGATCTTTTATAAAATACTCAGCTCCCCGAAAATGTCACTGCCATGGAAGACAAAGAAAGACTAAGGACTGTTCTAGATTAAAGAAGGCTGAAGAGACACAACAGAATGCAGCTCATGAGACCTGAATGACGCTGCAGTCTCAGTGCTAATTCCATGATGGTGATAACCGTGCTGTAAGAGTGTCCTCATTTTAAGAACATACACAATGGGCCGGGCCCGGTGGTTCATGCCTGTAATCCTAGCACTCTGGTAGGCTGAGGCAGGTGGACTGCTTGAGCTCAGGAGTCCCAGACCAGCCTGAGCAAGAGCGAGACCCTGTCTCTACTAAAAATAGAAAAACTAACTGGAGTTGTGGCAGCTGCCTATAGTCTCAGCTACTGGGAAGGTTGAGGCAAGAGGATTGCTTGAGCCCCAGAATTTGAGGTTGCTGTGAGCTATGACGCCACAGCACCTCTACCAAGGATGATAAAGTGAGACTCTGTCTCAAAAAAAAAAAGAATACACACAATGAAGTGTTTAGGGGTAACAGAGCATCATAACTACAGCTTACGCTCACATGGTCTGGAGAAACAGAAACAAGTATATATGCGTGTACACACACCACACATACATACACACAAGACAAATGAGCCTGGACTGTGGTAAGTCACTTCTGGGGAATCCAGTAAAGGGTACACATGAATTCTTTGCACTATTCTGATAACTGTCCAGTAAATGTGAAATTATGTTAAAGTGAAGGGATGGGACAGCTTGTGGGGCCTGCTACTGTCCCATGCCGACCCCAGGGCCTTACCAAGCTGCTGCTGGCCTTGCCTGCGTGGGCCTCCATCTGCTGCCAGTACTTCTTGGATTCCTGAACGATGTCTTCGTGGGTCATGCCTAGGGAGGGCGGGAACAGACACAGGTGTCCTTGAAGAGTTCAGGGAGGAAAAAGGCAGGGAGCTACAAAGCTAACCACTCAAGGCTCAGATGGAGGAACCCCCTTCTCCAGTTAGGCCCCATCACAGTAAAACATGGGGTGCAGAGAAACCACTTTGATCATCTATAAAATGGGAACAAATTCTCTCACAGGCAGTCAGAGAATTAAATAAGGCCAAGAGAGGGAAATGCAGTCAAAAGATATTAGCTCTGTGCCAGGGTGTAGGACTGTGTCACTGCCATGCCTATGTCCCTCTTTCCTGACCCTGCCTCCCCCAGCAGAGCCTCAGGCCTGGAGCCTGTTTGACAGACGCTAGCCCCTAGTTTTAGGACTCTGTGCCTGCCCAGCCCAGCTCATCAGCTCATCATCACATGTAGCTCTCACTGCCAGTCCCTCAAGGGCAAACACCCCAGCCTGTGGCCTAGATTATCCCAGTCTGATCCCCACCAGCCTCAGCCAGCTGCCTCTGAGCCCAGCCTTCAAGGTGCAGCTCAGCGCCTCTTCTGTGAAGCCTGCCCTTCTCCCAACTCGTGCTGTCTTCCTAGGGCCCTTCCCACATGGGATTCTCTGTCCACCTCCTCCTCTGGAAGTTGCTCATCAGAGCTCACTCTGGGCCACATATTGCACTTGACCTTTAGTACTGACCAGACCTTTTCAATCAGACCCCCAATCGGGCCACCTGCTCTAAGTCTCCTGAGTTCACCAGGCAGCACAGACTGCCCATGTCCCACCCTAAGCCCATGACCTTAGCCCCAGCCTACTCCTCCTACAGCCGCCTCCTAATTCTTAGAACATGGCAGCCCCATTCTTCCAGTTACTGTGACCCCAGAGTTAACCTTGACACTGTCATTTGTCTCATATTTCCCGTTTGGTCCATCAACAAATCTTGTTGGCTCCACCATCAAAATACACCCAGAATCTGACCACTTCTCCTGCCCTCCCTGGACTGCTGGTGCTACCCTCGCCCCTCTGTGCTCCACTCAGCAGCCAGAGCAACTTTGACAAACTCTGATCAGATTATCTGACTCTACCCCCTTAAAACCCTCCTCCCGGCATGGCATGTCATAATTAAAACAATCCCAACTATTTCTACTTGCGGCCTCGAGACTTACACATCCAGGTCCCTGTGAATCTCTCAGGCCTCAGACATCCCCTTTCCCCTGCGCCCCGCTCACTAAGCTGCTGTACTTCATTAGGCTTTCTGGCTGGAGCCCCGTGCCCTCTCTGCCTAGAATGTGCTTCTTTCCTTCCCCGCTCGAATGTGTCCCCTTCCCAGAGGACTTCTTTGGCTGTCTTCCCTCAAGTGCTCCACCTAAGTCCCTCTTTTTTTTTCTTTTGAGGTACTTTGTTGCCCTGGGTAGAATGCCATGGCATCATAGCTCATTGCAAACTCAAACTCTTGGGCTTGAGCAATCCTTGCCTCAGCCTCTCGAGTAGCTGGGACTACAGGTGCCTACCACAACATCCAGCTAGTTTTTCTATTTTTAGTAGAGATGGGGTCTTGCTCTTGCTCAGGCTGGTCTTAAACCCTGGGCTCAAGCAATCTACCTGTCTCAGCCTTCCAGGGTGCTAGGATTACAGGCGTAAGCCACCGCGGCCGGCTCTGAGTCCCTTTCTGTCCACTACTCTGCTGCCTTTCCTCATAGCATTGGTGCTCACCAGAAACTATATTGCTGTGTTTTGTGACTCTGAGAAGACAACGATTATTAGATGTGACGTATTTTTTTATGTCCCTTTCAACATACAAAATGCTGCCAATTAAATTCTGACAAGCAGTAGGGGAACTGTGCTTCCTAGGTCAGGTGGAATACAGGATTTGTTTACCTACCTGCACGCTATCTGTCTTGCTTACCCTTATAAATGTGAGTTCTCTAAGAGCAAGGGCCTTGACTAGTGCATGGCTGAGTTCCCGACACAGACAGGATGCTCAGTAAATCCCCAGTAGATGAGTCAGTGAACACCTTTTCATCTCCACAACAGCTCGGTAAGGCAGTGACTAGGATCTGCCCTTCCCAGGTGAGCAGATGGAGGATCAGAGAGGGGAAAGGACTTGTTCACGGTCACCCAGGCAGCAAGTGGAGGAACTGGGGCAGGAGCCCAGATCTGACTCCCTTTCCCACCTCCATGCTTCCCTGGCAGTGCAGGTAGGGAGAAATCCAGAATCTTCCGAGCCTGGAAGCTCCCTGGAGAGCAAACCTTTGGTTCTGTGATGTCTGGGATACACCGGCCCCTCTAGGAAGCCCGCCTGTCAGTGCCATCCTCCCCTGAACTCTCCTCCAGTCCCTTCCACTAGCCGCAGGGCCCTGTCACCCGCTGGCCTGCCTCTCACCTGAGTACTGTTGCAGCAGCCAGACCTTGAGCTCGATGAAGCTGTGGGCAAAGTGGCAGCTGTCCTCACGCAGGCAGCCGTAACGCACCTCATGGCGGCACACGTCGAACTGGAAGTGCTCCTGGAACTGGCGGATCTTGGAGTACTTGAGGGCAGTGGAGCGGACGATGTGCACCAGGCACCTGGCGGGCAGGGGCAGTAGGCAGTGGGCAGAATGCAGTCCGCAGCCCCCGAGACCCCCACCCTCTGGGTGGGGCCACCCTTCCCAGTGCTGGGCTTCTCCCTGGGCCCTTCTGACCTATTAATTGACTCCAGAACACGAACAGCATGGTAGGGAAGAGACAGGGGTCTTATGCTCAGGTGGTCTGGGCCTGGGTCCCAGCTCTGCTTTACTTGAGCCCCTCACCTCAGGATTTAACCTGGGACTGACTCAAAGATGGAGCTGCCAACGGAGAAGGGCACCAGACCCTACCCCCCTGCTATGAAGCCAAGAGAAGGGTGTGCCCGTGGGTGGCAGGAGGGGTGTTTGCCTCAGGTTTCTGGCATGATGCTCCAAAGCCAGCCCCAAACCCAGAGGAACAGTAATCAAGCACCGCATCTTAACTGCCCTCACTGCCAACCTGGGAGATCAGATCATCATCAACCTTTCTGATGAGGAAACCCAGGGCTACAGCAGCTGGAGGACATATAACAGGCCATTGACAGGGCCAGGAATTGGACCCAGGTCTGTCCAGGGCCCGGGCTCCCTCATCTACTGGGGCAGAGCCAATGGGAGCAAGATAGAGCAAAGGTGGGTGCACTCTTGCAGCAGTGCCTTCTCACCTCCTCACTGCCTGACACTGGTGTCACAGGGTGGGCGGTGCCAGGCAGGAGTCACTGCCTGGGTTCCCATCTGCCTGTTGAGTAAGCTGTTTCCAAGCATCAGCTTTTTTCTCTATACAACAGGGACAGTAACTCCTCCCTACGGCTGAGATAGTTAAAATACCCAAGGCAAGCTTAGAATATAACAAATGCTCAATAAATGTGGTTCTCATCATTTCCAGGTGGAGGCTGAGTCTGAGTCCCCAATTGTGCCACCTACCTTGACACCTGAGGTCTACACTTTGCCACCAGCCTTTCCCCAGACATCTGGCTGCCTTGGGGGGATTCTCTACCCACCCCCAGACCCTGGCCTGGGCTTTGGGTCCTGCTCACTTGTTGTTGTAGAAGCTGTGCTTGGCAGCCAGGTTGGAGCAGACAGATGGAGAGTCCTTGGTGCCTTTGCTGATGATCCGAGGTTTACTGTCAAAGCAGATCTGCCCAGGAAGGAGGTGGGCTGGGACTCTGCATGGCCACCTGGGAAGGGGGTGGGCTGGGTCCCTGCAAGCCCTGCCCTGGGTCAGGGGAGTGAGGAAGGGAATCCCAGGGCCTCTGGCTCTAGCTTATGGATGACCTGGACCTTGGCACCCTCCTCTCCATCCTCCCTCTCTGATCCCACACTTCAAATGCCTGAGGCAGGGGCTACTCCATGCCTCTGAGCCTGTTTCCTCTAATTTAAGCCAGAAGTAACCACACTTGCTTTGTCTCACAGGTTCACTGTGAAGTTCAAAAAACAGAAAAGAAGGAGCTACAGGTGCTTTATAAATTAGTATTCCCAGGCCAACTGTTCCAAGAGGAGTCAGCCTTGGTTCGCCTGCTCTAAGAGTCGGGGTGCAGGCTGGCTGTGCAGTGGTTCAGGGCTGAGCTAAGTTGCACCAAACCCTCCAGCAATCTGCACCTGGAGCCCTTGCTCCATGGACATGCATGTGACACTGCTCCTGCCCTCAACATTCTACGACTGGGTGGGGAGGCAAGTCCCAAGTTCATAGAAGGAGTCAGGCAGGGTCTTCAGTGACAGCTCTGGGAGGGAATTAACAACACTTAATTGGAGCTGCTAAGATCAGAGCTAAGCCAGAAACACAGGAGAGCACTCCATGGAGAGGCACAGCCAGGAGGCAGGCAGGGAAGTGCAGTGGGCACTGAAGCCAGCCCAGCTGGAAAGAAAGGTGTGAGGAGATGTGAAATGCAAGGCCGTGGACACTGTGCTTGGGGTGGCTGAGCAGTGCCAAATGCATCGTACCTATAACAGGAGATTCAGGGGTGGCTTGTGTCTACCTGGATCATAGGACCTGGCTGCGGGGACCACCAGTGGCTGCTGGCACTCAGGAGGCGGGCATTGGGCCTAGAGGCCACTGCTTGGGTATTATAGGTTTTTTTTCTTTGAAACAGAATCTCACTGTCACTCTGGGTACAGTGCTATAGCGACATAGCTCACAGCAACCTCAAACTCTTGAGCTGAAGCAATCCTCTTGCCTCAGCCTCCCAAGGAGCTGAGACGACAGATGCCCACCAAAACGCCCACTTAATCTTTCTAATTTTAGTAGAGACAGGCTCACACTCTTGCTCAGGCTAGATTGCCTGGGTTTGAAGCTCAGCTTTACATGGATCTAGCTGTGCAACTGAGGGCCGCTCTTCTCCCTCAAACTTCATCTATAAAATGAGAACAGCACTTGCCACCTAGTGCTGCTGTGCGCATGGGAATGGACATCTAGAGCTCCTGGAGCCCCGTCCGCCCCAGGGCCCACTGTCAGGAAGGAGCAGGTGTGAGGGTCATCATTCTCCTATCTGGCCTCAGTTTCTGCCTCTGCAAAATGAGGGGGTTCAATACGGCCTGGGCTCTACCAAGGTGGGATTCTATGGGTGTTAACTTCCTGACAGTCCAAGGACCTACTCATCTAAAGTCAGGCCTCCAAAGCCATAGGCTCCAGCACTGACTTTCCATGATGGCCCTAGACTGTGGGGGTGGCAGGTAGGTGGGGTGGGCAGGCAGGCAGGTACCTCACAGAGGAAAGTGAAGATGCCCTGGTGCTCCTTAAGGAGCTTGGCGATGGTGAGGCTGCCACGCTTGACGCCCCCCAGCGGGTCGAAGAGCAGGTCGCGGTTGAGGGTGCCCTTCCGCTCCTCGGTCCACACGTCGATCTCCTCCTGATGGTAGGCGAAGGTGCAGTTATCCCCGTACTTACAGTCCTGCTTGTTAATCATGTCTGCAAAGAGGCAACACGATACACGTTCTGCCAGGCGGGGACGGCAGCCCACAATGCCCTCAGCCCACAGCTGTGGCCAGTGGGGCTCTGGCTCCGTGAGGCAGGCAGGTCTTGGCTCTGCCCTGGCACAGGTGAGGTGGTGGCTACTGCCCTCCCCATGAGGACTCGGCAGGGCTGGAGGCCCAGCCCTTCCCCATGCCAGGCGCCCCTCTGTGCAGCACCTGCAGAGCAAAGCAATCACTCTTGCCCACCTGCCCCAGAGGTGGGCTTAGCCTTTTCCAGGTTAAGCAAGAAAAAAAGTATGAAAAAGGATTTGTGGAAGTGTATAAGCATCTAAATAAATGAGAGATTATAAAATGATTATTCACCAAGAAAATAATACTGCATGGTTGAGAGCATGCATTTGGTGTCAGACAGCCGGTCATGGCCTGGGTTCAGCTGCCTTGTCCAGATATGGAGGACACTTTATTATCGTGGGGTTCTAGTGAGGCAGTAAATAAAACTCCTGGACCAGGAAGTATGGAAGGAGGGAAGTAGGCTCAGAACCTGGAGACTGGCCCCTTCCTGGGGGTGGGGCCTGTTTTTCTTTCTCCTCTTTGTGCTCTTTCTCATTTGCCCTGTCCCATGCCTGTGCCAGGCTCTAGGCACACGAGGTGGAACAGGCCACAGACCTGCAGGGGAAACACAGAGAAGGGCTTCCCGAGATTGAGATGATGCTGGTTGTAGAGCAGAGGACGCCCAGGCTCAAAGGACACAGCGTATGCGGCGGTGCATTTGGGGAGTGCTTAGTGCAGAGGGGTGCAGAGCACATGTAAGCCTCATTGCACAGTCTGGACTTCATTTCACTGGCCACAGGCAGTGGCCTTCAAGCCCAGGAGTGACATGTCCTTAGACCAGCCCAGCGGCTGGGAGAATAATGAGTGGGTCCAGAAGGCCTGGGTGGGCTGTTGCCATGGGCTGTGTAGGGGGACAAAGACAGGGCCTGGGGAGGATTCTCAAAGCCTCAGTTTCCCCATTTGGGGTTGTTGAGAGGGTGAGTGATGGTGAGTATGAAAGGGCTCAACAATCTCATGACTGCTCATGTCCTGCCTCATCGTCTCCACCAAGACACTTGGTTGGGGAAGAGAAGAAACTGCATAAGGTACATGACAAACATCCATTAAATACTGACCCAACTGTCATGAGCCAGAAGTGAGGACAAGGACAACCACAGGGTCATTTAAAAGAGCTGATGTGCACAGAGCCCTTTCTGTGTGCCAGTCCTAAATGCTCCACAACGATTCTCTGCACAGGTCCCGACAGCCCTGCAGCCCTGCAGCCCTACTGTGATACCAGGACCACGGTACCAAGAACCCACCCTCCATGCACAGTCTGACCCTCACACTGTCAGCTCCAGAGGAGCATCCCACATGTTCCCCGCCTGTCTATGGGACTGGTCAGGGCAGGGGATGCTCGTCCTATTGCCAAGCTCATCCCACATGGGCCCCAGCGGCCTTGGGCCCCAGCTTCCTCACCCACCCGTGGCCATAAGGACCACACACCTGCTCTGTCCTCCCGTGACATGGAATGGAGCGGGGCTGGGTTAGAGGGGCCAGACCCTGGCTGTACTGTCTAACCCTGCTGCAGCCAACCCACCCACCTTTGCACAAATAGTAGGAGCCCACAAAGCTGGTCTTGGTGGGCCGGGGCCGGATCCGCTTCCAGGTCTGGTCCTCGGAGCTCCGGAGCCGGCCAAGTAGGACGTCCCGCTTGCACTTGTGCTCAAGACCCTCACGGTAGGTGTAGTCGCCAGCCCTGGGCCCTATGGGTAAGGTGGACAGGGGCATTGATTCTGGAAGCAGAACTGATGGGTGACGGCTAGCAGCCCCAAGCAGTGGGTAGGAATCGGCCCCCGTCTGAAAACCTACCTCCCCCTGCCGAGGCCTCCTGGCAGCTCCCTTCCCTGCTAAGCGCTCCCTGGAGACAGTAGGCCTGAGCCAGCCAGGGGCATCTCTCCAAAGACCCCTTCCTCAGCATCACCTGCCGCATTCTGCCACCACCCTGACTCTAGCCAAGGCTGACCATTCAGTGTCTTTGGAGAGAATGTGAAGACAATGCCAGCAGGGAGCAGGCCCGACAAGTGTTTGTCCCTTTTCCTTCCAGTCCTGGAGGGCGTTCTGTTCTCCTACGCTTACCATCAACTGCTATGTTAGGATTCTTTTATTCTGGGACCCCATGCTCCTGAGACTGCCAACTCCCTGGGGTAGAGCCGACAGGTGTAACATTACCTGTCTTGGGGTAGCAGAGCTGGCAGGCCTGCTTGAACTCGTGGGTGGCAGCCAAGGGGTTCTTGATGAGCAAGGCGGTGTTGGGCATAGAGGGCTCTGGCTGTGACAGGAGAAGGTTCGCCATTATGGGCACTGGATGGCAGCTGGGACCACTGGGGGTGCTTGCTCTGTGAACACCCCATCCTACCCAAGAGCAGAGCCGTAGCCAAGGTCCCTCCCACTCCCCACCTTCCCAGCTAGGGAGCGTCTTATAATGTGGTCCAAGAGCCTAGAATATCGGAACCAGACCAGCCTTGGGAAGTCCCTAGACTAGTAGGGGCACATAGGTCACTGTGATCCTGGTCCAGAACCTTTTCTTAAACACAAGTTCAATGTGAAAGCAGAGAAATGGGAATGGCCCTGAGAGGAGCCTAGATATGTACCCTCCTTCAAACCCCTAAGACATCAGCAGACCTAGGTGACAGCAGACACATTAGGTGACTTCCCCAGGGCCATGCAGCTGGTGTCTAGGCCAAGGTCAGCGTGTAGGGCGCCTAATTCCTCATCATAAGCTCACTTAAACTCAGAATCTGAGTTTGAAAATCAAGGATGTTACTAACCCTGGAAAGTCCCTTAACTCTTTGAGCCCTGATGCACTCTCCCGCCAGAAAGGGGCAGGGTGCTGGCCCAGCACACAGCTTGGTGAGGAAGGGCAAAAAAGAAACCATCTCTGGCCTGTCCACTGAAGGTGCCCTGCTTGGGGGGTGGAGGGAGGATACAGAGCCTCACTTCATGCAACAGGCTCATGTCCCAACTCCGGGGTCCAAACCACCTTCCTTCCACCAGCAGGAGGGAATGAGGGCCCTGGCCATGGAGCCCCACCTATGTTACTCACCGAGGGGGCTGGTTTCTGAGTACCACTTGAGGGACGGTGGTCCTGTGAGTTGTTCTCCTCTGAGCAGGGAGAAGACACAGAGGGTCAGCTGCCCGGGCTCTAAGGCCAGAAGGGGGCCTAGGACTTCCCTGGATATGATTCTAAATCAGAGAAGCCCCCAGGTTGCATCCTCTCCTACCTAGGCTGATCCCCTGACTCTGTCCCTTTCTTTTTTTTTTTGAGACAGAGTCTCACTATGTCTCCCTCAGTAGAGTGCTGTGACATCACAGCTCACAGCAACCTCAAACTCTTGGGCTTAAGTGATTCTCTTGCCTCAGTCTCCCTTGTAGCTGGGACTATAGGTGCCCACCACAATGCCCAGCTACTTTGTTGTTGTTGTTGTTTATTTGTTTAGCAGGCTCGGGCTGGGTTCAAACCCATCAGCCCCGGTGCATGTATCTGGCGCCCTAACCACTGAGCTACAGGTGCCGAACCCCCACCCCCTTTTTTGTTTTGTTTTGAGACAGAGTTTCACTTTGTTGCCCTTGGTAGAGTGTCATGGCATCACAGCTCACAGCAACCTCAAACTCTTGGGCTCAAGTGATTCTTTTGTCTCAGCCTCCCAAGTAGCTGGGACTACAGGCGCCTGCCACAACACCCAGCTAATTTTTAGAGATGGGGTCTTGCATCTTGCACTTACTCAGGCTGGTCTTGAACCTGTGAGCTCAGGCAGTCCACATGCCTTGGCCTCGCAGAATGCTGAGATTACATGTGTGAGCCACTCTGTCTCCTTTTCTTCACCCCCACAGCTATTGCCCTGGAGCAGAGAGGCCTCCCAGCCTGAACATGTCCACCCCTTGCTTACACCTTTTAAAGCTGCCCACTGGCCCTAGGCAAGTTTCCTTAGCTTGGCTCATAGGTCCTCTGAGACCAAGGTGACCTGGCCAGTTGCTCTGGTCACCACTGGCCCCTACACACGCCAGTCTTGTGCTGCTGCTCCTGCTCCCTGGCAGATGAACTTCTTCAAGACCTTGTGTAGCCATTACCTCCTCTAGGAGGTCTCCCCCGGTCCTGAAGCTGAGTGATTCCCCACCCTCGTGTCGTTACCACCCTGAGAATCCCTCTCGATCTTTTCCATGGTTACTGCCCTGGACTATGTCTGACCATGGAAGACCAGTCACACCAGGTTCAGAAGAATATGTTTCCTCTTTGGGTCCCTGGCACCCAGCCCAGAGTGGTTCTCAAGGAGCCCATGGCCTTGCATCACAGCTCCCTGGGATCCCACCAGCCCAGTGGGCCAGGGTGCTGGAAGGCTGGGTAGACAGCACCAGACTGGGAGTCTGGAGAGCAGAACTGTCTGCTCTGTTCTGTGTGACCCTGAACAAGACCCCCAGCCCAGGCCTCAGCTCTGTACCGTGCCACAGAGACTCAGCAACCCATAGATATGGCCCTGGATCACTAAGGTGTGATAGGACCTGGGCTTTCAAAATGTGGAGCTGTAGTGCCAACTCCACTCTTCAGAGACCAGCGATGTACCAGCACTTTATAAACTGACATGGGGGTCCGGGGTGAATATGTCTCCCAGGCCTCACCTATAAAGGAGTCGGACTTGTCCAGGGAGCCTCGGGCTGACCCGAAGCTGTCAAGGGCATCGAGCCGGGTCTCTGAGTATGGCAGCAGGTCCAGGGGGTCCAGCGTGGGGCCTGGGGGATCGAGGGCATCCAGCACCGAGGCAGCCAGCTTCTTGGAGGGGTCCATGACAAGGCCAAAGGAGGCTGGGGGCAGTGGGCTGGAGACAGGGATGGAGCCACCCACCACCGGTGGCAGCAGCGGGGTCCCGCCGGGAAACACAGGTATCAGCTGGGGGAGCTCACTAGGCATGCCACTGCCAGGCAGGCCACCCTGGACCAGAGACTGTGGGGGAGGGGTAGAGGTAGGGGTCAGCAGAGAGCACAACCACCCAGGCATTCAAGGAAGCTAGCCAACCTGCCCCACTCTGCACACAGCCTCAACCTGCCACCTGCGGGTAGCCAGGGCTCATCACAGTCCCCTTCTGGGTATACATTCTGTGGCTATACTTCTATCCCAAGCAAGTCCCTCCTGAGGTCTCAGTTTCCCTGGATGTAACACATGGACAGGGATCTTCTCTTTACCCCTTGTGGAACACTGGGGGCCAGATGAGAGAGGGGCTCAGGGGAGGAGCAGGAGGGCAGCATGTCTCACCAGAGAGTCCAGGAGGCTGTCCAGCTCAGGACCAAAGACATCCCCATCTGAGAAGTCATCCAGGTTCTCGGTGCTAGGGGGGGCCCTGCAGCTGCTGTCCAGGGGGGCCAGCAGGTCCAGAACGTGAGGGAACAGGGGCATCATGGGGGTGGAGGGGAGGAGGGCTGGGGAGCCTCGCAGGTCCACGTAGCAGTCTGTAGATGGGAATGGGAGTGGAAGAGGTGTCCAGGCTGAGGTATGGACCCAACACCTTCCCTTCTTTCCCTAGCCCCTGCCAGGGGCCCTGCCTGCCCCATCAGCCTGCCCACACTGGCAGAGGCTCAGCAGTTGTCAGAGAAGGCAGCAGCCCTGAGCAGGACACAGTCCTTCTGTTCCACGGCATCAGCCTGGGGCCTGGGCCCAGCACCTGAGTGTCTGCCTTCACTACCTCCCCTCCCTGCGGTAAGCAGTACCCTCTCCAAAGGATACTCTTAGAATGTAACCCCTCCCAGAGGCCACTGAGGAAGAAAAGGAAAAAGGGGGACTTTGATGATGGGGATTCCTGGGGGTGGGGAGGGCAGGCCTGGAGTGACGGTCACAGGACCATGGTCACCCACTGTAGGGCACACCCATCCTGGCCAGGCTAGAGATGCTCTCCCTTCCCTGAGAAGGAGTCTGTGGTCCTCATCCCCCTGCTTCCTCTCACTCAGAAGTCCCCAGGGTAGGGGGACCCTCAGGAGCCCCTGCCTTACAGGGTCAGGATGGGCAGCGGCTTGACTTGCCTTGGAGATGAGTGACAGAGCCCTCCCCTGGGTCCCCCAACCCCGGCCCCTCACATCAAGGGCATTACCTGTTTCGATGTCATCTATGGACCCCAATCCATTGGAAGTTCCCTGTGTGGGGAAGAACACGCAGGTCAGGCGGGGCACTGAGGTGGGGTCCACTCTGCTTGGGCTTCTCACAGCCCTCCATGACCAGCCCTGACCTCAAGGCCAGATGTGGTACCATCTGTGGTTCACTGGCAGCAGACTGAGCAGGGCATCACAGGTGTGGCCCTGGCAGAGCAAGGCATTCTGCTCATATTTGCTGTGAGCCTTTGGCTGTAGTTGTTCAGTCACTCAACAAACATCTTTTGAATATCTGTGAACATTTGCACACTGCTGTGTTCCCAATACCCTGATGATGGACATAAGGAAGCACTCCATAAATATCTTCTGAATGAATGGAATCAATGCTGGCCCCCTTCAATGTCTCCCCCCTCTCATGATGAAGACCGAGCTTCCCACCAGGGACCTAGCGGTCTGGCTTCCAGGCACTATTCCTGCCTGCCCTCCTCTTGGCTCCTCCCACACGCTGACCTCCCAGCCTCAGGGCCTTTGCACGTACTTCCCTCTGTCTGTTCCCTCTGTTCCATGGGCACACCTGCCTCTGCCTAACTCCTCAACCTTACAGTCTCAGCTTACCTGTCACTGGTGCCTTGTCTAAATCAGGCCTCCCAGTTCCAGCAGCCCACGGCTCCCAACACTCTGCCTTCATAGCTCTCATAGTTTGTAATCAGAAATCACCAGACTAATGTCCACCCAACCTGAACTGGGAGCTCTTTGAACGTAGGACTTGCTTTGTTCATCATATACCCAACCCCACGTTCCATGCTGGCATGTACTGGGTAAACTCAGACAAGGCACCTAACTTCTCCACTCCTCAGCTTTCCCTTTGCAATGGGGGGGGGGAAGGGGGTTGTAAATAGCACCTCCCATAAAAGGCTGCTATGTAATTGAAATTCAGTCACTTAATATTTTTTTGTGAGCCCCGAGTGTCAGGCCTAATAATTTTTGGTTACAAGCCACGAGTGATAGAAAGGCGGATCGATCCCCATCCTCGTCAGGCTGGGCAGTCCCTGGGGGTAAAGATGCAGCTGTCTCAGGCCCAGGGCCCAGAAAGTATTTTGTAGGATCCTTGTTGAGTGACTGAATGGAAATGCCATAAAGCTCTGGAGGAAGGGAAACCTGCTGCTGCTTCACCACGTGCATCGGCCCAGTCTCTTCACCACTCTGTGCCTCAGTTTCCCCTTATACACAACAATGTGGCAAGACATCAGGCTCTGTCAGTGATCTTACAGCCTTCCTGCACTTTCCGAAAAGCCTCAATGTCCAGCCAAGCAGTTCCTGTGTGGTGGGAGGGTGGCGCTAGGCCCTGCCACCCCCCCCCAGGATGAGCCAGGCCTGCCTGGATTACCCAAAGGTCTTGGCCCTGGGGGTGGAGAGCCTTAACCTCAAGATAGCCCTGCAGCCCTCAGGATTGCCTACTACATCTCCCTCAGGGTCCACACTTCTCAGGTTATAAAGTACTTTCCTCCCTTGCCCTGGCTGAGGGATAGACCACCCCTGTTTCCTGGATTTGGAAGCTGAGGTTTGAGATGAGGAACCCATCCGAGGCCACAGCCAGCACAGGGTCCAGCAGGCTCTTCCCTGTCGAAAAAAGTGAAAAGTGAAGAGACAGAGAAAAGGCAGGGTAGGGAAGAAGGAAGACACTTGAGGCCCAGGCCTGAACCAGCAGAAAGGCTGGTGAGAAAGAAGGATGACAGCAGGAAGTGGGTGGAGGATGGGGACCCGAGCCCCCAGGGATTGTCCTGGTGAGGGGCTGACTGCCAACACTGGCCACGTGGCACAGGAGGCACCTCTGGGCACTGTGTGTCCCTCATGGTTCTTCATGTGCTGCTCTCATGAGCCTGGACCAGGCTGCCAGTCACCCTGTCCCTCCAGGGTACACTCCTGGCTCACACCAATGGGGACAAGGACAGCATGACATAGCCCAGTCCTGACAGTGGCGAATGCCTCCAGACTTGCTGCCTGAGGTCATTTATACCCCAGAGAGTGAATCCCAAGCTCCCAGGATGGTGGGATGAGCTAAGACAGTTTGGTACAGGAGGATGGGGAGGGAGCTTGTGGCCAGAGCACCCAACCTACCTGATCTGTCACGCCAGCCACGGTGCCATTACTGAGCAGAGAAAATGTTTCCAATTCCTGTCAGAGAATGGTAGGAAGAGAGAAAGATACTGAAAAGATGCTTGGGGTTCCACCAGCCAGGGCAGCAGAGAGTGGCTGGGATTTGTGGTACCCTCCAAGGGACTCCCTTGCTATCTCTCTGGTCAGATTCCAGTGTTCTCCAACTAGACCAGGCTAGTTGGGTCTCCACATACATGCTCCCCTGCCTGTCAGGGACACACTGCCCACCTCTCATTTCACAGCTCCCAGGAGCCCTCTGAGGTGGGCACGATCCAGATGGGGAGACCAAGGTGCAGAGATGAACTACTTTGCTCAAGGACATGGCGGAGACTCTAGAGCCAGATGCTTCCCTGGCACACGGCTTCTTGGCACACGGTGGGTGGCAAATGAATAGATGTGGATCTGAACTAGTCAAATTTGCACCATACGGGGGTTATTTGAAAAGATAAGGCTGAAGGATGCCAGTGTCAACTCAGGCCACCTCTGAGGTAATTAAAGTCAGCCAGGGCAGGGGAGGGAGCAGTTTTTAGCAGCTGGTATCTAAGGAGAACTAGAAGCCTTGGCTGTTCTTTCCTTTCCCAAAAGGTCTGGTAGTCATTCCACGGCTTCCAGCCAACAAAGAGGGAAGATCGCCTGCTGCTCACCCCTCTGGCCGAAGCAGGCCCTGGCCACCCTCACCCACCTTCCTGAATCCCTTCCTTCAGTTTTCTCCATCCCCACCCCATGCATCCCAGGGCCTGGAGCCCACCTACCTGGGGCCTCTTATATGCCTTGCGAACTCGCAGCCCGAGCTTCTGGGCCAGCTCCTGACCAAGCTGAGTTACACTCTCATCCTGGAAAAGGTAAGACAGAGGGCATGGGTCAGTCTGCCCCGGCTCCCAAAGCTATGCTCCTGCTCCGCTGTCACCCCACGTAACAGATGAGATGACCCTGGCTTGCCCAAGTCACACAGCTAGTGAGCGGGGTGACTAGGACCATGACCTCATGCTTTTGTTTTTCCTTTAATTTCGGGGACAGAAAGGAATAATTTTGTTTTTATTCCTATAAATAGGACTTTTTTTAAATTTTGTTTTATTCGTATAGACTGTTTAATCTAGTCTTCCTATAAACTTCAGCAAGTGACAGTGCCCCTGTAGAAGGGAAAGGTATTACAGAGAGACAAGTGCTCCCTGCACCTCCCCTCCCTCAGGCTCCTTCCCAGAGGGAATCGCGCTGTGTTGGGCTTGCAGATCTTTCTAGGAATACACGTGGGCAGGCCTGTAAAGAATGCTGTTTGGTTTTGTAGGAATCCTCTTTTTTTCTTTTTTATATATTGTTGGGGATTCATTGAGGGTACAAGAAACTAGGTTATATTGATTGCATTTGTTAGGTAAAGTCCCTTTTATAATCCAGTCTTGCCCCCCAAAGGTATGACACACACCAAGACCCCACCTCCACCCTCCTCTTTTTTTTTAACATAGAGAATCATATTATACCTATATTTCTACAACCTGGTTCCATCACTGAGCAACGCCTTGGAACTCTTGGCCAATGAGGAACACTGGAACTCTAAGATCACACCTGGAACTCTGAGACCCAAAGGAGCAAGGGAGTGTAAAGTTTGAACCATGTCTGACCACAGTGAGTGGTCACGGAACAGTCCCTGTCCTTTCTTCCCCTCTCTGCACCTGCATCACCGAATGTGCACTGCATGCCAGGCAGGAGCTGGGGCAGACAGGGCCAGGCCTCTTGGAGATCAATCAGTAAACCCAGAAATAGGAAACTGCAGAGGATGAGTCCAGGCGCAGAGGGTAAGAGGAGACTGTGACATCCTGTGTATCTCCCTACTTCACTGCCAATCCCTGAAGAGCAGGCCTGGCTGGGTCTCATCATCTTTGTTCCCCAGGATCCAGCATGGAGCGTGGGCTTGGTCAGTATTTGCCCAACAGAGACCAGAAGAAGTGGGGATTCCCTAATGTGGACTCCTCAGTTTGGATACTGTCTCCATGCTGTTTACTAGCCCCCAGTGGGTCCCAGCTTCCTTTCCTGTGGTGGAGACAAAAGCTCCTCTGTCTCCTTATGAATGAGCACCCCAGTGAGACCTGGGTGTAGGATGCTATGGACACTGTAAAGTGCACTATGGGTCAGGACTATTGTCATGAAGAAAGGTTCTTTTTTGTTGTTGTTGTTGCAGTTTGGCCGGGGCCGGGTTTGAATCCGCCACTCTCGGTATATGGGGCTGGCGCCCTACTCACTGAGCCACAGGCACTGCCCAAGAAGAAAGGTGATTTTTTTTTTTTTTTTTTTGTAGAGACAGAGTCTCACTGTACCTCCCTCGGGTAGAGTGCCATGAGGTCACACGGCTCACAGCAACCTCTAACTCTTCGGCTTACGCGATTCTCTTGCCTTAGCCTCCCAAGCAGCTGGGACTACAGGCGCCCGCCACCACACCCGGCTATTTTTTTGTTGTTGTTGCAGTTTGGCTGGGACTGGGTTTGAACCTGCCACCCTCGGCATATGGGGCCGGCGCCCTACTCAATGAGGCACAGGCGCCGCCCAAGAAGAAAGGTTCTTAATCGTGAACTCAACTCTACTCTGCCCCCCCCAAATCCTTCTTGCCTTGTCCTGCCCTACTCAAGCCCCACCTCTGCCAGGGAGCTTTCAAGCATCGACAACTCCTGTCTTCTCGGCCCTTCCTGGGCAGCATGTAGGCCCCTCCAAGCCTTTCACACCTTTATCTCCGGGATAACGCAGGAAGGGTGTTTTATAGATGCAGAGCTGATGTGCAGAGATGGAAAGTACTTTGTCCAAAGTCATGCTGGGGGTCAGAGTGGAGCCAGGCCTAGTCCCCAGAGCTGTTTTAACTCATCTCCAGTGGGCTGTGGGACCCTGAAGGCCCAGATCTGGGCACCATGTGGGCATGCAGTAAATACCTGCTACGTGGAAAGTAAATGGGGGGATGTGTCCAGCTGTTAGCAGGCCAGCCCACCTCACAGGCTCTCTTCCCTACCCAGTGACAGTCCCGACACCAGGACCCCAGCACAGAGGGCACCTGTTAATCCTCATGACAACCATACGCTCTCAGAATGTGCATGGAGGCTAATTTTACACCAACTCTAGAATCATGCTGCCTGGGATCACGTCTTAGCTCTGCCATCTCCTGGCTATTGTGATCTTGGGCAAGTCCCCCTCTCTTCACGCCTCTGTCTCCTCATCCTTGTAACAGGAGTAATAACAGTATCCACCTCGTAGGGTTGGTAAAAGGACTGAGTTACTGTGTTTTAGCTGTGCCCAGAATACTATCCAAGCTCAGAGAATGTCAGCAGGCGTTAACATCAAGATCTGCAACTCCACATCACAGAGGATGACACTGGGGCTCAAAAAGATGTGGCAGTGCGGCCCCAGTGAGGGCCAGAGCAGGGGGTTTGGGGCATGCTGAGCCCAGCCCTGGCATGGCGGGGAACCGCACTCACATGGGGCAGAGCGAGGGAGCAGCGGCTGCTGCACTCGTAGGCCTCCTTGTGACGCCCCAGCTCGTTGAGGGCGCGTGCCTTGCGGAACAGTGCTCGGATGCTCTCACCGTCCAGGCCCAGTGCCTTCTCGCTGTCCTCTAGCGCCTTCTCATACAGGCCCTGCCGGAGAGGACCAGGCAGCAATTGGTCAGCACCTGTTACCCTCCAGACCTCCTGCTCCCTCCTAGGCCAGAACATCAGCTTCCCTTTCGGACTGCCACCTGAGGCCTAAGAGGGGGCCCAAGTGCTCCAGGAGAGAAGGGGGAAGCACTTTGGCCTTCTGACCCTGATCAAGGGCATCTGTGTGTCCAGCGGGCAGGGCTGCAGTGGGCACTGGCAGGACACCAGGGGGAGAGACCTGCAGGGTCTACCACAATGAGCCTGGTCACTCAAAAATATGTTTCCAATGCCAGGAAGGCTATGTTAACCAGTGGGATGAAAATGTGTCAAACAGTCTATAAACCAGTGTATGGTGCCCCATGATCATATTAATGTGCACAGCTATGATTTAATTAAAAAAAAAAACACAAAAAAAACATCTGTTTCCAGAACATTAAGGACTGAGAGTAACAATGTCACCTCTGAGAAATGAAACCATGATGGCAGCTCTATGCATACAACGAAATGTGAAGGACTAAACCCTCAGGCACACCGGACTGCAGAGGTATTATGGGGCCCTCAGTATGTACCCGAGTCTTCAGGGAGCAGGACCCCAGGAAGAGAAGGAGGCTGGAGCTCTAAGGAGGTGAGGAGGGGGGAGGGAGGGAATGGAAATCAGAGAGAATGAGGAAGCTGAGGGTGTGGTATGGATCAGGAGGCCAGGAGGGAGAAGCAGCAGCTGGACTCCCACCAGTGCCCAGGGTCTCCCAAGATGCTAACTTGATTCATCTGCAGTAGGGCCAGGACACCAGTACTTTTAAAAGCTCCCCAGGTGGGCGGCGCCTGTGGCTCAGTCGGTAAGGCGCCGGCCCCATATACCAAGGGCAGCGGGTTCAAACCCGGCCCCGGCTGAACTGCAAACCAAAAAATAGCTGGGCATTGTGGCAGGTGCCTGTAGTGCCAGCTACTCGGGAGGCTGAGGCAAGAATCACTTAAGCCCAGGAGTTGGCGGTTGCTGTGAGCTGTGTGATGCCATGGCACTCTACCGAGGGCCATAAAGTGAGACTCTGTCTCTACAAAAAAAAAAAAATAGCTCTTCAGGTAGCTGGGTGAGGTAGCTCATGCCTATAATCCTAGCACTCTGGGAGGCTGAGGTGGGTGGATCTCCTGAGCTCAGGAGTTCCAGACCAGCCTGAGTAAAGCAAGACCTCATCTCTACTAAAAATACAAAAAGTAGCCAGGTGCTGTGGTGAGTGTCTGTAGTCCCAGCTTCTCAGGAGGCTGAGGATCCCTCAAACTCAGGAGTTTGAGGCTGCCGTAAGCTATGATGCCATGGCACGCTACCCAGGGCACCTGAGTGAGACTCTGTCTCAAAATAAACTAAAATAAATAAGGCCAGGTATGGTAGTTCATGCCTGTAATCCTTGCACTCTGGGAGACCAAGGAGGGTGGATTGCTTTAGCTCAATAGTTCAAGACCAGTCTGAGCAAGAGCAAGACCCCGTCTCTAAAAATAGAAAAACTAGCCGGGCATTGTGGTGAGCACCTGTAGTCCCAGCTACTTGGGAGGCTAAGACAAGAGAATCGCTCAAACCCAGGAGTCTGAGGTTGCTATGAGCTATGACACCATGGCACTTTACCCAGGACAACAGAGTGAGACTATGTATCAATCAATCAATATAAAAGCTTTCCAGGTGAGTCTGCTGTGCAGCCGGGACAGACAGTTACAGACAAGAGGAGAAGGCGGCTAGGCCTGGGCCTGCAGATTCACCAGGGCACGGGCCTGGCCTGGCCGGACAGCCAGGGGGCCGTGGGGACTGGGGGAGGGGTGGAGAAGAGGAGAGGCCAGGCTCACCATGGTGAAGTAGCAGGCAGCCCTGTTGACGTGAAGCTTGCACAGCAGCTCCCGGGGCAGGGCCACCTGGTCAGAGGCAGCATAGTCAGCCACGTTCAGCCCCTCCACATACTGCACCAGGGCCTGCTTGTAGTCCTTCTCCCGGAACAGATCATTGCCCTCAGCAAGTAGATTCTGCACCAGCTTGAGCAGAAAGGCCTGTCGGGGGCAGGTGAGGGGGACTCAGAGCTTCCTCCCTACCCAGCCCCAGAGCTGGCCGCTCTGTCCTTGACCTTCGCCCAGCCTGGCAGCTGACACTCACCTCATATTCTTCTTGCTTTAGGGGAAGTGTTGACCTAGAAGGAAAAAGGACACAAAGTCTAGGTAAGCCCAAGGGTCCCAGCTTCACAGAGGCCCCAGGAGGCAGAGTTGCAGGCCAGAGGTCATTCAAGGAGTGGGCTCCTCCAGTCAGACCTCACCTCATAGGTTGGGTGAGAGGACAGAGGTTTCCCCCTACATTATCACCACGCAGGCCTTCTGTTTCTGATAGAAGAATCTGCATTTTCTCAAAGGACTGACAGCCAGGCTCTTGCAGGGCACAGATGCTGAGGAAGAGCAGACCAGCCCCAGACCCAGCACTCTCCCCCAAGGACATCCCAAGTCCCTTCTCAGTCCGTGAGGGAGAAAGGGGAGGAGCCCTGGTTGGGCCTAGGAGGAAGCTTAACGCCAGGCACAGGGGCTCTGGTAGCAGTAACTCTGGGAATGGGGCAGCAGGGAAAGGCAGGGAGCACAAGCGTCAAGGAACACTTCCCATGTAGGCTGGGCCTTGGGAATGGCCACGCCTTCTCCAAATCAGACCTGCACCTGCAGCCGGTGGCGGTGAGGCACCTGGGGTTCACTTCAGGCCCCCTAAGCTTGGGAGTCTCTGCCCTTCTCTTGTCCACTCTCACATGCCCCAGCCAACACCAGCTATGCCTCAAACCTGTTAAACCCGCATGCCAGACTCAGAAAATTAAGTGGTGTCCGTGGCACCCTCGCCCATGGCAAAATAACACCAGCTTAGTGTGAAAGACAGTGTCATCCCGGGGAGGACTAAAGCACATCTGTTGGGCTAAATGGCCAAGCAGGAAGGGCAAGTAAGGTTGATCTCCTGGTCCCGCACTTCACAGAGGAGAATGCAGACACTCAGAGTTGGGCAGTGACTTGCCCAAGGTCAGCAGCAGAAGCAGGGCCAGAGTGCAGGGCTGGGCTCTTTCCATTGCTGGAAACATTACCATCACCTGGGCAAGAAGGAGGAGCCTACGCCTGTGAGTGACGAGTGGGGAAGATGCTGGAGGTTGCATGTGTGTGTGTGAGGTGGGCCCAGGTGTGACACTGGCCTTGCCGTCCCACCATCACAGCCAGGCCTGGCCGCCCTTCCCCATGCCATTGCAGGTGGCTGTTCCCTGTGCTGTCCCAGCTCCAGGCCCCATCACCACCCTCTTTGCTCCAGCCTCTGCTCTTCCAGCATCAGCTTCCCCTTCAGCAGGTCACACTCCTGTGCTAGGACATCTCAGCCTGGTGTTGAAGGCCCTCTGCAACCCAGCGCCAACCCACCTGCCAGACTCACTGGCTCCCACATGGTCTGTGCCCAGCGGTCCTAACAGCCCGTGAAGCATGTGCGGATGCAGGGTAGGAGCAGTGGGGCAAAAATAGTGAGATTGATGCTAAAAGCAGCAAGTCCTACTGAGTCTCCTACAAAGCCCAAGGAGGCTGACAGCCGGGCTCCAGGAGGCTGCCCTGTGGCTGAACCTTCCAGAATAAACATTTTCCCCCAGCACCACAGTCCCCCATAACATTCACAATGACCCTGTGAGGGAAGTGGCATTATATCCCTCTCACCGGGAAGGAAGCCACCCAGGAAGTGGGAGAACGGGAATGGGGATCCACAGAGACAGTGATGGAGGTTGAAGACACAGAACTCCTCTTAGGAAAATCAGGAGTCTCAAGGTTCCTCTTGTTGGCCAGACTGGCCTCTGAGAAATCTGAGCAAAAAAATCAAACCCCTGCTCCCCAAAGTGGGAGAAGCCCCAGTTTCCCCCTGCCCATGAAGAGTGCTAAGCAGGGCCTGCTCTGGTGACCGGGTCTGAGGAGGACCCCCCGCTGGCACCAGGGCAGAGGGGGTTAGTGAACAGCCCAGGTCTGGGGTCCTGTAAGCCCTGGGGCCACATTCTAGGTCCCCCCAAATATCCCCAATCAAATTATCCCAGATTTGGACACCTTTAGGAAGTAGTTGGGGAATTGACTGTGTTGTGATATATAAACTCACTGGGTGACAGCAATGTGGATGGTGTGTGTGAAAATGGACCTGGTCTGTGGCAACTGTGGGTGAAAAAAGGCAGGAAAGGTTTTGTAGGCCTGGGTGAGAGAACAAAATTGGGGAGTACATGAGGGCGTGCAGAGGCAAATTCCAGTTTTAAGGGGAGCATATTTAAGAAAAAGTACACAAAATTATGAACATAGTATTACTATGCTGCCTGCCTTCCACGGCGAGGAAAGAGGCCCATGTAAGTATTGGCCATAAAACCTACATTTCATAGAGTCACAGTGAATATGCTTCTAAGGATCCACTTAAGAGAAATAAAAGAAAAATGTTAATAAAGATTATTTTGTATGATAAAGAAAAGAAAAACAAAACAGGGCATATGGGTGCTGGGGGATACATAATAGAAAGAGTGGAGGGTTTGGAGTCAGCCAGCACTGAGTAAGGATGCTGTCCTTCAATGCTGTGTGACCTTAAACATGTTGCTTAACTTCTCTGAGCCTCAGCTGTTCCATCTACAAAATGGAAATGAGGCCATCTACTTTACTGGGCTGTTGTGAAGATTAAAAAGACAATGAATGTGAAGGGTCCAGCGTGAGCCTGAGATAGTAAGTGTTCAGCAAGGCAGACTATTGATGTATTGGAAGATTCGGGCAGGCAGAGAGAGAACTGACAGGGATTGTGTGTGCACATGTGGTGGGAGAGCAATGGATGACCCATGCCTGTGGTGTTTACAGCCCAGCCACACGAGCCCCTCCCTGGCTCATCCCAGCTCCCCACAGCACACTTTGGAGCCTGAACAGGGGGTCTCAGCCCTGCCCACCCACCCCATGCTTACTGGATGAATTGTAGCCCCTTCTCAATGTCCGCCTTCCGTTTCTGCCTCTCCATTAGTCTCTGGGGAGAGAGCACAGGCCACTGGTCAGTCAGCAGGGAACAGGTTGCTGGCCGCCCCCACCCACTATGGGGGCCCACAGATGGGAGCGCTCACTCCCACTCTCTTCCCATTTCCCAGGGGAAGGGAGGCCCCTGAGGATGCTGTCTGTGTCAAGGCACTGTCCTCCATAGTCATGAGCCCCTGGACTCTTCAACCCACAAGCTGCACAGAGGCCACCTGCCCTTTCCCACACACAGCTTGGCCAGACACTGCATGGGGTGCCCTCAAGTTCAAGGCGAAAATCTTGTTTTTATCACCAAATTCAGTAGTGTGTGCTGCTGCCAGGGAAAAGAGACACAGAACACATGGAATGAGGGACAATGATTATACACGACAGGGAAGTGCCAGGCCCCCAGCCACACACTTTGTGTAAGGGTCTTGCTGACTTTTCCAACAGTGCCATGAGACAGGTATCATTTCAACTCCATTTTACCAAGAAGGACACTGAGGCACCTCGGGGCACCCCCAGCACAAGCCAGGATCCAATCCCCAAGATGTGTCTCCTTTCATGCCCACCAGCAGTCCCTCCGCGCATGCTGATGACCCCTGCGATGGCTGCCTGAGGGGGAGAGCCAAGAGAAGCAGATGGCCACAGTGTGCACAAGCCAGAATGTGAAGGCTGGCCCAGGGAAGGCCTCTGGACCTCAGGGCCATCTCAGCCTCTTCCCTCCCACCTGCTGCCTGGCCTGTCCTTGCCATTCCATCCATAGGATGCCACACTGGGCAGGGTTGGGGATGTCACAGGTGATCCTGACACAGCCGCTACCCTCAGGAGCTTTGTGTGCAGTAGACAGACCAGCCCTTGCATTTGGGAAGCCCAACACACACCTCCACTCGTCAGCCTGCCTTTCTGGGGCCCTGGGTCAGGGTTCTGAGCTCGGCACCCACACTTACTATATGACTTGGGGCCTCCGTCTCCTGAGAGGGAAAGTGGGGCTAAGGGCAGCTCCTGCCAAATTGGCTGTCCTGAGGTTCAGGAGATGCCTGTGCAGAGCCCTGGCCCAGATCAACAGTGCCTCTCTCTCCAGAAAGCTCTGGCAGTGTTCCTGGGGACAGATATGGCACCATGAGCCCTTAGTGATGGCCCTGGGCTGCTGCCCCTTGCCGAGCAGGCCTCCCAGTTGGTCTCTCTGCTCTCAGCTCACCTGTCTATGAAACAAGCCCTTCATCATCCTCATGTCACACTGTAGGCCCCCAGCCCAATGGTCACTGGTGCCCTCCTGGCCTTTGCTCTTGCTGTTCCTTCCACCCATGCAGCCGGCCCCTCTCTGTCCCTCAGCGTGGTGGCCCGACCCCTCTACCTGGTCTCTCTTTACCCCGTCAACTGAACCCATCATCCACTCCTTCATCCAGGCTTCACCAGCAGCCCGAGGACAGGGTCAATCTAGCAGGTGAGGTGAGGGCACACCCCAGCACTGACGGGGACGCTGCAGGAGGGGAGAAGGCACCCACAGCCTGAGCACCAGCCCCACCGGGCATAGCCACAGAACAGGGCACCAAGCCCTGCCATTTTGACCTGGGTCACCACCTAGCCTCTGTCCCGCCCCAGATGACCAGCCTCCTCACCATCCTCCAACCTCCTCAAGTTCAGTGTGGAACCTCTGCTGTGTAAAGCCTCTGATGACTCCTTACCTTTGGCTGATCAAAGGTTCCCCCACACCTAAACCAGTACTATTACCCTCTCATGCCCTGCTTGGCTCTGTGGTTCTATCAGAAAATCTCTGTGGTCAGAGAGACATGTTTCTTTCTTCTTTTTTCTTTCTTTCTTTTCTTTTCTTTTTTTTTTTTTTTTGAGACAGAATCTCACTATGTCACCCTCGGTAGAGTGCCGTGGTGTCACAGCTCACAGCAACCTCAAACTCTTGGGCTTAAGCAATTCTCTTGCCTCAGCCACCCAAGTAGCTGGGACTATAGGCGCCCGCCACAACGCCAGGCTATTTTTTTGGTGGCAGTTGTCATTGTTGTTTAGCCGGCCTGGGTCAGGTTCAAACCCGCCAGCTTCGGTGCATGTGCCCTGCGCTATAACCACTGTGCTATGGGTGCTAAGCCCATTTCTTTATTATTTTTTTTTTTAGACAGAATCTCGCTCTGTCACCCTGGGTTAGAGTGCCATAGTGTCACTGTAGCTCACAACAACCTCAAACTTTTAGACTTGAGCAATCCTCTTGCCTCAGCCTCCCTAGTAGCTGGGACTACAAGCATGTACAACACCCAGGTATTTTTTTTTTTCCCCTATTTCTTCCTACTCATCAGCTTGCCTTTCTGAGGCCTTTCTTTTTTTCTATTTTTTCTCTGCTCGTCAGCTTTCTTTCTGGGGCTGGTCTCAAACTCCTGAGCTCAAGTGATCCACCTGTCTCAGCCTCCCAGAGTGCTAGGATTACAGGCATGAACCACCATGCAACTGGCCAGAGAGAAGCATTTCTGCATCAGTCCTTCAGCGCGGGAGCTTGAGCAGACTTAACTATTTCCTGGAAAAGCAGTTCTTATGAAGTCTCAGTTCTATGCCAAGGAATAAGTGTTCCTTATACCATTTATTTACCTCTCGGATGTCCTCAGCTGATGAGCTGTGTGACTCTGAGCAAGTTACTCTACCTCTCTGAGTTACAGTCTCCTGCTTTGGAGGGACAAATAGTACTCACTGACAGGAATAACACAGGAGGGACTCATTTCAGGGTCTGGTACACATCATGTGCTTAACAAACAGGGGCTATCAGTAGATCAGAATTCCTATGCTGGACACTCAGTTTGACATTTGCTATATGCCCACTAGATGGGAAAGCTAGGGTTCTGACCCCCAGCCAGGCCTTACAACCTGGTCAGGACATGGACAGATATTACAACATCTCCATCTAAACGGCTCAGTGCCTGTGGCTCAAGCGGCTAAGGCGCTAGCCACATACACCTGAGCTGGCAGGTTTGAATCCAGCCCGGGCCCACCAAACAACAAGGATGGCTGCAACCAAAAAATAGCCAGGCGTTGTGGCGGGTGCCTGTGGTCCCAGCTACTTGGGAGGCAGAGGCAGGAGAATCGCTTGAGCCCAGGAGTTGAAGGTTGCTGTGAGCTGTGATGCCACGGCACTCTACCTGGGGCAACAGCTTGAGGCTCTGTCTCAAAAAAAAAAAAAAATCTCCATCTAAACCAGATTCCTATAGTAAAAATAGACTGGATGGGCATAAAGAAAGTGGAAGCTCCTCAAAGGGGACAACATTTAAATTGGGCTTTGAAGGATGAATAGGAGTTGGTTTCTTGGTGTCAGGGAGGGGAGGTCTTCTGGCAGTCTACATGTGATGATTTACAAAAACCTCTGTCATCTTCCACATTTCATCTGTTGCCAAATGATGACCCTGGGGCTGGGCCATGATGGACCCACACTTGAGAGATAAGGAAAGCGAGGTACAGAAAGGCACAAGGCCGGTAGCCAGCAAGTGGGAGCCATGCCTGAAAGAAATGACTTCAGGTCAGAGACTCTGATCCTCTCTCTCCACAAAGGCATCCTTCCCTGGCACCTGAGCTTGCATTTCCACTCCCAGAGAAGGCAGATATGTTTGTGGTATGATTTGAAGGAAAGTTCCTACATGAAAATATGCTTCTCCCAATTTCCTGTCTCTGGGTGTATATATGGACCACCACAGTCACTGTGCTGAGTATAAAGGCCCAGACCAGGGCTGGCAAACAGATTTCATCTCACCGAGCAACACTGCTAGGCTGGAAGAGGCTGGTGGGGCCTGACCTGAGGGCAAGAGCTGAGTTGAGAAGGATCCTGGGGCCCCGGCATGGTTAAAAGAAGGCAAACACAGAAGGCAAGGTCTGCCACAAAGAAGGAATGCCCGGCAGGGCCGCATATGTCCTTATGTCCTGGGCCCCAAGACACCTCTTTACCATTAGTAGAACTTTGTTGGGACTTTTTGTTTGTTTGTTTTTGAGATAGAGTCTCACTTTGCCTTGGTGTCACAGCTCACAGCAACTCAAACTCTTGGACTTAAGCGATTTTCCTGCCTCAGCCTCCCAAGTAGCTGGGACTACAGGCACCTGCCACAACACCAATGTAGCTATCCTAGATCACAGGCATGAGCCACCATGCTCAGTCTTTTTTTTTTTTTTTAGACATAATTCTTTTCTTTTTTTTATTTTTATTTATTATTATTATTTACAGTTTTTGGCCAGGGCTGGGTTTGAACCCACCACCTCCAGCATATGGGACCAGCGCCCTACTCCTTTGAGCCACAGGTGCTGCCCCATGCTCAGTCTTAACGCCCTATTTTTAGAGATGGGGGTCTCCTTCTGGCTGAGTCTGGTCTCAAACCTATGGGCTCAGGCAATACACCCACCTCAGCCTCCCAGAGTACTAGGATTACAGGGGCTATAGTAAACTTTGTTAAAAGTCACAGGAATACAAAGTAACAAGTCAGAGGCCCATGTCTGACTGGAGCCCAGGACACAGAGGGAGGGACCCCTAGTAGCAGAGCCCAGGTTATAATAATGGAGAGGATGGAGACAGGGAACCACCACACCCCTTCCTTCCAGAAGATTTTGGCTCCCCCAACTAACTGGTGCATTAAGTCTCCTCTGTGCCAAGGGCAAAGACAGACACAGAAGGAAGGGGAGGGTTTTGTTCAGCTCGGATGCCTTTCCTCCCTGGCACTAGGCACTGTGCAGGAGGTAGGGGCAGACACAGAAGGAATAGCTTGCTCAGGCCCAGTCCTGCCCCTGGACAACTGATGGTCCAACAGGAAAGAGACAGGTGGGCCAATGGGAGCTGCCAGCTGTGGGCAGGCCAGCTGGGGATGGACAGGACAAAGAGCTGGGTTTACAGGGGTGGCCAGGGAAGGGTCTGGAGGAGGTGGTCCTCGGGCTGCTAGTGAAAGAGAATGGCAAATTTCTCGGAAAGACTGGGAGGGGAAGGACATTCCTAACCAGAAGCCTGCCCAGAGGATGTAGGAGGAGGCCCAGCTTGGACACCCCAACTCCCCATGGTACCCTATAATTTGCACACCCACGAAGATAGGGAAGCCCAGGGCTGCCCCTCCTCGAGGGTTGCAGATGGGTGGGCCGGTGGTCCTGGCCCATAACAAGGAGAAAGCCCTAGAGTTGGGAGCAGCAGATGAAGGACATGCATGTTTCCTGGGTGCCCACCATGCACCAGGTATCGTGCTCACCTCTTCTGATCATGGGGCCTTTTGCTGGCAGCTCCTGATGATCCCTGCTGAGGATGATGGTGGCATAGACCATCCCAAGAGCTACCCAGTAGGGCTCTGGGCCTGGCTTTGCCTGACCATGCCCTGACATAGAAAGCAACCTACTAGGCGCCTGTGAAGTGCCACCCTCGGGACAGAGGGCCAGGCAGGTACAGAGCACATTACCTGGAAGAAAAAAACCATAGGTGCTGTGAAGAGTGACAGGTGCTATAATGATACTGTAGCCAGGAAAGGCCACCTTGACATCAGAATAGAGAACTATATGACACAAGGGAGCAAGCCATGTGCCTATCTGATGAAAAACTGTTTCGAACAGATGTAACAGCTAGTACAAAGGTCTCAATGCAGGTGCCTGGTTAGCGGATTTGAGGAAGTACAGGAGGCTGATGGCTGATGCGGTGGGAGTGGAGTAGGCTGTGGGGAGAAAGGGGTTGTGCAAAAAAATAGTACCCCAAGAAGCTAGGGGAGTAGTGCCAGTAGCTCAGTGGGTAGGGTGCCAGCCACATACACCAAGGCTGGTGTGTTCGAACCCAGCCCCGGCAAGCTAAACAACAATGACAACTGCAACAAAAAAAATAGACGGGCGTTGTAGCAAACATCTGTGGTCCCAGTTACTTGGGAGGCTGGGGCAGGAGAATTGCTTGAGCCCAAGAGTTTGAGGTTGCTGTGAGCTGTGATGCCACAGGACTCCACTCAGGACGACAGAAAAAAAAAAGCAGCAGCAGCAGCAGCTAGGGGAGTTTCTCAAGTCTAACTGGAGCCTGAGTTCAAAGGGAGAGGGGAGATGGACATCAGACAGCCTGAGCAACAATGTGCCAAGAAAGCAAAGCCCCAGCTGTGGAGGCACCCAAGACCCTCGTCTTTGAAGGAAAAAACAAAATCTAATGGTGGGCGGCACCTGTGGCTCAGTGAGTAGGGCAATGGCCCCATATACCAAGGGTGGTGGGTTCAAACCCAGCCTCGGCCAAACTGCAACAAAAAAATAGCGAGGCACCTGTAGTCCAAGCTACTTGGGAGGCTGAGGCAAGAGAATCGCCTAAGCCCAAGAGCTGGAGGTTGCTGTGAGCTGTGACGCCACAGCACCCTACTGAGGGTGACAAAGTAAAACTCTTGTCTCTAACAAAAAAAGAAAATCTAAGGTTTTAGACTTGCTTGGGACCTGTCACCTCTTTCTTCTTACTGATTTCTCCTTTTTGGAATGGCAATGTCTATCTTTTGCCCATCCCAACATTGCATTTTGGAAGCATATGACTTGCCTGGTTTCACAGGTTCACAGATAAAAAGAAATTCTCTGCCTTAGGATGAATTCTGTATTGAGTTTCACTCTATCTGATTTAGTTATTTGGTAAGACATTGGACTTCAGACCTTAAGACACTTTGGCTGTTGGGATGGAATGGATGTGCTTTGTATGTGACAAAGACATGAATTTTAGGGGACTAGGGGTGGAATGTTTTTGTCCTCCCCAAATTCATATGCTGAAGTACTAATCCCTAAGTATTAGGGATTAGAGATAGGGCCTAGGAGGAGGAGGTACCTGTAATTAAGGTTAAATGAGCCATGAGGATAGGGCCCTGATCCAACAGGACGACTGTCCTTGTAAGTGACCCCAGATCTCTCTCTCTCTCTCCTCCCATGCACACACCAAGCAAAGGCCATGTAAGGACACAGTGAGTTCTGTAAGCCAGAAAGAGAGCCCTCACCAGAAACCAAATCCGTCAGCACCTTGATCTAGGACTTCCAGCCTCCAGAACTGTGAGAAAATAAATTTCTGTTGCTTAAGCCACCCAGTCCACAGCATTTCAGTATGGCAGCCCAAGCAGACTAATACAGCGGTTAAAAGGTCATTTGTTCTCAGCTACAGAGGAAAGTGAGAAGAACAACTTCAAGGTGAGTGTTGAGCATGACTCTGAGAAGGCACTTAGTGGAAGAGCAAGGCCCATGTGTGCCAAACAAACTTCCAGGACCTCATGTTTTTCTTTTTATTTATTTTTCTTCATTTGTTGTTTTGAGATAGGGTCTTGCTCTGTTCCCCAGGCTGAAGTGCGGAGACATCTTAGTTCACTGCAACCTTGAACTCTTGGGCTCAAGCAATACTCCTGCTTCAGCCTCCTGAGTAGCTGGGACTATAGGCACACACCACCAGGTTCAGCTAATTTTTTCTTTTTTTTTTTTTTTTTTGTAGAGACAGAGTCTCATTTTATGGCCCTCGGTAGAGTGCCGTGGCCTCACAAAGCTCACAGCAACCTCCAACTCCTGGGCTTAATGATTCTCTTGCCTCAGCCTCCCCAGCAGCTGGGACTACAGGCGCCCACCACAACGCCCGGCTATTTTTTGGTTGCAGTTTGGCCGGGGCTGGGTTTGAACCCGTCACTCTCGGTATATGGGGCTGGAGCCTTACCAACTGAGCCACAGGCGCCGCCCAATTTTTCCATTTTTTTTGTAGGAATGGCGTCTCCGTCTTGCCCAAGCTGGTCCCAAACTCCTGATCTCAAATCATCCTTCCACCTCAGACACCCAAAGTGGTAGGATTATAGGTATACACCACCAGGCCATGTCCCAACTTTTTTTTTTTTTTTTGAGAGGGTCTCATCATGTCATCCCAGATAGAGTGCCACAGCATCACAGCTTTCAGACCCTTGGGCTTAAGCGATTCTCTTGCCTCAGCCTCCCAAGTAGCTGGGACTATAGGCGCCTGCCACAATGCCTGGCTATTTTTTGTTGTTGTTATTGTTGTTTCTCTAGTAGTTGTCATTGTTCTTTGGCAGGCCCCAGTGTATGTGGCCAGCGCCCTAGCTGCTGAGCTACAGTGGCTGAGCCCCAACTTATTTATTTTTTTTAAGAAAAAAATCTCTGGCCGGGCAGTGCCTATGGCTCAGTTGGTAGGGTGCTGGCCCCACATACTGAGGGTAGCGGGTTCAAACCCAGCCCCAGCCAAGCTGCAACAAAAAAATAGCCAGGTGTTGTGGCAGGTGCCTATAGTCCCAGCTTCTAGGGAGGCTGAGGCAAGAGAATTGCCTAAGCCCAGGAGTTGGAAGTTGCTGTGAGCTGTGTGATGCCATGGCACTCTACCAAGGGCAATAAAGTGAGACTCTATCTCTACAAAAAAAAAAACTCCAAGAAAGAAACGGAGGCTAAGATCTGGCCAAGATCCCAGTGCCTGGCCAAAATTTCCGAAGTTCATACTGGACTTGCCTTAAATGGGCTCTTCTGAGAAATATAGCTATGAAATAAGGAAGTAAGAGAAACAATTCTGGCAGGGCATGGTGGCTCATGCCTGTAATCCTAGCACTCTGGAAGGCGGAGGCGAGTGGATTGCTTGAGCTCACAAGTTTGAGACCAGCCTCAGCAAAAGCAAGACCCTATCTCACTAAAAATAGAAAAACTGAGGCAAGAGGATTGCTTGAGCCCAGGAGTTGGAGGTTGCTGAGACCTATGATGCCACGGCACTCTACCCAGGGCAACAGGTTCAGACTGTCTCAAAAAGAAAAAGAAAAAGAAAAAGAAAGAAAAGAAAAAAATAAACAGGGTGGCGCCTGTGGCTCAGTGAGCAGGGCGCCGGCCCCATATACCAAGGGTGGCGGGTTCAAACCCGGCCCCAGCCAAACTGCAACAAAAAAAAAAATAGCCAGGCGTTGTGGCAGGCACCTGTAGTCCCAGCTACTCGGGAGGCTGAGGCAGGAGAATCGCCTAAGCCCAGGAGTTGGAGGTTGCTGTGAGCTGTGTGACGCCACGGCACTCTACCAAGGATGATAAAGTGAAACTCTGTCTCTACCAAAAAAAAATAAATAAATAAATAAACAAACAATGCCCTCAATATGTAAGCAGAATGTGTGACAAGGAACCAGGTGCATATATGGGTTCCAAGGCAAGACAATCTCTTCCTTATCAACTGCATACAAGTTGCTCAATTTCTTGGTGGCTCCCTTTCCTTATGTCTAAAACAAGGATAATACCTACTTTATTGGGTTGTTGTGACGGTTAAATGAGATGTCTGGTACATGATAAGCATTTAATTTAATTTTTAATCATTTTAATGATTTAAAAATAGGCAAAGAATAGCCAGGCATTGTGGCTGGCGCCTGTAGTCCCAGCTACTTGGGAGGCTGAGTCAAGAGAATCGCCTAAGCCCAAGGATTTGGAGGTTGCTGTGAGCTGTATGACGCCACGGCACTCTACCGAGGGCGATCAGGTGAGACTCTGTCTCTACAAAAAAAAAAAAAAAATAGGCAAAGAATATAAGCAGGAAATTCACAGAAAATATAAATCATTAAGAAAAGATACTCAGGCTCAGCACCCGTAACTCAGTGGGTAAGGCGCTGGCCACATACAGTGGGGCTGGCAGGTTCAAACCTGACCTGGGCCTGCTAAACAACGACAACTACAAAAAAAAAAAAAATAGCTGGGCATTGTGGCAGGCGCCTGTAGTCCGAGCTACTTGGGAGGCTGAGGCAGGTGAATCACTTAAGCCCAAGAGTTTGAGGTTGCTGTGAGCTGTGACATCACAGTACTCTACCAAGGACGACATAGTGAGACTCTGTCTCAAAAAAGAAAAAAAGAAAAGATACTCAAACTCACATAACATGTTAAAACAAGACGCCATGGCTCCGCGCCTGTAGCTCAGTGACTAGGGAGCCAGCTACATACACGGAGCTGGCAGGTTCCAATCCAGCCTGGGCCTGCCAAACAACAATGACAACTACAACCAAAAAATAGCCAGGCGTTGTGGCGGGCGCCTGTAGTCTCAGCTACTTGGGAGGCCGAGGCAAGAGAATCGCTTAATTCCAGGAGTTAGAGGTTGCTGTGAGCTGTGACACCGCAACACTCCACCCAGGGTGACAGCTTGAGACTCCGTCTCAAAATAAAATAAAAAAATTAAACAAGACGCCATTTTCCCACCCGTGAGCTGAGATGAGAAAGCCTAGCTGATCAGGTTGGTAAGTGGGCACGCCCAAACACGATCCTAAGCTGAGTGTGGGCCCGAATCTTCTTTGCAAAGCAATTTGGCAACGGTCGGCAGACCCTGTGGGCAGCCTGCCCCGCGGCCAGCTTCCCCTCCACCTGCCGGGCACCGCCTCAGTACAGTCCCAGTCCCAGGCACTCAGGTGAACCTTAATGGGGCTAAGCCAATCATAACAGTCCTTTTCCCTGGCAGTGATTGGCTCAGGCAAAGAACACGTGATGTGCTAGCCAATGAAAAAGGAGGGGCCAACCCAAGGGATTATGGGAAAAGCTTCTTCTCCATTAAACTGAAATAGAACACGGAATCTATTTCTCTGCCGCCTCTGTCCAGGGGCAACAAGAAGATGAGCAACCCCAGAATGGCAGAGCAGAAAGACTAAAGATATTTAATGACAAGTCTGACCCCTAAGATTAACTGCCCCACCTCACTTTTTATGTGAGATAAACATATTGAGGTAGGAATTCTGTTAGTGGCAGCCAGAAGCCTTCTTGGTAAAATGTACTTTCACTTCCAAAAATCTAAGCTACAAAAACCTTTGGACAAGTATTTAGTTATACTTCCACAGGAATGTTTGGTTTTTTTGAGACAGTGCCTTGCTCTGTTCCCCGAGCTAGAGTGCCCTGGGGTCAGTATGGGTCACAGTAACCTCAAACTCCTGGGCTCACGTGATCCTCCTTCCTTAGCCTCCCCAATAGCTGGAACTACGAAGCTAGCCATGACATCCAGCTAATTTTTCTATTTTAGTAGAGATGGGATCTTGTTCTTGCTCAGGCTGGTCTTTTAACTCCTGAGCTTAAGAGTGCCACCCCTTTTGACCTCCCAGAGGATTACAGGTGTGGTATCTAGCACGGCCTGGCTGGCTGGAATGTATTATTTTTAAGAGTAAGTGAAAAACCAGAAGGAACCTTAATATCCACCAGTAAAGGATTAACTTAATTATTTAATTAAATTATAGCATATCCAAACCCCAGAATACAGTGCAGCTATTGAATCTACATGTATTGTCATGGAGATGCTTCCACTCATGACTGAGGAACAAAAAAAGCCGCAGATTTCAGGTCATGTTGTGTTGTACAATCTTATTTGTGCATGATGTGTGTTTATACATTAAAGGACTTTGAAAGACTATTCTCCAATTTAACTGGCTTTCTCTGGGTCTGGGATCTGCCAAGGGCAACAAGGCACCAAACACTTTCCTTTCCACTTTTCCTCAGCATGACTTGGATTTTTTTACACAGAGCAAGTTACTCTTGTAATTTGAAACACAAAATGAGATGAAGCCAGCCAAGCAGGCCAGGGGCCAAATGGGAATCAGTAGCCTGAGAGCATGATTTAGAACCCAGTGCTCTTGGTTTGCCAAAATGTCAATGGGCTGTTCTTCCTGAGAAAGAAAGCCAACCATTGACTTGAGAGGCATGATGGAAACGTGTTGTTTTTTCCAGTTTGGGGAAGGGCTTGAAGATGACAGAATTCTAGAGACTCAGCTCATCATCAGACGGGGGAGGGACTGTGTCAGCTTCTTCAAGATCTCATTGCCTGGGTGGCGCCTGCGGCTCAGTCGGTAAGGCGCCGGCCCCATATACCGAGGGTGGTGGGTTCAAACCCGGCCCCGGCCAAACTCCAACCAGAAAATAGCCGGGCATTGTGGCAGGCGCCTGTAGTCCCAGCTACTCGGGAGGCTGAGGCAAGAGAATCGCTTAAAGCCCAGGAGTTGGAGGTTGCTGTGAGCTGTGTGAGGCCACGGCACTCTACCGAGGGCCATAAAGTGAGACTCTGTCTCTATAAAAAAAAAAAAAAGATCTCATTGCCTGGCCCTCTGTTTGACACAGAGCTTAAAGGTTCAGTAAATAATGGTAAAACATATGAATAAATATCAGCTCTTCCAACCTAGCCATTTTGTGAATAAGAATGAATATTGACTAAACAAATGAGAGAAACTGACACTGAGAGAAACAAATAATCAGACAGTAATATTTTTTTTTTTTTTTTTTTGTAGAGACAGAGTCTCACTGTACCGCCCTCGGGTAGAGTGCCGTAGCGTCACACGGCTCACAGCAACCCCCAACTCTTGGGCTTACACGATTCTCTTGCCTCAGCCTCCCGAGTAGCTGGGACTACAGGCGCCTGCCACAACGCCCAGCTATTTTTTTGTTGCAGTTTTGGTCGGGTCTGGGTTTGAACCCACCACCCTCAGCATATGGGGCCGGCGCCCTACTCACTGAGCCACAGGCGCCGCCAATCAGACAGTAATATTAACAATTGGTGAGTGGTTGCCATGTGCCAGGGGCTGTCACCGCTTTACACATAATTCCTTAATGCTCAGCAACAACCCTAAGAGATAGAGAATTATTATCATCCCCATTTTGCAGATGAAGAATCAGAGACACAGGAAGTTAAATGACTCAGCCCAGAGTCACAGAGCTGCTACATGGTGGAGCTGGGATTCAAACCCTGGCAGCTTGAACCCAAAGCCCATGCACATCACCCTCACCTTTGCTGCCTGCCATTAAATGATCAGACCCAGCTCCAAGACCCCTCAGTCTATTATCATGCTCAAGTCTTCCCCACTCCCCAAATGATGCCCTCCCCTGATCCGGAATCGCCTTCTGACTAATGCACAACCTCTCTTCCCTTTCTTGGTAACACTTCACCAAAGAGTTGTCTACACTGTCTCCACATCCTTACCTTTTACTTAACTGCCTAAGTCAAAGCAACCATCCACTGCGTGGTGCTGGTCAAGGGTCCTTCCCAATACCAGCAACCTCCTAGTTGCTGATCCTAGGAGAGGAACAGTTTTTACTCGCCTCTTCCTGGACTTTCAGCTGCACCTGCCACTTTCTGGCTCCTACAAGGCTGCACCCTTGGGTCTTCCTCACACCTCTCTGATCATTCTTGCTCCGTCTCTGTTAGGGGCTCTTCTTCCTCTGCTCAGGTCTGAAGGCCAACAGTCCCAAGCTTCCATTTAAGGGATAGTGCTTCCACTGTCCTCACTCTACACACTGTCCCCAGATGAGCTCCTGCATTTCATGATCACATGAGTCATGTTGATAACTCACAAATCTATTCCTCCCACCAGCTCACCCCCTCCCCACTATTTCAGACTCTTATCTCTTACCTTCTGGGTATTGGTACCTGGATGTCCAACATTCAGACTATGACCTCCATGCCCTTCCTATTCTGGGGCCTCTACCTGAAATGCCCTCTCCCATACCTAGAAGGAAAAGAAAAGTGTACCTAGCCACCTCCATCTCATCTTTTAACACCCAGCTTGGATGCTTCTGTGTCCCGAAAGTCATACCTGGTGGCCATGCCAGCTGAGTTAGGTGTTCCTCTAATTGATCACATTCTGAACTCAACTCAACATCTTCTCCTCTAATCCTGCTCCTCCTCCATTCTTCCTTAACTCCATCCTTAACTCTGACTGTTGTCCTCTTCTCAACCAGTCCTCAGTTCCTTACACATTCACCTCCTAAATATTCCTCCACCTGCATCCCTTCCTATCCTCTCCACAAGCACAGCTATTTCCTAAGCCCTCATCATCTCTTGCAAATAGTTTTCAATGAGCTCCCTACAATCTGCTCCTGTTCAGTGATCAGGCATATCTGTCTAACACTATTACTTAGGTCTGACACAATGTTATCCCCAGCTCAAACCCTTCTAAGTAAGTGTACACATGCGCACATGCACACACACACACAAATGAATGCATCTAAAAAAAAAAAAAAAAGGCTCAGCACCTGTGGCTCAAATGGCTAAGGTGCCAGCCACATACTCCTGAGCTAGTTCGAATCCAGCTTGGACCCGCCAAACAACAATGATGGCTGCAGCCAAAAAATAGCCAGGCATTGTGGTGGACACCTGTAGTCCCAGCTACTTGGGAGGCAGAGGCAGGAGAATCGATTGAGCCCAGGAGTTGGAGGTTGCTGTGAGCTGTGATGCCACAGCACTCTACCCAGGGTGACAGGTTGAGGCTCTGTCTCAAAAAAAAAAAAGGGGGGGGGGCTGGGCACAGTGGCTCACACCTGTAACCCTAGCACTCTGGGAAGCCAAAGCAGGTGAATCCCTTGAACTCAGGACTTTGAAATCAGCCTAAGCAAAAGCGAGACCCCATCTCTACTAAAAATAGAAAAAACAGCTGGGCATTGTGGGCGCCTATAGTCCCAGTTACTCAGGAGGCTGAGGCAAGACAATCAATTGAGCCCAGGAGTTGGAGGTTGCTGTGAGCTGTGATGATGCCACGGCAATCTATCCAGGGCAACAGAGTGAGACTGTCTCAAAAAAAAAAAAAAAAAGGCTCCAAAAAAGGGTGAAAACTGAATAAGCTCTATAATGCAGCTATGTACCAATGCCAAATTCTAGTTTTGATAATGTACTCCAGCTCTGTAAGATGTCACCATTAGGGAAAGCCAGGTGAAGAGAATTCTTTGTACTATTTTTGCAACTTCTTTTGAACAAAAAGTTAAAAAACAAACAACTTTCCATGACAACACTAACAGCAGAAGAACAAAGTTCAAGCTTCTCATCCTCTTGCACGCAATGCTGTAGGGCAAGCCTGGCCTTCCCTTCTGCCCCTGGCCCAGCCTGGAATGTTACACTCCATGACCATCTGACTTCCCACCCAAACTGCCTGCTCTTTGTAAGACATCCTCCCGGCCCAGTGCTTCCCACCCTGGCTAATGCCCACTGCACCTTTTGTTTTGTTTTGTGGGGTTTTTTTGGGGGGGAGGGAGGTTGTTTGTTTGTGTGCTTGTTTTTTGAGTTTTGGGACAGAGTCCTGCTTTGTCATCCAGGCTGGACTGCAGTGGCATCGTCAAAGCTCACTGAAACCTCACTCAAGCAATTCTTCCTTAGCCTCTTAGCCTCCTGAGTAGCTGGGACTACAGGCGAGGGCTACCATGCTTGGCTAAGTTTTTCTGTTTATTGTAGAGATGGGGTCTCACTATGTTGCTCAGGCTCAACTACAGGCCTTAAGCCAGGCGTCCTCAAACTCCGGCCCGCGGGCCACATGAAGTGGTGTGAATTGTTTCTGTTCCCGTTTTGTTTTTTACTTCAAAATAAGATATGTGCAGTGTGCATCCGAATTTGTTCATAGTTTTTTTGTTTAAACTATAGTCCGGCCCTCCAACGGTCTGAGGGACAGTGAATTGGTCCCCTGTTTAAAAAGTTTGAGGACACCTGCCTTAAGTGATCCTCCCACCTCAGCCTCCCAGAATGCTAGGATTACAGGCCTGAGCCACGGCGCTGGCCCTGCTGCTCCTTTAATGCAGCTCAAGCGCCTCCTCCATCAGGAAGCTTTCTTTCCTGACCCACCCCTCACATAGCACCTTAAGCTAACCACAACCATTGCACTTCTACTAGCTAATTGAAATTGTGTGTATCTGTCTCACCTCTCCCTAAACAATAAGCTTCTTGAAGACAGAAAATGTTTTTCTGTATTCTAGTCTTTCTAATTCTAGTTTTTCTTTATTTCCTGAGACAAGGTCTGGCTAGGTGCTAGGTTGCCCAGGTTGGCCTTGAACTCCCAGGCTCAAGCAGTCCTCCTGCCTCAGCCTCCCGAGTAGCTGAGACAACACCTATTCACCACCATGCATAGCTGTATCTGATTCAGATCTGAGCAGCTCAGAGAAACAGTGCTTAGGAAATCTATGCTGAATAGACAGAGCTCATGAATCCTAGAGTAACAGTGAAGATAGTGATACTTCAATTACCAGATACTGCTCTGAAAGTTTTCAGTACTCCTTACAACATCTCATAAGACAGTACTAATATACCCCCATTTTACAGATGAGGAAATTAAGACACAAAGAGGTGAAGAAATCTGCCAAAGTTACACAGTTAATTAGTGATAGAGCTGCAATCTCACCTGGCAGTTGGCCTCTGGAGTTCACATTGTCACCTCCCAACCCAACAGTGCTCCCCACCCTCTGTACCAGGCTGCCTCCAGCCTCACCCCACTCACTTGGCACTCACTTGCCCCAGATTTAATTAAAGAGCAGCAGTCAGTTCAGACTGCAGACACATGACACACTTCATAAACACTGAGGTTACGTCACCTCTAAAGACACCTGGCACCTCTCCTGATTCACCAGGCCCTCAATGGCTTACTCAGAGAGACCAGGGAAGGTCTAATTTTGCTGACCCTGACCCTAGCACTCAGCATTCCTGACCTGCATCCATCCCTTCCCCACAGTCCTTACGCAGCACATCTGCCTATCCTGAGACTCCTCTGCCCTACGGAGGTCAGAGAAGGGTCATGTGCCACTTCTGGGGATTACCTGCAGCACGTCAGTACCTCTTATGGCAGGGATTTCTTTTTTTTTTTGTAGAGACAGAGTCTCACTGTACCGCCTTCAGTAGAGTGCCATGATGTCACAGGACTCACAGCAACCTCTAGCTCCTGGGCTTCCGCGATTCTCCTGCCTCAGCCTCCCGAGCTGCTGGGATTATAGGCGCCCGCCACATCACCCAGCTATTTTTTGGTTGCAGTTCAGCCGGGGCTGGGTTTGAACCCGCCACCCTCGGTATATGGGGCCGGCGCCCTACTCACTGAGCCACAGGTGCCACCCTGGCAGGGATTTCTAAATAGAGAGATTTCAGGGGCCATGAACTTGGACAGAGAAACACTTACAACCTGGTTTTCACTAATCCCTACCTGATATTTAGCATTCCCTCCAATTATGAATGTAAGCAATATACTGCCAGCACTAGAATCTTCCCATCACATCTCAGTTACTGAAGACATAATGAAATGTTCATGCTCATCGCAACTTCAAAATTCCAATAGTTACATTAAACGTGCTGCTAGATCTTGCTTTTTAGTAAATTCATAAAGGAGCTATAGTTTAAGAGAATGGTTTCCTTTATAATCCTGTGTATTTCACTTTCCACATTTAAGGACACCATTCATGACAGGTCTGAGAAGATTTAAAAACCCTGTTCTAGGGCAGCGCCTGTGGCTCAAAGGGGCAGGGCGCTGGTCCCATATGCCGGAGGTGGCGGGTTCAAACCCAGCCCCGGCCAAAAACTACAAAAAAAAAAATAAAAAAAAATAAAATAAATAAATAAAAGCCCTGTTCTAAGTACTTATCCCCACAATAATCTCAAAGAAGGCTGGCCTTCTTCCTTTCTTTCTTTTTTTTTTTTTTGTAGAGACAGAGTCTCACTTTATGGCCCTCGGTAGAGTGCCGTGGCCTCACACAGCTCACAGCAACCTCCAACTCCTGGGCTTAAGCGATTCTCTTGCCTCCCGAGTAGCTGGGACTACAGGCGCCCGCCACAACGCCCAGCTATCTTCCTTTCTTTCTTTGGGATCCTGTGCCATTCTCTCACTCCCCTTCTCTCCCCCAGGCATGTCCCCCCCACTCCCTGCTCTCTGCTCTATTCTCTCTCTTTCTCATCTCTTCCCCCCACTCTCTTCTCTCTAACATAAAATAAACTCATACTTTATATCCTAAAAAAAAAAAAATCTCTAAGAGGCTCAGCGCCTGTGGCTCAAGCGGCTAAGGCGCCAGCCACATACACCTGAGCCGGGTTCGAATCCAGCCCGGGCCCGCCAAATAACAATGACAACTGCAACCAAAAAATGGTAGTATGTGCACCACAACACCTGGTTCAGCAAATACACAGGCATTGTAGCAGGCGCCTGGAGTCCCAGCTACTTGGGAGGTTGAGGCAAGAGAATCGCTTAAGCCCAGGAGTTGGAGGTTGCTGTGAGCAGTGTGAGGCCACGGCACTCTACCCAAGGCGACAGCTTGAGGATCTGTCTCAAAAAAAAAAAAAAAAAATCTCTAAGAGGTAGGTGTTTATTACCCATTTTCCCACAGAGGAGATGGGTGACTTGCCCAAGTCTGCCCTGCTGCTATTGAAAAATGCTGGAGCTGGGGTGGCGCCTGTGGCTCAGTGAGTAGGGCGCCGGCCCCATATACCGAGGGTGGCGGGTTCAAACCCGGCCCCGGCCAAACTGCAACAAAAAAATAGCCAGGCGTTGTGGCGGGTGCCTGTAGTCCCAGCTGCTCGGGAGGCTGAGGCAAGAGAATCGCGTAAGCCCAAGAGCTGGAGGTTGCTGTGAGCTGTGTGACGCCACGGCACTCTACTGAGGGCAGTAAAGTGAAACTCTGTCTCTACAAAAAAAAAAAAAAAAAGAAAAATGCTGGAGCTCCTGGCACTGTCCCAGGCTCCAGGAATGAATGTGGAGTGCCCACAGGTCTCAGTGACCTGCGGCTTGCTTGCTCTTCAACGGGCTACCTTGAACAGAGACTAAAGTTCAAGCAACTTCTCCAGGACTCCCCTCCTCCCCCTTCCATAAGCCAAATTAAGAGTCAGCCACAAAGCATAATCTCCCTCCCTCCTGTAGCATTCTGGTTATAAAGGGCTTTTGCTTTTTTTTTTTTCTGAGACAGAGTCTCACTTTGTCGCCCTCAGTATAGTGCCATGGCATCACATCTCACAGCAACCTCAAACTCTTGGGCTCAAGCAATCCTCTTGTGTCAGCTGGGACTATAGGCACCTGCCACAATGCCTGGCTAGTCTTTCTATTTTAGTTGAGATGGGGGTCTCGCTCTTGCTCAGGCTATCTCGAGCTCATAAGCTCAGGCAATCCATCGGATCCACCTTCCTCAGCTTCCCAGAGTGCTAGGATTACAGGCGTGAGCCACCACACTTGGCCTGCTCACTCTTTCTTTTTGAGACACAGCTTCAAGCTGTCACCCTGGATAGAGTGCCAGCATCACAGCTCACAGCAACCTCCAACTCCTGTGCTCAATTGATTCTCCTGCCTCTGCCTCCCAAGTAGCGGGAATACAGGCGCCCGCCACAAGGCCCAGCTATTTTTTGTTGCAGCCAGTTTGGCAGGCCCAGGCTGGATTCAAACCCGCCAGCTCAGGTGTAGGTGGCTGGCACCTTAGCCACTTGAGCCACAGGCTCTGAGCCTCACTCTTTCTTTTAAACAGTTGATTAGTCCCTGTTCCTGCCCACAGGGGCACCACCAGGCCACCAAGAGAGTTGCAAGGGCCACTCTGCATGCTCTGATGCCTGGTGAAGACCAGAAGGAAGACTGGAGCTCCACAGCACGGGAACAGCTGGCTCTAGGCTGTGCAGTCCACTAGCCCTGGGTCCAGATCCCAGCACTATCCCACACTGGCTTTCAGGGCACCTTCCTGAGCCTCAGTTTTGTCATTTGCAAGATAGAGCTGACAATACCCATCTGGCAAGACTATTATGCCAGTTTACAGAGCGTACCTCCCTGGGAGGAGCTCAGAAATTCGTGTATTTGCTGAACCAGGTGTTGTAGTGCACATACAACTTACGAAATTATCCTGGAAGTTTCCATCTGTCAACACCAATTTCTTTGCAGTTTCCATCTTGGCCTGGGCTGTTGGGCAAGGGCTGTTCTATGGGTAACCTGCTGTTACTCATTTGTTTAACAAATAACTGTGATGCCCCGTCACGTGCAAGGGGCTCTGCCAGGTGCTGGGGAGCACAGTTAATAAAGTCCCTGCCCTGTGGAGCTTGTCAGCCAAGGGTAGGAAGAGACATAAACAGGTCAGTGTTAGGTGCACAAGGCAAAGCCAGAGATAAGAGTTCAAGGAGACTGAAACAGGAAACTGGCAGGGAGAGATGGAGGTGGACTGGGAGCTCAGGGAAGGCCTTTAGGTGACATGTAAGAGAGATAAGGAGCCAGCCATGGAGGATGGGAGGTGGGTAAGAGTGAACCTACGCAGCAGCAGACAGGGCAAGGGCATTAGCCCTGAAGTGGGAACACACCAAGAACCTTCAAGGAACATACAGAGTGCCTGAACCAGGGTGAGCCGCGTAGGTGGCAAGGCGTGAGGGGCAGGTGGGGCCGCCAGAGAGCTGCACACAGGCCATGCTGGAGAGCCGGGATGTGTCCTGTGCAAGTCAAGAAACTACTGGAGGGCTTGGCACCTGTGGCTCAAGCGGCTAAGGTGCCAGCCACATACACCTGAGCTGGCAGGTTCGAATCCAGCCCAGGCCTGCCAAACAACGACGGCTGCAACCAAAAAACAGCTGGGCGTTGTGGCAGGCGCCTGTAGTCCCAGCTACTTGGGAGGTGGAGGGAGGAGAATCCCTTGAGCCCAGGAGTTGGAGGTTGCTGTGAGCTGTGATGCCACAGCACTCTACCCAGGGCAACAGCTTGACTCTATCTCAAAAACAAACAAAAAAAAAAAAAAAGAAAGAAAGAAAAAGAAAAAGAAACTACTGGAGGGTTTTCAGCAGAAGTGTGAAGAGTGGTGGGATCTTATTTACATTTCAAGAAGATCCCTCTGGCCACTGCAGGGAGGATGGATGATAAGAGAAGGCACTAGGAGATTAGTTAAGAGGCTACTGCAGTGGTCCAGGCCTGGATCAAGTTAGATCGCAGAGGAGATTCAGGAACATACTGGAGGTTATTAAAAGCTCATGACAACCACTACCTGTGAGGCAGATTCAACTGCATCAGGTAGGATCATTTCACAGAAAAGGAGACTGAGGCCAAGAAAGACAAAATGTGCCCAGATCTTGCAGCAGGCATGCACTGGAGTTGGGAATGAAACAGCCCAACAACATTGGGTTCCCTGCCCTATGTTCTTCTGCCTGCAGAGGGACAGGGCATGACATGGAGTGCTCCAGAGAACAAGAGCATAAGGACCCAGGGTGACCCTGAAGGCCCCAGAAAGGCAGTAGCCCTGACCCTGTCTGCAGCCCTCACAGGAAGTGCTTGATGAATGACTATTGGCTGACAGCAGCACTTCAGACACACAAGCCCACCATACGACATGGCTCTTGGTCTCAGGGAATCTAACTTTGTTGCTCTTCTGGGTGACGGTGTGCGCTGGGTAGAAAAAATCAGAGAGTGGGTGACTCCTCAGTCTTTTTCTTTTTCTTTTTTTTTTTTTTTTTCAGTTTTTGGCTGAGGCTGGGTTGGAACCCACCACCTCCAGCATGTGGGGCTGGCACCCTACTCCTTGAGCCACAGGCACCACCCGTCTTTTTCTTTTTTTTCTTTCAAGGAAACTGGACATCACATAAACACTCTCCTGCATGGCAGCTAAGACCTCAAACTCTGGAGTTCAATGGGTCTGGGTCTATCTGACTTCCTCATCTACCACAGCTGTGTGACCTTGGATGTGCTACTTAATCTCTCTGAGCCTCAGTCTCCTCATCTGCAAAATGGGGCTGCTAATAACTGTTCCTGCCTCAAGGAGTTAAGCAAATTTAATAAGAGAAAACACAGAGGGCGGCACCTGTGCCAGCCCCACATAACGAAGGTGGGGGGTTCAAACCCGGCCCCCCTAGGAAAATGCCAGGAAGGCTATGTTAACCAGTGTGATGAAAATATGTCAAATGGATTTAATTAAAAAAAAAAAAAAGGGAGGCTGAGGCAGGAGAATCGCTTGAACCCAGAAGTTGGAGGTTGCTGTGAGCTGTGTGAGGCCACGACACTCTACCGAGGGCCATAAAGTGAGACTCTGTCTCTACAAAAACAAAAAAAAAACCCGGCCCCAGCCAAAAATTGCAAAAACCAAAAAACAAAAAAACAGAAAGGGCCAAGCACAGTGCTTGAATATGCATGCTTGAATATGTATGCATTACATACATGGTGGCTGCTGTCTTGTTACCGCCATGATCGTCAAGCTCATGTCTCAGCCTCTAATATGAGGCTCAGGAACTGCTGCTGAATCAAAGTTGACGAGATGTTTCTGAAGTGGAGAGAAGCTGGGTGCTGACTGCAGGGTGCCACTGTCCCTCCCACAGCTTGATGGGGAAAAAGCGACACCTTCCTGACTCCCTAGGGGAATAAATAAGTTGGAAAGGAGTCTGTAGCTGGTGCTGACAGAGAAAGGAAAACAAGCCCATTTTCTATGGGCCATTAAATGTGATGAAAGAATGCAGCTTGTGTGTGGGCTCCCAGGAGTTGACACATAGTAGTCACTTCATCAGCCCAGGCCTAGCCTCTAGCTTCAGGCTACAGCCTTTCTCAGAGGACATCTCCAGCTCCTGTCTGAATGACCTCAGGTCTGCCCCAAGGGCCCTGCAGTCTCCACTCTCCCTTCCCAGGTCCACAGGAACCAACTCCACAGCCAGATGCCTGCACATGCTTTGTGGTGCTGCCCCTTGCACACTGTCACTGAACCTCTCTGTGCAGTTTCTTCATCTGTAAAATGGGGATAATTACAGTGTCTCTCAAGGGCTGTTATAAGAATTAATAAAGGGCAGTGCCTGTGGCTCAAAGGAGTAAAGCGCCGGCCCCATATGCCGAGGGTGGTGGGTTCAAACCCAGCCCCCACCAAACTGCAACAAAAAAATAGCCGGGCGTTGTGGCGGGCGCCTGCAGTCCCAGCTGCTCGGGAGGCTGAGGCAAGAGAATCGCGTAAGCCCAGGAGTTAGAGGTTGCTGTGAGCCGTGTGACATCATGGCACTCTACCTGAGGGCAGTACAGTGAGACTCTGTCTCTACAAAAAAAAATAAAATAAAATAATAATAACCAGGCAATGTGGCGGGCACCTGTAGTCCCAGCTACTTGGGAGGCTGAGGCAAGAGAATTGCTTAAGCCCAAGAGTTTGAGGTTGCTCTTAGCTGTGATGCCACAGCACTCTACTGAGGGTAACATAATGAGACTCTGTTTCAAAAAAAAGCTCATCTGGAAAAAGCACTTGTAGACTGGGCATGGTGGCTCACACCTATAATCCTAGCACTCTGGGAAGCTGAGGTGGGAGGATCCCTTGAGCTCAGGAGTTCAAGACCAGCCTGAGTAAGAATGAGACCCTATCTTTACTAAAAATAGAAAAACTAGCCAGGCATTATGGCAGCGCCTGTAGTCCCAGCTATTTAGGAGCCTGAGGCAGGAGGATCACTGGACCGTAAGAGTTTGAGGTTGCTGTGAGCTATGATGACACCACGGTACTCTACCCAGGGCAACTGGCTCAAAACAAAAAGAAAAGAAAAGAAATTAGTTTATTTAGCTGGGTGTAAGTATCTGTAGTCCTAGCTACTTGGGAGCCTTAGGCAAGAGGATCACTTGAGCCCAAGAGTGGGAGGCTGCAGTGAGTTATGATTACACCACTGCACTCTAGCCTCTGTGACAGAATGAGATTCTATGGCTAAAAAAAAACAAAAAACAAAAAACAAACAAACAAAACAACGCTGGCAATAACAATGCCCACCCCTCATGGAGCTACTGTAAGAATGAGAGAGAACGTAAGCGTACCTCCAGCACAGACGCAGCTGTGGCTAACCCAGGAATCCACTTTCTCCTCTCCACACTGCCCAAGCTTCTCTCTTCTTCAAGCTCCCATTCCACTTCCTGAAGGAAGCTTTCCCTAATTTTGCCAGGGTACCCTGAACTGTTTTCTCTCCACTCTCACTGCTCTGACCACAGAATTGAGCATTTTCTTCTTCTCTCATTGGTTTACTAGCATTAACTTTCTCTTTCCAGCCAAACAAAAAGTGACAAACACAGTCCTAACCCTACCCCACAGCATCTCACAGGAGAAGCTCAGAAATCAACTTGCTAAGGCAGCCCAGGACTCTGGGAAAGGGTGAAGACTTGTAGTCAGAATGCTGGGTGGGAAGCCTGCCTCTGCTGTGTGACTGACTCGCTTCCCTGAGCCTCAGGTTTCTTCTCTGAACAATGAGGATCAAAAAATGTCTACCTGACGTAGTTGCTATGGAGGACAGATGAGCCAACATGTATGAAACTCAAAAATGCTATTTAAGGGATTATTACTTTCTGATGCTCAAACCCAAACCGACTGATGTCTCAACTTTCCTAAACCTAAGACTCAAGAGATTGGCTCATCCTACTGAGGTTCTTAGCCCCCAGATAATCCACCAAAACCCACTATCTTAACCATCCAATCTAGACAAGAAGCCTAAACAAGCACTCACAGCACCCGTGGAACACAAACCTGCCCCTGCTCAGGGACCACAAAGTCTCTCTCCCATCCTCAGATCTCACCCCTCCTAGACACAGGTTTCTCCTTCCCAGTGTAAAGAACCTTCTCAACGCGGCTCCGACTGAGCGGTGGCATCATTTCCAGCTTGCAGCCCAACATCAATGGGAGGTGAATGTAGGGAAGACCAGAGAGTACGGACCACAGAGGGTACCAACTGGCTGTATGTATGTGGGGGGAGTCTGGTAGTAGAACTAAGGACTCTGCTAGAATTCTGTGTCCAACACAGTTGCTAAATGTACTATAATTATCTCATTTGTGTGAAAATTCAAGGATCTGCATTCTGCTATTTTCATCAGACTGGATGAACTGCAGGCACTGAGAAAAATGGCAAGAAGTTGGGGTTCAATATGTCTAGGAACCAAAGCTAGCCACCCAAGAAATGAATTCTGGATCACTCTCCTGTGAGTCTGCAGCCCGACTCCAGCCCAGCCCCCAGACTCCCATACCCAGTCCTGTTCTCCAGACTTCCCTCTTAATGCCATGGAGGCACCACAGCCATCAGGTTCTATCACTGTGATGTTTGTACATAATTTCCCCCCCAGGACAACTGTTTTGTCTCTGTGAAAGACCCCCCAAACGAAGCACCCTACAAACACCGGAACTGGACGGTTTAAAGGGAGAAAGGGGGGAAAGGAGGGACCAGGCCCCAGAGGGGACTCCCAGGCCCCCACAGGAGGGGCTACGAGGCTCCTGGGGCCCCCACCCCTGGCTCGGTGACCACCCCCACTCAGTGCCTAAACTCCTGCCCATAGCCCCTGCATGCTGCCAGTACGGTGGGAGCCTCCTGCAGGCCTCGGCGCCCCGAGGCGGATCATGGACCGGAAACGCCCCCATGCCCAGCCGGCCCAGACCGCGCCCCCCTTCCCTGCTGTCCCCTCCCCCCGGGCCTGGCCGCAGGCCCCGGATCCCCGGGCTCGCTTGGTTGCCGCAGCCGGCAGGAGCGGTCCGTCGGGCGGCCGCGGCCCCTCCAACTCTGGGCGCTGCGGGGCCAAGTCGAACACAAAAGGAAGGAAGACGCTGGCAGCGACGCCTCTGCTAGCACCCCCGACCCCCTGAGCGGGGATCGGGAAAGCATCCGCGCACCCTGAAAGCTCCGGACCCCGAGGAGAGAGCCCCCATAGAAAATTCCAGGACGCATCCTGGGGCTGCAGGGGCGGCCAGATCTGCCCAGGGGCAGGTGCCCCCGGCCTCACGATAACTTTGAAACTTTGGGGCAGGGCAAGGGGACAGGGATCCCCACAAAGGAGGAAATGAGGATTGGTGGTTCTTTCTTTATTTCTGCTAAAACCCACTTTCCAGGTGGCCTGGCGCGCGGCTCCGGCCTGGACGACGTTCTCCGCGCCTCCTCCCGGCCGGGCCCCTGGCCCCCCGGGCCCTCGCGCGCCCGCGGTCCGGACGTGGTGGCCCGGCCTCTGCCCCAGCTGGGCTCGGGCCGCGCCAAGCACTCACCTCCGCCGGGCTGCGCTCCCCGCGGGCCTGCGCCGAGCCCGATAAATGGTATGCTATGACTAGAGGTATGATTACGTTATTATTAGTAGTAATAATAAGAGTAAATGCTATTTAATTACGGGCGGCCGCATCCTGCTCCCGGCGCCGCCGCCCCGGCAGCTCCATCCATGTGGCTCCGGAGCGCTTTACTTTCATTTCCAGCCCCCTCGGCCGCCGCTCGCGGCAGCACCCGCTGGAGGCTCAGTCTCCCTGCAGCTCTGCCTCCTCGGGTCCTAGAGAGCGCGGCTCCCCTCGCCTCGGCGCGCCCAGGGTGGGCGGCGCGGGCTGCGCACCTGGGGGGGAGGGCTGGGGAGGAGGGAGCCCCCTTCCCCGTGGAAGGCTCACGCCTGGAATTCACCTTTATCATCCTTAAAAGTGTCCTTCTTTTAGTGGGCTTTTTTTTTTTTTTTTGGTGGCTCTCCATTTCTGAACGGAGGCTGGTCAAATCCAGAGCCTCCCCCCTTCCCCATCCGTGTAAAAACCCCTCAGGTTTCCAGGTGCTCTGGTGGAAGCCTCCCCTAAACCCTTTTCCCAGATGAGACTGGAGGCACAGAGGGGAATCAGCATCTCCCTTGACTGGAGTTTTATGTATAGATGTTAAAGAAAAATTACTCAATGACGCTTGTTAAAGACAGCAAGACCGATGGGGGTGGGGGGAAATCACTGCAATGGGGTGTTGCAGTATGGGAGATTGGGTTTAACTTGGAATTCGGCATAGGCACCTGGGAATTTATAGCAAGGAGCAAAGCGGGCTTTAGTGGATACAAAATTACAGCGAGGGTGGGGGAGATTCTGGCTGAACACACCTAAACAGATTCTCCCTGAAGCCAGGCCAGAGCCATCAGATCTCATCTGGGGAATCTTGGAGGATGAGGAACCTGCTTAAATATTGATGATCAGATATGGAGGATGGGCAATTCTAGATAAACCAATTCTAAAATTGGGCAAGGCAGAGATGAACAGGGAAGTCCAAACGTCTAGGCTCAATTGGCCAATTCAGGGTATCCCAAGAAGAGTTCAGTCGAGGGAACAATCTTTGTCAGGGATCTTTCCAGAAAGGATTTGAGGCTACTTATAAGACCTACTAGGTAAAGGGGGATTAACTAGACGAACCAGCCCTAAGCACTGCCTCAGAGCTGGTAAAGGTCAGGCTGGGGGTTTGCGTCCACAGCTCCTGATTACAAATACCGTTTGTTCATCCCACCTTACTGATACCTGCCCCATTGATTCCTGGAGGAATCCTAAGAATTCTCTCAAATTTCATTTTACATTTGTGTATGTATATTTAGTTTATTCCAGATCACCTGTGAGCATGCCAGATTTTATCTTTACAAATTTTTTTTTTTTTTGTAGAGACAGAGTCTCACTTTATCACCCTCAGTAGAGTGCCATGGCATCACACAGCTCACAGCAACCTCCAACTCCTGGGCTGAAGCGATTCTCTTGCCTCAGCCTCTCTAGTAGCTGGGACTACAGGCGCCCATCACAACGCCCAGCTATTTTTTGGTTTGCAGTTCAGCCAGGCCAGGTTTGAACCCGCCACCCTCGGTATATGAGGCCGGCGCCTTACCGACTGAGCCACAGGCCCCGCCCTATCTTTACAAATTTTATCTCTTCCACAAACACTAGTGACAGACACAATCTTATAAGGTGGAGATACAACAGTGAAGTTTTAAGTATTTAAATACACTATGATACCGGCCTGGAGGGGTGGCTCACACCTGTAATCCTAGCACTGTGGGAGCCCGAGCTTACAGGTTCAAGACCAGCCTAAATCTGAGCGGGATCCTCTGTCTAAAAATAGCTGGGCATTGTGGCTGATGCCTGTAGTCCCAGCTACTCTGGAGGCTGAAGCAAGAAGATCGCTTGAGCCCAAGAGTTTGAGGTTGCTGTGAGCTCTGATGCCATAGCACTCTACCGAGGGTGACAAAGTAAGACTCTGTCTAAATAAATAAATAAATAAAAGTGCTAGGAGGGAGAAGGACCTGGCTTCATGTTTACATATTTAATTTTCACAATAATGAAGATTTGTTTTTCATGTCCATTTTTGAGATGGGAAACTGAAGCTCAGAATTAAGTAACTTGTCCAAGGTGGAAGTTCTGCTGTGAGCTATGACAATATGGCACTCTACCAAGGGTGACAAAGTGAGACTGTCTCAAAAGAAAAGTAAAATAAATAAAGCATCCATGTGCCTCCTACACTTTCTATCATCTCTGCATTCCGGGAGACTTGGAAGAGAAAAAAAATGCCCCTGCACTTTCAGAAGTTCTCAAACTCTTCCTGCTGTGGGTGTCTCCTCCCTCTTCACTTCTCTGAGATCAACAGAGACAGCCTCTGGCATGAAGAAGATGGACGCTTATGTCCAGCTACGGAAGCACACTCCAGTGGCCCTCAGACATCACTGATGTTCAGTGGGAAATCAACCCCTGGGTCCCCTAGGGTTGGCTAGTGGGCCAAATGCCCATACATACCGAGCCTGACAATTTAGGGGAGCCGGAGGGTGTGAGGCATCTGTCACTGAGGTGACATTAGGAAGACCAAGGTCCCCAGTCCTGCCACTTGGTGGCTATGTGACCCTGGGTACTCTTGCAGTATCAATTTCCTCATTTGTTAAATAAGGATAAGAACACTGAGTCAATGGAAACTTTGTTTCAAGGGTTACAATGAAACATCTATAAGACATGCTGTGAGGGATTAAAAAATATCAGTTCCTAACTTTTTTTTTTTTTTTTTTTTTTTGTAGAGACAGAGTCTCACTGTACCGCCCTCGGGTAGAGTGCCGTGGCGTCACACGGCTCACAGCAACCTCCAACTCCTGGGCTTACGCGATTCTCTTGCCTCAGCCTCCCGAGCAGCTGGGACTACAGGCGCCCGCCACAACGCCCGGCTATTTTTTTGTTGTTGTTGTTGTTGTTGTTGTTGCAGTTTGGCCGGGGCTGGGTCCGAACCCGCCACCCTCGGCATATGGGGCCGGCGCCCTACTCACTGAGCCACAGGCGCCGCCCACTTTTTTTTTTTTTTTTTAAAGCAGAGTCTGCCAGAATGGGCGGCGCCTGTGGCTCAGTGAGTAGGGCACCGGCCCCATATGCCAAGGGTGGCGGATTCAAACCCAGCCCCTGCCAAACTGCAACAAAAAAATAGCTGGGCGTTGTGGCGGGCGCCTGTAGTCCCAGCTACTCGGGAGGCTGAGGCAGGAGAATCGCGTAAGCCCAAGAGTTAGAGGTTGCTGTGAGCTGTGTGATGTCATGGCACTCTACCTACCCGAGGGCGGTACAGTGAGACTCTGTCTCTACAAAAAAAAAAAAAATCAGTTCCCACATCTCCTGGGCAATTTACAGTGAAACACTCTTGAGAACTTACCTTAGTAGATGCCATTGTTTTTATTGCTCCCATTTTGTGGATTTGGATGCTGAAGCCAGTTGAATTACTGTCATCTTGCCTCAAATGAAATAGCTGGCAAATGGTCTGATGATTCTACCATCTCAGGCTGCTGGTGAAATGAGACACTTCCTTAAAAGAGGACTGTCCAAGGCCCTCCTGCATGGTGGCTCACTCTGGATTCAAGACCAGGCTGAGCCAGAGTGAGACCCCAACTCTAAAAATAGCTGGCTGAGGCAAGGGGATCACTTGAGTCCAAGAGTTTGAGGTGCCGTGAGCTATGATGCTATAGCACTTTACTGAAGGCAACAAAGTGAGACTCTGTTTAAAAAAAAAGAGGACTGTCCAGGTGGGTGCAGTGTCTTACGCCTGTAATCCTAGCACTTGGGGAGGCTCAGGTGGGCAGATTGATTGAGCTCAAGAGTTTGAGACCAGCCTGAGCAAATGTGAGACCCTGTCTCTACTAAAAATAGAAAAACTAGCCTGGGGTGGCGCCTGTGGCTCAAGGAGTAGGGCGCCAGTCCCATATGCCGGAGGTGGTGGGTTCAAACCCAGCCCCAGCCAAAAAAAAAAAAGAAAAACTAGCCTGGTGTGGTGGCATACATCTATAGTCCCAGCTCCTGGAGAAGCTGAGGCAAGAGGATTGCTTGAGCCCAAGAGTTTGAGGTTGCTATGAACTGGACCACCACTGCACTCAGGCTGTGTGTGGTGGCTCATGTCTGTAATTCTAGCACTCTGGGAGGCCAAGGAGGGTGGATTGCTTGAGTTCACAAGTTTGAGACTACCCTGTGCAAGAGCAAGACCCCATCTTACTAAAAATAGAAAAACCGAGGCAAGAGGATTGCTTGAGCCCAAGAGTTGGAGGTTGCTATGACACCACTTTACCAGGGCACTTTTTTTTTAAAAAAAAGTGAGGTGACTTAAAAAAAGACCGTGAGTCTAGAGGTTAAGACAGGCTAGCCATCAGACAACTATAATGCAACTAGCAAAATGCAGGCCCTAAAACATGGTCACATTTGTCCCAATGTGTCAGAAAAATGTTTGAACATACAAAATGTTGAAAGAACTGCACTATGAACACCCACATGCCCTAGATTATTCTACCATTATTAACATTTTGCTGTATTTGCTTTATTACATATTCATCTATTCATCAATCCCCATAACATTTTTGTTTTAAAAAAAAAGTAATTTTTAACTTTTCTTTTTTATGCTCTTTTGCATTTTGTACTAATTTAAACAGATTACTGTCAGTTTTTATTTTAAAAAACATGAAACAAATGCATTATTAAAACAGAAGATAGGGCTGGGCGAGGTGGCTCATGCCTGTCTTCCAAGCCCTCTGGAAGGCTAAGGTGGGTGGGTTACTTCAGCTCTGTAGTTTGAGACCAACCTGAGCCAGAGCGAGACCTCGCCTCTAAAAATAGCTGGGCGTTGTGGCAGGTGCCTGTAGTCCCAGCTGCTTGGGAGGCTGAGGCAGAAGGATTGCTTGAGCCCAAGAGTTGGAGGTTGCTGTGAGCTATGATGCCACGACACTCAACCCCAGGGCAACTGAGAATCTGCAAAAAAACCTCCCCAAAAAACACAGAAGATAACTTGCTAAAAAACATTTGGTATCAGAAAACCCTCCATAGACGTTAGGGACAGCAGAATTTATGCTCCTGTGTGAACACCATCCTTTCCTACCTCTGGGTTTCTCAGAGCTGGAACAGTGCCCATTTCAACATAGATGTTTGATAACTATTTGTGGAGTGAATTAATTATTTTAATTATGTTTATTTCTCAAGATTAAGAAAAACATGAGGAGCCATTGGCTCAAATCCCCAGGGGGATTCGGTTTGTGTGTCTTTCCCAGAAGATGTAGCCGCCCTTCCCACCAGGGGAGAGGGGCCTGAAGTAGGCTCACTTGCCATGTGGTGTTCCCACTGCCATGCAGGTGGGCCCACCTACCACTCTCCAGGGCCACAAGGCCAGCACCCAGTGGGGTCTAGGGAATCTCCCTCCACATTCCTCACGTGCCTGGCATACTTCAGCCATTTGTTTTTGATCAGACTAAATGGCAAGTCAGCAGCATTGGTAGTTTTTCAGGAAACCAGGATAAATATTGTTATTTATTCTATCTACAATTGGCAATTAAGTTTGCTTTCAGGCACTAGGATGGAATTTAAAACACTCAGTTAAGTAAACCAAACTAATCAGAGGCAGCCTGTTTTTGTCTTCAAAACATTCTTTAAAAAAAAAAAAAATGCTGCACAGCAGAGTAAAGACATTCTGGAACACTCTCCCTGTCCGTGTTCCCTCATACTCACCTCATCGTGATTTGTGATTTGTTCTGTGTGTGTGTGTTGAAAGGACCTCAGAGATCTGTCCGCCACTGTCTCCTGTCTAAATCATGGTTTAATTTGGGCAGGTTACTGGATCTCTCAGGACCACAGTTCTTCACCTGTTGAAATGAGGAAAGTGGTGGCCTAGGAGGGCCACCTGTCAAAGGCTGTGATTCTACCTCTTGGGCCAGGCAGCTCCCAGGGCATGCCTTGAAAGAGAGAAAGCTGTGGGCGAGGAGAAGATGACAAGTGAGTTACTTGGAAGCAGTGATGATTCTCATTCCTCTGACTCACTGTGCACCCTTGGGCAAACCCTTTTCTCCATTCTAAACCTGTCTCCCCATTTGTAAAGGGATTTAAGATGGAATCTAGATACAGAGCACATGTAGTAAGAATAAGATGGAGTCAGCCGGCCTAGGGCTATGTTAAAGTATTAGGTGTATAGCAAGGGACCTCTAAGACTCTCTTAGGGACAAAGTGGCTGCCTTGTCTTGGTGCTACCTCAAGCAATTGCCCTACCTGGGTAGGACAAGGGCAGGCCCCATCCGGTGCTGCTGCACCTTAATCCTATCCTGAGGAACTGCCACATCTGGGAGATGGAGGGACACCCCACAGGGCAGGCAGCCTCCCCAGTTACTGGGACAACAGACATCCCCACCCCTGGTCCCGCACATGATGCCTGGCTAGTTTTTCTATTTTTAGTAGAGACTAGGTTTCACTCTTTCTCAGGCTGGTCTCAAACTCCTAAGATCAAGAAAGCCACTGGTCTTGGCTTCCCAGACTGCTAGGATTATGGGTGTGAGCCACCACCCTGGCAGGCACAACAGGATTTGAAAAGTGACCTAGAAAATCAAAGGCTAATTGTCATGTCATTAACTATCCATCAAAGTGGTTCCATGGTGATGTCTGAATGACAAGGGAGACCTAATCCACAGTGTTAAACAGATCCCAGACCATAACCAAGGCCTTTCTGGTTGCAACAAGGGAGCCCATTCATCATTTATGGCAAACGTATCTTGCTCTGTAAATCCATATCTTGCTTTTGCTCTGTAAACCTATCTTTCTCTTCCTCAGTAAACTTTGTTTCGTACTTGCCTTGCTTTTGGGGGATTTGCGCATTCTTCAGCCAAGAGCACACCAACAACACACATAACAAAAGTATCTGGAACACCTGAATTGTTTAACTGTGAATTGTAGGCAAAGCAAAAGTGTTAGTAGGCTGAGAGAGGTACCTCTGAAAAAGAAGCCTGCATGTGTTAACAGTGATAATCTCTGAGTGTCTGAGTTTAGGGTGATGTTTACTTTTCTCTTTACCCTATTCTATATTGGTTCAAGTGTTTATAATTAACAAATTGTGATAAATACAGTAGAACCTCCTTAAGTTGACCTAATTTTCATAGACTGGACATGCACACATGTACGTATCAGTACAGTAGGCCTGGTTTGTTATATTGACCACCTCCATATGACCAGTTTGCTACAGTCCTTTGGGTGGTCAACTTAGAGAGGTTCTGCTATATAATGGTTAAAAAGCTCTTTGTAAAAAAAAAGTAAGCAGCACGCTGCTTGAGCCTATGAATTTGAGGACAGCCTGGGAAACATAGAAGACCCCCCCTTTTTTTCTTTTAGAGACAGAGTCTTGTTCTTTCACGCCAGCTAGAGTGTAGTGGTATCATCATAGCTGATAGCAACCTCAAACTCTTGAGCTCAAACAATTCTCCTGCCTCAGCCTTCTGAGTAGCTGGACCACAGGTGCCTGCCACCATGGCCAGCTAATTTCTTTCTTTTTTTTTTTTTCTTTTGGCCGGGGCTGGGTTTGAACCCGCCACCTCCGGCATATGGGACCGGCGCCCTACTCCTTGAGCCACAGGCGCCACCCAATTTCTTTCTTTTTGTTGTTCTTGTTGAGATAGGGCCTCACTCTTGCTCTTTAAAAATTTTTTAAAATTTTTGGTCATGGGCTGAAGTGATCTTCACACCTTATCCTTCTGGAGTGCTAGGATTATAGGTGTGAGGGATCGCATCCAACCAAAACCCTATCTTTTTTGAAAAAAAGAAAAGAAAAGATATCTGCATGTGTGTGTGTGTGTTTGAGACAGGGCCTTACTCTGTTGCACAGGCTGGCGTTAAATTTTGTTAACTGTCTCTATGTTGTCCTTTGTAGCAATCATCACACCCACCCAGAATTGGATCCAGAATCACCTATTACACTTAGTTGTTTTTTTAATTAATTAATTAGATTTTTCTTTTTTTAGAGACAGAGTTCTCACTTTGTCCCCCTCAGTAGAGGGCTGTGGGCATCACAGCTCACAGCAACCTCCAGCTTTTGGGCTTAGGCAATTCTCTTGCCTCAGCTTCCTGAGTAGCTGGGACCATAGGCACCTGCCACAATGCCCGGCTATTTTTTGTTGCAGTTTGGCCATGGTGGGGCTTGAACCTGCCACCCTCGGTATATGGGGCCGGCACCCTACTCACTGAGCCATAGGTGCTGCCCTAGATTTATTTATTTATTTATTTATTTGAGACAGAGTCTCACTTGGTTGCCCTGGGTAGAGTGCCCCGATGTCACAGCTCAAGGAACTTCAAATTCTTGGGCTTAAGCAATTATCTGCCTGGCTATTTTTTGGTTGTAGTTGTCATTGTTGTTTGGCAGACCCGGGCTGGATTCGAACCCAGTGTATGTGGCTGGAGCCCTAGCTGCTGAGCTACAGGTGCCGAGCCTAATTAGATTTGTTTTGAGATAGAGTCACACTCTGGCACAGAGTAGAGTTCTCTGGTGTCATAGCTCACAGCGACTTCAAGCTCTTAGGTTCAAGTGATCATCTTGCCTCAGTTTTTCTTTTTTTTCTTTGTAGAGACAGAGTCTCACTGTACCGCCCTCAGGTAGAGTGCCGTGGCGTCACACGGCTCACAGCAACCTCTAACTCTTGGGCTTACGCGATTCTCTTGCCTCAGCCTTCCGAGCAGCTGGGACTACAGGCACACCACAACGCCCGGCTATTTTTTTTTTTTTGTTGTTGTTGCAGTTTGGCTGGGGCTGGGTTTGAACCCGCCACCCTTGGCATATGGGGCCGGTGCCCTACTCACTGAGCCACAGGCGCTGCCCCTTGCCTCAGTTTTTCTATTAGTAGAAACAGGTTCTCGATATTGCTCAAGTTGGTTTCGAACTCCTGAGCTCAAGCAATCCACCTGCCTTGACCTCCCAGAGTTCTGGGATTACAGGCTGAGCCACCGAGCCCGCCCCTTGTCTTTTTAATTTAATTTAATTTAAAATTTTAAAGACAGGGTCACATTCTATTATCCCGGGTAGAGTGCAGGGGCTTAATCATATCTCACAGCAACCACTAACTCCTGGTCTCAAGTGATCCTCCTGATACAGACTCCCAGGCAGCTGGGACTACAGGTGCGTGATACTACGCCCAGCTGATTTTTTATAATTTTTGTAGAGATGAGGTGGGGAGGGTTGCTCTTGCTTAGGCTGGTCTCTGAACTTCTAATCTCAAATGATCCTCCCACCTCCGCCTCCCAAACTGCTAGGATTTCGAGGTGTGAGCCACCACCACTGGCCTGTCTTGTCTTCTTCTATTTCTTTGACATTTCCTCAGCTTTTCTTGGAAGGGCAGAAACCAGTTATTTTGTACCTAAGTATGTCTCTTAGCCTTAGCTTGGGTTTCTCTGCTTTTCCTCGGGATTGATTTTATGCATTGTTGACAGACGGTGACGCTGTGTCCTTCAGAAGGCGTTGTGCAATGGATGTGTGTCCTGTCACTGATGTTAGCTGGATCTCAAAGTTAAGCTGCCTTCCGCAGAGTTTGTCTACGATGGAGTTACTATTTCTCTTTTTTTGATTATCACAGTAATTTGAGGATATGTATGTGGAAGCCTTTCAATTTCACGGGACACAGAAAGGGAGTCTTTTCCTTTCAGGAAACGGGTGCCTATTTCTCGCCGCCCAGTTCCAGCCGCGCCCTGGCTCGCAGCCTCGGGAAGGGCCGGGCCGCGGGCCGGCGCAGTGCACCCGGGGAGTCGTAGTCCCCGCGGCGCGGGCGGCGAGAAAGAGCCAGAAGCGGAAAAGGGAGGGCGAGCCAGGCGGTGGCGGCGCCGCGACGCGGGGCGCGCTGGGACCGGTAGTCCGCGAGCGCGCCCCCCCGCGGCCCGCGCCGGGCACTGGACTACCACACCCGACAGGCCGCGCGCGCGGGCGGTGCCGGCCCGCCCGGGCCTCCGACAAATCAAATGCGAGGAAAGAAACTGCCGGCTTTCAAAATCCTCCTCCTCCGCCATCATCCGCCGCCGTGCGGAGAGCAGGTGGTGGCAGAGACGCGGTGACGAGCAGCCCCGGCAGGGCGGGTAGACTGGAGGGCCGGGCGTCGGGGCCGCTGGACCTGGAGGTGGCGACCCCGACCTGACCTGACCCGGACCCTAAATTGCTCCCCGCCCGGCCGAGCAGACGCGCGCGCTCGGGTCGCCCCACGCGGCGGTGCCGCCTATTCACGGTAGGGTCAGGGTCCTTCTCGCTTCCCCTGTCATCCTGTCCTCTGGGATGGGGGTGGGGGCGCGGAGCGGCTCTGCACCTGGACCAGGAAGGTGTGCGCCCCCTCGGCCTTCTCCGTTGCGCCTCGGACGGCCGAGCTCAGCGGGGGTGTTGGAGTAAGTGGGGGCGCTGAGCGGCGGTGGCCCCTTCCACAAGTGGGGAAACTGAGGCCTGGAGAAGGCGTCTGACTCGCCAGGGCCGCCCAGCCCGAAGCTGCCAGCAGTGGCGTCTCGTGTTAGCGTCGGTGTCAGCTGGAGGCAGTGCGAGTCCGCCGGGCAGCCCGGATGGGGCTCCCGCGCTGCCGGCTTGTCAATGACCGCTTGCGTTCGCGTGTTGCCGCGGTCCGCCGCCTCCCAATAGGCCCCCGCCCGCGGGGGAACCAGGCCCGCGTCGCTGTTCCTGGGATCGGTGTGAGTCAGCGCTGACTCTGTGCACGAGCGTGGATGTGCACCTTAGGGAGCCTCCGAGGTTGCTGCGGAGAAGGGAGGGGACGTTTCCATATTAACCGTTTGTCTTTAGACAAATCAACTCCTATCTCTGTGCTCCATTTTCTTAGTCTTTAAAGTAGCCAGGTGTTGGGGAGTGCATGTGCATCCAGGGCTGGGGCATGGGACCCCTTCCAGCTGAGAAGTTCTCTGTCCCTAGTCCATACCCACCACCACTATTGTAGCCTCAAATCATGCCATCCCAGCACTGCAAGAGGTAGTGGGGTAAACCTCTGGTGAGGTTTTATTCAGTTTCATCCCATCATTGTGTTGAGCACCTTCTTCACATGCCAAGCCCTATGTAGATAGAGTGATTCTGTCAAAACATGTAGGTCAGATCATGCCTCTTTGCTAGAAACTCTCCAGTGGTCACTTGGAGTGAAAGCCACAGTACTTCAAATGGCCTTTGTGAATTGGGCCCCTCTTTAACTCTCTTTTTTCTTCTCCTACCTCAATTTTTCTTCCCTGTCTGGGCTCCAGCCTCGTTTCCCCCACAAGAGCCTTTGCATTTGCTGTTCCCTTTGCAGGAACACTGTTCCCCCAGATGTCTGCAAGGCCAATCCCTCATACCCTTCAGGTCTTTATTTAATTATTCTTCTAAGCATTCCACTTTAAATTGCAGCCTCCTCCCGAAAGAAAACTGCTGACCCCCTTCTCTAGTCTTATCACTAACATACGAAATATCTTGTTTATAAAACAGGCTTCAGGAGGGCAGGATTTTTGTTTTCTTTACTGCTGTACTTCTGTCTAGCACATAGAATTACCCAATAAATGTGTTGTCACATGAATGAGTGGAGGCCTCAATAATAATTCATGCTTATTGATAAACAGATATAGACAAACCAGGGTGATAAGGGATAAAATGAGAAGGGATGGGAAACTGGCTGTTTGAGTCCAGAGGAAGCCTGGGAGGTGTGAGAGGATGAGGGGGCCTACCCTGCCACAACTGTGTCCTCAGGTGAGGAGGTTGGAGGCAGTACATTCTGTTTGTCCCCCCATACTACTTTTCCTTGGTTTCCCTTTATTCCCTTCCCTTCCCCCAAGGGGAGATGGAGTTACCCATTCTGTCAGCCTGCTCAGCCCCAGGCTGGAAGCTCTTTTTTCTCCTCAACTTTGTCCCTGGCCTATTGTGATGATGGCTGTTGTGATGTAGATGCCTTTGGTCTCCTAGGAACTCTGAGGGCCACCATGGCCTGCTCAGTCTCCTGGCCAGGGTTAAAATCAGAAGTGAGGTGGGCTGACCCCTGTGCCCCACCCCTAGAGTCATGCCAGAGTGGATGGTGGGGCATTCCTTGGGATGGATGACCTGGATCCCATAGCCATCTATGTCCTGTTTGAGGAGTGGGAACCTCAAACAGAGAGTAGCCAAGATGATCAGACAGGTGTGTTCTTGGGGCAGACTCTTGGTAGCCATTGGTTTAGGATTTGACTGCCATTCATGGGGCAATCTGGAAAATGGGCGATTCACATGGTTTTGCTGGGTGTTCCGGCTGGGGCCGTTTGGTAGAGGGGGATTTATAGCGAGGAGGTAAATCTTCCCAGGCTAAAACCTGATTTTTCTGCTCTTTTACTTTCTCTTCCACCTTTCTAGAATTGTTCTTTCCCTAATGCTATTTGCATTTCTCCCAGTGGTTTAGATCTTAGCATCTTCATAGCAGGAGAGGGAGTCAGGCCCCTGACAATAGCTGGCATCCTACCCTGCCTTCACCACCAGGGCCCCCAGGAGAGTCCTCTTTCTTTCTTTCTTTCTTTTTTTTGACAGTCTGGAGCTGTCGCCTTGCCGTGTGACTGCTCACAGCAACCTCAAACTCTTGGGCTTAAGCGATCCTCTTGCCTCAGCCTACCAAGTAGCTGGGACTACAGGCACCTGCCACAACGCCCAGCAATTTTTTGGTTATAGTTGTCATTGTTGTTTGGTGGGCCTGGGCTGGATTCGAACCTGCCAGCTCTGGTGTATGTGGCTGGTGCCTTAGCTGCTTGACCTACAGGCGTGGAGCCTAGAGATTCCTCTTTCTTTTTTTTTTTTTTTTTTGTAGAGACAGAGTCTCACTTTTTATGGCCCTCGGTAGAGTGCCGTGGCCTCACACAGCTCACAGCAACCTCCAACTCCTGGGCTTAAGCGATTCTCTTGCCTCAGCCTCCCGAGTAGCTGGGACCACAGGCGCCCGCCACAACACCCGGCTATTTTTTGGTTGCAGTTCGGCCGGGGCTGGGTTTGAACCCGCCACCCTCGGTATATGGGGCCGGCGCCTTACCGACTGAGCTACAGGCGCCGCCCGAGATTCCTCTTTCTTAATAAAGCTTTAGCCTCCTCAGTTTGCAGATCTCCAGGGGAGCCCACCGTTGTGACCAACATGGCCTCTGAAGACATTGCCAAGTTGGCAGAGACACTGGCCAAAACCCAGGTGGCTGGGGGACAACTGAGTTTCAAGGGCAAGAGCCTCAAACTCAACACTGCAGAAGATGGTGAGTTCTTGTAGAGGGCAAGGAAGGGAGTGCAGTGAACACTCAATAGTTGTTAGGCTCTTTTAGCTACGTTGTTTCCATTATATTAGCAGATCTGAGAGGTATCACTGGGCCTATTCTAACAGTGAGGCTAAAAGATCATTCACCCAGAAGCACATGCAGGCTCCCCTGCTGCTCCTTGGGTCTGCAGTGGGCATCCCTTTGTGTAGGATGCCTTTATCTCTCAGAAGAAGGGGAGGTAATGAGGAGCCACAGTTAGCAGCAGACTCAGGGGTCTAGCCCCTGACTTCTGACTTCAGACCTGGTGTACCCTCCCTTTACCTCCATCATCCCAGGTGAGTCGGGGAATATTTGCTGCTGCCTCCAGTGCTGAGGCCCTTGTGGAGCTGTGGTAAAGCAGCAATCGGGGGCCCTCCTGGGAGGTGCTGGTTCATGCAACCAGATGCCCCTGGGAGAGGGACGGATGTGCCTGTGTGTGTACAGGCACAAGGACCACCAAGAACTAGGGACCAGAAAACAGACCCTGTCTTTTCATGCCTGGCCAATGGTCAGCTGGCACTGAGCAATCCGGAATCCTCCAGCATCTAAGAGTTCAGGTACTTACATCAGTCCTCAGGGTTGTGGCCCAACAAGGGAAACTGGTCTGGACTTGCCTGGTTGTCACTTTGTGTAGACAGCCTTGCTCCCTTTGCCCAAATCAGAGATTGCTGAGTCCTATGTTGCTGGGAATGTGGTGATAGACAGTCCTAAGATCTCTGCAGGGCCCGAAGATATATAAAGGTCCTCAGTGTGCTTTTACCTCTTGATCCTCACATCATTCTTGTGGGTGGGAATGTTATTGTTTTATAAATGAGGAAAATAGACTTAAGAGACTTAAGTAATTTGCCCAAAGCCACACATCTGGTAAGTAGCAGAGCTGGAATTTTTTTTTCTTGGAGACAGTGTCTCGCTCTGTTGCCCTGGGTAGAGTGCTGTGGCATCAGCCTAGCTCATAGCAACCTCAGGCTCCTGGGCTCAAGGGATCGTCCTGCCTCAGCCTCCTGAGTAGCTCGAACTACAGGTGCTGGCCATAACACCTGGCTAGTTTTTCTTTTCTTTTTTTTTTTTTTTTTTTTGGAGACAGAGTCTCACTATGTCGCCCTAGGCAGAGTGCCGTGGAATCACAGCTCACAGTAACCTCAAACTCTTGGGCTTAAGCGATTCTCTTGCCTCAGCCTCCCAAGTAGCCACCACTATAGGCATCCGCCACAACACCCAGCAATTTTTTTCATTGTTGTTATCACTGTTGTTTAGCAGGCCCAGGTCGGCCCAGGCTCAAACCCTGCAGCCTTGTGCATGTGGCTGGCGCCCTAACCACTGAGCTACAGGCACTGAGCCTAGTTTTTCTATTTTTAATGGAGACATGGTCTTCCTCTTGCTCAGGCTGGTCTTGAACTCATGAACTTAGGCAGTCCACCTGCCTAGGCCTCTTAGAGTGTAAGGATTACAGGTGTGAGCCACCGTGCCTGGCTCCTTTTTCTTTTTCTTTTCTTTTTTTTTTTTTTGTAGAGACAGTCTCACTTTATGGCCCTCGGTAGAGTGCTGTGGCATCACACAGCTCACAGCAGCCTCCAACTCCTGGGCTTAAGCGATTCTCTTGCCTCAGCCTCCTGAGTAGCTGGGACTACAGGCGCCCGCCACAACACCCAGCTATTTTTTTTGTTGCAGTTCGGCCGGGGCTGGGTTTGAACCTGCCACCCTCGGTATATGGGGCCGGCGCCTTACTGACTGAGCCACAAGTGCGCCCAACCTGTCTCCTTTTTCTTTTTCTGTTTTTTTTTTTTTTTTCTGAGACAGCCTCATTTTGTTGCCCTTGGTAGAGTGTTGTGATATCATATAGCTCACAGCAACCTCAAAATCCTGGGCTTAAGTGATTCTCTTGCCTCAGCCTCCCCAGTTGCTGGGACTGTAGGCGCCAGGTACAACGCCTAGCTATTTTTAGAGATAGGGTCTCGCTTCTTGCTCAGGCTGGTCTTGAACCCGTGAGCTCAAGCCATCCACATGCCTCGGCCTCCCAGAGTGCTAGCATTACAAGTGTGAGCCACCATACCCGGCCCCTCCTTTTTGTTTTTGTTTTTGTTTTAACCTACATTGGATACTCCTAATCAAATACAGGTGCCCATTGGTAAGAACTTCTGAGTTAATAAAAAAAATTTTTTTAAACCCCCAAAGTGAAATATACATGCTTTGTTTTAGCACTCATTACAGAGGAATTGTTTGCGTAGCTCTGTCCCCTTCTCGACTGTGAGCCATTCTGTCTCCTGTGTATGCCACAGCTCAGCACGGGGTAGGTGCACTGTATGTAACTGTTGAGTGGCATGGTGGTTGCTAAGTTCTCTCCTGCCTTAGCTGTTTATGGCTCCAAAAGTTTAAGGTTCTTTTCATCCCTGGCAGCTAAAGATGTGATTAAAGAGATTGAAGACTTTGATGGCTTAGAGGCTCTACGTCTGGAGGGCAACACAGTGGGCGTCGAAGCAGCCAGGGTCATTGCCAAGGCCTTAGAGAAGAAGTCGGAGTTGAAGGTGAGATCTGCAGGGGGTGCAAGCCCAGGCTGGTTTGGACAAGCTTCTCCTGACACCACCACACCCCCAACCTGTGTCCAAACCTTCAAGGTGCCTCTGTGCTAGGGTTACAAGCATAAGCCTCTATGCCAGCCCCTGATACTTTTCTTTAAATCAGCTAACTTTTTAAGTGATTTCAAAGCAAACATTACTTCTATAAATGGAAAACTGCCCTCCCTTACAATAAGGGAAATAAAATAGTGTTACTGAGTTCTAATTTGATGCCGTTGCCGCTTTAAAGGCTCTGAGTCTGAGGCCTGCTCTTCCTTTGTTAAAAAGGCAAATGGGCTGGAGGTAGAGAGGTGGGCAAGCCCCTCAGCCTCAGACTGGCCATCTGCTAAAGGTGGTCAGAGTGATTGAAAGACACCTGAAAAAGAATAATGTCCCTGATGCTGAAACCCATGTTGGTTTTGGTTTCTTTAGTTTTTATTTTGTTTTTGTTTGCTTGTTTGTTTTGAGACAATCTTACTCTGTCACTCTGAAATGCTGTGATTTCAGAGCTCACAACAACTACAAACTCTTGGGCTCAAGCCATTCCCTTGTCTCAGCCCTGAGTAGCTGGGACTAAAGGTGCCCAGCTAGTTTTCCTATTTTTTTTTTAGTAGAGACGGGCTGGTCAGACTGGTCTCCTGAGCTCAGGCAGTCCACCTGCCTCGGCTTCCCAGAGTGCTGGGATTACAGGTGTGAGCTATCATACCTGGCCCAATTTTTATTTTGTTTTAGAGACAGGGTCTTGTTCTGTTGCCCAGGATGAAGTGGCATTAATGCTGGGCTCACGTGATCCTCCCACCTTAGCGTCCTGAGTAGCTGGGACTACAGTCTCTGCCACTGCGCCTGACCAGCTGGCATGTCATTTACTTTCTTGTTCTTCTGTCACCCCAAATGACATCACGTGTCCATCCAAAAGATTCGGCAGATAGAGATTTTCCTAGCACTACTGTTTAGCCCCTCGTGGCTCTTGGGGACAGCTTGACTTGAGGAAGGGCCTCCAGGTCCTCTAGCAGCTTCAGTCAGAATGGGTCTAGCTTTTTGCTGACAAGGCCCGAATTGAGGGGCCCGTCTCCGGCTAACCCTTCTCTCCCTCCTTCTGCTGCAGCGGTGCCACTGGAGTGACATGTTCACGGGGAGGCTGCGCTCCGAGATCCCAGCAGCTCTGGTAAGTGAACAAGCTGCTTGCCCCCTCCAGGCACAGGGAGCCCTTTGCAATTCCTACGACCTTTTCTCACACCTTGTTCTTTCTAGATACTCAGGTAACCCTGTGGGTGACTGAGATGCTGCAGTGGAAGCCAGGGAAGCCTGGCATGTGCCCTGCATCACGCCAGGGGATGTGGGTGGGAGCACAGAGATAACAGGGAGGGGGCACCAGGGTGAGGACTTGGATTGGGGGACGGAGAGCCAAGGCAAGGACCCTGGGGTTTGGCTAGCTGTGGATTTCACCCCCAACATGGCTTGATTGCTCTTGCTTTCCTGGTGCCACATCCCTGCCCCCTGCAGTCCTGTTCCTCATGACCTCCCATCTGTACAGCCTGCGTGGCCATCCCTATTCTTCTTTGGCCCTTTTCTTTCTCTATACTATTCTTTTTGCTTTGGTTCTTTTTTTTTTTGTAGAGACAGAGTTTCACTTTATTGCCCTCAGTAGAGTGCCGTGGCGTCACACAGCTCACAGCAACCTCCAACTCCTGGGCTTAGGCGATTCTCCTGCCTCAGCCTCCCGAGCAGCTGGGACTACAGGCGCCCGCCACAACGCCCAGCTATTTTTTTTGTTGCAGTTTGGCCGGGGCTGGGTTTGAACCCGCCACCCTCACTGAGCCACAGGCGCCACCCTTTGCTTTGGTTCTCGTCACAGTGGTTTTCCTCTCTCTCCATGTCCCATTCCCCCCTCCTGGGGCTCAGACTTGCTTGGGTCACGTTCCTACCCTGAGTGCACGTGTGCATGTACATGTGTGGAGGGGGCATCGCACAGAACAGAACACAGTTTGGGACTCCAGGGAAGGGGGCAGGCTGGCAAGAGGCAGCCTCTCAGTACCTCCTGGCCCAGGGCCTGGCATCTGTGTGATGCTTAGTGTGCTTGCTCACCAATGTCATCGCATCCCTCACCTTAGCCATGCTGGGCTCCATCTCAGGCCTTCATTCTTCTGGCCAGCATGGAGGTCTGGGGTTGTCTATGCACCAGCCTCACTTGTAAAGAGCTTCATGCAGCAGACACCTCGGGGTCATCGGCTGTGAGGTCCACACTGGTCCTAAGAGAGGCTCCCTGTCAGGGACTGAGAAAGCCCTTGGAGGACTTGGTGGAGTTAGTGCCAGCTTGGAAGGGCAGGCCATTCCACCTGAGGCTACAGTTTAGAGTGTGGGTTAAGTAAAATTCACCTGAGTGGTTGTGAGTAAAAGATTCCCAGTTGGAGAAAAGTATAAAGAACACTCCCCTTTGCATATTTCTGTGGGACTTTCACAGAAATATGCATTTAATTTATTTATAAATTAATTTATTTAATTAAATTTTAGCGTTTAATGTCCTCGAGCCTTGAGGAGGTATCCTTATCTCTGTATTCTTAGCATGAGAATGAATCATTAGAGGGGGGGTAAGAACTTGAGGTCAGCAGATGGTGTGAAATATGGGAAAGGTGGAGGGGTCCACAACAGGTGAACAGCTTTGGGTGCTGGAACCTGGTCTGGGCCAGGTGGCACAGGGTGCGGTGGGAGAACAGTACACATTGCCTTGGTGACCGTTCTGTGCCCTGGGTGGGGTGGGGTGCGGTGGTGGGCACAGTATCTCCCCTCCTGTATTCCTATGTCCAGGAACCACCTGCCTAGCCCTGTTTCTGTTCCCAGTCTCTGGCAGAGCTTCTTTCCTCTACCCATTTCTCTTGGTGGGGGGTCAGAAGGCCTAAGTCTCTGCAGCCCTCCTGCCATATCTGATCCATAGCTGTGGACATGGCCACCTCCATCCTCTGAGTCACCACAGAGAGCTCTGCAGGCGTTTGTGGTGCCCCACCCCACACATACCCAGGACCCCCAGCTTCTGCACGTTACCCCTCTGACCAGGCTCAGTTTATTCTCCTGTACCTGTCACAGCACCAGCTGGGAGGCCTCTTCCCCGTTGCCTGTGTTGCTACCTCACATGGCCCGCAGCCTTCTCCAAGCCTGTGTTCTCACGTTCGGCTTTACAGTCAGTTCCTAGCCCAGTGGTTAAGGTTCTTGGCTGAGCTGATGCTTCACTTGCCTTCTAGCCTCAGCCTCTTCTGGAGTCCTTCCCTGCTTGTCCCCAGGCACACAGTCTGCTATGTCAAGCTTATGTCTCTCTGCTCATTGTTTTCAGTTCAGCTGCCTGGAATCTTTTTAGGTTGACTGGCTGATTCTCATCCAGACTGAACTCAGTTGCCACTTCCTACAGGGAGTCTTCCCAGTCCAGCCCAGTGGGCACGTATAAGCCCCACTCCCTGGCTGAGAGTGGAGCCTCTGCAGGATTTCTAGTCTTGGGTGTATAATATGGAAAACGCTACACTGAAATGGTCTGTCTGTGCCAGTTCCCCACTAGCCTGGTGGCTTCTGAAGGCAGAGCTGGGCCTGGTACAGAAACAGCAGCTGCCGGTTATCTGTGGATCTGACATGAGCTCTGTCTATGCCTAGATCTCTCTAGGGGAGGGACTCATCACAGCAGGAGCCCAGTTGGTGGAGCTGGACCTGAGTGACAATGCGTTTGGGCCTGATGGTGTGCAAGGCTTCGAGGCCCTGCTCAAGAGCTCAGCCTGCTTCACCCTGCATGAGCTCAAGCTCAACAACTGCGGCATGGGCATCGGCGGTGGCAAGGTGAGTGCAGTGGCCCTCTCTGCCCTCCCTGTTGAGTCCCCAGCTACATCCACATCATTTGAAGCATGTGTTCTAGCCCAACTATCACCATCTGGGATGGTTGGCCCATCATTTTCAAAAGAGAAAGGCCTCAAAGGCAGCAGCTGTGGCCAGTGGGAGAAGAGTCCATGGGGGTGGGGTTGCTAAGCAACCATCCCACGTCCTTGTGTTGGCTTGGCAACGTGGAGGCGGTGCTGCTGCGTACCTGCTCCAGCCTGCTGGCTCTGCAGAACACAGGGCTCAGGGCATCCTACACCTATTGTCCCTCGCAGCAGCTGGCAGGGCCAGGGGGAGGCCTGGCACACAGGCAGAGGAGGCAGCCCCAAAAGGGAGGGGAGGCACAGTCGGACCTCACCATTATTCCTGGACAGGTTCTTGCCTGGGGTGCTGTCCCTGTCCTGCTAGTAAGTCAGGCTGGTCAGTGAAGGAGGGAGCTTCTTTGCTTTTCAGAACCTGGCACTGAGGGACACTTGCCCTGGTCTGTCTCATCCTAAGTCGGTCCTGACTCTTGAGCCCCAGGGCTGAGAAACACTGGACTGCACCCTTCCCTCTATACAGTCTCACCAAGGGGAGGAGGGGAGTAGCAAGTGGGGCATCTTTCTGGAGATGTGTCATATGCATGGCCTTAAGTACTCCACTACTTTAATTTCATTTTCCCACCACACTGAAAGGTAGGTGGTGCCTTCCTCCCCTTCCGCGTGAGTAAACTTGGTCTTAGATGGAGTTGGGTGGATCACAGAGCTAGCATGGGACAGGATGGTTCTGAGCCAGAGGGTGCGAGCAGGGACAGTCAAATTGGGCAGTAAGCTGTCCCTGTGTTCAGATGCATAAAAATGTTAGCATTAGTGCAGAAACTAGGCACAGCCAGCTTAGAGTAGAAGGGAGGTGCCGGGAGAGCCGGAGATGCCTCCCATGGCCTCACCTCTGCCATCTAGTGGTGCCAGGAACCAGCTTAGTGAGCTGCCCCAGCCAGCCGGTGTTGGGCTGGCCTGTCCCATACTTGCAGTGAGATGACGTGGGGAGTCCAAGTTTGGAAGCCCACAGCTACGGTGCCTCCCTGGCAGACCTGCTCACCCAGAGTTTGCCTTTTCAGGCCCTGCTGCCTCTTCACCCCTGATGGGGTTGGACCTAAGGGTTCCTTACTGACCCACACCTCTTAGACACCCCAGGTACCAGGGTCTGGGTATGCGACCAAGGCCTGCAGGTGCTCTGGAACATATTCCTTCCAGGCAGTGTGTATTAAGCGTGGTCTACGTGCCATGCACCATGGGAATAGAAGGAGCGAGGGGATCCAGAGGGAATGGAATGTGGCCCTGTGCTTGGGAACTCTCCAGACCTGGAATCTCCTCCACATTGGACTCCTACCACAGTCAAGGCCCTCACTGCAGGGGCTTCAGAGAGAAGCTGGGGAGAGTGGGAGAGAACTAGCACAGTTGGTTGCCCCTCTGAGAAAATTCCTCAGAGGCTGGTTTACAGCAGAACATTGAAGCCTTTACCTTGAGCACACGTGTGACCCACGGTTGCCACCACTGTGGAGCTGGGTGGGTCTTACCCTGATCTGAGTCTTCCTTGAGGCCAGCTGTGAATACTCTCAGGCCCTTATGCCATGAGTCAGATCAACTCACCTGCCATTCACATTTCTGCTGAGCATCTGCTGTGTGACTTGGGCTGATTTACTCTCAACATCCTTGTTTGTAAAGTAAGGATGACACCCCTTAGTCTGGTTTTGATGCTGGCACCCAGTGGGTGCTCTTTAAATGCTATTTCTCGCCTACATGCACTAGCTTGTAAGTCCTTTATGTCACGTTTACTGTGGGCTGATTCCCACTGACCAGTCAGCATTTTTAAATGCCTATTTGGGGTAACCAGGGTACGAGTTACCTCTTGCACCAGACCAAGGCCAGGCCAATCTGGGTTTAGGTTTTTACACCCAGCAGGTGAGCCCTGCTGTGCCCAGGCACCGGTGTGTAGCGGATGGGTGCCCTGGGGCTGCAGTCTCAGTGTCCACTTCCCTTGGATGTTGTGGAGTGTGGAGGAGAAGCTGGAAGATGTAGTTTCTTTCTTTTTCTTTCCTTTCTTTTTTTTTTTTGAGATAGAGTCTCACTGTATCACCCGTAGTAGAGTGCTATGACATCACAGCTCACAGAAACCTCAAACTCTTGGGCTTAAGCGAGTCTCTTCCCTCAGCCTCCCAAGTAGCTGGGACCACAGGTGCACTCCACAATGCCTGGCTATTTTTTGTTGTTGTTGCAGTTGTTGTTTAGCTGGCCTGGGCCAGGTTGAGCCTGCCAGCCTCAGTGCATGTGGCTGGCACTGTAACCACTATGCTACGGGCGCCAAGCCTAGCAGGGAGCTTTTGACAGTGCAGTGAGCTGAGCAGGGAACTCTCCACTTTACCTGGCTTCATGTCCAGTCAGTATGGAGTCTCCCTGCTCTTGGTCCTCCCCACAGGCAGTGTGACACACAGAGAAAGTGCTAGATATAAAAGCCTTTTGTAACGTATTTGGCACATGTAAGGTGTGACCTTAGTGCTGTTAGCGGTTCTGTAACCCCACATCCTGCACCGGGGAGTGGCGTGGAATGTTGATCAGTTCAAAGGCAGTGGCTGCCCTGCCCATGGCCTGGACCCCTCATCCTTTCCCCATAGATCCTGGCTGCAGCTCTGATCGAGTGTTACCGGAAATCCAGTGCCCAAGGTAAGCCACTGACCCTGAAGGTCTTTGTGGCTGGCAGAAATCGGCTGGAAAACGATGGAGCCACTGCCTTGGCAGAAGCTTTTGGGGTAAGTGGTTTCTGTCCATCCTGCCCCACCAGGCCCTGAGGCACACTTGGCTTAAGGCACCGACAGCAGTCCTTAGCCAAGTGCTCCGGGGAGAGTTGCATCCCCCCTGAGCCTGTTGGTTCATTCAAAGTAGGCCTGAGTTCCCATCATGCAACTGCCTTGAGGCTTTGGCAGGGCAGGTCGCTCTGATCAGTTGGGGCTGTGTGCCCAGCGCACAGGAGGTGGGGTGAGAGGGTGGGAGTGCTCAGGGCAGCTGGGCACAGCCCCTGGTGTGGGCATGGAGAAGGAACATTTCACACCTCTGGAGACAGGGAGCCAGGATGGAGCATCCTCAGGCCCAAACAAGGTTCTCTCAGATGACCTCATCTCCTGCCCCCATGTCATTCATTCATCCCTCTAGGACACTGCTGAGTCCCCGAAGATGAGTGCCAGGAGAAGGCCACACTTTTCCCTCATGAGACTGGGAACTTTGGGGTCTGGCATCCTCTTAATTTAAGTGTTTTCTTCAGCAATAAGCATTGATGCAGCCCTGACTGCTCAACCCAGAGCTGCGCCCTGCGTTCCTGTGTGTGGAGCGGCTGCAAAACTGCCTTTGCAGGCACTTCCTTCACTGCAGTGGGGACTGGATATAGCAGATGTCTGCCTTGTGCCTCACTGGCCCCTTGCCTGTGGGGCAGTTCCTGCTGTCTGGGAGATAGAGGGGGCCGGTTGCTCTCCTTGGATCCCCTCTTCTCTTGGCCTGCTGGCCCCAGTACACTGGTCATGTTCCAGTGTGAGGTTTCCTCTGGGTGCTTCAAATGGGGTTCTTAACCTGGGGTCTATGGGATTCCTCAGTCTGTGCATAAAATTTAGGGGGTCTGTGAACATGGATGGGGAAAATTGCATATTGTTATCCCTGAGGTAGCTAAAATACATGGTGTGACCTTCGATTGTGAGTGTAGACAATGAACCTCAGCAGCATTAGAAATCCCATAGCCGGGCGTTGTGTTGGGCGCCTGTAGTCCCAGCTGCTCGGGAGGCTGAGGCAAGAGAATCGCGTAAGCCTAAGAGCTGGAGGTTGCTGTGAGTCCTGTGACGTCATGGCACTCTACTGAGGGCGGTACAGTGAGACTCTGTCTCTACAAAAAAAAAAAAAAGAAAAAGAAATCCCTGCGACTTTGTCACCAGTGGCAGATGATATCTGCCCTCTGATTTACAGCAAGGTATACTTGTTGCAGATTACAGATACAATAGCCAGGGGCAGGGCGAATTCAAACCCAGCCCCGGCCAGCTAAAACAACAATAACAACTGCAACAACAACAACAAAAAAAACTGACCCATAACCTGCCTGGGTTGTCCTTCTTGTATTATCTTTAACCTCTCCCATCCCCAACGCTGTGCAGAGCACCCGGGGACAGCAGAAGGCACCTAGGCCGGGCTTATCACCCAGGTAGCAGTGGAGCCTGGGATGCGTCCTCTCTTTGAGAGCTCAGGCTGGTGCCGACAAGAACATGCTTCCATACTCCAAGATGAGGGTCACTGTGATAAGGAGGGACTGGGTGCTGTGAGGTTGTACAGAGGACCTCCTGCAGCCATGCCCGAGAGCGTGCTGGGAGGTGCATGCCGAGGCACCGCAGACAAGCCCCTCCCTGTGCTGAATGGCAGCCATTCCCCGTGTGCGCTGTGTGGCATTGCTGTCCTGCCTGCTGGAGGTCAACTGGTACTCGGGGCCATGTCTGTCCTTTCTCCCTCCTGCCCATGCAGATCATCGGGACTCTGGAGGAGGTCCACATGCCACAGAATGGGATTAATCACCCTGGTGTCACTGCCCTGGCCCAGGCTTTTGCCATCAACCCCTTGCTGCGAGTTATCAACCTGAATGACAACACCTTCACTGAGAAGGGTGCGGTGGCCATGGCAGAGGTGAGGGGAATGTGGTGGGGCTGCACCAGGACACCCGTAGGCAGCGTCTGGGTGCTCTGCCCGCCTGGTATGTGTCCCAGGATCCAGCTCATTTGAACATGTCCTGTCCAGGGTCCCATGTCATGAGGTAATGTGTGCCCTTCTTTTTTTTTTTTTTTTTTGTAGAGACAGAGTCTCACTTTATGGCCCTCGGTAGAGTGCCGTGGCCTCACACAGCTCACAGCAACCTCCAACTCCTGGGCTTAAGCGATTCTCTCGCCTCAGCCTCCCGAGTAGCTGGGACTACAGGTGCCCGCCACAACGCCCGGCTATTTTTTTTTTGGTTGCAGTTTGGCCGGGGTCGAGTTTGAACCCGCCACCCTCGGCATATGGGGCCGGCGCCCTACAGACTGAGCCACAGGTGCCGCCCCATGTGTGCCCTTCTTAAGTGACAGAGTGTTCATGCTGCCTTTATCCTGAGATGCCTCTCCTGGATGCATGTCGCCCCTCGTGCTTGGTGCTGGTTTTCATCTCAGGCTGCACGGGAGAAGGCTGCTCCTCCGTCTGTTTTCCTCATGGATTTGCTCAGCAGCAGTGTTTTGTTTATCTACTTTTTCTAGATATGGAGTCTCACTATGTTGTCTAGGTTGGTCTTGAACTCTTGGCCTCAAACAGTCCTTTTGCCTTAGCCTCCCTAGTAGCTGGACTAAGGTGGGAACCACTGCCTGGCCCAGGAGCTGTGTTTTGAGGCCCAGTGTCCAGTTGGTAGCAAGCACAGACCCACCGAGTTGCCAAAGACTCTGCCTAGCACATTGGGAGGCTGAGGCAAGAGGATAACTTGAACCCAAGAGTTTGAGGTTGCTGTGAGCTATGATGATGCCACAGCATTCTACCTAGGGTGACAGAGTGAGGCTCTGTTTCAAAGTATACAAACAAAAAAACTCTGCCTCTGAGGAGACCCTAATTCAAGAAGGGAAGGAAGCCACTGATCAGTGACGGAGCACTGAACGCAGTGGCTGCTGTGCCGCTGTGTTCTGGGGCAACGTGGCCCAACAGAAGGCTGGTCCTGCCACTGTAGGTGTTAGCAGAGGTGGGTGTAGGTTCTTAGAAGGGGTCACATTTTGGCTAAGTTGTACAGACAAGTGGATTTTGTGTACAAAGAGCGTTGGGGTGTTTTGGGTGAAGTGGTTAATGGTAGGTGGGGGACTCAGAGACTTGGGACAGGAGCTTTGCTTGGTTGGTCCTTGTTCGACAGGACCAGGGTTCAGGGTGTGTTCAGTGGTTGAAGGAGAGGAAGAGGGAGGCGAGGCTAACTCCTTGAGACATGCTCTCACGAGTAATTGGGAGCCTGGGGGTGTGAAACAGCGTGTGCTAGGACTAGATTTGCACTTTAGGAAGTGTTCTGGCTGTAATGTGAGGAATCAGATCAGCTGGAGGGAGTTTAGCTGGGGGTCTAGATAGCTGAGGTGACAGGGTAGCTGAGCAGGGGAGGAGGGCTACAGAAGAGGACTGTGTGGAGGGACTGGTATGGGTGTGATGTTGCCAGGGCCCCCAGGACCTGCTGGGGTGAGGCCTGCGCCCTCACTCTGGACCCTTGCTTCCTCTTTGCAGACCCTGAAGACCTTGAGGCAGGTGGAGGTGATCAATTTTGGGGACTGCCTGGTGCGCTCCAAGGGTGCCGTTGCCATTGCAGATGCCATCCGTGGGGGCCTACCCAAGCTGAAGGTACCAGCCTGGATGCCTGACTCCCTCCTTCTGGGGTCTAGGCTTTTCCTTCTGTGGTTACTGCTCATGGGTGGTGGGGTTTGGGGGAGGCCGGGGTCTACACCCCAGCTCTACCACTTTGCACCTGAGATTTCCCTGCCATCCACGGTTTCTTTGTAAAATGGAAGGCTGTGGTGAATGTTATTAAGGTGTAGTTTAAGTGAACAGAAAGAGAGGTGTTCATTATTAAAGGGGATGTACTCAGCCCATCATCGGTTGCGTGCTGTTGTATTTATTGTTGGAGTTACTCATCTGGAGGACAGAGCTTGCCTCATTCTCACTTGGGAAGCCCTTGCTTGAGAGTAGGTCGGACCTGCTCTCCTGGCCTGGGTGTCTGCCCACCTCCCCACTTCTTCTTGCTTTTAGGAGCTGAACCTGTCATTCTGTGAGATCAAGAGGGATGCTGCACTGGCGGTTGCTGAGGCCATGGCAGACAAGACCAAGCTGGAGAAGCTGGACCTCAACGGTAGTCAGGGCGGTGTGGCCCCAGCACAGATCTGCTGGACTGGCCCTGCCACCCTGTCCTGACTGCTCTGCCCTCCCCTCGAGTAGGCAACACCCTTGGAGAAGAAGGCTGTGAGCAGCTTCAGGAGGTGCTGGATGGTTTCCACATGGCCAAGGTGCTGGCATCCCTCAGGTAGGGAACTCCAGGTGGCAAGGCCCAAGGGGAAAGGGCAGGCCATCCTTCATCTGTTTCTACATTGGTTTATTCAAGAACGTTGCTTGAGCTCCTGTAGTGTTCCAGGACTGTCCTAGACATTAGGACTATAAGGATAAGACAGTTGAGGATTCTGGCCCATGGGAATAAGGCAGATTAATTAAGTTGTTATTTGTTCAACAAGGGGCGCACAGGAGACTGCACTGTGGCCGCCCTCTAGAGCAGGTGAGTCGGGGAGGCCGCTGGAGGGGAGATGCTAGATCTGATCCTGGGGTGGTGAGGGCTGCAAGTACAGGGGACGGTGAGCACAGGGAGGGTGGGGGTCAGAGACGCAGGCACCTAGAAGAGGATGTTCTTAAGACTGTTCTTAAGAATCTAACTGTTGGCTGGTATCCGTAGCTCAGTGGATAGGGTACTGGCCACATATACCCAGGCTGGCTGGTTTGAACCCAGCCCCAGCCAGCTGGAAAACAATCTGCAACAAAAAAATAGCCGGGTGTTGTGGTAGACGCCTGTAGTCCCAGCTACTCCGGAGGCTGAGGCAAGAGAATTGCTCAAGCCCAAGAGTTTGAGGTTGCTGGGCGGCGCCTGTGGCTCAGTCGGTAAGGCGCCGGCCCCATATACTGAGGGTGGCGGGTTCAAACCCGGCCTCGGCCAAACTGCAACCAAAAAATAGCCGGGCGTTGTGGCGGGCACCTGTAGTCCCAGCTGCTCGGGAGGCTGAGGCAAGAGAATCGCTTACGCCCAGGAGTTGGAGGTTGCTGTGAGCTGTGTGAGGCCACGGCACTCTACCGAGGGCCATAAAGTGAGACTGTCTCTACAAAAAAAAAAAAAAATAACAATGTTAGAAAAAAAGAGTTTGAGGTTGCTGTGAGCTGTGATGCCCTGGCACTCTGCTGAGGGGAACAAAGTGAGACTCAGTCTCAAAAAAAAAAAAAAAAAGGGTGGCGCTTGTGGTTCAGTGAGTAGAGCACTGGCCCCATATACCGAGGGTGGCGGGTTCAAACCTGGCCCCTGCCAAACTGCAACAAAAAAATAGCCGGGCGTTGTGGCAAGAGAATCGCCTAAGCCCAAGAGCTGGAGGTTGCTGTGAGCTGTGATGCCACGCACTGTACTGTGGGCGATAAAGTGAGACCCTGTCTCCAAAAAAAAAAAAAGAATCTGATGGTTGGTTGGGCACCATGGCTCAGCCTATAATCCTATCACTCTTGGAGGCTGAGGTGGGAGGATTGCTTAAGCTCAGGAGTTTGAGACCAGCCTGAGTAAGAGAGAGATTCTGTGTCTACTAAAAATAGAAAAACTAGCTGAGTGTTGTAGTGGATGCCCGTAGTCCCCGCTACTCAGGAGGCTGAGGCAAGAGAATCACTTAAGCCCAAGAGTTTGAAGTTGTAAGCTATGAGGCCACGGCACTGTAGCCTGGGTGACAGTGAGACTCTATCTCAAAGATAAAGAGTCTGACTCCTAGGAAGGAAGAGATAGTTGCAGAGAATATGGATTGCAAGGTTTGCAAAGCCTGTTAGAGGTAGGGGAGCTATCATCACCTTCTGGATCAGTTGGTTTGGGCCTCCAGCACCTGGCTGCCTCTGTCCTTCTGATCACCAAGTCTTCATTCCTGTCAGATGCCTGGTCACACCTCCTAATGCCCAGCCCTGTCCTGCTGCTAGGAACTGAGGGCTCAAAGGGCCATGGACCAAGGAAATGGGGACCCCTTACTCCACCATCTGCCGCACCTGTAGCTCCCTGTGGTCAGCAGGTTATGGTGGCCCTGCCCTGGCATCTCAACCTGGGCAGCACTCCTGAGAGCTCTCTAGAGGGCTTTCTTCCTTTTCTCTGCCTCCTCTGGGATTGGGGCAGCCTGTGGAACAGGACAAGATTTGATTTTTCTGTGTCCATATCATGGGCTTCTCTGGGTGACAACAAGTGGGGGACGTGTTCCCTGGGAGCAGGGGCTACTCCGAGTCTCCCCCCACCCTGGCTGGGGTCACCAGGCTTACAAAGCCAGGCCTCTAGCCAGTGGCTGCAGGTGGGGAAGGTCTGCTTTAGCCAGCTTCCCTCTGCAGTGATGATGAGGACGAGGATGAAGAGGAAGCAGAGGAGGAAGAGGAAGGAGATGAAGAGGAGGAGGAGGAGGAAGAAGAGGAGGAGGAGGAGGAGGAGGAAGAACCACAGCAGAGAGGGCAGGGAGAGGAGTCAACCACACCCTCAAGGAAGATTCTGGACCCTAACAGCGGGGTGAGTGCCTGGCCATCTGCCAGCGTCACAGCCCTGGTCCCCTGATTGGATCTGGAGGCATCTTCATGGGGAGCTGGTCCACCTGGGTATAGCAGCTGCAGATGGTCTTTGATTGTAGGTTGTTAAGTAAAAAGCAAATCACCCCAAGGCAGTGATGCTCACCCAGTGTAGATATGTGTGTGTTCGGTTGTAAATTGTGAGATGGTTATAACCCTGTGTGCATGTATCTTAAAACATATGTAAATATTTCTAGGGTGGCGCCTGTGGCTCAGTGAGTAGGGCGCTGGCCCCATATACCGAGGGTGGCGGGTTCAAACCCGGCCCCGGCTAAACTGCAACCAAAAAATAGCCGGACGTTGTGGCGGGCGCCTGTAGTCCCAGCTGCTCGGGAGGCTGAGGCAGGAGAATCGCTGAAGCCCAAGAGCTAGAGGTTGCTGTGAGTCCTGTGACATCATGGCACTCTACTGAAGGCGGTAAAGTGAGACTCTGTCTCTACAAAAAAATAAAAAATAAAAAAATATTTCTAAAATAATTGAGTAAAAAATAGCCAAAATTGAAATTCTGAATGTTTTATCTACCCACAAGGGGATTATCTTGCTGACCCTTGGAGACAGCCCCCCATTCCTGAGACTGTGGCTAGGACTATGGTGTTCCTTGCCTGGCCAGGGGCTGGTGGCGTCAGGCTGCCACGCCTCCCATTCATTCCCTCTCAGGTTCCTAAATATAGCTCCAGGAGAACTTGGGTTTGGACGAGGGTCCCCACACTCTTCTCTGGTTTATGGAGCAGTTAAACAAATTGATCAATGTCTCAGCACCTCAGAGGCTCGCGAGTAGCACTCACCTCTGTGTGGTGGGTACACCTTAGGCACGCGTGTCTCTCGGGTCATTCCTGGGGCAATGGGGCGTCACGTGTCATGGCCAAGATCTACCTGGCCATAATGAGTCCCCCACCCCAGAATCTCCTGGACCAGGAGCAGCACATGAGGGTGACCCAAAGAGATGGAGAACTGAGGCTGAGTGGAAGAGAGAATTCTAGACTCTGATCCTGGGCTGAACATGTTGGGTGTGGGATGGACATAGCCAGGCCAAGGGGTCTGAGGTCTGGAATTGTACAAAGCTCCTGTGCTACCCTTCTCAGGAGCCAGCTCCTGTGCTGACCTCCCCACCTCCTGCAGACGTCTCTACCTTCCTGGCCTTCCCCTCCCCAGAGAAGCTGCTACGCCTTGGGCCCAAGAGCTCCACATTGATAGCCCAGCAGGTAAGAGCAGCACTTCCTGGCTCCCCCCCTAGATCACTAGAGAAGAGGGTGACCTGAACTCAGGATTGGGAGGTGACACTGGCAGCTGGGGTCAGGTTGGCTCAGCCTGCCTCAGTGTTGTTTTTTAACATAAACCCACAAACGAGGGTTGCCAACATCTGGGGGTTGTGGAGGTCTGCGCCCCAGTGGGAGCATGCATGGCTTCCAGGCAGCCTGGCCACTTCCCGTGAGGACAGGGTCAGAGAATTCTCTCAAGACTCTAGCCTGTGCATGCCCACTGCTTGCTTTTCTCTGTATGTTCTGTCCACCTAGCTGCTTCTAGAACAACTCTGCTGACCAGAGCCCTTGTAAAGGTCACCCGCTTATTACTGGAAGGCTACCCTCTCCCCAGCCTCACTTGTTTGGTTCTTTCATACAGAGGTGATTATCAAGTGCCTGCTTTCTGCCAGCACCTGTACTTGGCAACCTGAAATGTAGACCCCATTAGTCTTATAGATGACAAAATGGAGGCTCAGGTGACTCTCAAGATTCAGCTTGGCATTTGGGCTGATTTTCTTACGTCATTATAGTTCACAGCGACCTCAAACTCCTAGGTTCAAGCAGTCCTCTGCCTCAGCTTCCTGAGTAGCTGGGACTAGAGACACCCACCACCATGCCCAATTTGTTTTATTATTATTATTTTTTTTTTTTGTAGAGACAGGGTCTCACTTTATGGCCCTCGGTAGAGTGCCGTGGCCTCACACAGCTCACAGCAACCTCCAACTCTTGGGCTTAAGCAATTCTCAGCCTCCCAAGCAGCTGGGACTACAGGCGCCCGCCACAACGCCCGGCTATTTTTTGGTTGCAGTTTGGCCGGGGCCGGGTCTGAACCCGTCACCCTCGGTATATGGGGCCGGTGCCTTACTGACTGAGCCACAGGCGCCACCCTGTTTTATTATTTTTTTGTAGAGATGAGGTCTCACTATATTTCCCAGGATGGTCTTGAACTCCTGGCCTCTGCAAGCGCAGTGACTCACACCTATAATCCCAGCACTCAGGAAGGCCAAGTGGGGTGGATTGCCTGAGCTCACAGGTTTGAGACCAACCTGAGCCACAGCAAGACCCTATCTCTAAAAATAGCTGAACGTTATAGTAGGTGCCTATAGTCCCAACTGCCTGGGAGGCTGAGGCAAGAGAATTGCTTGAGCTGAAGAGTTTGAGGTTGCTGTGACCTGTGATGCCACGGCACTCAACAAAGTCAGACTCTGTCTCAAAAAAGAACTCCTGGCCTCAAGTGATCCTCCTTACCTGTATTTTAACTTGATAAATGAGATTATATGAGCCTTTTTGTGTCCTCCTATTTCCATTTAACACTGTTCATCATTTGCCTGAGTCAGTAAAACTCTTCTCATGCTCTTGTTCCAATGAGTGGATATGGCACTTAAAATGCCCACAGTTTCTGGGCATTGACTTTTTTCTCCACTTTACCCTGTCGTCCATGAAGTTGAGGTATTCCTTGCGTATGAATACTGTGTGTGTTCTGGATTTTTCTTCACATTATGGGATGTGCACCATGGTGTCCCAGGGAAGATTTTCACTACTCCTTTATCCTGCCATGCTCCCAGACCCAACCCAGCTTTTAGGGGACAGCATGGAGTAAGGTGGGGCCCATCCTCACATGTCATGGGCCCAAAGCCTCTTCTGTCTCACTGTGTGCCGAAACCCTGGGGCTCTGGCCTCTTGTAACCCACTCTTGTCTCATATCCTTAGACTGACACATCTGACCCAGAAAAGGTGGTCTCTGCCTTCCTAAAGGTGTCATCTGTGTTCAAGGACGAAGCCACAGTGAGGACGGCAGTGCAGGATGCAGTCGGTAACGTAGGCTAGTTGGGGCACGCCCCCTAGACGCTAGAAATACACGTGGTGCTTTCTCCTGGACTGGTGCTCAATGGGTGGCATCAAAGCAGGAAGTGGGGGACAGTTAAATGGGAAGCAAGACTAGGAATGGGGGTCTCCCTTGAAAGCCTACCTGTGGCACCTGCAGGAATGGGTTGCCTGAGTTCCTTTTCTCAGAACAGCCTAGCACAATCTGTTCAGGTCCCCTCAACTCCCTAAGTTACCTGAAACCTCCCCAGTGCTGGTCTGCCTTACCATGTCTCAGTCTGCTGTGTGAGGTGGGCACAGTGGGTGTCATCCCTACGCCCATTTTATATGTTAGGCCTGGATGGAGAAGGGCCAGAGTGTCAGAGCCAGTAAATGGACTGAGTCCATCCCCTGGTGCCCTCCCACGTTCACTCTGTACTCAGGGCAGGATGGCAGGAGGGAAGGAGGCTCTGAAGGCCCCATGGCCCAGGCTGGCATCCGGCCCCACTGCTGTCTCTGCCCTGCAGATGCCCTGATGAAGAAGGCCTTCAGCTCACCCTCCTTCAACTCCAACGCCTTCCTTACCAGGCTCCTCGTGCACATGGGTCTGCTCAAGGTGAGACCAGAGGGGTTGCAGGCCCAGGAGGGCTACAGGCAGGAGTGTACCAGACGTTGCTTCAGGCATATGGCCAACACCTCCCTACTCAGGTCTCAATCCCATCACTCCCCTGTGTCCCTTAGGCCTGAGTCTGCCCCAGCTGTCTTGATCTTCTTGATAGGATCTCAGCTGGACCTCAGTCATGGGGCACCGTCAGCAGAGTCTAGATAGTGGAGATCTAGAGCCCCCAGGTGACCTGGAAGCTCACCCGCCTTTTGCTGTGTTCCCCTCATAGAGTGAAGACAAGATCAAGGCCATCGCCAACCTGTATGGCCCCCTGATGGTGCTGAACCATATGGTGCAGCAGGACTACTTTCCCAAGGCCCTTGCACCCCTGCTGCTGGCGTTCATGACCAAGTGAGTGTGGCTTTGTCATTTCACCCAGGCGGCCCTCTCAGGCTTCCAGTTGGCCGAAGCTTCCCTGGCAAGGTCAGGGAGTCCTGGCCCAGCCAAGCTGGTTGCCTCCACTCAGGCTTGTGGCAACCCTCGCGCTTCCTGGGCTGCCAGCATCCTAATTTGTGTCTTACCACCCTTGTAAGCCTTCTGCCCTTTGCCCCGCTGAGAATGGTGGGGCTTAGGGACAAAGCCTTTTCCTGTGGAGAGAGGAGACATGAAATGGCCTCCACTTCCCAGATGAGGAAGCTGGCACCCAGGTTGGTTAAGCATTAGCCCAGGTCACACACTAGCAAAGGGCCAGGCCAGTGTCCAAACCCAAGTCTGCTAGTGAAGATTCTGTGCCCGGCAGTGTTTCTGGGAGCAATTCTGTGTTCATGCCCACAGCAGCCCAGATTAAAAGGGCCTGGTCATGGCTTGGCACCCGTGGCTCAAGCGGCTAAGGCGCCAGCCACATAACACTTGAGCTGGCAGGTTCAAATCCAGCCCAGGCCCGCCAAACAACAATGATGGCTGCAACCAAAAATAGCCAGGCATTGTGGTGGGTGCCTGTAACCCCAGCTACTTGGGAGGCTGAGGCAAGCGAATCGCTGGAGCCCAAGTGTTTGAGGTTGCTGTGAGCTGTGATGTCACGGTACTCTACCCAGGGTGATAGCTTGAGACTCTGTCTCAAAAAAAAAAAGCGGGGGGGTGGGGGGGCGGGCATGGTGGCTCACGCCTGTAATCCCAGCACTGTGGGAGGCTGAGGAGGGAGAATCGCTTGAGCTCAGGAGTTCGTGACTCGCCTAAGCAACAGTGAGACCCCGACTCATGAAAAAAATGGAAAAACCCAGCTGGGCACCATGGGCGCCCGTAACCCCAGCAGCTTCCGGAGGCTGAGGCAGCAGGGTGCCTGCAGCCCGAGTCTGAGGTTGTGGTGAGCTACCCACTGCACTCTGCCCACTGCACTCTGCTCAGGGGTATAGGGTGGGACCCTGTCTCAACAACAACAAAAAAAAAGCGGGGGAGCCCTGGTCACACCGTGCTCTGCAGCCCCAAGGGTATCTCCTGGGGAGGACACACTCTACAAGGGGCACTGGACAGTCCTGGCACATTGGTGGGCAGTGGGCTTAGGCGATTCTCTTGCCTCAGCCTCCCGAGTAGCTGGGACTATAGGCACCCACCTCAACACTCGGCTATTTTTTTTGTTGCAGTTTGGCCAGGGATGGGTTTAAACCTGCCACCCTTGGTATATGGGGCCGGTGTTCTACCCACTGAGCCACAAGCGCCGCCCTATGTGCCACATTTGCTTGACCAGGGGTTAGGCCATATTGTCTCTAGTTGGTTGGGTCACCCATAGTGAACCTAGTGCCTTTTGGGGAGTGGGACAGGTACAGGAACAAGGAAGTCCCCATAGCACATGAGCTCAAAGCTAGCTAGCTGCCGCAGGGCACTTGGAACCATAGTGGGTGTCATGCATAGGCCCTCAGTGCTAGCCCTGGCTGTGCTCCACCCCGTGGGGGTCTTGATGCAGTTTGTTCCTCTGCAATGAGACTCATCTTGATGGCAGCAGTGGCCAGCCCTTTCCTTATAACCGAGATGGGATTATAATGGCCCAGTCTTACATGTCTGCTACTAGCCACTGAGGACTCCCTAGCCCCGTGTCTGGTGGAAGATCCCTTGAAAGGTGTCCCGTAGAGAGCAGAGGCCCCGGATTCTGGCTGGGCCACTGGCATTCTGGGCATCTCTGGGCTGTGTGGCCTTGGGGACACCCTACCTCCCAGCCTCATGCACACCCTACCCCCCACTGTGTAAAAGGCAGGGGTCTAATGTCTCTTTTGCTGTCATTGTGAAAGTTAAGAAAATTGAATCCAGGGCGGCGCCTGTGGCTCAAGGAGTAGGGCGCCGGTCCCATATGCCAGAGGTGGCGGGTTCAAACCCAGCCCCGGCCAAAAAAAAAAAAACCAAAAAAAAAAAAAAAAGAAAATTGAATCCAGCACAGAAAAGGCCCCACCATTGGAAAACAGGCCCTGCTAGAGCCTGAGCTTACAGGGGCTAAGAGATGTCTCTTCCACTTACTGACCCTTCTTTCCCCACAGGCCCAACGGCGCCCTGGAATCCTGTTCCTTTGCCCGCCACAATCTGCTGCAGACGCTGTACAAGGTCTAAATTTGAAGCTTTTCCCCATCCCCTGGGGCACAAATGGGATGAACTGAGCTGCGGCCCACGTCCTTCTGTTGGACAGGACTCTGGCCAGAGGCAGGGAGAGTCTTTGTCTCGAGTGTCTTGTTGGTCTCCTGAGTATATGTGTTGGTGTGGTTCATGTGCTTCCTGTCAGGATTTGGGTTTTTAATGTCTCCCTGCTGGCCTGACCCTGGTCTGCTGCAGGGAGTTGGCCTTGGGGGAAAGGGCTGTGAGCTGCTCTGCCATTAAAACTCGCCACCATCTGAGAGCGCTCCGCTGATCTCTGCCCCTGAACGCCCCTGGCCACACTAGGGCCTGAGGAGTTGTCCACGTACTGTCCCCTCCCGCTGTGTTGTGGGTGGGCTGCTTCCGGTCACTAAGACCTGGTCCCAGTGACTGCCATCCCGACAGCTGCTCAGCCTGAGGAGCAGAGATTGCCCTGGGTGGGTTGTGGGGCTGTCAGCAGACGGCAGGCCCCTGGCCCCTGCACTGTATGGACAGGCAGTCGTCACATCCAGGAGCATGAGTTGCCTGGACAGTGTTGGCTCCCAGACCCAGCAAGGGGCCCTCCTTGCTGCTGAGGAGATTGTCTGCGACTGGCCTTGGGCCCAGCTGGAAGGGACACCTTGGCAGCCCAAACCTGTTCACCAGCCTGGGGAGGGAGGGGCTGGGCCCCTGATGCCGGAGCTGCATCTTACGGCTGCTCTCAAAGGACCCTCTGGGGTATGGGAAAGGTGGGGACTAAAGGGCAGGAGATGCCCCGTGACTGCCCTGTGCTTTCCCCTTTGTGCTCTGTGTGTGTCTGGGCTGTGCCCGGGGGGGTTCACAAATAAAGTCATGTGTGGCAGCAGCGACTGAGCAGCTTTCACCTGAAGCAGGACATTCTTGGCCTGTGACGCACAGAGCCCTAGATGGGCCTGTGTCACCACCTGGGCAGGCCTCTCCTCTGCCTCTATGGGTGTGCCATTATATGATATAATTCTATATAAGGTAGGTGGTGACACCTGGGAGTAGGGATGGATGGGACTGGAGGTCTCCAGTCCAGGCCTCTCCACCTGCCTGACCACATCTCTCCCATTACCCCACCTTTTGGCCACAGCTCCTCTGTGTTCCTGTGTTGCTCCTTCATGGACCCAGATGGGCTGGATACTGTTCAGGTTTTGTCTCAGGCCATGCTGGCTGCAGTCAGGAGGCCTTGGGCTTGGCTGGCAAGGTTACTTCACAGAGTTGAGCCTGGCTGGGAAACCACCACAGGATGTCTTGCTACAAGGCACCTCCCAAGGGGTCCTTCACTGTCACCACACCAAATGTAAAGGTAGCCAGCAGACCCTCCTTGCTGCTACCCAACACAGCATGAATACTTGGAGCCCGTGTTCCCACCCTTTTGTGATTAAAAATTCAAAGTAGGGGCAGCACCTGTGGCTCAGTTAGTAGGGTGCCGGCCCCATATACTGAGGGTGGTGGGTTCAAACCCAGCCCTGGCCAAACTACAACAAAAAAATAGACAGGCATTGTGGCAGACGCCTGTAGTCCCAGCTACTTGGGAGGCTGAGGCAAGAGAATCGCCTAAGCCCAGGAGTTGGAGGTTGCTGTGAGCTGTGTGAAGCCACGGCACTGTACCGAGGGCAACAAAGTCAGACTCTGTCTCTACAAAGAAAAAAAACCCCTCAAACTAGGAATAGAAGAATTTACATCAAAATAATAAAGTTCATATATGAAAAGCCCACAGCTAACATCATACTCAGTAGTGATAAAGCTTTTCCTCTAAGATTGGGAGCAAGGCAAGGATTCCTACTCTAACCACTTCTACTCAACATAGTACTAGAATTCCCAGCCAGAGCACTTAGTTAAGAAAAAAGAAAGAAAAGGCATTCAAATTAGGAAAAAGTAAAATCGTCCTTAAGATTTTTTTCTCTTGGGCGGCGCCTGTGGCTCAGTCGGTGGGGCGCCGGCCCCATATACCGAGGGTGGCGGGTTCTAAACCCGGCCCCGGCCAAACTGCAACCAAAAAATAGCCGGGCGTTGTGGCGGGCGTCTGTGGTCCCAGCTACTCGGGAGGCTGAGGCAAGAGAATCGCGTAAGCCCAAGAGTTAGAGGTTGCTGTGAGCCGTGTGACGCCACGGCACTCTACCCGAGGGCGGTACAGTGAGACTCTGTCTCTACAAAAAAAAAAAAAAAAAGATTTTTTTCTCTTTTTGAGACAAAGTCTTGCCTTGCTGCCCCCAGTAGACTGCCCAGGCATCATAGATCGCAGCAACCTCCAATTCTTGGACTCAAGCGATTCTCTTGCCTCAGGCTCCTGGCTAGCTGGTACTATAGGTGCCTGGCTATTTTTTTTTTTTTTTTTTTTAAGAGATGGGGTCTTGGAAGGTGCTGTGGCTCAAAGAAGTAGGGCACCAGCCCCATATGCTGGAGATGGTGGGTTCAAACCCAGCCCCGGCCAAAAACTGCAAAAAAAAAAAAGAAAGAGATGGGGGTCTTGCTCTTGCTCAGGCTCGTCTCGAACCTCTGAGTTCAGGCAATCCACCTGCCTCGACCTCTCAGAGTGCTAGGATTACAGGCATTGAGCCACTGTGTCCAGCTTAAGATTTTTTTTTTTTTTTTTTGTAGAGACAGTCTCACTTTACCACCTTCGGTAGAGTGTCATGATGTCACAGGACTCACAGCAACCTCTAGCTCTTGGGCTTCTGCAATTCTCATGCCTCAGCCTCCCAAGCAGCTGGGACTACAGGTGCTCGCCACAACGCCCGGGTATTTTTTGGTTGCAGTTCAGCCGGGGCTGTGTTTGAACCCACCACCCTCGGTATATGGGGCCGGTGCCCTACTCACTGAGCCACAGGCGCCACCCAAGATTTTTTTTATAGGATTCCACTTAAAAAACAATCACAGCATTACTTTTTTTGTTTTGTTTTGAGACAGAGCCTCAAGCTGTCACCCTGGGTAGAGTGCCATGGCATCACAGCTCACAGCAACCTCCAACTCCTGGGCTCAAGTGATTCTCCTGACTCCACCTCCTAAGTAGCTGGGATTACAGGCGCCTGCCACAACAGCCGGCTATTTTCTTGGTTGCAGCCATTGTTGTTTGGTGGGCCCAGGATAAGATTTGAACCTGCTAGCTCAGGTGTGTGTGGCTGGCGCCTTAGTCACTTGAGCCACAGGTGCCAAGCCAGAATTACCTTTTGACCCAGCAATTACACTTCAGGTATATACCCCAAAGAACAAAAAGAGACATACCTCCACCAATGTTCCAGCATTGTTCTCAATAGAACAGTAGGCAAAAGGGGGAAATAACACAGTGTTCATCAACAGATGCATGGCTTAAATATGGCAGTATGTACAATGGAATATTATGTCATAGAAAGGAATGAAGTTCCAATGTATGCTACAACATGGATGAATCTTTTTCTTTTTTTTTTTGTGGTTTTTGGCCAGGGCTGGGTTTGAACCCACCACCTCCAGGATATGGGACCGCGCCCTACTCCTTGAGCCACAGGCGCCGCCCTATGTGGATAAATCTTGAAACCATGAAATAAGCCAGACACAAAAGGACAACCATGATTCCATTTAGATGAAGTATCTAGAACAAGCAAATTTACAATGACAGAAAGCAGGGGTTACCGGGGCTGGGGAGGGTAGATGGGGAGTAATTATATAACAGATAACAGGCTACCAGGAGCTGGGGTGCGTAGATGGGGAGTAATCATATAACGGACACCAGGCTACCAGGAGCTGGGGTAGGTAGATGGGGAGTAATCATATAACAGACACCAGGCTACCAGGAGCTGGGGAGGGTAGATGGGGAGTAATATAACAGACATCAGGCTACCAGGGGCTGGGGAGGTTGGATGGGGAGTAATCATATAACGGACACCAGGCTACCAGGAGCTGGGGAGGGTAGATGGGGAGTAATCATATAACGGACACCAGGCTACCAGGAGCTGGGGAGGGTAGATGGGGAGGAATCATATAACGGACACCAGGCTACCAGGAGCTGGGGAGGTTGGATGGGGAGTAATCATATAACGGACACCAGGCTACCAGGAGCTGGGGAGGTTGGATGGGGAGTAATCATATAACGGACACCAGGCTACCAGGGGCTGGGGAGGGTAGATGGGGAGTAATCATATAACGGACACCAGGCTACCAGGGGCTGGGGAGGGTAGATGGGGAGTAATCATGTAACAGACACCAGGCTACCAGGAGCTGGGGAGGGTAGATGGGGAGTAATCATGTAACGGACACCAGGCTACCAGGGGCTGGGGAGGGTAGATGGGGAGTAATCATATAACGGACACCAGGCTACCAGGAGCTGGGGTAGGTAGATGGGGAGCAATCATATAACAGACACCAGGCTACCAGGAACTGGGGAGGGTAGATGGGGAGTAATATAACAGACATCAGGCTACCAGGGGCTGGGGAGGTTGGATGGGGAGTAATCATATAACGGACACCAGGCTACCAGGAGCTGGGGAGGGTAGATGGGGAGTAATCATATAACGGACACCAGGCTACCAGGAGCTGGGGAGGGTAGATGGGGAGTAATCATATAACGGACACCAGGCTACCAGGAGCTGGGGAGGGTAGATGGGGAGTAATCATATAACGGACACCAGGCTACCAGGAGCTGGGGAGGTTGGATGGGGAGTAATCATATAACGGACACCAGGCTACCAGGAGCTGGGGAGGTTGGATGGGGAGTAATCATATAACGGACACCAGGCTACCAGGGGCTGGGGAGGGTAGATGGGGAGTAATCATATAACGGACACCAGGCTACCAGGGGCTGGGGAGGGTAGATGGGGAGTAATCATATAACGGACACCAGGCTACCAGGGGCTGGGGAGGGTAGATGGGGAGTAATCATATAACGGACACCAGGCTACCAGGGGCTGGGGAGGGTAGATGGGGAGTAATCATATAACGGACACCAGGCTACCAGGGGCTGGGGAGGGTAGATGGGGAGTAATCATATAACGGACACCAGGCTACCAGGGGCTGGGGAGGGTAGATGGGGAGTAATCATATAACGGACACCAGGCTACCAGGGGCTGGGGAGGGTAGATGGGGAGTAATCATATAACGGACACCAGGCTACCAGGGGCTGGGGAGGGTAGATGGGGAGTAATCATATAACGGACACCAGGCTACCAGGGGCTGGGGAGGGTAGATGGGGAGTAATCATATAACGGACACCAGGCTACCAGGGGCTGGGGAGGGTAGATGGGGAGTAATCATATAACGGACACCAGGCTACCAGGGGCTGGGGAGGGTAGATGGGGAGTAATCATATAACGGACACCAGGCTACCAGGGGCTGGGGAGGGTAGATGGGGAGTAATCATATAACGGACACCAGGCTACCAGGGGCTGGGGAGGGTAGATGGGGAGTAATCATATAACGGACACCAGGCTACCAGGGGCTGGGGAGGTTGGATGGGGAGTAATCATATAACGGACACCAGGCTACCAGGGGCTGGGGAGGGTAGATGGGGAGTAATCATATAACGGACACCAGGCTACCAGGGGCTGGGGAGGGTAGATGGGGAGTAATCATATAACGGACACCAGGCTACCAGGGGCTGGGGAGGGTAGATGGGGAGTAATCATATAACGGACACCAGGCTACCAGGGGCTGGGGAGGGTAGATGGGGAGTAATCATATAACGGACACCAGGCTACCAGGGGCTGGGGAGGGTAGATGGGGAGTAATCATATAACGGACACCAGGCTACCAGGGGCTGGGGAGGGTAGATGGGGAGTAATCATATAACGGACACCAGGCTACCAGGGGCTGGGGAGGTTGGATGGGGAGTAATCATATAACGGACACCAGGCTACCAGGGTCTGGGGAGGGTAGATGGGGAGTAATCATATAACGGACACCAGGCTACCAGGGGCTGGGGAGGGTAGATGGGGAGTAACTATATAACAAATACAGAACTTCTCTTTGGGATGATGAAAAATTTCTGAAAATGTATGGCAGTAATGGTTGCCTAGTATTGTGAATGTACTTACCACTGAATCGTTGACTTAAAAATGATTAAAATGATTAATTTTACATATAGTTACCACAGGTTAAAAAAAAACATAAATTGGCTTGGCACTCATAGCACAGTGGTTATTAGCACACCAGCCACATGCACCCAGCCCACGTCTGCTAAACAACAACAAATGCAGCAAAAGAAACAAACAAAATAGCTGGGTGTTGTGGTGGGCACCTGTAGTCCCAGCTACTTGGGAGGCTGAAGCAAGGGAATTGCTTAAGCCCAAGAGTTTGAGGTTTCTGTGAGCTGTGATGCCATAGCACTCTACCCAGGCGACATAATGAGTATGTCAAAAAAAAAATTCATAAATTAAAAAAGCAAAATTATAGGGCGGCGCCTGTGGCTCAAAGAAGTAGGGCGCCAGCCCCATATGCCGGAGGTGGTGGGTTCAAACCCAGCCCCAGCCAAAAACTAAAAAAAAAAAAAAATCACACAAGGCAAAATTATAGAGTTTTAAGGAGATAATAAAGGTGAATATGGCATTAAAGAGAAGAGAAATTAATTAGGCTATATTTTAACCTCCTTTGTCTTTGCTGTTATTGTGATATAATGGATACTTTGCAGCTATGCTGTTCTGATATCAAAAGTCATTAAGGGCGGGCGGCACCCGTAGCTCAGTGGGTAGGGCACTGGCTACATACACCCAGGCTGGTGGGTTCGAACCCGGCCTGGACCTGCTAAACAACTGCAACAACACAAAAAATAGTCAGGTGTTGGGGCAGGTGCCTGTAGTCCCAGCTACTCGGGAGGATGAGGCAAGAGAATCACTTAAGCCCAAGAGTTTGAGGTTTCTGTGAGCTGTGGCGCACTCTATTGAGGGCGACAGGGATACTCTGTTTCTTAAAAAAAAAAAAAAGCTCATTAAGGGAGTAAAAGGGCAAGTCACAGGAGGAAAATAATTGTGATACATATTTATAAAATTCACATCCAGGTACATGGTTTCCTTTTTTTTTTTCTTTTTGAGATAGGCTCATTACGTCACCTGTGGTAGAGTGCTATGGCATCACAGCTCATAGCAACCTTAAACTTTTGGGCTTAAGCAATTCACTTGCTTCAGCCTCCCGAGTCTGGGACTACAGGCACCCCCCAATACAACACCCGGCTATTTTTTGTTGCAGTTATCGTTGTTTAGCTGGCCTGGGCCGGGTTCGAACCCGCCACCCTTGGTGTAGTTGGCTGGCGCCGTAACCACTGTGCCAAGGGCGCTGAGCCCAGATACATAGTTTCTACAAATTGATAAAAGACAATGGGAAAATGAACCAAAAGCTTGAATGGGCAATTCACAGAAAGCATAAGAGAGGTATTAGTCTCCAGAGAAACATTAAAGTCACACCATGACACCTTTATACCCTCACTAGAATGGTGAAAATATAGACAATACCAAGCTTGGTGAGGGCGTGGAGCAACTGGAACTCTGAGAGCTGGTGATAGCGCGCTTTGGTACAACCACGTTGAGCCACTGGCAGTATCTACTGAAGCTAAAAAAAAAAGGGTCCCCTAAGACCAGCACTTCCACTCCCAGAAATACCACAACAGAAACGGCCACATATATTTATATTAAGCAGTACTTTTCATGATACCCCACACTGGAAACAATCCGAATGTCCAATGGCAGTGGAATCAGTAAATATGGTACGGTACCTTGAGGTGCCAAAATGTCAGGAATGGTCTGCCAAGAGGGAGGAGTGTTCAGCATTGATGTTTGAACAAGCCAGGAGATGACGACGATGAAAAGCGCCTGACCTTAAGGTGTATTTCACTTCCCTACCAACAATACAGCTGATGGTCCCACCTCTGCCCATGAGCTTTTGTGGTATATTTATAGAAAAGCCATCTGAGGGAGGGAGGGTGGTTTATTTTTTTGTTTGTTTATTTTTATTTATTTTTTTGCAGTTTTTGGCCAGGGCTGGATTTGAACCCACCACCTCCAGCATATGGGGCCAGTGCCCTACTCCTTTGAGCCACAGGCACCGCCCTTTTTTGTTGTTTGCTTTTGAGACAGTCTTGCACCCAGGCTAGAGTGCAGTGTTGTGATGATAACTCACTGCAGCTTCTAACTCCAGGGCCCAAGAGATCTAGAAATCCTCCCAGCTCAGCCTCTGAGTCACCAAGAGCAAAGGTGTGCACTACCACACCCACCTAATAAACAAATTCAAACAATCCAGACAGACAGATGAATCTCAGTAGTGAAGTTGAGTAGCAAAAAAGCCTGACGTTGGGCGGCGCCTGTGGCTCAAAGGAGTAGGGTGCCGGCCCCATATACCAGAGGTGGTGGGTTCAAACCCAGCCCTAGCAAAAAAGAAAAAAACAAAAACCTGATATTGGCGGCACCCGTAGCTCATTGGGGAGGGCACTGGCCACATACACTGAGGCTGGCGGGTTCAAGCCCGGCACCAGCCAGCTAAAGCAACAATGACAAGTGCAAGAAAATGTAGCTAGGTGTTGTGGTGGCCAGCTACTTGGGAGGCTGAGGTAAATGAATCGCTTAAGCCCAAGAGTTTGAGGTTGCTGTGAGCTGTGACGCTATGGCACTCTACTGAGGGTGACATAGTGAGACTCTGTTTTGGAAAAAAAAAGCCTGCCGGGCGGCGCCGGCCCCATATACCGAGGGTGGCGGGTTCAAACCTGGCCCCGGCCAAACTGCAACCAAAAAATAACCGGGCGTTGTGGCGGGCTCCTGTAGTCCCAGCTACTTGGGAGGCTGAGGCAAGAGAATCACTTAAGCCCAGGAGTTGGAGGTTGCTGTGAGCTGTGTGATGCCACGGCACTCTACCGAGGGCCATAAAGTGAGACTCTGTCTCTACAAAAAAAAAAAAAAGCCTGCCATAAAAGAGCACACTGATTCCATTGATGTGGAATTTGCAGAGTGAGATAAAGCATGCGTAGAGGTCTGTGTGTGGTGTGACATTATTTCCGGGTTTTAAAAGGACAACTGAATAATGAAGCAACTCCATTAGAAACACAGGATCTAAAAAATTACAGGATAAATAAATGTTTGCTGGTCTGGCTGCACAAGTTTTTTTTTTTTTTTTTGAGACTACAGGCACCCACCACAATGCCCAGCTTTTTTTTTGTTGTTGTTGCAGTTGTCATTGTTTAGCAGGCCTGGGCCGGATTCAAACCCGCCTGCCTCGGTGTACGTGGCCAGCGTCCTACTCACTGTAGTTCTTTTTTTTTTTTAAATACACATGTCCCTGAAAAGGTATATTGGTATATTTGGATATTCTTTACATCATAATAACAGAAAACTAGAGGGTGCTTACTTCAGCAGTACATCCATTATAATTAGAACCATACAGAGATGAACATGGCCCCTGTGCAAGGGTAACACAAATTCAATTGTTCCATATTTTTTACTACTCAGACATAAAGAGAAATGAATTCATGTCTTTTGTAGCAATTTGGATAGAACTGGAGACCATTATCCTAAATGAAGTATCTCAAGAATGGAAAAACAAACACCATGTGCTCTTTAATAATTTAGAACTAATCAATGGGCACACATGGGCAGAGAGAGAAGTAAAAATCATTGGAAATCAGCCAGGTGTGGCGGCTCACACCTGTAATCCCAGCACTCTGGGAGGCTGAGGCAGGATTACCTGAGCTCAGGTGTTCAAGACTAGCCTGAGCAAGAGTAAAACCCCGTCTCTACTAATAGAAAAATTGATGGGGGTATGATGGTGAGCACCTATAATCCCAGCTGCTTGGGAGGCTGAGGCAGGAGGATTGCTTGAGTCCAGGAGTTTGTGGTTGCTGTGAGCTGGGCTGACACCATGGCACTCTAGTTTGGGTGACAAAGCGAGACTGTCCAAGAAAAAAAAAAAGACACTGGGGCAGCGCCTGTGGCTCAGTGAGTAGGGTGCTGGCCCCATGTACCGAGGGTGGTGGGTTCGAGCCCAGCCCCAGCCAAACTGCAATAACAACAACAAAAAATAGCCAGGTGCTGTGGCGGGCGCCTGTAGCCCCAGTCAGGGCTGAGGCAAGAGAATCACCTAAGCCCAAGAGCTGGAGGTTGCTGTGACCTGTGATGCCATATTACTCTACGGAGGGCAACAAAATGAGACTGTCTCAAAAAAAAAAAAAAAAAAAAAGAGAGAGAAACACTGGAAACCAAGAATGAGGGAGAGACAGAGGAGCAAAAAAACTACTTAACAGGTACAATGAACACTATTCAGGCAATAGGCACACTAACAGGCTTGACTTAAGCATTATAAAAGCTAGTGATGTCACCAAAACATTTGTATCCACTTAATATTTTAAAATTTATATCCGGGCATTGTGCTGGGCACCTGGGAGGCTGAGGCAGGAGAATTACTTGAGCCCAAGAGTTTGAGGTGGTTGTTACCTGTGATGCCACGGCACTCTACTGAGGTCGACATAGTGAAACTCTGTCTCAAAAAAAATAATAATAATAATTAAATTAAATTAAAAAACCTGGCGTGGGAGGTGGTGACTCACACCTGTAATTCTAGCACTCTGGGAGGCCAAAGCAGGTGGATTGCTTGAGCTCAAGCGTTCCAGACCAGACTGAGCAGGATTGAGATCCCCGTTTCTACTAAAAATAGAAAATCTAGCCAGGTGTTGTTGGTACCTGTTGTCTCAGCTACTTGGGAGGCTGAGGCAAAAGGATTGCTTGAACCCAAAAGTCTGAGGTTGCTGTGAGCTATGATGATGCCATGACACTCAACCCTAAGGCAACAAAGTGAGACTCTTAAAACAAACAAAAAAAGAAAAAACTGGAGGTAACTAAAATGTCCAAGATAAATAAATAAATAAATCAGATGAAATAGAATATCAGGCAACAATGGAATACTATACAATAATCAAAATGAATGAGCATGAAGCCAAGGTGCAATGGCTCATGCCTATACATGCAGTGCTTTGAGAGACCAAGGCAGGAGAGTCACTGAGCCCAGGAGTTGGAAGCCGCAGTGAGCTCTGATCACACCACTACACTCTGGCCTAGGCAACAGAGCAAGATCTCATCTCAAAAAAAATTATATGTGTGTGTATATACACAATAAGTATGACTCTGGCTCGGCGCCTGTGGCTCAAGCAGCTAAGGCTCTAGCCACATACACTTGAGCAGGCAGGTTCATATCCAGCCCGGGCCCACCAAACAACAATGACAGCTGCAACCAAAAAAATAGCCAGGCATTGTGGCGGGTGCCTGTAGTCCCAGCTACTTGGGAGGCAGAGGCAGGAGACTCGCTTGAGCCCAGGAGTTGGAGGTTGATGTGAGCTGTGATGCCACAGGACTCTACCCAGGGCGACAGCTTGAGGCTCTGCCTCAAAAAAAAAAAAAAAAAAAGAATAAGTATGATTCAGAGGCATCAACTTGGATAACTCCTAATAATGAGATGTTGAGTGAAAAAAGTGAATTTTCAGAACAATGTATGCACAGTATTAAATAACGTGTGTAAACACCTAAGCACAATTAAAGGGGGAAGAGTTAACTTTCTTGAGCACCATGTGCTGGATGCTGACCTTAACACCCACAACAACCCTAAGGACTAGTTCATACATACGTGTTTTTCAGAGACCAGGAAACCAAGGCTCTGCCCAGGGGAGTCCAGAGGACCCCAGGGCTGCTGACACACAACCTGGCCCTGGGACTCTGGCCTGAGCTGCAGCCCTGGCCAGGTGCCGGGCAGGAGGCCCTGTAACTCCAGCCTGGCCTGCCCCTCCTTCACCTCCACTGGGAAGCCCCAGTCAGCTGCCGACAATGCCTCCCATTCAGCCCTGTCCCAGCTGCCAGGCCTGCTGGCCCGGGAGCCGGGCCTCCCACAGGCAACCGGGAGGGGACTGGCCTTTCCCTGTGCTGCGCCTGCAGGCTGGACTGGCAGCTCCAGGCGGCATGGAGGGGTGAGTCTTTGGGCCCTGAGGGTACAAAGGGGGTTCACATGAGCTAAGTGGTCTCAGGCAAGTCTCTGGGCCTCTGAGAGGATGGCAGATGGGAGTTCTGGAAGCTTCCTGGGCCTCAGATTCTCCCAGGGCCTTCCAAGGGCCTTCCAAGTTGGGTTCTGGGAAGACAGTATTTGTGAAAGAGGCTTCCCCTGTGCATTAGTCCTTCGGGGCTTATCTGAGAGCCCAGTGGCAGCCCTCTGAGCCCTGCATGCGGACAAGGGATCAGTCCCCATGGGTCCCCTCATTGCCCTGCCAAGAGCCATAGCCTTCACCACCAGCCATGGAGAAGCCATGGACCCTGGCACCTACAGGAGATTCAAAAAGGTGAACGGTAACAATTCTGAGAGCAGAGAGGGGGAGGGCTAGGGCTGGAGCTCTGCCCAGGGATCAGGAGAGGATGCTCAGAGGCCATGCAGGACACAGGCTGAGAAGAAAATGATGAGGTGGGCAAATTAGTGACACAGGTAGTTAGGAAGAACTCTGGGTCTGTGCAATGACACCATAGCTGTTCCAGGTGTGCTTGTAGTGAGAGAGCCAAGGGGGTGACACTGGAGAATTTAAGCAGATTCCAGTTGAGTAATCAAAAGTCAGAACTTTCCATCAAAGGCAGTGGGGAAATGCTGAAGGGCTTTCAGCTGGGGATGTCAGGGTCCCATCTGTGTTTTGGTGTGTTCCCTTTGGTGGCTGGGTGGGAAGAGGAGCGTAGGAAAGGCTAGGAGGGCCTCAGTAGCAGCAATTGCCTATAAAGAGCAATGGGAAGTAGCTGCAGTTGTGAGGTGAGGGGATCTGATTTGGGGGGTGAAAGGAGGGATGGGAGGATGGATGGAGGATGGGTGGGTGGGTAGATGGCTGATGGGAGGATGGATGGAGAATGGAGGATAGGAGGGTAGATGGAGGATGGATGGATGGATGGTGGATAGGCAGGAGGATGGGAGGATGGACGTGAGGATGGATGGATGGAGGGGAGGATGGAAGGATGGGTGGATAGATGGGAGGAAGGACGGATGGATGGATGGATGAATGGATGGGAGTATGGGGGAATAGATGGGAGGATGTACGTATGTATGGATGGATGTATCTATGGATGTATGGATAGATGGGAGTATGGGTGGATAGATGGGAGGATAGATGAATGGATAGATGGGAGTATGAGTAGATATATGGGAGGATAGATGGGAGGATGGATGGTTGGAGGGGAGGATGGATGGGTGGGAGGACGGATGGGAGTATGGGTGGATAGATGGGAGGATGGATGGATGGATGGAGGGGAGGATGGATGGATGAAAGTATGGGTGGATAGATGGGAGGATGGAGGGATTGGAGGATGGATGGAGGGATGGGAGGATGGATGGATGCATGGATGGATGGATGGATGGAGGGGAGGATGGATGGAGGGGAAAATGGATGATTGGATGGATGGATGGGAGGTTGGGTAGATGGATGGGAGGATGGATGGATGGGTGGACAGATGGGAGGATGGGTGCATGGGAGGGTAGAAAGGAGGGTGGATGGGAAGATGGGAAGATGGATGGATGGGTGGGTGAGTGGGTAGGTGGATGGATATACTTTCCGCAAAGGACAGCCCCAAACCCATACCCTCAGCTCTCCCCATCCCAATCCAGGCTAGCTGGGTGGTACTAAAGTAAAGGGAAGACAAACAGGAAATAAACACGGAAGAAAAAAGAGGACACAGCTGCCTACTCACCATGCAGTGTGGCTTTGATTGGACTTTAAGGGTCACTCAAGTACCTCAGACCCTACAACACCTGGACCTGCCAGTCTTGCTTGCAGCTCAGGCCAGTCCTGGGCATTTTCTTCCTGCTGCCAGCTGCTTTCTCAAGGTGGACACCATTATGCTCCCTGCCACCTGGGAGCTGGCAGTGTATCTGATGACAGCCTGCTTCCACACCTCCCCCTGGACCAGAGGCCTCACCACAGTCTGGGTACATTCAACAAGTCCTCACTGAGAGGACTAGACACTCTGTCCCCAGTCATGGGATCCAGCAACCCACCAATATTTTTTTTCTTTCAATATTTTTTCTGGATAAACTTTTAGGCAAATAGGTCTCTTCTCCGAGCCTTGGTTTCCTGCAGAGTAAAATAGGACTAAAAGGCTCAGTGCCTGTAGCACAGTGGGTATGGCACCAGCCACATACATCAAGGCTGCCAGGTTCAAACCCAGCCCGGGACAGTTAAATAATGACAACTGCAACAAAAAAAGTAGCCGGGCGTTGTGGTAAGTGCCTGTAATCCCAGCTACTTGGGAAGCTGAGGCAAGAGAATCGCTTAAGCCCACGAGTTTGAGGTTGCTGTGAGCTGTGATGCCACAGCACTCTACCAATGGCAACACAGTGAGACTCTTATCTAAAAAAAAGGGGGGGGCGGTGCCTGTGGCTCAAGGAGTAGGGTGCTGGCCCCATATACCGGAAATGGTGGGTTAAAACCCAGCCCCAGCCAAAAACTGAAAAATATATATAATTTATTTATATATAATTTATATAATAATATAAAATATATATATTTTTTAATTTATAAAGTATATATATACATATATATATATAAAGGGAGGTGCCTGTGGCTCAAGAAGTAGGGCACCGGCCCCATATATCAGGGGTGGCGGGTTCAAGCCCGGCCCGGCCAAAAAAAAAGCTGCAAAAAAAAATAAAAGGACTAAAAGCAGAAACTCTACTGTCGGGGTGGGAGTGAGGCTCAGGGAAATGGCACTTTCCTGAGCCCAAAGAATGAAGGCTCTGAAGGGTTCTGGTGGGACCCAGGGAGGGACAGCATGTGGACCCTGTGCACAACCAACCCTCTATTCCTCTCCTAGGCCCCAGAGCTCCACCTGTGTCTCCTGGGTGCTGCTGCTGCTTCTGCTGTTACGGCTGGGCCCAGATTGGTGGGCAGCTGCCCAGCGCTGCCCACACACCTGCATCTGTGACAACTTCAGGCGGCACGTTGCCTGCCGCCACCAGAACCTCACTGAGGTGCCAAACGGCATCCCTGAGGTCAGCAGGGTGGGAACATGGGCGCAGGGTGGCAGTAAGGTGGTCAGGGTAGGGGCCCATGGAAAGAGCCTGGGTGGGTCACCACTAGCTCTGCCATGCCTGGCTGCTACTTCTCCTCTCCAAGACTCAGTCTATACCACTGTAAAATGGGAACAATATTTACCAATAATAGGAGATAATCTATTTAAAATCCTTACAGTGCAACTAGAATAAGCAGGTGACCCATAGATAGCTATAGATAAATATTGGCGAGACACAGTGGCTCATGCCTGTATTCCTAGCACTTGGGAGGCCAAGGCAGGTGGATTGCCTGAGTTCACAGGTTCAAGACCAGCCTAAGCCAAAGCAAAACCTCGTCTCTAAAAATAGCTGGGCACTGTGGCAGGTGCCTGTAGTCCTAGCTACTTGGGAAGCTGAGACAAGAGAATCACTTGAGCCCAGGAGTTTGAGGTTGCTGTGAGCTATGACGCCATGACACACTACCCAAGGTGACAAAGTGAGAGTCAAAGTAAATAAATAAATCCTAAACAGATCAGGGTCATGAAAAAAAAATATTGCATTTGTTATAGCCCCACAGGCCGGGTGTGGTGGCTCATGCCTGTAATCCCAGCACTCTGGGAGGCAAGATGGCGGATTGCTTGAGCCCAAGAGTTTAAGGCCAGCCTGAGCAAGACTGAGACCCCATCTCTACTAAAAATAGGAAAATTAGCCAGCCACTGTGGCAGGCACCTGTAGTCTCAGCTACTTGGGAGGCTGAGGCAGGAGGATGGCTTGAGCCCAGGAGTTTGAGGTTGCTCTGAGCTATAATGCTACAGCACTCTACCAAGGGTGACAAAACAAGACTATCTCAAAACCAAAAACTAAAACAAACAAAAACTCAGGATGCAGCAGGGGAACATATGGTCTCTGTCCTGTGGAGTCGGGAGTGAGGAGGAGGGAGAAAGAAAAGAGGCAGTGACAATATAGAGGGAAAATGCCCCAGTGGGCGATGCCCCAGCGACAGAGGAGGAAGGCTTTCTGGAGGCGGCGTCAGGGACCAGGATTATGAGAGAAAGGGTAAGGCAAGGGGAGAGGGGAAAGTTCCAGATGTGGCAGCAGCTCACTACGCCTCTGCCTCGCTGTCCCCTCCGCTCCCAGCTGACGCAGAGGCTAGACCTGCAGGGCAACATGCTGAGGGCGCTCCCGCCAGCTGCCTTCCAGGCCCTGCCCCACCTCACACACCTGGACCTGCGGCACTGTCAGGTGGAGCTGGTAGCCGAGGGCGCCTTCCGTGGCCTGGGACGCCTGCTTCTCCTCAACCTTGCGTCCAACCGCCTGCGCGAGCTGCCCCAGGAGGCGCTGGCCGGGCTAGGCTCTCTGCGGCGGCTGGAACTTGAGCAGAATTTGCTGGAGGAACTGCGGCCGGGGGCGTTCGGGGCGCTCGGCGCCCTGGCTACGCTGAACCTGGCCCACAACGCCCTGGTCTACCTGCCCGCCATGGCCTTCCAGGGGCTGCTGCGCACCCGCTGGCTGCGGCTGTCTCACAACGCGCTCAGCGTGCTGGCCCCTGAGGCCCTGGCCGGCCTGCCTGCCCTGCGACGGCTCAGCCTGCAGCACAACGAGCTCCAGGCCCTGCCCGGGCCTGCCCTGTCCCAGGCCCGCGGCCTGGCCCGTCTCGAGCTGGGTCACAACCCGCTCACCTACGTGGGCGAGGAGGACGGGCTGGCGTTGCCCGGGCTGCGGGAGTTGCTGCTGGACCACGGGGCCCTGCAGGCGCTGGATTCCAGGGCCTTCGCCCGCTGCCCGCGTCTGCACACCCTGGACCTCCGAGGGAACCAGTTGGAGACGCTGCCCCCGCTGCAGGGCCCGGGCCAGCTGCGCCGGCTGCGGTTGCAGGCGAACCCGCTGTGGTGCGGCTGCCAGGCGCGGCCGCTGCTCGAGTGGCTGGCGCGAGCACGCGTGCGCTCGGACGGCGCGTGCAGGGGCCCGAAGCGCCTGCGAGGCGAGGCCCTGGACGCCCTGCGGCCCTCGGACCTGCGCTGCCCCGGGGACGCGGCGGCGGCGGCGGAGGAGGAGGAGCTGGCTGCGGTCCGGCCCCGCGCCCCTCCGCGCGCCTCCGACGGAGAGGACGGTGCGGCCGGTCCCTGCCCTCGCGCCTGCGCCTGCGCCCCCGAGTCCAGGCACAGCAGCTGTGAGGGCCGCGGGCTGCAGGCGGTGCCCCACGGCTTTCCCAACGACACTCAGCTCCTGGACCTGAGGCGGAACCAGTTCCCCACGGTGCCCCGAGCGGCCTTCCCGGGCCTGGGCCACCTGGTGTCGCTGCACCTCCAACACTGCAGCATCTTGAATCTGGAGGCGGGCGCCTTGGCGGGACTGGGCCATCTGGTCTACCTCTACCTCTCTGACAACCAGCTCTCAGCTCTTAGCGCTGCGGCCCTCGAAGGGGCCCCACGTCTTGGCTACCTGTACCTGGAGCGCAACCGCTTCCGGCAGCTGCCAGGGGCTGCACTGCGCGCCCTACCCAGCCTTTTCTCCCTGCACCTGCAGGACAACGCTGTGGACTGCCTGGCACCTGGGGACCTGGCGGGGACACAGGTCTTGCGCTGGCTCTACCTGAGTGGAAATCGTATCACTCAAGTGTCCCCAGGGGCGCTGGGCCCAGCTCAAGAGCTAGAGAAGTTGCACCTTGACAGGAACCAGCTGCGAGAGGTGCCCACTGGGGCCTTGGAGGGGCTGCCTGCTCTCCTGGAGCTGGAGCTGTCGGGGAACCCACTCAGAACCCTGCGAGATGGGGCCTTCTGGCCTGTGGGCAGGTCACTACAGCACCTCTTCCTGAACAGCAGTGGCCTGGAGCAGGTGGGCACTGGGTGTGTAGGGGGGTGGGGGAGGCAGGGCCAGGCCATGCACCACTCACTTAGCAATGGGTGGTCTTAGGCACCCATTAGTAGAGATCGCCAGTGTGGGTGATAGGCAGGACAGAATCCAGTGCCACACAACTAGAGGCCAGCCCACAGAGAGCATTGTTGGAGTATGGAGAAGGGAGGAATTTGGGGCCATAGGGCTACTTACTGTTTGTACACACTGAGAGTCCCCAGGAGGTTTGACCATTATGAGGTGGGGATGGGTGGGGGTTGGGCCATGAACTGGGCTTCCTGGTGACTTGAACAGAGCAAACACTTTGACATTAGAACAACTGGAGTTTCTACCACCCAGCATTGCACTTTCTACCTGACTACCTAGGGCTCTCCAACTCCCCGTGTTGGGGGGAGGATGGGACTCACCCTGACCTGGGGGTGTGAAGAGCCTGCCAGGAGCTCACATCGGGGCCTGGCACCTCCTGGCAGATTTCTTCTGGGGCCTTCTCAGGCCTGGGCCCAGGGCTCCAGAGCCTGCACCTGCAAAAGAACCAGCTTCGTGTCCTGCCCGCCCTGCCTGGTCTCAACCGGCTTGAGCTCATCGACCTCAGTGGCAATCCCTTCCACTGTAACTGCCAGCTGCTCCCGCTGCACAGGTGGGCATCTGGACTCCCGGAGACCCACCAGCTGCTCTCAGTCAAACACCTGCCATCCCCCTGGGGGCACCATGTCTGTGCCTAGCCAAGCAGCTTGTGGGGCAGGGGAGAGTCCTGGTAAGAATGATCCCTTTCCAAGGTCAGCTACCCTTCCTGTTGGGGTGGACTTCTCTGAGCCTGGAGTCCATCCCCATAAAGTAGGAAAGATACCACCGGCCTAGTGGGCTGGAACTAACAAGACAGGCGTGGCCACTTTACATAATTACCAAAAAAAGCAACAAGAAGTCTGGAGAAGCCCAAGTCCCACAGACCTGGGCTCCAGTCCTGGCTCTGTGATTTTACCAAGTAACTTGAGGAAGCAGCATGACCGCTCTGTGGCCATCTGGAAAAAGGGGACAGTAGTGTCTATCCTTTGGTGGTGGTTGTAAGAATTAGATTTAGTCAGCCTATAGGAATTGATGTGAACAATATCTGGTATATCTAAACCTTCTGTAATTGTTTGTTACTGTGTTACTGTTATTATCCCCTTTTTACAGAGAAGGGATCTGAGGCTTGAAGTGGCCTGTAGGTCACATAACTGGTGAGCTACGAGTCAGGATTCTTTGCGCGGAGCCTGCTCTCACCCACTGGGCCTCTGTATCCCCAAATTCCTGATGACCCCCTTAATCGCCTCAGGAAAGTTCTCAGCCAGTAGTCAGCACAGTGTCTTCCCAAGATCTCTTTTCTCTTTAGGTGGCTCGCTGGGCTGAACCTACAGGTAGGGGCCACCTGTGCCACCCCTCCTACTGCCCGGGGCCAGAGGGTGAAGGCTGCAGCTGCTGTCTTTGAAGCCTGCCCAGGCTGGGCTGCCAGGAAGGCCAAGCGGATACCAGCCTCCAGGCCCAGCTCCAGGAGATCCTCCATCAAGGGAGGACAGCAGGGATCAGATAAGGTTGGCCATGGGGCAAGACCTCAGTGGGAGGGCCAGGTCTCAAAACCCTTGGGTAGCACAGATCCTGATGCATGTAGTTCCATAGCTGGGCAACAACCTGGTTTCATGTGTTCCATAATAGAACCCCTCCACTGGGCCCAGTAAGTTTCTAAGGAAATGACTATGTGCTTCTTTTTTTTTTTTTGAGGCAGAGTTTTGCTTTGTCACCCAGGCTGGAATGCAGTGGCATCATCCTAGCTCACTGTAGCCTTGAATTCCTGGGCTCAAAGTGATCTCCCCACCTTGGTCTCCCAAAGTGCTGGCATTATAGCTGTGAGCCACTGAGCCTGACTGACCATGTGTTATTTCAGTGGGCCAGTGGCCTTTTCTGTGAGCCACAGCATACTGGTCCCAGTGTGTCCCTAAAGTCAACCCTGCGGTTATCTCCTAGATCACTGTTGACTCAATCATTTCCCACCCCATCTCAGGGCCTCCCTCATCCCTGCAGTGCAGGTATGTTGTTGGCTCTGCCTCTCCCCTTCCCGCCCCTCCCTCCACTGCCTGGTCACCCACAGGGTGGGACCCACATGACATTACATTCACTATCCTGACATTCAACGTTGGCTTGAACACTCAGTTGTAGCAGACTCTTACGGCACATCAGAGAAGGGTGAGCAGGGTAGGGACACTCTTGCATGTGGGAATCACTGCTGTTAAGGTTGCTGGGTTCTGAAGAGGAGACGGGATCCTCAGAGGGAAAGTGAAAATAGAGAAAGTGGGGAGTAGGAAGATGGGGAGAGGACTCTGCCTCCCCTGACGTGCATTTTAAAGATCCCCCCCCCCACCAAGGGGGATTTGATCACATTTGTATTAGTTCTCCAGGGTTGCCACAACAAAGTGCCAGAAGGCCAGGTGTCAGTGGCTGTGCTCTCTACAGCCTGCAGTGGAAGGAGGCTTCCTTGCCTCTCTCAGCTTCTGGTGGCTCCAGACATCCCTTGATTTCTGGTAGCATAATCCCAAGCTCTGCCTCTATTTTTGCATGGTGTCACTTATGTTGTCTACCCTGTATAATGTCTTTGCCCAAATGCCCCCCCACCTTTTTTTTGAGACAGTCTCACTATGTCACCCTTGGTACGGAGCTGTGACATCACAGCAACCTCAAACTCTTGGACTTAAGCAATTCTCTCTCTCCTTTTTTGAGACAGAGCCTCAAGCTGTCACCCTGGGTAGAGGGCCCCGGGTTGTGGCATCACAGCTCACAGCAACCTGCAACTCCTGGGCTTAAGCGATTCTCTTGCCTCAGCCTCCCAAGTAGCTGGGACTACAAGCACCCTGCTATTTTTTTGGTTATAGTTGTCATTGTTGTTTGGCAGGCCTGGGCTGGATTCGAACCCACCAGCTCTGGTGTATGTGGCTGACACCTTAGCCGCTTGAGCTATAGGCATGGAGCCTTAAGAGATTCTCTTGCCTCAGCCTCCCAAGTATCTGGGACTACAGGCGTCCACCACAATGCCCGGCTATTTTTGTTGTTGTTTAGCAGGCCCAGGCCGGATTCAAACCCACCAGCCCCTGGGTTTGTGCATGTGGCCCGCGCCCTAACCACTGAGCTACAGGTGCCAAGTCAAATGTCCCCCTTTTTATAAGGATACCAGTCATACTGGATTGGGGCCCAACCTTGTGAGCTCCTTTCAACTTCATTACCTCTTTGAAGTTGCAGGTTGCTGTGAAGACCCTATTTCCAAGTAAGATCATAGCTGAGGTTCCAGAGGTTAGGACTCCACATCTTTTTTTCCAGGAGAGACACAATTCAACCCATATCAGTAGTTTGTCCCTGCATCAGCCCTGGGGGAAGATCATGTGGATGCCGAGCTGGGCTTAGGTGGAGAAGCTCAGATGAATCCACTTCCAGGTCAGGGCTATAGTTAAAAGGGGAAGACACCCCCAGCCCTGCTCCTGTACACAGTAGGATGGCTTCAGAGGGAATTGGACCTCTCAGACCATTTGATCCGGCTACCCTTCCTGACATGCTAAGATCCCCTCAGAGCCAGCCCTGGGGTTCTAGGTTATTGGATGAAGGTGGTAGTTACCTCCCAGAAATACAAAGGAATTGAAGGCTAAGGGTCCTCATCTTTTTTTTTTTTTTTTGAGACAGAGTCTCAAGCTGTCTCCCTGGGTAGCATGCTCTGGCATCATAGCTCATAGAAACCTCAAACTCTTAGGCCCAAGCAATCTTCTTGCCTCGATTTTTCTATTTTTTTTTTTGGGGGGGGGAAGGGTTTGTTCTTTTTAGAGACAGTCTCACTCTGTCACCCTTGGTAGAGTGCTGTGGCATCACAGCTCACAGCAACTTCCAGCTCTTGGGTTTAGGTGATTCTCTTACCTCAGCCTCCCGAGTAGTTGGGACTACAAGCACCTGCCACAACGCCTGGCTATTTTTTGTTGCAGTTTGGCCAGGGCCGTGTTTGAACTCGCCACCCTTGGTATATGGGGCCGGCACCCTACCTACTAAACCACAGGCGCCACCCTCAGTTTTTCTATTTTTAGTAGAGATGAGGTCTCTATTTTGCTCAGGCTAGTCTTAAACTTGGGAGCTCAAGCGATCCACTAGCCTCAGCCTCCCAGAGTGCTAGGATTATAGACATGAGCCACCATGCCCAGCCAGGGTCCTTACCTTGAGGACCTCATGCTTGCAGACTGTTCCAGGAGATGAGGCCCGACATCTAGCCTGGTGTCAAGCATGTGGAAGATGCTCAGTGAGGCTGAATGACTGAGCACTGGTGGTAAGGAGTCGGCGTGGGCGTGACCTGCTGTTGTCCTTCCATTCTTCTCTGGGCCTTCCTTCCTCCCTTCTAGAGGAGGGGTCAATGTGTACCTCACAAGTAACTGAGGATGAAGTGAGCAATGTAGACATGGAATTAATCTGGTGCCTGGTGGTCAAGCCTTCCGTCATGAGTTCCTTAGAGCAGGGACCCAGACTGCAAAGGATGAGGGGAGCAGGGCACTTGCTCAAGTGTGGATTTGCTCTGATTTGCATCAGGAACACACACCGGCAAGCAGGGCGTGGGGAGGGTTTTGTAGTACAATGTCTCCCAGCCAGTTGCCTCACTGCTGGGAGGCTCCCTGAATTCTATCAAAGGGCAAATTGGGGCACGAAGCTCGTTCTCTGCCTTAAGTAGATATTTCCAAGAGGTCAATGTTTCCATTTGTGACAAGTCAAAGTGGACTTTAGGCGCCAGCCATAGTCCTATACGTGCTTCCATCTCACAAATGCTCATTAAGGCCAACTTTGTGTCAGGCCTGTGTTGGGCATTAGGGACAGGTAGGATGCAGGCTCTGCCTTTGGGGAACTGTCTTAGGAAGGAGAATGTGAATAAGGGCAATGCAACGTGGGTAAGGAGATGGTTGCTCAAGGGCTAATGACCCAAGACTTTTTTGACACAAAGTCTCACTTTGTGTCCCTCAGTAGTGTCTTGGCATCATAGCTCACAGCAACCTCAAACTCCTGGGCTCAAGCGATTCTTGCCTCAGCCTCCCTAGTAGCTGGAACTACAGGCGCCTGCCACAACACCCGGCTATTTTTTTTGTTGTTGCAGTTGTCATCATTTAGCTGGCCTAGGCCAAAACAGAGATCTGGCAGCTGGACTTTAAGTAAGGAATTTCATTTCTCGTAGCAGCAGCCTGGGGAGGCCAGTGCAGGGCTGGACCAGCAGCCAAACATGTCCTCCAGTTCTGCCATCCTCCTCCTGGAGCTTTTGTCCTCGTGGCACCTCTGGGGATAACTTCTTTGTTCAATTAGGAAGGAAAGACCAAAATGGCATACAAACCCTGTTCTTCCAGATCTTCAGTTGGAACTGGATCCCTTAACTGTCAGGGCATCTGAGACAATGAACTGTCTTTAGCTAGGCTCCAGGAGCTTAGCAGAACCGAAGTGCCCACCCTGGCTCCTGTCTTCCCCCAGTGTCCTCCCCCTCGGGGGCTGATGCAACTGACCTGCCATCCTTGAGTCTCAGAGCTGAGGGATATGTGTGATGGCAGAGGACAAGGCCCTTCTGAACTGATACCTGCCCGGCTCCTATTTACCTTTTGAGGAAATTGGTTTATAGTCCAGGCGTCTTCAAACTTTTTAAACAGGGGGCCAGTTCACTGTCCCTCAGACCGTTGGAGGGCCAGACTATAGTTTAAAAAAAAAAAAACTATGAACAAATTCCTATGTACACTGCACATATCTTATTTTGAAGTAAAAAAACAAAGCAGGAACAAATACAATCATAGTGCCACATGTGGCCCACGGGCCGCAGTTTGAGGACTCCTGGTTTATACCAACAGGCCACTTTCTAACCCTGTTTCTGCCTGTGTGTGGACACTTCTCGTGCCTTTGCTAAAGGCAGAGATAGAATCAAGTTCTCTCTGAACCTGTCCTGACACACTTGGGGCCATGACAGTTGCAGACCTGTCTCCCTACCTCAGCAACTAGCCCAAACAGCCTGGGTCCTGAGCAAACTTAGCACATCTCAACAAGCAGGAGAAGCGGGTGGCCCGACAGCCCAGCACACAGGCCACACAAGGCCTGGAGCAACAGCAGGCCTGGACAGCAGGTGGGCACTGCTGCAGCCCTTATGGACAGACACAGGGACTCAACCCAGCACCATGCTGCTCTTACCTGCAAATCTAGGCAAAAAGGGCCTGATGTGGTCTGCCTCTACCTCAGGCTCTAGGAAGAGTTTACTAATGAGATGGGGTAGGCTCGGCATCTGTAGCTCAGCGGTTAGGGTGCCAGCTACATGCACCAGCTGGGCTCCAGGGCTGGTGGGTTTGAACCCTGCCCTAGCCTGCTAAACAAAAAAATAGCCAGGCATTGTAGCGGGCGCCTGTAGTCCCAGCTACTTGGGAGGCTGAGGCAAGAGAATCACTTAACCCCAAGAGTTGAGGTTCTGTGAGCTGTCTGAGACCCTGTCTCACAAAAAAAGAAAAAAAAAAAAAAAAAAAAGAGATGTGGTAGATCCCAGAGAAGAGAGCTTCAAGGAAGAGTGGGAAAAATAAAGTATTGAGATTTGGGCAGATACTACGTGAACTTCTAGAACACAGTTTCAGAAAGGAATGGGGAGAAACAAAATACAGAAATACAGTAAGGACTCAACAAGGTCTTAGAAGTGAGCCAGAGAGTGTACAGTTAACCCCTCTCCCCTTCTCTCTCTCCCTCCCTCTCAGGGTTGCTGGCAGAAGTGGGCAACAGTCTTTTTTTTTTTTTTTTGAGACAGAGTCTCACTCTGTTGCCCTGGGTAGAGTGCTATGGTGTCATAGCTCACAGCAACTTCAAACTCTTAGGCTTAAACAGTTCTCTTACCTCAGCTTCCCAAGTAGCTGTGACTACAGGTGTACCCAACCACACCCAGCTGATTTTTCTGTTTTTAGTAGACACAGGGTTCTTGCTCTTCCTCAGGCTGGTCTCAAACTCCTGAGCTCAAGGGATCTTCCCACCTTGGCCTCCCAAAGTGCTGGGATTACAGCCACCTTGCCTGGCTTAAAAAGTCCCCTTTAGGAGGCAGTGCCTGGGGCTCAGAGGAGTAGGCGCCAGCCCCATATGCCGGAGGTGGCGGGTTCAAACCCAGCCCCAGACAAAAACTACAAAAAACAAAAAATTGGGGGCGGCACCTGTGGCTCAAGGAGTAGGGCGCTGGTCCCATATGCCAGAGGTGGCAGGTTCAAACCTAGCCCTGGCCAAAAAAAACACACACACACACAAAAAAGTCCCCTTTAGGGCAATAGCCAGCACAGCTGACCATGTCCTCTGTCAGAGCCTCATGCCTCTCTGTCAGAGCCATGCTTGACCCTGGTTATCCAGAAGAGTAACAATGACAGGTCTAACCAAGCTATAAGGACTAAGCTCATCTCCCCATCCTGCTACTGTGGCAGTAAATAACCTGTCTTACCATCTTCCACAAGAGTCAGCCCCACGGGGCACCAGGTCCCCATAGGCCTCCTGCCACTATTCCTTTTAGGAAATGGGAGTCAGGGTTCATGCCAACAGAGAAAATAGGCCAAGGCCCCTCACAAGTCACCCAAACCCACATCCCGATCACCGTTTCTCAGCTGCGTGCCAAAGCTGGGTTCCTGCAGGGCTCCATGTCCCTACGGTGCTAGGAGGAGCAGAGCGCCAACCCAGGAGGCAGAGAGGCATATGGTCTGATTAGTTTTTTAGGCAGAGGCTGCTACCCTTAATACTATTCATGGTGAACCAGCGTACATTCTCCTGCTCAGAGAGCTGCTCCAGAACTTTATTTACATGACTCACTTGGGCAAACACAGGGTTCACTGTCTTGTCTTCCAGTGTAACTGGGTGGCCCACTCCTAGCAGTTGAGGGGTATGGGTACAGGATGCTCCTGGGGGGGGGGGGGAGAGCAAGGAGTCCGGACAGAGAACGTTCCAGCTTCGGGAGCCCAGGCTAGAGAGGGGGTCATTCATAGATGAATTTGGGGCCCCCAGGTCACGTAGACCTTGCCAAGAAGGCAGAGGCAGGACGCAGTTAAAGAAGCCCCAGGCTGGTCCTTCCATGCCCAGCCTTCACAGCACCAGGCAGAAATTACACACAAAGGTTCAGTCTCCAAACTAAAGTGGGTAGAGTGGTAGTGGCCACAGAGATGCCCCAGACCTCCCCTCTGCTCCATAGCATGGGACTGGCTTCCAGCGAGGGGCCTGCTGGCAGCAGAAGGCTCACTTGTCTGTCTCCTGCTTGATGTTCTCTACAAAGACAGGCAGCTCTGGACTTGGAGTCTTGTCTGGCGAGGCCACATCTAGCTGGTCTTCCTTCACTTGCACAGCAATGACTGGAGAGGGAGGGGGGTGGGAGGGCAGCACGGAGAACACAGTGAGCAAGCCTGTAACTCCGGGAGAGGTGGGCGTGGGACCTGGGAGAGGGATCTGGCTCCTTACAGATGGGGGCCCTAGGGACAATCTTTAACTGCCTGCTTGCTTCTGAAGGGCAGCAGTAGCAAAGGCCCAGAGCCTCAGGACACCCCAACCAGGCAGACTGTGCCAGAGACACTGACCAGCAGAAGGGGTGGGGTAGAGATGGAGGAGGAAGAAAAGGCTATGGCACCTTGCTGGAGAGTTGGGGGTGGGTGTCTGGCAAGCTCTCCAGGCCCAGTGGTTCAGGACTGCTTGGTGCCCAGAAAATTCCCAACAAACTTGACTATTCTTTTGTGCCCAGGTCAGGAAGAAGAGGGGCCGCCTCTGAGCACAAAGCAGGCTGGTCCTGCCTCAACCCAGCCCGGTGGCTCTTACTCTCGTCTGAAATGGGCTCTGAGATCTTCCCCGCAGCCTTCAGGTCATCCTCCAGCAGGGGCTTCTTGGACCCCTGTCTGAGGAGCCTCGTCTTGGTCGGAGGGATTCTTTTCCCTTTGAATAAAAGTGGATTCAAACTGAGCATTAAAGTTGTACCTATGTGAGACCTTCAGGCTAGGTCTCATCCAGCAGTCAGGTAGTATGGCAGAGGAGAAAGTACCCTGGGGGAAAGAAGGTCGCACTCCAACTCTGACAATACCCCTTACTGGCTGTGCGCCCCTGTGCCCCGAGGTTCTCTCTAACAGGGATGAATAACACCACATCCCTTGAGAACCAAACTCAGAGCAAGTGTGGTTGTTAGTTTCCCTTTTCAATCTTTGATTTCTTCCCATAACATGCAACTTTCCTGGCCCTGATGTTCTGAACAGCACAGGCCCTGTGCCCACCTGACAAACCTACTCTCTCTCTTAATCCTGCCCAGAGACCTAGTCCCTGTTTCTGCTTTGTCCTGTTTTAGGATATCTCCTTCCTTGCATGGAACCATGTGGTAGAGACCACCTTGCCATCACTGGACTGTAGTCTAGAAACCAGATTTGTCCCCTCTCCCTCTTCCACCTGCTGCCCTCGAGCTGAGTCCACACGGGGCTCAGGATCAGTTAAGAGTGAGGCCCAAATACCACATGGAGTCAGCCACTCAGCAGCCGGCCTTGGCTTCCACCTTCAAGCAGGTCACAAGGAAGAATGAAGGCCTTATAAAGACACCTTCTATTTCTTCCTGTGCCTTTTCCTTTAGAAGCTAGTGACTTAGTAGCTGCAGAATGCCAAAGAGGCCAGGCCATTTTCTGACCCTGTGGCAGCAGGGATAGGGATCCCCCAACCTTACTCTCTTTCAAACATGATCTCATCTGTCTTTCTCAGCATCCTGACCACTGCTCTGGATCCCCAAAGACACAGGGTGAATGGCCTGTGGGACCAAAGGGCAGGGCAGAAGAGACAGGGCAGGCCTGTGAAGAGAGCTAGCTATATTGGTGGGACAGCACTTTGGGAGCATGCTCCTGCCTCTGCTCCTAGGTCCCACAAAAGCCTGGCCAATTTGGACCATCACTTACTTTTCTTCCCAAACTGTTTCTTTTTCTTCTTTGTGGCCTCTTTTGCCTTCAGAGGTGTGACTGGTTCTGTTGGTGAAAGATGGGGTGAAAGAGTTGAGAAGGGTCTGGAAGGACACAGGGTACAGGTGCACCCCAAGACCCTTCCCACCCTTACACAGGTCACCCGAGAAGGGAGCCAAAGCTGGGCAATGAGAACAGTGTGGTACCGGGGAGAGGAGCTGGAAATAACTGTCCCTTCTACCCACCCTTGTTGCCAGGGCTGCTCAGAGGGACCTGGGTAGTTTACCTGGGTGCACAAGGGCACGAGCCTATGACAGAGTGGGCAAGATGAAGGAAGGAACTCTGCAGGCCAGAGGGAGAGGGAGACAGAGAAGTCAGGGCAGGGAGGCAGGGCACACTCCTTACACAGAGTGGCCCAAGAGGCTTCTTGATTTCATGCCAAAGAAGTAAAGTGGGCACAGCGGAGGGGGCAGGAAGGAAGAAAGAAGAGGAAAGTCAAGAGCCCCTGAAGGCAGACAGCGCCCAGACCTGCGGCCACAGGTGGCTGGAGCTGGTAGCCAGTAAGCTCACACCAGCCGACGGGGTAGATGTCCGGGGACTCGCAGTCTACCCACTGGTCATACTCGCTGTCCCAGCCATCAAAGTGGATGCTGAGGAGCCGATGCACCACCCGTTTCACTGTGGCCACACAGATAAGCCGGGGCTCCATCAGGTCCACAGCCTCCAGCTTCATGCCCACCTTGAAGCCGTGGTTTGGGCAGTCCTGGGTGGGGGAAGAAGGAAGTTGCCAAGCCATCCAGCTCTGACCCAGCAGGCTCACCTGGACCTGGGGGTGGAGTCGGGGAGCTGGCACTAGAATGCCTGCTGGGGCAGCTTCCTCTGGACAACAGCCCATGGCACCTCTTTCCCAAGTATGAGCCCCTCTACGAAAAAGGGTCTAAGTGCCTGTCACAGCGTGGGACTTATTCCCTGGAAGAGCTGATGTCACCGCGGAAACTCAAGAGAAAGGGCTGGAATTGCTCCCACTGACAGCAGTGGGTAGGGCCAGTCCTGAGGCACTGCAGGCCCCTTGTTCTACCCTTGGTCTCCTCACCATGTTGAAGAGCCTTGATGGGGCAGCTTTTGACTTTGTCTTCTCCAGGTAGTTCTCCCAGTTGAAAGTCTGTGTCTCGTACCCTGGAGGAGCAGAAAGCTCAGATGTGTAGGGAGAGGAGGGAAAGTGATAAGCAAGTTGCAGGGGAGGAACACACTGCTGAAGGGGTGCAGCTTGGCCAAGGCTCAGCCTCCCAGCAGCATTCTTCCCTCCTCTCTAGGCTGGTACCTGGCTTGGGGACCACAGTCCTGTTGTAGAGGTTGTTCACTGCCCAAAGGGACAAGTGGAAATTCTGCTCACCAACCACACAGCAACCATGGGGCTAAGTCAGCCTACGCACTGTCAGGCCACCGTGGTGGCCCTGAGTGGCTCTGTCACGTCTCCTATACATCCAGAAAATTCACACCCCACACGTCTGGCTTGACCAGGAATCCTGGCCTGTGGCCTCATCTGCCCCTTCTAACCGCGAAGCCAGCATGTGATGGCCTGTTTTACCTTTTGGGGGTGTGAGCTCAATGTCATTCTTTTGGCAGAAAGTGGCTGGGAAGATAGCGTGGGAGGAGGCATGGTAGCAGAACCAGTCTGAGCCGTCTGTGGAGGAACCCCCATCCACACAGATCATCAGGTAGCCATCCAGGAGAACCTAGGGAGGGGTGGGGCATACAGAATGGTGTGTCGTGAACTGCACCCACCCAGGGTAAGGTGGCTACAGTGGGGACAGAAGGCAGATGGATCTAGTGGGTCTGGAGCCCGCCTGCCCAACACACCCTGAGCTTCTCGACAGGGGGCTGCACTCTGGTTATGCACGCTTGTGAGAGTATTTATCTTTCCCGTTAGACAGCAAATGAGGAGCCAGTAGGGACTGTGTCTGTCCTATCACCTCTGTTCTGAGGGGTGACCACACACCTGGCATGGAGCAAACGTGCTGAAGGGACAGATCAGCACTGTCTTCTAGGAGGACCAAGAGTAGTTGTGTACTACTCAGGCTGTGTTAAAATGAAGGAGGTATGGAGCAAACTGAGCCTAGCGGGGCATCTTGGTGGCTAGGCCAGCACTCAGAAGACATGGCACATGGCAGTCAGGCTCCTAGTGAGGTGACTGTGGAACTTATACGTGACATAGGACCAGGCTCAGGCGTTCAACAGGCACCCCTCCAGAGTGCCTCAGACTCTGACACAAAAGCAGATTCTAAGCAAGGAGTAAGGCCCCTCCTCACAAAAATCAAGAAGGAGGGATGGATGAACTGCAGTCCCAACAACAAATACCCTGTTTCCCCAAAAATAAGACATCCTCTGAAAATAAGACCTACTTACAGGAAAGATAAGATGTCCCCTGAAAATAAGACCTAGTGCATCTTTGGGAGCACACCTTAAAATAAGATGCTGTCTTATTTTTGGGAAACAGGGTAGTAGAGATCTGCACCACCTCGGTCCCCTGAGGGCCAACCCCAGGCTCACCTTGCAGATGGTTGCCACACAGATATTGCCCAGATTCAGTGGGTCAATGGCCTCCAGCTTCATTCCCTCCTCAAACCAACCACCTTCTGTGTAGACAGCCCGTACCTGGAAGGAATCGGGCAGCTGGGGAATCACTGCGTAGGAAGGAAATGGGGAGGGAAAGGGGCGGTCCCAGGGAAGACCAGGAATGGGTCCTCAGACCTGGAATGGACCTCTGGCCAAGGGGAAAAGAGCCCAAGGGCTGCACCTCACCTTCTTGAACAGGTAAGGAACAGCATCACAGTAGATTTTCCGGAAGGTGGGATGATGGGCCATGTCACTTCGCCTCTCTTTTTTTGAGGAGTTATCAGAGAGAGTGAGGAAGAGAAGGGAGTTGAAGGCAGCTGACAGGGCCATCTCCGCACCTCCCCTGTGCACATGGGGCTGCTGTGCAGATGCTCTTGGCTGTGTCTCAGCACCCACAGTATTGCCACCCCAGACCAGGAGACAGATGGATCTAGCCCAGAAAATATCAAGAGTCTCCACAGACTATTCAACCTGGAGCCCCAGACTCTTCCCATATGACATGGGAGGGGATCTGGTTCAAACTTTTTTTGGAGACACAATCTCACTTTGTTGCTCTGTATAGTGCTGTGGGTTCAGCCTACCTGACAGTAACCTCAAACTCCTGGGCTCAGTCAATCCTCCTGCCTCAGCCTCCCTAGTAGCTGGGACTACAAGTGCCCACCAAAATGCCAGGCTAATTTTCCTATTTTTAGTAAAGACAGGGTCTCACTCTTGCTCAGGCCAGTTTTGGATTCCTGAGCTCAAGGGATCCTTCTGCCTTGGCCTCCCAGAGTGCTGGGATTACAGGTAAGAGCCACCTCCTGGGCTTGGGTTCAACTCTTGACTGTACCACTCACAAATTGAGCTACATGACCTCGGTTGCTCAACCTCTCTGGAGCTTACCACTGTCACTTGCAGGGTGCACACATAACCTACTCTCCCAGCACTATCATGAAGTATGGGGAAGGTATTCCCACCCAATCCTTAGGAAGCAAAGCCTGAGGCCACTGCTCACCTGACATCTTAATGCCATGGCCGACGCGACGTGACCATCCTACTGGGTGGATCAGGGGGCTCCACATGTGGCACCAGAAGTCATCATCACTGTCACCATCCTCATAAAGGAGCCTCAGGCGACCCCCAATTACTGTGTCCACCACAGCCATGCGGGTCCGTGACACTTGGGACTTGTCCACTACCTCCAGCCGCATGCCCTGCCGAAAGGGGTACTTCATGCTCTCCACCATCTGCAACAACATCAGAACACAGGCCTGCTGTGCCATGAGGCTCTCTCACTACCTACCTCCTGTTCTGTCTCTTCTTTTTTGAGTCTTACTTGTTGCCCTCAGAGTGCCATAACATCACAGCTCACAGCAACCTCAAACTCTTGGGCTCAAGTGATTCTCTTAGTCTCAGCCTCCCGAGTAGCTGGGACTACAGGCACCTGCCACAATGCCCGGCTATGACTTTATTTTGGGGGAGGGGGGAGAATCTCACTCTTTTGTACCAGGCTAGAATACTGTGGTGTCATGGCCCACAGCAACCTCAAACTCCTGAGCTAAAGCAATCCTCCTGCCTCAGCCTCCTGAGCAGCTGGGACTATAGACCTCCACCATAACACCTGGCTAATTTTTCCATTTATTATTTATTTATTTATTTATTTAAGACAGAGTCTTATTTTGTTGCTCTCGATAGAGTACCATGGCATCATAACTCACGACAACCTCAAAGCCTTGGACTCAAGTGATTCTCTTGCCTCAGCCTAAGTAGCTGGGACTATAGGTGCCTGCCACTGTGCCTGGCTATTTTTTAGAGACGAGGTCTCACTCTAGCTCAGGCTGGTCTCGAATCTGTGAACTCAGGCAATCCATCTGACTCGGCCTCCCAGAGTGCTAGGATTACAGGCATGAGCCACCGCACCCAGCCAAATTTTTCTATTTTTAGTAGAGACAGAGTCTCACTCTTGCTCAGGCTGGTCTTGAACTCCTGAACTCAAGCAATGTCCACCTGCCTCCACCTCCAGCATGCCAGGCATGAACCACCATGCCCAGCCCATATATGACTTTTATTTTATTTTATTTTTTTTACAATTGTTTGTTTTTTTTTTTTTTGTAGAGACAGAGTCTCACTTTATGGCCGTTGGTAGAGTGCCGTGGCCTCACACAGCTCACAGCAACCTCCAACTCCTGGGCTTAAGCGATTCTCTTGCCTCAGCCTCCCGAGTAGCTGGGACTACAGGCGCCCGCCACAATGCCCGGCTATTTTTTGGTTGCGGTTTGGCCGGGGCTGGGCTTGAACCCGCCACCCTCGGTATATGGGGCCGGCGCCTTACTGACTGAGCCATAGGCGCCCCCATATATGACTTTTTAATTTAAAGAACTAGTTTTCTTTTAAACCCAACTCTTACAGGACTAAGTAGTGTTTTTTTTTTTCTTTTTCTGAGACAGAGTCTCACTTTGTTGCCCTTGGTAGAGTGCCGTGGCATCACAGCTCACAGCAACCTCCAACTCTTGGGCTTAAGTGATTATCTTGCCTCAGCCTCCCGGGTAGCTGGGATTACAGGTGCCTGCCACAACACCCAGCTTTTTTGTTGTTGTTGTTGTTGTTTTTGCTGCAGTTTGGCTGGGCTGGGTTTGAACCTGCCACCCTGGGTATATGGCGCTGCCCCCCTTTTTTTGGAGACAGAGCCTCAAGCTGTCACCCTGGATAGAGTGCCATGGCATCACAGCTCACAGCAACCTCCAACTCCTGGGCTCAAGTGATTCTCCTGCCTCCACCTCCTAAGGAGCTGGGACTACAAGTACCTGCCACAACGCCTGTCTATTTTGTGGTTGCAGCCATCATTGTTGTTTGGCGAGCCCAGGCTGGATTCGAACCCACCAGCTCAGGTGTATGTGGCTGGTGCCTTAGCCGCTCGATGAAGTCTTGCTGTTACTCAGGCTGGTCTAAAATCTATGAGCTCAGGCAATCCACCTGCCTTGGCCTCCCAGAGTGCTAGGATAATAGGCATGAGCCACTGCACTGAGCCAGTTTTTCTATCTCTTCAAGGAGCATAGGGGACAGGGAAGGTGGAGTGGAGTCATCCCATACCAAGCCTATGGCTCCCAAGTGTCCCACTTCTCATTACCAAAATGCCAGCAAGGCACGACATTGCAAAATGCAAACCCACTGTAGACCAAGGAAACTCGTAATCCAGAGAGGTCAGGCAACTTGCCCAAAGTCACACAGACTCATCCGTGCCAGTGTTAGGCTTCAAACCTAGAGTTCAGCCTGTGCTCTTCAGACTCTGAGCTCTGATCCCTGGGCACCTCGCACTCTCTTCCACCTCCCAGACCTCTTCTGACGGCACACCCAAGACTCATGACAGAGAACCAAGTCCGCCTGTATCTCCATGTCTAGTTCTAGCTCTGACCCTGATAGGCTGTGGCTCTGAAATGGTTTCAGCAACAATCAGTGTCCCCTCTGACCCAACAACAGATAATGGCCAAAATGCCCACAAGCTGTTCTTCAGTCCTCCACTGTCCTTCACAGTGGTGAGGAGATTCTTTTTGTTCCCTGTGACTCCAGAGCTATCCTGCCTGAGGCAGGGAACAGGCAAGGTGTAGGCCTCTTCCAGCTTCAGGGCGACCCACAGTGCTATTTCCAAACACACCAGGAGGGGGAGTGTCTCAGAGGTTACTGAGCAACCAGGAGGAAAAGCTAGCACAGGAACCTTACACAGACAGACCCTTCACCCAGCTAAAGGCTGGAATATATCCTGAGGCTGACCCTGTCCTGCCACAGCAGCTCATACAGGAGCTCAGGTGGACCTCTGGACCATCTCTCTGCCCCATTCCCTTCCTCTCTAGCCAACATGGTGCAGCCCACAACCCGACAACTCTTAATTGCCCTTATTTGTTTGGGATAAGTAAGGGCAGAAGCTAGGATTGATTCGTTTCTACATTCTCAGCTCTGGGCACAGAACTAGGCGCAGAGTTAATGCCCAGTTAATGGTTTTGCTTTAGTGAATCAATGCACGCACATACCCCTGACCTTGACTGATGGATCATCTGATCATTCAAAACATTTTGCTGAGCATGTACCATATTGCAGGGATCAAGGGGCCATGTCGGGAATGGAGCTTTCTCTATAAACTCACCTCTTCTCTCCTCCCCGCCCCCAATTTTCAGAGTGGGCCAGAAGTCAGCAACTGAGTGCTTCCCACAGGAAAGGCCTTATCTGAGCTGTGGTCTCCACGTCAACAAGTCCTTTCTCAAGGCAGTGACTGCACACAGAGCAGCTCCGCAACAGGACTGTCTGGAACCTGCACTCATGACTGGCCTCCACAGTCTCATCTTCTTGCCCCAATCCAGCACGCACTGTAAGACTGGACACGTAAGAGCTCGTACTTGCTGGCTGGCTCACACAGATCCCAGCGCTCTGCCCAGAACCATGCTTTTTAAGCAGGGTCTCAAACTTTTTAAACAGGGGGCCAGTTCACTGTCCCTCAGACCATTGGAGGGCCGGACTATAGTTAAAAAAAAAAAACAAAAAACTATGAACAAATTCCTATGCACACTGCACATATCTTATTATTATTTTTGTTGTTTTTTGGCCGGGGCTAGGTTTGAACCCGCCACCTCCGGCATATGGGACGGGCACCCTACTCCTTGAGCCACAGGTGCCACCCGCACGTATCTTATTTTGAAGCAAAAAAACAAAACAGGAACAAATACAATCACACCATCGCGTGTTGCCCACGGTGCCGGGCTGTAGTTTGAGGACCCCTGCTAAGGTAAAGGAAATACAGAGGCTACCCTGTTGCCTCTAGTGATCTGTACCACCCACAATCATCTGCCTCATCCTAAAACAAGGGCTGGCTGAGAAAGAGTGAACAATCACCTCTGATCACGTGTCAACTGTTCCAGGCACTATGGAAATATAGGAGAGGATGCTTATTTTATTGGAGTAAAAATATGGAGACTATTAAGAGTTAACACATAGGTAATTTGCAAACTAGTAGTCTCTATCAGGTTTGAATAAGGGAGAAATAATTTCTATTTAGGAGGGAAAAGTCAGGAATACTTCAAGATTCTCTGAACCATTCCTTGCCAAAGGCCAACTCTCCACCAGCGAAGGTCTAATGCACCTTTGCATCTGGTACCCAGTCCCCTGGGTCAGGTTTGGTCTTTATTTTCTACTATTGGGGCTTTACACACTCCCCATATCCTATAGATCCAAGTAAAATTTTCTCTATGAAGCCTCCCTTGATACCTGCTCCTCCTCCTGAGGGTAGTTCCATTGGGTGTCCTAACAGCACTTGTACTGAATTACCTGCCACCACTGTGAGGTGTGCCATGAAAACATCACCTGTGAGCACTTGGTTCAGGAGAACCTCAGATGCAGCCCACGTACCTATATATGGGAGCCCCACAGTGAGAGGTCTGGCACAGAGAGGTCTGGTAGGAGAGAGTCTTCACGGTATAACCTTGTGATCCTTTGACTTTTACCATAAAAAGTCATTATTTACCATATGACTTTTTTTTTTTTTTTTGTAGAGACAGAGTCTCACTCTTGTTACCCTTGGTAGAGTGTGGTGGCGTCACACAGCTCACAGCAACCTCCAACTCCTGAGCTTAGGCAATTCTCTTGCCTCAGCCTCCCAAGTAGCTGGGACTACAGGCACCTGCCACAATGCCCGGCTATGACTTTATTTTGGGGGAAGGGGGAGAATCTCACTCTCTTGCACCAGGCTAGAATACTGAGGTGTCATGGCCCACAGCAACCTCAAACTCCTGAGCTAAAGCAATCCTCCTGCCTCAGCCTCCTGAGCAGCTGGGACTATAGACCTCCACCCATAACACCTGGCTAATTTTTCCATTTATTATTTATTTATTTAAGACAGAGTCTTACTTTGTTGCTCTCGATAGAGTGCCATGGCATCATAGCTCATGACATCCTCAAAGTCTTGGACTCAAGCAATTCTCTTGCCTCAGTCTAAGTAGCTGGGACTATAGGTGCCTGCCACTGTGCCTGGCTATTTTTTAGAGACGAGGTCTCACTCTAGCTCAGGCTGGTCTCGAATCTGTGAACTCAGGCAATCCACCTGACTCGGCCTCCCAGAGTGCTAGGATTACAGGCATGAGCCACCGCACCCAGCCAAATTTTTCTATTTTTAGTAGAGACAGGGTCTCACTCTTGCTCAGGCTGGTCTTGAACTCCTGAACTCAAGCAATGTCCACCTGACTCCACCTCCAGCATGCCAGGCATGAACCACCATGCCCAGCCCATATATGACTTTTTAATTTAAAGAACTAGTTTTCTTTTAAATCCAACTCTCACAGGACTAAGTAGTTTTTTTTTTTTTCTTTTTTTGAGACAGAGTCTCACTTTGTTGCCCTTGGTAGAGTGCCGTGGCATCACAGCTCACAGCAACCTCCAACTCTTGGGCTTAAGCGATTATCTTGCCTCAGCTCCCCGAGTAGCTGGGATTACAGGTGCCTGCCACAACACCCGGCTATTTTTTGTTGTTGTTGTTGCTGCAGTTTGGCCGGGCCGGGTTTGAACCTGCCACCCTCGGTATATGGCGCTGCCCCCATTTTTTCTGGAGACAGAGCCTCAAGCTGTCACCCTGGGTAGAGTGCCATGGCATCACAGCTCACAGCAACCTCCAACTCCTGGGCTCAAGCGATTCTCCTGCCTCCACCTCCTAAGTAGCTGGGACTACAGGTACCTGCCACAACGCCTGTCTATTTTGTGGTTGCAGCCGTCATTGTTGTTTGGCGGGCCCAGGCTGGATTCGAACCCACCAGCTCAGGTGTATGTGGCTGGCGCCTTAGCTGCTCGAGCCACAGGCGCCGAGCCGACTAAGTAGTTGTTTAAAAGAAAATTAAATGCCACACAGATGTTTCCCTCGTTCGAAACCAAGGCTGTCTTATAAATTATTTATGTGCATTTCCTTTGACAGACAGGGGACTCCTAGATGGCAGGGTCTGTCTTCTTTGTATGACCACAGTGCCTTGTATATAACAAGTACTTAATAAACTCTATTTAGAGAACAATCCTAAAACACACTATGAGCAAAAGTGAGGACCTAGAAGAGCAAAAGACAGACTGTAAGGTGATCAGTGCAGCTGGAGCAAAGGGTTTGGGTGGTAGGCGGCTGGTGGAGGACAGATGGCAGCAGCCCTGGCCAGGGTTTGACCCCTTCCTTGAGAAATATGGAGCCACTGACGATCATCAACAAGGGAGTCTTAGGCAGAATACTCCAATGAATAGCATGCAGGATGGATACACCCAGTAGAGGGGAGGGAGGAGACCAGTTAGAGGAGACCCAAAGGGTTCGCTGACAGACCTTGATATGAAAATCCACAGGAAGTGTCCTGGAGCCCACCAACCGCTTCATGAGGTAGCTCTTCCAGTCAGTGAACTTGGCATGGATAGCTGCAGAGACAGCAGCAGAATCCTGGTCATACAGACTGATCCACTGTCCGACAGGGGTGCCACAGCTGACCCAGTGATCAGCACAGGGGTCTGAACAATTTATTTCGGCCTCCTCAGGCCAGTAATGACTTCATCTTATAAAAACAAGCACCACAACGTGGATCTGCCCTGGGGCCTCTGCAATAGGGAGGGGAGGGAGGAAAGGGGCAAGTGGGTTCTATTGTCACAAGGCAGAGGGCCCCACAGGAATCAGGGCAGGGAACATTCTCAACTTACTCCGAGGGGGCACTAGGATCTTGCTGTTAATGGCACACCAGCCAATGGGATGGACATCGACGGTCCCTAGGTTGCACCAGAAGTCATGGTTGGCATCATTTTCAAAGCCTTCATACCGGAGCAGCACCCGATACCCTGAAAGGAAGGCAAAGGGCACCTGTGAGGGAGGGTGGGACGAGGAAAGTTATTTATTTTTTTTTTTTTTGGAGACAGAGTCTCACTATGTCACCCTTGGTAGAGTGCTGTGGCATCATAGCTCACAGCAACCTCAAACTCTTGGGCTCAAGTGATTCTCTTGCCTCAGCCTCCCAAATAGCTGGGACTACAGGCAACCACCACAACCCCTGGTTATTTTTTGGCTGTAGTTGTCATTGTTGCTTAGCAGGCCCAGGCTGGGTTCGAACCCACCACCCTAGGTGTATATGGCCGGCACCCTGCCAACTGAGCTACAGAGTGCTGCATTTTTTTTTGTTTTTTGTTTTTTTTGAGACAGAGTCTCAAGCTGTGGCCCTGGGTAGAATACCGTGGCGTCATAACTCACAGCAACCTCCAACTCAGGTTCAAGTGAACCTCTTGCCTCAGTTTTTCTATTTTTAGTAGATATGGGGTCTTAATTTTGCTCAGGTTGGTCTCAAACTTGTAAGCTCAAGCAATCCACCTGCCTCAGCCTCCCAGAATGTTAGCATTACACGTGTGAGCCACCATGCCCAGCCTATGAAGCCCATTTCTGCCTACAACACTGCTCGAACTCCAGACACATTCCTGACCCCACCTTGGCCAGAAGAATACCCACCTGCTGTCTGAATGACAGAGGCGATCCAGTACACGCGGCTGGGGAGCACAGCATCACTGTTGAGCACCTCCACCTTCATCCCTTTCATCACATCCTCCCATTGGTCATAGAGCGGGACCTGTGTGGCAAAGAGCATTCAAGAGGGACAGCGTCTGCCTGGGCTGGCAGGAGACAGTGCCTGCCTCACAGCCCAACTCACCAAGTCCTTCTCTGTACCTCAACTTTCCACATCACCCCTGGTGTGCAGAGAGGCAGGCACAGTACCAGGGATGAGGACAAGGCCTGCTATCCTTGAAGAGCTGAGCCAGGGAGTGGGAGTGGAGAGGCAAGGCAATGGCTGAAAAACCAGACAGACCTGAGTTCTAATCTTTACAGGACTAGCTCCTAACTCTATCAGCCTCATTACACCTTTGTCCCTGTGCCAGTCCATGCAATAGTAACATTCTCTAGCACTTTTCACATGCCACGTACTGTTCTAAGCACAAATATTATCTCCTTCGATTGTCACTTAAACTCGGGTATGAGTATCATGACTCCTGGTTTACAGAGTTATCCATTTGCACATTCTCCTAGGCAGACACCTATCTGTGTCTTCTTATTAAAAAGCCCCATGATAGCACTGGACTGCTTCTGGTTGCCCTCTCAATATTTAATTCTTACTTTGCTGCCAATGCCTATAGTATCTTGATTCTCCTTTAGGGAAATTCACCTTTTCTCATTCCCAGCCTTGGCTTAAGCCAGTTAGGGTATCCCATCCCACCTCCCTGGTCAAAGAGATTCTCCCTGGAAATAGTTGGCTGCACTAGTTACACAGGGGGAGATGTTTTACAGAGCATATTGAGTCATGTGTATTAGACAGACGTATGATATAAACCCCCTGAAGTGAAAATGATGAGACTACAAGGGAATTCTGGGCAAAAAAAGAGGTTTTCACCAGCAGGAAAGATGTGTCCTTTCATTAGCAACTCAGAGAGAGGAAAAGAGTGAGCTGAGTCAAGAAGCAACCTGTCCTTTAGCAGGGCACTCCCCGGAGTTCAGTAGCAGTTCAGAAAGGAGGTCAGGAAGTAGGCTCACTTGAAGCTCTCAAGACTAACTCTTTTCCCAGATCTCCTTGGGTTTAGGACATTGCTTTGAAAGACAAAACACAAGCACTGCTATTGGCTTCACACAGGCTACAGCTGCTGAATATTAAGTTCTTACACTCAGGCCCAGCCTGCCAAGGCCTCTCACCCTTCTTCCTGGCTTTACAACAATAGGCGTCAGGGAGCCCTTTGTAGAAGTGGGCTCCAAGGTATCTGCGTTTGCCACCTGGATACTAAAGGCCCCACAGCAGTACAGAAGCACCACACCTCCCATGAGAAAACACTACAAATTGGGGAGAGAAGGGTTTTGTTGTTTTTTGAGACACAGTCTCACTATGTCGCCCTTGGTAGAGTGCCGAGGCGTCACAGCTCACAGCAACCTCAAACCCTTGGGCTTAAACGATTCTCTTGCCTCAGCCTCCCAAGTAGCTGGGACTATAGGCGTCTGCCACAATGCCTGGCTAGTTTTGTTGTTGTTTAGCAGGCCCAGGCTGGGTTCAAACCCACCAGCTCTGGTGTATGTGGCTAGAGCCCTAGCCGCTGAGCTACAGGCGCCATGCTAAGAGAAGGGTTTCAGAGTTGGAAACTGTTAGCAATGGCACAAAATTCCTCATGTGAATAAACTCTGAGGCACCTCACAGCGGGTATAGTTGGACACAGCACTAGAAGCCCTCAGTAAGTATTTGCAGGATTTTTCAAAAGGTGGGCATAAAGGTAAAGATGGAACAAGTGGCAAAGCTGGGCTTCTCCCACCCAGACTCACCACTGCTGTCTCCCTGGTGCCACTGCCCAGCCTAGAACCACCCCGGTGGAGCAGGTAGGGGAGCACCGAGGCCAGTAGCCCCCCGTGGCTCGCAGGCCTCCCTCCCTCAGCTCCAGGACACTCACGTGTTTAAAACAGCTGACAGGAGCAGCCTTGTAACTGTGGTCCTTCAGGAACTTCCCCCAGTCAAAACCTAAGACCAGAGCTGCAGAGCAGAAGGAGGAAGGTTCGAAACTGGCAGCAGCCACTTGGGAACCCAGATCCTGAGGACCTGTAGGTCTGCAGAGGTAGGGCCCTGCTCCTCCCCAACAGCCCGCAAGCTCCCTTATCTGTGCCCACTCCTGTCTCACCAGTGGCCATCAGGAAAAGTGAGAGCCAAATCTAAAGGCCAAGACTCTCAGGAGTAGAGGAACATTCAAAGGGAAAATTCTCACCCTTCTTTCCCCAAAGAGGAAAATTCAAAGTCCGTGGGCTTAAATTCCTCAGACCTCCCCCAACCTCTGATGGCCATGCCCATTCTAAATGAGCACACACCTACACCTGCTGAGTTCAATTTCAGTCAGTAGATGAGACCAACTTTAGCAGAGTTGCTGTTTGCCTACATTTAATTTGCTTAGAAATTGTTACACACTCAGAAAAAGAGAGGGAAAGGTGACTTCCTTATCTACCATTCCCCTTCAAACCAGACCTGGGCTTCACTGCCCCCAGAGACACAGAAGCCAGAGGGATAAATACACAGAGAAGCTAATTAATTCTTGCCTTTTGAATTATCAAGGGTAGGGATTCTGGCAATTTAAGGCTGATCTAAAGGATTTTCTGGGGTAATGTCCACAATTCTCAACAGGTGAGGATGCTGTAATACACAGAGCCTGGGTCAGACCCTCCTGGCTGGCCACCATCCCTGGTTCTCCCAGTGAAGTCCACCCCAGAGCTGTCTCTCACCCCAGCCCTAGCACCAGTCCTCAGCTGTCTTACCATCTTGTCCTGTTGGCGTCCCATCTGCTAACTGTCCTGTCCCTTGTGAGTGGAGGAAGGCTCCAATTTTGGCAGACCAGGCTGCCTTGTGCAGAACTTTGGCTTTCTTCGTAGGCGGCTTCCCCTGGAGGGAAGAAGAAAGAATGTGTGTGGCCTGGTGGCTAAGAACATGGCTCTGGATTCGGACTGCCAATGTTGAAATTCTGGTCTTGGTCTAGTTACTTAACCTCTTTTAGGCTTGAGTTTCTTCATTTATAGAATGGTGACAATAATAATGCTCAGTTCAGAGGGTGACTGCAGGGAAGGAAGGAAAGGTCAGAGGTTGCACAGCAGGGAGAAACACAGTCTGTCTTTTAAGCTTTTGCTCCTACAAAATTTAAGTCTCAAGCAGCACCTGTGGCTCAAGTAGGGCACCGACCCCATATACTAGGGGTGGTGGGTTCAACTCCAGCCCTGGCAAAAAAACTGCAAAAAAAAAAAAAATGTAAGTCTCACATGTCCTTCCTCCAGTGCTCCTGCAGATCCACAGCAAAGAATGGGGTTCAGAGGGAGCCAGAAACTATAAAAGGGGAAGCAACATTTTGTACATACGTGAATGTTCTGTAGAGAGGACCATGGCTTTTTTTTTTTTGTAGAGACAGAGTCTCACTGTACCGCCCTCGGGTAGAGTGCCGTGGCGTCACACGGCTCACAGCAACCTCTAACTCTTGGGCTTACCGATTCTCTTGCCTCAGCCTCCCGAGCAGCTGGGACTACAGGCGCGTGCCACAACATCCAGCTATTTTTCTGTTGCAGTTTGGCTAGGGCTGGGTCCTAACCCACCACCTCGGCATATGGGGCTGGCGCCCTACTCACTGAGCCACAGGCGCCGCCCAGGACCATGGCTTTTATCAGGGAAAGGCCACTGATCCAGTTTGTGTCTGTAGCTTACGCACTGATCAGGAAGGCCAGGAATTTACTAAAACGATCAGTGAAGTAGAAATCTGGGTTTAGGGCGATGCCTGTGGCTCAGTGAGTAGGGTGCCGGCCCCATATACCGAGGGTGGCGGGTTCAAACCTGGCCCCAGCCAAACTGCAACAACAAAAATAGCCGGGCATTGTGGCGGGTGCCTGTGGTCCCAGCTGCTCGGGAGGCTGAGGCAAGAGAATTGGCTAAGCCCAAGAGCTGGAGGTTGCTGTGAGCTGTGACACCACGGCATTCTGGAGGGCGACAAAGTAAGACTCTGTCTCCAAAAATAAATATATAAATAAATAAAAAGAAAAAGAAATTTGGGTTTAAGTCCCAGACAGACCTAGGATCAAATCCTAGTTCTACAATTTTTTTTTTTTTTTTTGGAGACAGTTTCACTGTGTCACCCTCAGTAGAGTGCCATGGTGTCACAGCTCACTATGTTGCCCTGGGTAGAGTGCCATGGCGTCACAGCTCACAGCAACCTCAAGCCCTCTTGGGCTTAAGAAATACTCTTGCCTCAGCAAGAGTATTGCCTGGCTATTTTATTGTTGTAGTTATCATTGATTGTGTAGCAGGGCCAGACCATGTTGGAACCTGCCAGCCCTAGTGTATGTGGCTGGTGCCCTAGCCACTGCGCTATGGGCACTAGCCTACAATTTTTAGTTGTATACTTTTAAGTAAGTTACTAAAACTTTGAGTCTTTAAAATAGGATTTTTTTGGCTGGGAACGATGGCTCACACCTATCATTCTAGCACTCTGGGAGGCCTAGGCAGGTGGATCGCCTAAGCTCAGGAGTTCAAGACCAGCCTGAGCAAGAGGGAGACCCCATCTCTAAAAAGAAAAAAAAAAATAGCTGGGCATTTGTAGTTCCAGCCACCCAGGAGGCTGAGGCAAGGGAATCACTTGAGCCCAAGCGTTGAGGTTGCTATGAACTGTGATGCCCCGGCACTCCACCCAGAGCAACAGCTTGAGACTCTGTCTCAAAAAAAATGGGTGGCACCTGTAGCTCAAGTGGCTAGGGCACCAGCCACATAACACCAGAGCTGGCAGGTTCGAATCTGGCCTGGCCTGTCAAACAATGACGTCTACACCAAAAAAAAAAAAATAGCCAGGCACTGTGGCGGGCGCCTGTAGTCCTAGCTACTTGGGAGGCTGAGGCAAGAGAATTGCCTAAGCCCAGGAGTTTGAGGTTGCTGTGAGCTGTGACGCCATGGCACTCTACCGAGGGCTATAGCTTGAGGCTCTATCTCAAAAAAAAAATTAAAATTAAAGTGGGAGGTGAAGACCAAGGGTGTCAGACTTCCCTAGGTTCTTATTTAAAGCTTACGCTATATATCAGATTCTGGGGGATGTATGTAGCTTCAGAGATCTATAATTCAACAAGGTCCATCAGTGGATTCCTCTGCTCTCTGAAATTTGAAAGCACAATAAATACCAGGAAACGGGTAGCACCTGTGGCTCAATGAATAGGGTGCCAGCCCCATATACTGAGGGTGGCAGGTTCAAACCCAGCCTGCCAAACTGCAACAACAACAAAAATTAGCCGGGCATTGTGGCGGGTGCCTGTAGTCCCAGCTACTTTGGAGGCTGAGGCAAGAGAATCGCCTAAGCCTAAGAGCTGGAGGTTGCTGTAAGCTGTGATGCCATGGCACTCTACCAAGGGCGACAAAATGAGACTCTGTCTTTAACAACAACAACAAAAAAAAAATACCAGGAAACTTACAACCTCAGATGGCCAAAATCAAGGAGCGCACCAAGCCCTCTTGGCCCTTGCCTTCAGTCAGTTGGTGGTTCCTATCTCAGCACCTAGAGACCTGGGGAAGACCCAAGCAGCTACATCTCACCTGTAATCTAGCCAAGATACTGGCTTTCTTAGAGTTGGAGGAGTAGCTCCGGGAGCAGGACACACTGCAAAACCTCTTGGTCTTGGAGAAGAAGGCTTCCCTTGTGCCCACAATGCCACACATCTCACAGACAGCTAGGAAGAGAACTTAGCACATGAGTCATCCAATATAGTCTCTTTGAACCAAACTAAATGATGGGTCCTTCAAAATCTGGGACATTGCACTGAGCAGGTGAGCCCAGCCCCCACTAAGGCTGATAGAACTGGAACAAGAGCAGCAGGAGAAGGTACTGGTGTGGACAGCTGACTCTACTGCTTGGCCTCCCTTGGCTCTATGTGCTGAGGAAAACCCACAACTATGACTAGGGAGACAGGCGAGCATTGGAAAGTTTGTCAGAAGAAAGTGAGAAGAAATTTATAGAAAGAAGACGTGCCAAAGTCTCTTCACCTGTGTGGCTCTTTTCTCATCTATGTAGAAAGGAAACTGAACTAGATCAGTTTTTCAATCCTGACTTCACATTAGAATCATGTGGGGAGGCTCGGCACCTGAGCTGGCAGGTTCGAATCCAGCCCAGGCCCACCAAACAACAATGACGGCTGCAACCAAAAAATAGCCGGGCGTTGTGGTGGGCTATTCTAAGAGAAGGCTTGGAAGAAAATAGAAGACAGATGTGCTCGCTTCGGCAGCACATATACTAAAATTGGAACGATACAGAGAAGATTAGCATGGCCCCTGCGCAAGGATGACACGCAAATTCGTGAAGCGTTCCATATTTAAAAAAAAAAAAAATAGAAGACAGAAAGATAAAAGGGAGAGAGGAAAAGAGGACAAGATCAATAGAAAGGTCAGATTCAACTGCAAATAGTTATTACATTACTCTTCCAAAGAGTTTAGGATCCAAGGAATGGCAGCTTCTCCTCACCAGGCCCACACACTAGAGGGCCTGATACAGGGGTCTAGAAGCTGTCAAAGCATTATATTTCTTTTTTTTTTTGCAGCTTTTGGCCAGGGCTGGGTTTGAACCCACCACCTCCGGCATATGGGGCCAGCGCCCTACTCCTTTGAACCACAGGCGCCACCCAGCATTATATTTCTGAAGCAAATTGGCTTCCAGTTGATCCATGGGGATTCTTATCTGCCCACCCTCATCCCAATCCTCCTACCCAGGGTCTTTATTCTATATCCCCTTCCCCTGCACCACTTCCAAACTATAAGCTATTTTTGGACCCTTCTTAGAAAGTAACCACAACCCTTTAGCTTTCCTATCTTTTCCTAGTGTTTTCTTTTCTTTTGTTTTGTGTATGTTATTTATTTATTTATTTTTATTTATTTTTTTTTTGTAGAGACAGAGTCTCACCTTATCGCCCTTGGTAGAGTGCCATGGCGTCACACAGCTCACAGCAACCTCCAAATCCTTGGGCTTAGGCGATTCTCTTGCCTCAGCCTCCCGAGTAGCTGGGACTACAGGTGCCCGCCACAACGCCCGGCTATTTTTTTGTTGCAGTTTGGCCGGGGCTGGGCTTGAACCCGCCACCCTCGGCATATGGGGCCGGCGCCCTACCAGCTGAGCCACAGGCGCCACCTGTTATTTATTTTTTGAGACAGAGTCTGGTTCTATTACCCAGGCAGGAAGGCAGTGGTGCAATCATAGTTAACTGCAGCCTCATACTCTTGGGCTCAAGTGATCCTCCTGCTTCAGCTTCCCAAGTAGCTGGGACTACCGGCATGTGCCACTATTCCCAGTTAGGTTTCCTATCTCCTCAACATCCTGGCTACTCACACAAATATAAAAGCAACATCATGTTACAACTAAAATGTGCTATTTTAGTTATATGAAAGAATGAATGAAATCAGATTGCAGCAGAGGAAATAATGCTGTGGCTACTTGGGGTGCTTCTGTCTCCTTTATAGGTCATTAGACATCTGATCCCTTAGAAACCAAAGCAGTCTTTCACATCTTGATGGCTCTGCCCATATGGCCTATATCCATCCCCCTCTTCCTCCATAACCTCCCGACCCTTCTCCATCTTCAGGGGACATTCTAAAAGTACCTGGCTCAGAACCACTGCCATCCAAGGAGCGAGGAGTCCCAGGACTGAGCAAATGCAGGGGGGAGGTAGGCAGCTCCCCAGCTTCTCGATCCTCATTTTCTGCTTCACTTGACTCCTCCAGGTAGGAGCTGCTCTCACTGCCCACACTGCTGTTATAACTCCGGAAACTATCATAGCCACCAAACAGCTCCAAGTCATCATCCTCCTCTTCTTCCTCCATTGGTTCTGAAGAGCGAGTCTCCTAGAAAGATGATACAAAGCAGACCAAAGGAATCATAATTGGCTGTCGTGTATGGGGAGAGAAGCTGGAGATGTGCCATCAGCTCCCTCACACTTTGGGGACCCTTCCAAATACCCCTTTGCAAATACAGGATCATTAGTTTTTTGTTTTTTTGATCAGAGTCTCACTTTGTCACCCTCAGTAAAATGAAGTGGCATGATAGCTCACAGAAACCTCAGACTCTTGGGCTCAAGCGATTCTCTTGCCTCAACCTCACAAGTAGCTGGAACTACAGGCAACCGCCACAACGCCTGGCTATTTTTAGAGACAAGGTCTCGCTCTGGCTCAGGCTGGTCTCAAACCTGTGAGCTCAGGCAATCCACCTGCCTCGGCCTCTCAAGTGCTAGGATTACAGGCGTGAGCCACCACACCCGGCCCATTTGTTTTGTCTATACAAAACTATATATTCTCCACCACACCTCAAAAGAAGAGCTTAACAAGATGGAAAGTATGTGTTAGGAGTTCACAAGACTCCTATGTAGATTTACAAATGATTATATATATACATATATTTTATTTATTTTTTTTTTTGTAGAGACAGAGTCTCACTTTATTGCCCTCAGTAGAGTGCCGTGGTGTCATACAACTCACAGCAACCTCCAACTCCTGGGCTTAGGCGATTATTTTGCCTCAGCCTCTCGAGTAGCTGGGAGTACAGGCGCCCGTCACAACGCCCGGCTATTTTTTTGTTGCAGTTTGGCTGGGGCTGGGTTTGAACCCACCACCCTCGGTACATGGGGCCGGCGCCCTACCCACTGAGCCACAGGTGCCGCCCCAAAATGATTATATTTTAACATAATTCAAATAGGATATTCTACAATAATGTAAAATATCATAAGTTACCTCACAAAGACTTTTTGGGGTAGCAGACACATAGCAGGAACTCATTCTTCCCCGTTCGGTATATCAAAATATCAAAATAGGGCGGTGCCTGTGGCTCAGTCGGTAAGGCGCCGGCCCCATATACCGAGGGTGGCGGGTTCAAACCCGGCCCCGGCCAAACTGCAACCAAAAAATAGCCGGGCGTTGTGGCGGGTGCCTGTGGTCCCAGCTACTCGGGAGGCTGAGGCAAGAGAATCGCTTAAGCCCAGGAGTTGGAGGTTGCTGTGAGCTGTGTGAGGCCACGGCACTCTACCTGAGGGCGGTACAGTGAGACTCTGTCTCTACAAAAAAAAAAAATAAAAAAAAATAAAAAATAAAAAAAAAAAATATCAAAATAATCTGTATATCAAAATATCAAAATAATATATCAAAATAATCTCAACTCAAAGACAGTTTAAGTCAGAAAAACTAATTTGGGACCTTGACTACCCCAGGGAAGATTTGAGAGGCAGATGACACACAGATAGCCATGGCATCGTGGTAGGTACCACAACTTTGGATTCAGCTCTGATCCTAACTAACTATGGGCCCTTGAGCAAGTAATTTAACCACTGTGGGCTTTAATTTTCTCCTCTACAAGAAAAATATTTGGCTCATAGGATATAAGATGCAAATGAGACACTGTATATGAATCTACCCAGCATGTAATAGAAAAGGTGTGAAGCAAGGTGAAGGGTTTGGGCTCTGGGCCAGGACTCAAATAGCATCTCTAGTGCTTACTAGCTGTATGACCTGCAGTGAGTCAAGGTCTTAGTGCTTCTGTCCCCATATCTATAAAATTAGGATAATACCACCTATTTCATAGGATTTAAAGGACCAGTAAGAGATAATACAGGTAAAGCACTTAGAATAGTGACTTGCACATAGAAAGTGCTCAATAAATGCTGACAATTTTTACTAATTGAAAGCATAGGGGCCAAGCACAGTGGCTAAGCACAGTGGCTCACACTTGTAATCCTAGCAACTTGGGAGGCTGAGGCAGGATTACTTGAGCTCAGGGGTTTGAGACGAGCCTGAGCAAGAGCAAGACCCTGTCTCTACAAAAGATAGAAAACTTAGGCCAGACGTGGTGGCTCATGCCTATAATCCTAGGACTCTGGGAGACCAAGGCAGGTGGATTGCTTGAGCTCATGGCTTTGAGACCAGCCTGAGCAAAAATCGAGAGCCTGCCTCTACTAAAAATAGAAAAACTGAGAGGGAAGAGGATGGCTTGAGCCCAAGAGTTGGAGGTTGCTGTGAGCTATGATGCCACAGCACTCTTCCCAGGGTGACAGCTTGAGACTGTGTCTCAAGAAAAAAAAAGATAGAAAACTTAGCCAAGGCTCGGTGCCTGTGGGCTCAAGTGGCTAAGGCGCCAGCCACATACACCTGAGCTGGTGGGTTTGAATCCAGCCTGGGCCCGCCAACCAACAATGATGGCTGTAACCAAAAAATAGCCAGGCGTTGTGGCGGGCACCTGTAGTCCCACCTACTTGGGAGGCGGAGACAGGAGACTCTCTTGAGCCCAGGAATTTGAGGTTGCTGTGAGCTATGATGCCATAGCTCTCTAACCAGGGCAATAGCTTGAGGCTCTGTCTCAAAAAAAAAAAAAAGAAAAAGAAAAGAAAACTTAGCCGGGTGTGGTGACATGTGCCTGTAGCCTCAGGTACCTGAGGTTGAGGCAGGAAGATTGTTTTAGTGCAGGAGTTTGAGGTTGCAGTGAGCTATGATGACACCACTACACTTTAGCCAGGACAACAGGAAGACTGTTTAAAAAAAAAAAAAAGGAAAGGAAAGAAGGAAGGAAGGGAGAGAAAATGAAGGAAGGAAAAGAAAAGAAAAAAAGGAAAGAAAGGAAAGGAAGAACTCTTAGATATGCCTGTGCTTGAATAGGCTCTACCACTTATTAAATGTGGGATTTTTATGCAAGATATTTAACCTTGCTGCCTTCAGTTTATTTATCAATACAAGGGAGATAATAAACAACCTTCTTCAGAGGATTGTTAGGACGTTTCCCTAAGATACACAAAGGCTTGTTCTATTTCCAGCAGTTAGGAGCAGCTCTAAAAGTGTATTATTCTACATAATATTCTTTTCCTTTTCCCTTGTAAAGTTCTTGAGCTGTTCCACTTTATTTGTAACCACACATGCAAATATGCTAGAAAGGAAACCAAGTTCAAATGTAAGGTACCCTTTCTGGGCTAGGTGCTGGGCACCTGTAGTACCAGTTCCTAGGGAGACCGAGTTGGGAGGATCCCTTGAGCCCAGAAGGTGGAGGCTCCAGTGAGCTATGATAGCGCCGGTGAATAGACTCTACACTCCAGCCTGGGCAACACAGTGAGGGCCTATCTCTACAAACAAAAAAGTAGATATAAGCTGCCCAGAAGCCAAATGATTAAAGGGTGAGTAGGTTTTAGAGACTGACAGAAGTAGTCTAGGTCACAGTCTTCACTTTCCAGCTGTGTTAACTTTTCGGGGACTTGCACCACCTCTCTAGGCCTCAGCTGCTTTAACCATAAAGATGAAACAATAACACAGGATTGCTGTGAGTGTGCTGCACGTGAACGTCCCAGGCACGGAGTAATGTTCACTAAACTCTAATCTCTCTTCATTTCCCTAATGTGACAGGCTCCCCACGCCCTAAAGAACCCGACCACGAGACAAGGAGGACAAAGAAAACTCAGGAGCGCTCAGATTCTCAACCCGGTTCCCCTTTCCCCAAGCCTGGGAGGTTGTTCCTTCCTGAACCCTTCGCCAAACGTGGGCCCCAACAGTAGGGGAGCAAATCGCTTCTAGCCATCGCTCAGTTTATACATCCTTCCACCCTCCACCCGTCGCTAAAATCCCCAAAGAAGGGTCTACCGAGCGAAGCTCTGGAGTTCCTTTTCCCAGTCGAGCTAAGTTCTCTCCCTCTCACCTCAATACCCCGAGGATTCTCCATGAGACCAACTCAGTTCTTCCAACCGTCACCAGGTGCTGGAAGCCATATTGGCCTCGCTACTCTACGGAACGCGCTCATTGGCCGCCTCCCTGAGCTATGGGCCAATCACGCTGCAGGAAAAAGCAAAAGCCGGTTCCGCGCCCACCTGCCCCCTCCGCCCGCCTGCTGGCGGCTGTGGGACTTGTAGTTCTCCAGTAGGTGCCGGGAGGGGCGTTACCATAGCGACGTGGAAATTCCCGGGGGGCTGGCCCTGGCAAGACTTGTGTTGAATGTTCTTGTTCTTTTTCTTTCTTTTTTTTTTTTAGACGGAGTCTCATTATGTCACCCTCGGTAGAGCGCTGTGACGTCACAGCTCACAGCAACCTCAAACTCTTGGGAGGCTGAGGCAAGATAATCGCTTATGCCAAAGAGTTTGAGGTTGCTGTGAGCTATGACGCTACAGCACTCTACTGAGGGCGACATAATGAGACTCTGAAAGAAAGAAAGAAAGAAGGAGGGAGGGAGGGAGGCAGTAATTGAGAATGAGGAAGGGAGCTCCTGAAGAGAGAATGGGGAAACACCTAGATTTGCAGAAGGGAAGGCATTGAGAAGGAGGTGTTGGGGAACATGGTTTCAGGGAGAGGCCCAGAATTTAGAGAATGAAGTAGAGAATAGGCTCAGTGAACAGAAGAATGTATTAGAGAACTTTTGGAGGTTTCAAACAGGGGAATGCATTGATTTGGTATATGTATTAAAAGATCATTCTTTGGCTGCTATGTGGAGAATGGGTTGGAGGTGGGTCAAGAGATGAAGCAGGGAGGGCCGGGTGTGATGGCTTATGCCTGTAATCCCAGCACTCCGGGAGGCTGAGATAGGTGGATTGCTTGAGCTCAGGGGTTGGAGACCAACCTGAGGGAGAGTGAGCCCCTGTCTCTAAAAATAGCCAGGTGTTGTGGCAGGCTCCTGTAGTTCCAGAGGCTGAGGCAAGAGCATGACTTGAGCCCAAGAGTTGGAGGTTGCTGTGAACTATAATGCCACAGCGTTCTACCAAAAGCAACAAAGTAAGACTCTGTCCCCACTCCACCCCCCAAAAAAGTCTCAGCGCCTGTAGCTAAGTGAGTAGGGCATCAGCCACATACACCAAAGGTGGTGGGTTTGAGCCCGGCCTAGGCCTGCTAAACAACAATGACAATGGCAACCAAAAAGTAGCCCTGCATTGTGGCAGGTGCCTGTAGTCCCAGCTACTTGGGAGGCTGAGGCAAGAGAATTGCGTAAGCCCAAGAGTTTGAGGTTGCTGTGAGCTGTGATGCCATGGTGCTCTACCGAGGGTGACATAGTGAGAGTCTGTCTCAAAAAAAAAAAAAAAAAGAGAGATGAAGTAGGGAGACCAGTTACAAATTTCTTGTAATGGTCCAGGTGAACAATGATAGTGGCTTAGAGGATATACAGAAAAGTGGAAGTATTTGAGAATTATATGGGAGGCAGGAACTAATTGTATGGGGTGGGTTTGCAAGAGGAAGGAATCCAGAATGCCTCTGAGGCAAACCTCAGATGAGTGGATGGTGGCCCCATGTTCAGTAATGGTGAATACTGTCAAGGGAATGAAGTGGCTGAACAGAGGGAATGAGGAGTTCTGCTTAGTCATAGGTGCCTGTGAGACAGTGGAAAAGAGGACAAAACGGGCAATTGGAGCTAAGAGGAGAGACCTAAACTGGAGATCTGAGTCCTGAAATTGTTGGCATTGTCCCTTTAAGATTGGGGGACAGGGGTGGCGCCTGTGACTCAAAGGGGTAGGGCGCGGCGCCAGCCCCATATGCCAGAGGTGGGTTCAAACCCAGCCCCTGCCAAAAAAAAAAAAAAAAATTGGGTGACAGTCCCTAAATCCATCTTCTCTGTGATGTGTTAGTTTTTGCATCTCAGTAGAGTATTGCCAGCAGTACGAGGAAGTAGAAACCTGAGCTGCCAGTTTCATAGCAGGGGAAAGACTTTGGGTGGGGTAAGAAGCAGAGTGGGAACTCTGGTGATAGCAACCAGGAGCAGTTAGCTGAAGTTGAAATGACCGTTAATTAGGAATTGGATTGAAACATCTTATTAAACACAGGTTGCTAAGCAACACTGGCCGCCCCGGAACAGTGTGGCTGTACCTTTTGCTTTAGAGCTCCTGGGCCTGGGTCTCATGCTACATTGAGGGTACACACGGACATCATTCATTCCTCCCTTTTCAGGTTCTCCCCTGTATGAGTCACTGTCCCTCTCTCTGATCACTGATTTCTCACTCTCTCCTGGGTCATTCCCAGTAGCCTCACGAACATGTTCTGTCTCTTTGCTATGAGAATAGATCCCTTGAACTTACCTACTCTATCCCCCTGCTATGGTGTTATGTCACCCGCACAACTTTTTTTTTTTTTTTTTAGAGACAGAGTCTCACTCTTACTTTGTCACCCTCGGTAGAGTGCCGTGGCATCACAGCTCACAACAATTGGGCGATTCTCTTGCCTCAGCCTCCCAAGTAGCTAGGACTACAGGTGCCCATCCCAATGCCTGGCTTTTTTTTTTTTTTATTGCAGTTTGGCCAGGGGCGGAGCAGTTCGAACCATCACCTTTAGTATATGGGTCCTGGCACCCTACTCACTGACCCACAGGCACCGCCCCCCAAACTTCTTGTCTACACAAACTGCCTCCACTGCTGCCTCTCCTCCCTTCTCCATCTGTCCCCACATTCTATTGAAACTGCTTTGGTCAAGTTCATTATAGCTTCTCTGATATTGGGCCATGCGGCTTCTCTTCTCTCAGCAGCATTTTACTTAACTGACAGTTCCATCTTCCTTGAGATATTGTCCTTTTTTAGGATTCTTCTTGGTTTCTCTATCTCTCTGACCAATCCTCTCTCTTTATAGGCTGGTGGGTCCTCCTCCACTTGAACTTGATGTATTGGCATTCTCCAAGTCTCTGTCCTGGGCTCTCTTATTTTCTCTTTATTTTTCACCTTAAATGATATCTTTCCTTCTCAGTGCTGTAAATGTATTTATATGCCTCAAATTCACACCTCCAGCCTGTTTGTCCTTTGAGCTCCAGACTCATGTATCCATTTGTCTAGGTGACAACTTGACATTGGATTATGACCCCTACACAGAATACTTACCCAAACCCATTTCTCTGGTAGTTCCCACACTCAGGACCCAGCGCTACCCATCATGAGGAACCTTCCTCATTTCTCCCTGTCCCTCACTGTTCAATCCATCAACAAACCACTTTAATTTCCCCAAATCTACCTCAGGCATTTCCACTTCTTTCTATCCCTACTGCCACCATTTAAATTCAGCTCACCATCATCCCAACTCTGAATCCCAAGATGCTTCCTAGCTGGGCTCCCCTCCTATCCTAGCCTCTATACACTCAGCTATGTTTTTTAAAATACTAGTGGACGGACTAACTTACTTGTATCAATTTTGCTCAGGCTAGGGTCTCTTTCCCTCATCACCTGCTTCTGTCTCACCTTTCCCCAATTATTTAATAAGACCCCTGGGGAGGGGGCGAGGTGACCCAAGTGGAGATTGGAGGGTTATTCCTTCAGTTATTCATTCAGATAACCTACTGCGTGCCCACTGTGCTCGGGCATCGTGGTTCACAACAGTGAACGCCAATACTGCACAGTCCCTGCCCTCATGGAGCTTGCCGTTCCAACCGGATCCAGCAGCGCAGACAACTGGCGGTCTCGGAACTGTCCGCTTGGGCGCAGCCTGCCCCGCACCTCTGTCCAGGCCTCAGTGCGCCGCCTCTGCGAAATGGGCTGATAGTGCCGCACAGAGCCACCTAGAGCTCGCGTGGGGGTGCTGGGGACAGGACAAGCGGCCAAGTGGTGGCACCCTCCCGGCCCGGGCGGGGCCGGGTGGTCACGTGGCCAGGCTGGCGCGCGCGGGACCCCAGCGCCAACCGCCGGCCACCCCGCCCCCCGCGGCTGGTCCAGGCACGCGGCAGGGGCGGCGCCCTCGGGGCGGGAAGGCTGCGGCGCCCTGCCCGTGCAAGCGCAGCCGGAGCGGGAGGAGCGCGGCGCGGGCTCGCCCGGACTGCTGGACAGCTGGGTCCAGCCTGGGGGGTCAGTGACGGCCGTGGAGGAGGGAGGCGCTGGGGGACGCAGGGGACACCGAGTCCCTGGCGGGCTGCTGAGCTGCGGGCTGGTAGAGTTGGGTCTCCCGCCCTGGGGTTGCGAGACCCTCCCGTGTAGTGGTCACACCTAGGTAAGGGGGCTGCGCTCGGCCAGAGCAGTTAGCACAACGCCTGGCACAGAGCGAACCCTCGAGTGTCCCGGGCTGGATTGCACCGGTGCAGGACAAAACGGGAGAGGGAGTGACAGGTAACTGGGCTGGTGGAGGATAACTGCCATTATTAAGCACCTCCGCCGGCCAGGTGCGGTTACCATCTCTTCATTCCCCAGGTGGCCTCCAAGGCACACAGGGGACCAGCATCTCTCCTGGCAGTGTGTAATAATTAAGAAGCAGAGGTGGGAGACGAACCTGGGACGTTAGCCTTTGGCCCACCTTATTAGCCTGAGGGCAAAAGGTACTTGAACCAGTCTTTGAAAATAGGGCAGTTTGATGGGTGGACCTAACTGAGCCCCTCAATAGCTAACAAGGCCCTGAGAAGACATTTGATCTTTAGAGGCCAAACTTTTCCTCCGTGAAAGTGGCGGGACCTACACACATAATAACTAGTATATAGGTAGTACTTTGCAATTTGTAAAGTGCTTTCAATTAAGATGTCATAGATAGGGCAGCTCCTGTGGCTCAACGGAGTAGGGCGCTGGCCCCATATGCCGGAGGTGGCGGGTTCAAACCCAGCCCTGGCCAAAAACTGTAAAAAAAAAAAAAAAAAAAAAAAAGATGTCATAGATAATTCCCAACAATGAATTCACCAAGTGAGAGTTTTTATTTGCTGCCTTTTAGGGAAGAGGGAATTGTGTCCTTGAGAGGTCTGTTAGATCAGGGAGCAGTGACAAAGCCTCACTGTAGAGTAAATCAGATGTGTTGGATACCAAATTGCCTTGGATGAGTATAAAGCTCCCAACTGAAACATGGCTGTGATTTCATCATCTGAGCTTCTCTGCTCCTAGTTTCACAGATCCAGTGGTCCTGCACGTTCCTTCCCAACTACCAACAACTGTAGCTCAACAATGTACAGCACTATGGCACTACGCTTTTAATGATTCTTTTTGTTTGCTTATTTTTTCTGTTGTTGTTGAGACGCAGTCTCACTATGTTGCCCTGGGCAGAGTACTGTGGCCTCACGGCTCACAGCAACCTCAAACTCTTGGGCTTAAGCCTTAGCCTCCCAAGTAGCTGGGACTACAGGTGCCTGCCACAGCGCCCAGCTATTTCTTTGTTGCCGTTGTTTATCTGGCCCTGGCCGGGTTCGAACTTGCCACCCTTGGTGCACGTGGCTGGCGCCGCAACCACTGTGCTACGGGCGCCAAGGGTTTAATGATTCTTTTTAAAGTGTTTCTTATGGGTTTAGGCTAAGCCAACCATGGAGTCCTTTAGGCAGAGTCAAAACAGGGGTCGTTGGGTGGGGTTAAATGAATTCTGAAAATTCCAACTGAGTGTTTAAGGTTTTCTGAGTGACGCTTGTTTTGAGGGTATTGGTGATAATAACTCTTTGTCCTTCCTATTAACAGGTCTACCTCCTAGCAAATTATTGAAGGAACATGAGAAAAGTAAGTAGGGATTTTGAAGTATCAGTTAAAAGAACCAAAACTGTTTATTTATAAAATAACGGCAGTTAATTTGGTGATGTCATTTCTGGATGTGTAGTTAATTGACAAGTGCTTATCAAACGACCACTTTTAAGGAATGTTATTAATACATGCAGAGAGGCCTACACAGGTGGCAGTCTGTCACCACAAACATTGACAAATATACCAAGAACTGCTTTTTTTAAAATTTCCAGTCCCTATAGGACTGTGAAAGGGAAGAGGAACCAGCTGTCACACTGATGTCTGATGTGTGCCAGGTGGAATACATGTTTTCATTATATTATTGCCTTCTTTATCCTCATTACAAACTTAACAGGCAGGAGTTCTTACCCTTTTTAGAAAGGAAGAGACTGGGTGACACCTGTGGCTCAAAGTAGTAGGGCACCAGCCCCCTATGCTGGAGGTGGTGGGTTCAAACCCAGCCCCAGCCCAAAACTGCAAAAAAAAAAAAAAAAAGTAAATAAAAAAATAGGAAGAGACTGAAACTCAGGAGGTAAACTAGCTCTGTAGATGCCAGTAAAACATAGGCTTTTCACTGTTTTCACATTGTTGATGCAAGTTCATAATCAACAAATACTTAACAAACACCTACTTGTGCCTTTTGATTTTGGATACTTTTAAAAATTCTCATGATAGGGTGCGGCGCCTGTGGCTCAAGGAGTAGGGCGCCGGTCCCATATGCCGGAGGTGGCGAGTTCAAACCCAGCCCTGGCCAAAAACCAAAAAAAAAAAAAAAATTCTCATGATAGGGCAGTGCCTGTGCCTCAAAGGAGTAGGGCACCAGCCCCATATACTGGAGGTGGTGGGTTCAAACTCGATCTCAGCCAAAAACTGTCGGAAAAAAAAATCTCATGATCACCCACCATGCCTTTTGCTCATTTCAGTAGCTCACCTTGAAATCAATTAGCAAACATTTATTTATTTAATTAATTTTTTGAGACATCAAGTTTCAAGCTGTCACCCTGGGTAGAGTGCCTTGGCGTCACAGCTTACAGCAACCTCAAACTCTCGGGCTTAAGCAAGTCTCTTGCCTCAGCCTCCCAAGTAGCTAGAACTACACGCACCCACCACAATGCCCAGCTATTTTTTTGTTGTAGTTGTTTGGCAGGCCTGGGATGGATTTGAACCTGCCAGCTCTGGTGTATATGGCTGGTGCCCTAGCCACTGAGGGACAGGTGCCAAGCCCATTTAGGTCTTTAATCTCAACAGTGTTGGTCTTGAGGTTTTCAGTGCATCAAAGTCTTTTGTATTTCTTTTGTTAAATATATTCTTTATTTTTTTCTTTTTTGGAGACAGAGTCTCATTATGTTGCCTTCGGTAGAGTGTCGTGGCATCACAGCTCACAGCAACCTCCAACTCTTGGGCTCAAGCAATTCTCTAGCTTCAGCTTCCAAAGTAGTAGCTGGGACTACAGGTGCCCACCACAATGCCAGCTATTGTTAAACTTATTCTTAAGACATTTTATTCTGGGCGGCACCTGTGGCTCAGTGAGTAGGACACTGGCCCCATATGCCAAGGGTGGCGGGTTCAAACCCAGCCCTGGCCAAACTGCAACAAAAAAATAGCCGGGTGTTGTGGTGGGCGCCTGTAGTCCCAGCTGCTTGGGAGGCTGAGGCAAGAGAAATCGCGTAAGCCCAAGAGTTAGAGGTTGCTGTGAGCCGTGTGACGCCACGGCACTCTACCGAGGGCGGTACAGTGAGACTCTGTCTCTACAAAAAAAAAAAAAAGACATTTTATTCTTTTTTATGCTGGCGCCCTGGGTTTAATCTTCCTTAAACAGGGTGACTTCATCATGAACGTTAACACTGCAGGAAATGTCTGGAGGTCGGTTTCTCTGGTTGTAAAATGAGAAGCCCAGGGAGCTTACTTTTAAGAGTTCCTTAGTTGTTCCTTCTTTTAGTTTGTACTTTGAACTTGCTTGAAACAGGGCCCTGTGTTATATGAATTAGTTACTTTGCATCCATTACTAGGGCTTCTCTATAGTAAAGGAGATAAAGGTCACAGAGAGAGAGGGCTTTGGAGTCCAGCAGACCTTTGTGCTGGTAAGCCTGTTACTGTGTGATCTTGAACTAAGTTATTTCTCCTGAGCTTTTCATTTGTTCAGTGGGGCTGTTAGTGAGGATTCAATAAGCCAAGTAAATGAGAGCCCCTGGATGACCGCTAGTCTGCACAGGGGCCACTTCCTACAGCCACGTGTTCTAACAGCTCAGTTGGAGACTTGTGGCTTCCTCTTTTCATTATGAACATTTAGAAAAAACACAAACATTGAAACCACTTTTTGTATTCCCAACTCTGGATCAATGTTACTGTCTCCCTCTCTAGCACTACTTCTAATCTGGTCAAGGGCAGCTTTTTTTCTTCTACATTTAAAGATTTCTGTTCCCACTTCCTGCCTGCAGCACCGCAGAGAGAACGTGTTGGTTTAACAAGTCAACCCATCTGCTAAGCCACACAGCAATGAAACTGGAAACTTACTTAGAAATGGGGTAGAGTTTCACATGTAGCTGTCCCAAGGTCCTCTGGTACTTCACTCTTCTGGACAATTTCCTGCTCAGTCCTCTGCTTTCCTGTTCATTTCCCCTTGCAGATCTAGGTTCAACTTCCATCCTATCCTCTCCAGAAAAGGTTTCGATCCCCATCAGCTAGAAGGCTTTCCCCCTAGTTTTCCCCCTTGTGTTCCTTGCTGACATAACTGCACTTTATTTCAGCTGTTATACATTTCTGTAAAGCTGTAACAAAAGACCTGCCCATTTGATGCCAAAGCAGCAGCACTCTCATTTTCCAACTCGTTTATAGCCAATGTCTTGTTCAGTTGGAGGGCAAAGGACTGAGTCTCCATTCTTTTTTTCTTTTGTGGTTTTTGGCCAGGGCTGGGTTTGAACCCGCCACCTCCGGCATATGGGACCATCACCCTACTCCTTGAGCCACAGGCACCACCCCATTCTTTGTTTTTTTTTTTAAAGACAGGGTCTCACTTCGTCACCCTCAGTGGAGTGCTGTCCCATCACAGCTCACAGCAACCTCCGGTTCTTGTGCAATTCTCTTGCCTTAGCCTCCCGAGTAGCTGGGACTACAGGCACTGGCCTCAATGCCCAGCTTTTTTTTGTTGCAGTTTGGCTGGGGCCAGGTTCGAGCCTGCCACCTTCAGTATATGGGTCCAGCACCCTACTCACTAAGCCACAGGCACTGCCTCCACTGCTGGACTCACAGCAGTCTCAGCCCTACTAGTCTTATTTACCCATTTCATTTCCTTCAACCTGACTTCTTGGTGGGCAGTTAGCAGAAATAATGTAATGCTGCTCTACCTTTCAGACTGTTTGAAGTCCTTGTTCTCATTCCTCTAGGAGGGTGATTACACCTTGAGGTCATCCTTAGGGGACCACAGAAAGGCCTCTATCAAGGTGTCAAATAGGTAGTAACACTGGAGTCTTTACGTTCAGCTGGTAGTACTTTGTTTCCCCTGAACTTTGAACAAATGTACCAAAATTTGTTAATTATATGTAATAGCTAAAGAGCCTATAAACTAACACTCTCACTCTTCCCTCTGAATCCTAAGCATCAGGCACCTAAACTGGCATATTTAAAAATCAAGAAGTGAAACAGGGTAGCTGGGCGTTGTGGTGGGCGCCTATAGTCCCAGCTACTCGGGAGGCTGAGGCAAGAGAATCACCTAAACCCAGGAGTTGGAGGTTGCTGTGAGCTGACGCCATTAGCACTCTATTGAGGGTGATAAAGTGAGACTCCTGTCTCAAAAAAAAAAAAAAAAAAAAAAGTGAAACAGGGCAGGCAGTGTGGTTCATGCCTGAAATTCCAGCACTTGGGAGGCAAAGGTGGGTGGACTGCCTGAGCTCACAGGTTGGATACCAGCCTAAGCCAGAAATCCTGTCTCACTAAAAATAGCTGGGCATTGTGGTGGATGCCTGTAGTCTCAGCTAAGGCAAGAGAATCGCTTAAGCCCAAGAATTTGAGGTTGCTGTGAGCTATAACGCCATTGCATTCCTCTGAGAATGACAAAGTAAGATTCTGTCCAAAAAAAAAGAAAAAGGAAAAAAAAGTGGAACAAAGTCAGGGTGTCTGTCTCACACAGTTTATTTAACAATAGGTAATAAGAAATCAAATTTAACAGTCTATACAGTGATCCAAAGTTCATATTTATAAGTAATCAACTTTAATTGCATGATTTACAACAGTTGAGGGTTTTTGCTTTCTATTTTCAAGTTTTATGGAAAGTTGTGTGTGTGGATGGGGGCAGGGCAAGGAGGAAGAAAGCAAGCAAAGAAACCCCAGGGGCATTTTGCATGTTAAAATCATCCCACCGGAATCGTTTCTTACCCTCTTTTTAATTTTTTTCCTTTGTCAGATGTAAAAATAACAAAAAAAAATTCTTTCAAGAAACAGAAACCACAATATATAATACACCAATTTGGCAGCTGCCCCTGTATATTTTTTGAAAAAGTCATTTTTCTTTCTACATGTACAAATTATTTTAATACTTGAGTTTTACGCTCAGACTTACAGAATAGAAAATTTTCTGGAGCACAAAAGTTGACTTGAGGGGAGGAAAGGGGAATTTTTTTTTAAACATTTTTAAAAGAATGCGCATCTTTGCACCCAGAGAAAAAAAAACTGGTTATTTTAATATATATTTATATAGAATGTAATTTTAAAGTAACATTAACCCCGTTTGTCCTCTGGTTTTAGAAATGTTCTTTTTTAACTCTTTCATAAAGTGAGGAAAATAGGGAAAAATGTCAACCATCTGCACCAGTAAATAATAACTATTAATATTACATATTTTCATTAATTAAAAAAAATAATAAAACCTATTGGAGGTGCAAGGCAGGAGCATATGGTTGGCGTCACAGGCCTCAGCCTCCTCCCAGTGCACACTTGAACCACACACACAAGGGAAAAAAGGCTGGGGTAACCAGCCATAACAAAAATATATTCTTTGTATTCTATCATCCCTCAGGTTCATCTTGCATGTCTGCTTTAAAACACAAATGGCTACTGCACAGTTCTTATGTGTTCCAAGGAAAATTGTCTTTTAGGCTAAGAAAGATTCAAAAAAATTGTTTTCAATACAAAAAGTCTTAAGAGAAAATAATTTCTTTGCTCCCAAAATACTACAAGGTGTCTCTAGTGTATGTCTAGTGTACTCTGTGAGAGGTTTGAATTCAAGTCAGAGTTATCGGTGCTGAGTCCCAGGTCCGTGGCGTTTGCACCATGGAGGTTTGCCATGCCTGGATTGCTAGCAAGCTGAGAAAGCATTGAATTCTGGTCCGGGCTGGCAAAATGCCCTTGTTCCATGGGGTTGGCCTGGGCAGCCACCAGTCCAGGATGAGGGGAACTTGTCTGTGGGGAAACATGGTGTGGAGAAGGCTGAGGCTGCATCCTTGGGGAAGGGCTGGAGTGGGGGGGCTGGGACTGCGGCCGTGGAGAGGGGACAGGCTGGGGAGAGCGTACTTGATTGGAGAGAGAATTCGGGATCTGTTGGCCTTGTAGGTGTGGGGACTGGGCCTGATTTGGGAGCATGTGCTGTTGGGGGCTCATGGGGTTGGGCTGGGCAGGGGACCCCATCTGTTGCTGAAGGAGTCGCTGCTGATAGGCCTGTAGACTGGCACCTGCCTCTGCTCCTAAGGCCTGAGGGAGCTGTCCCATCTGTCCCATATTCCCTTGCTGCATTTGCTGCATGTGATGCTGCATCCGTTGCTGCTGCTGCTGCTGCTGCGGGGGATAGCCAACTCCCTGGGGTTGCTGGAACTGAGTATGGTTGGCCATTCCAGGGCCTATTCCCGGCCCCGCCCCCTGTTGCTGCTGCTGTTGCATCATCTGCTGTCTTCTCAAAATGTCTCGGAACTGTGAAGGCATGGTGTTATGATTCATGTTCATCTGCTGAGCCTGGGGGCTCATCCCTCCCATGGGTGGCTGGAGTTGCTGCTGTGGTGGCTGCTGGGGCAGGCCAGCCCTTTGCACACCTGCCTGCATGGGATTCATGTTCTGCATGGCTGGATTGGAGTGGACCCCCTGCTGACCTGGCATGGTAGGTGGCTGCAGCCCTGGCTGCCCCTGGGGCATGCCAGGCTGTCCAGGGAGGGGCTGTGAATTAGAATTGGCATACTTGGCAGCCCGCTGCTTGATGAATGCGGCCAACAGCTGGGGGTTGGCGTGAAGGATACTAAGCACCTGTTGCTGCTGTAGGGGAGAGCTGGGAGACCTGAGAGTCCGCAAAAGGTTTTGTAAGGCTTGTTGAGACACAGTGCCTGGTTTGAGTGGGCTCACACCTACCTGGCCCAGTCCTGGTTGTGGAGCTATGTTCAAGGGCTGACCATGCTGGGCCACTGACATCATGGCTGGCCTTGGCATCCCAGACTGTAATTGCTGGGGCTGAGGCAATGCTCCTTGGGCCCAGGGTGGCTGTTGCTGTATCCCTGTGGGCCCCATCCCTGGATCCAAATGTCCACCGGGACCTCTGGCCATAGGAGGTGGGTTCATACCCATGGGAGCCATGGGAGTCATCTGGGGCATCTGGTGCTGCATTGGCCTTTGAAAAATTTGCACATGGGCCATCTGACGCTGCGTCTCAGCTGCCCTCTGAATCTGCATTGCCATTTCCACTGCTGCAGGTGGGGGCCCAGGAAGGGGTGGCTGAGCAGTCTGAGGAGGGGTTGGAGGGGTCACCTGGCCAGCTGCCTTACCCTGGGATACCGGGCCTGCAGCCTGAGTTCTGGGCAAGTAGGGCGGCATGCTATTGGGAGGTGTGGGCTGAGGCTGAGAGGTCGGCTGGGGCTGGGGCGTCTGAGGGGTGGCTGGCTGTTGGCCAGTTGGTGTTGTTGGAGTGGCAGGAGTTGGGGAGGGCAGGCCCTGCTGCTGTCCCACCACACCAGTCCGCTGCATGCTGGCCATCCTCCTGCGGAGCATCTGGGCTTGCTGTAGCCGGTGCTGCAGCTGCTGCTGCCGGAGCTTCTGCTTGATGTTTAGGCAGAATGGCACAGGGCACTTGTTCTCCTGGCAGTGCTTGGCATGGTAGCAGCACAGGGCAATGAGCTGCTTGCAGATGGGGCACCCACCATTGGTTTTCCGTTTGCAACCCTTGGTATGCTGCACAACCCGTTTCATCTTCTGGCAGGAGGGCAGGGAGCAATTGGCATTCCGGCACTGGCAGGCATGGACCAGAGACTGGATGCAGCGCTGGATGCTCAGGCGGCGAGAGTCTCCTGGGCTCTGGGTGGCAGCGGCCTGCTGATTGTTACTCTCATCATCTAAGCCAAGCCCCAGTTTCTCCATTTTGTGGTCATGGTTTTTAGTGTTATAGCAGGTAATACACAAGTCATAATCCTGGGGAAAAAAACACAGGCAAGGTAAACTCTCCAAGATCTAAGTCACTCAAAAGCATTTTGGATATCCTGCTTAGGCTACAATAGCCTCTTCAGGTCTGTCATTCAAACATGAGGGCTGGATCTGCTGCCCTGGCCTATGTAACAAGCAGCTGCAGCACCCCTCAGACCACCAGAACCCTGCCCAGCCTGCCTCCTCCTACTCTCTGGCACCTACCTCACACACAGTGCAGTGCCAGCGTGTCTCCACATGGTGCTTGCACTCATTGCAGGTGTAGACAAAGCGGTCCTGGCTCTGTGTGTGCAGTTCCACCAGCATGCACATGGTGGACCACTGGGCTCTTCGAAGTGAAGAGAACTCCAGGTGCTTATCCCTTGCAAGGGTGAGAAATGCATCCCGACCATCCATCAGATCACAGGGGATGAGAGGGTCAGGATCAACAATAGGAGGCAGGGAGTTGGCAGCAGGGCCAGCAATGAGGCGGATCACAAAGAAAACCTGCAAAACAGACAGTCTCACTGACTCTAGTTCACCGGCATAGAAGACAGATCAGTCAGATTCACATCCTGTGATTTTTCCCTACCTCATTCAACAATTCCTTCAAAACGAGAATGGTCTAGTTCAGGGTATATGCACACTGGGTGTTTTGCTTAGAGGGGCCTACAATTTGATGCAGTCTATGGTAACCAAATCTAATTAAAAAGAAACCAACTAGGGGTGGCGCCTGTGGGCTCAAAGGAGTAGGGCGCTGGCCCCATATGCTGGAGGTGGCGCGTTCAAACCGAGCCCTGGCCAAAAACTGCAAACAAAAACAAAAACAAACAAAAAACCCCCAACAAAGCAACTGAATAGAGACACACATTCTACAAAACAACTGGCCTGGGTTTGTCAACAAAAATGCCCATGAAAATAAAGCCAGGAACTGATCAAGAGGAAAGGAACCTAAGGAGACATAGCAATTTAACATGACCCATAATCCTTGATGGGAACATAAGGACCAATCTTAGATGGCAGCTTAGATTAAGGCTAAATTTCCTTATTCTTTAAAGAAGGCAAATGGGAAAATAAAAGAAAGGCCTGGCATGGTGTCTCATGCCTATAATCCTAGCACTCTGAGAGTGCCAAGGTAGGTGAATTGCCTGTGCTCATGAGCTTGAGACCAGCCTGATAAAAAGTTGAGACCCTATCTCTACTAAAAATAGAAAAAACTAGTTAGGTGTTGTGGTGGGCACCTGCAAGTCCCAGTTACTGGGGAGGCTGGAGCAAGAGAATCACTTGAGCCCAAGAGTTTGAGGTTGCTATGATTTATGATGCCATAGCACTCTACCCAGGGTGACAGCTTAAGACTCTGCCTCAAAGAAAAGAAAAAGATAAAAATAAAGGGAAAGGCTGACTTGGTGCCTGTGGCTCAGTGGTTAGGGTGCTGGCCACATACATGGGGGCTGGCAGGTTCAAACCTGGCCCAGGGCAGCTAAACAACGACAACTACAACAAAAAGGTAGCTGGGCGTTGTGGTGGGCAGCTGTAGTCCCAGCTGCTTGGGAGGCTGAGGCAAGAGTATCACTTAAGCATAAGACTTTGAGGTTGCTGTGAGCTGTGATGCCATGGCATGCTACCCAAGGCAACTTAATGAGATTCTGTCTCAAAAAAACCCAAAAAACAAAAAAGGAAAGTTTAAATTTTCTGAGTCTAAAACTGTAGAGTGGTTATGCAGAGGATGTCTTCTCAGAAGGTACTGGCTAAGGCAGTAGAGGATGTCTTATATCCCAGCAATATGGGAGGCTGACGCAGAAGGATCACTTGAGCCCAGCAGTTGGAGGCTGCAATGAGCTATGACTGCACCACTGCACTACAGCCTGGGCAATAGCAAATGATGGGGACAACAGCAAGGGGCTGCTCTCTGTAGACTTCCCAGGGTGGTAGGGATAAAAGCAAAAATCTACTTCGTTTTTATTGCTGAAGCAATAAAATTTTTATTCACTTGAAGTTCGAAAACTCACAATAGCCATCAATTTAAATTACCACAGTAAGAAGCTGTATTATGTATGTAATTGAAATTAATTATGTAACTAATAAGCT